>NC_136718.1:15199229-16399229 GCF_936440315.1 Barbus barbus
TACATTTTATTTATTTAAAAAAAAAAAAAAAAAAAAAAAAAAAAGGCAAATGACATTCTGTGGGTGGATGAAACACTGAATAATTTTTTGAACTGAATCATTGAATCAAACCATTCTAAATACCTACTGGCTACTGTCTTTAAGAATCTTAATAGTCAAATAAAAATAGCATTAAAATTACGGAGTGTCTATTTACACTTAGTGCAAATAGCCCGCCTTGTTGGCAGAGGCTATTTACACTAACTCCGCCCAGCAACGTGTGATTAGGATAGTCAACATTATTAAACATACAGCTCTGAATCATCAGCTCCAGTGGCGCAGTTGGCAAAGTGTGTGCCGTGGTCTTTTTGACGCGATCGACCCTGGTTCGAACCCGCCTTTTGTCGAACTATTTTTTCTCCCTTTTCAAATCTCATATCACATTGTAAAAGCATTTATTTTCAATAAAAGTTAAGGAAATAACCAAAAAGTTGAAAAGAAAGTATCGGGTAGGGTTAGGGTAGGTGTAGGGAGGGCTTTATTGTACCAAAAAGGTGGCATCCATTTAATAATTTGAATAAAAATTATAATTTACACTCAATGCGTTATTATTGCATGCTGTTTTATAATGTAATAAAATACTGAAGTGCAGATAATTGCCACTATTTGCAACAAGTAGTACAAATAGCAGAAAATCCTGCTATTTTAACAATGTAAATAGAATCTATAGCTATTTGCACTTAGTATAAGTGTATATTCACTATGATAATTTTATATCAGCAACAAAATAATATTAAATATATTGTAAAAATTCAAAATACTGCCCAGCTTTATTTTCAAGCAGGTCATCTAGCTTTTTCAAAGTTGTTTTTCTAGTTAACCAGATAAACCAGACCACCCTGACACCACCCCCAAACAAATCAACCTACAGCTGGTTGACCAGCTACTTAAAACCACCAAGGATCAGCCTTAGTCTGTTATGAGTGTCTCTCTGACATACCTGCAAAACGTGACATTTGGTACTTGATATTTGTGAAAACGGCTTGTTGTCGTACGTGATTTTCATGCGTGCTGTGTACAGTGAAAAGCCTTTAATGCTCTTAGAGATGCCTTTAGGACGTCTTGGCAAAATATGAAAGCACAACAGGGGCTTCACTGCTCAAGCAACCAAAAACACATACACACTATGATTAAAAGGTTTGACTGGACACAGATGAGTGCACTTGGTTTTATACTGTGGGTATTGCTGTCCTGCCAAACACTGTATCACTGCCCTCCAAACCCTGTGTGAACTCAGACTGTGGCTTCGCTCAGACAAAAAACAAGTCTCCACGTGCCCGCCGGATACACACAGGTCTGGGAAAGCCACATCCATCAAAACAGCGATTTTGTCTGATATGTTAATGTGGGAACGGTTCAGGGAAGTACAAAAATCACAATGGTAATATTTACTTAAGGAATTCCTTTATAATCCTACAGGATTTTTATACCGGGACCATCCGTCTCAGTTGATCTGATCACAAGGTGTAATTGTGATCTTGTTAGGTGCATCATGATCAAGTTGCTCAAAAAAAGTTTTAAATTTCAAATTAAATAATATGTTACAAGATCTTTCACAAAAAAATCTGATCATAAACGGTCACTGGAGATGCATTTGAGACAGAAAATCAGTCAAAAAAAATAAAGAATATTGTGAAATATTTTAATTTATTTAAAAATATAAATTTATTCCCGTGACAACAAAGCTGAATTTTCAGCAGCCATTACTCCAGTCTTCAGTGTCACAAGATCATAAATGACAGAAAACTAGATGAAAAAATGCCACCAAAAGGCATTCGGTCAATTATGATTTGGAGAACCCACAATGTTCCAAGTCCAATTGGCCCACAATGCATTGCAAATCCCCTCCTCTCTGTCCTTTCTTTCTCCTACAGAGACTCAACCACACAAATGTACGCACAGGGACAATGAGAGTCCTCATCACACAAAAGCCTGTGGCACTGAGGGGTACAATGGGGCTTTTGTGGAATGTGTAGAGAGGAAGATGTACAGGCAAAACACTACGGCCTGTATCGAATCAATTCCCCCATAGCATCCAACCACAGCTCATACACTGACCTAACACCCACAAACTACTCCAAACAGAGCTGAGGTGGTTCAGGGCGTAGCGTTGGCTACCCAAAAAAACGATCAGGTCTAGACAGAGTCTGCAGACTTTTTCTGTATTTTCTGTGCTGATTTTGAGGGGAAATTTTGCAGAATAAATTTAAAGGGATAGTTTACCCAAAAATTCACATTCCAAAGTTGTTCTAAACCTGTATGAATTTCTTTCTTCAGCTAAATACAAAAGAAGATATTTTGGAGAATGTTAGTAACCAATTAGTTTCATGTCCCTATTAAATTCCATAGTAATTTTTCCATACTATGGAAGTCAATGGGGGATCAGCAACTGTTTGGTTATCCACATTCTTCAAAATACCTTTTTATGTTTAACAGAAGAAAAAACAGCAACTTAGGTTTGGAATAGTCTCAGCCTCAGACGTCACGGAACGTTGGCAAACCGTCTGATGCATATGGCACACATAGCTGGAAACACTTCAGGAGTTTCGAAGTCATCATCGGATTGGTTAAATTATACAGGATTTCCGGGAGACATGTGTGTTGCGTTCTTTAATGTTCCGCCTGAAAACAAAGATGCCGTGACGCCAAACTCCCTCATCGAAGAAGAAAGCTGTCGTGTTTACAACTGTGGCAATGAGCAATTATCAGTATCAACTAAACTTTCAATTTCACGGCATAGAATCTTTAAATATGTCCCAGAGTTTTACACACCGGTCTGTTAGTGTGGCAACATTACCACGCCCCTAAACATGACGCGCCACAAAACGAAACGTGATTGGTTGCTTTACCTGTTGGTCAAATGGCCTCTTGGATGGATCTTGGCCATTCAAAGCAGAAAGTTCCCAGACTTTCAGCCGTCAGTTTGAAGGTCTGGCTACACAAGACTAGGTTTGGAACAACTTAGGTAAAATGTGTGTACTACACTTTTCTGAGTAGCTGAAAGTATTAAGGAATTCAAAAATTTAATAATTATGAACATTCAAAGTGTGACATAACATCTGCAGGACTTTCTGCAGGCACAGATTTGACATGGACCTAGTCATGCCATATCATTAAAGGAATGTTTGCTGGTTAAATTCCAGTTCAGCAGCAGAGTTTGTAAAAACAAACTTAAAATGCACTGACAGTTAAGGATTAAAATGGAAATGTATGGACCAATGTACAACACTTCACCCATTGATGTCTATTGTAAGTCAATTTTATCAACACTGGGCTTCTTTTGTTTATTTTACGAATTGAGGTACAAGTCTAAACAGTTTCTGAGGTATGTCACAAATGTAGTCAAAAGATATTCATCTGAATATAAACACACCTTTAGAGTTTCTGAACCAGGGGACCTCAGCAAACTTCCAAGAGGCCACAAGGTGACAAAATTATTTAAAATAGGACAACCAAAATTATTTAAACTAGGTCTTGTAAAAAGTCTTGGGGCCTTTGAATATTCTTGAAGACAATGTGGGGCTTTGAAGTTAAAACGTTTCTCTTGAATTCCATGAAATCAAAAGAAATCCCATCATTTGTGATCACTGGATAATCTTTTTTTTTTTCAAGAGATTCCACAAAATAGTAATGGACAATTTTTTGTTGATTTTTCCAAAGCACAATTTTAAAACCACTGACACTTCCCGGTTTTCCATACCCATTGAGATGCTGGGGATATTTCTTTAAGCAAGAATTTACCTCCAATTGGCAAGTGCAGTTTCCAATTCCCACAGCCATGCCTTGCGGGTATTTAGATTGGTATGCAAACCACGCGTTTGTGGTTTATTGGGGCAACGAAAATTTTTTTTCCAAGGATCATTTCAAGCAACCATAAGAGTGCAGCCAAAATTCCATTATAACTAACAGTGAAGTGCTAAAAAAACAAACAAAAAAAACGATACAGAAAGCGAGAAAAATAAAGAGCGAGGCAGAGAAGGTTTAATACCACAACACAGGATCTCTCGAAGACGACAGCTACAAAAACACTGGCAGCCAGTCCTAAAATCAGTGTTCAACCGCACCATATGTGAACCACTCAACCTGTTACAACACTACTATTAACAGCAGGTCCAGGATCAGATCTGTTCCGTATGTCAGGAGCAGGAAAACTTCTTCAGAAACATCTTGTGTTACTGAACATCCAGCTCTCTCCTTCTCAAGCACATCCTGCATGCTTCATGAGGAGAACAGGAAATGGCTGAAAATTCATGCTTCCCATTTTGGCACTTGTGATTTCCATTAATATTTCAGTTGACGAGTGGGAGACCAGGCCAGTCTTGGGGAATAACTAACTATAAGCAGAGATAGCGTGACAGCATTGAGCACAGCTGTTCCAGTAAAAGCTAGTTTATACAACAAGTAGCGGTAAAGCGTTACAAAACTTTTTTTTCCTATTTGTCACATTTACTCACACAGCCTTATAACCGAGCAAACTGAGGCACTAAACAAACACATTCCTAAACTCTCAAACAGCTTTGGGAAGTCAATTCATTCATTTCAGTGAGTTAGTCAATTCAGACTGCTCCATCAAAATGTACTGGTTAAAAGTGATTAATTTTTGATTACTCGCTTGTTTTCCTACAACTCATTGTGAACTATTTTATATAGACTTCTGTGTTCATTTTGGATTTAGCTCTACTGGTGAAGAAAATTAACTATTATGCCACTCTGCAGCAAAAAAAAAAAAAAAAAAAAAAAATATGGATCTGTGCATGCTTGTTTGTGTGTGTGAGACTGCATATGCGTGTTTGGTAATAATTGAGAACGGGGGGATTTTTTTTCTGACAGCAAGAGTTCTTGTCAGGTCAGGGGGTTGATTAACTTT
The DNA here is from genome assembly GCF_936440315.1 of Barbus barbus. Lineage (NCBI taxonomy): Eukaryota > Metazoa > Chordata > Actinopteri > Cypriniformes > Cyprinidae > Barbus > Barbus barbus. The sequence goes on from NC_136718.1 coordinate 15,204,136, forward strand.
AGCTTTGGTCTATGTGTGGTGTGTTTGTTCAAGAATGATTGGAAAAGATATGAGCAAACCTTTCAGTAAAAAGCAGTTTTGGGACATGCACACACAAACAAACCAATATTGAAGTTCACTGACTCCTAACCAGACAAAAACTCTTGTTGTGTTTGATATGAGAGTGTCCTCAAGATGAACTCAAATGGCTGAAACCAAAACAAAAAAAAAAGACATTAATTATCCTATTTATCTGAGCAGGTACACCATCCAATCAATACTCCTGATCGCCCGCCCTGTTCTGTCACAATAATACGCAGATATCTGAGCCAAGCTCATCCATCAGTGCAGTGAAAACATTGTGAAGCCTTACAGCAGAATAGAAACAAATGGATAAGCCATTGCCCAGATTGATATGCTGTTGCCAAAGCTGAGCTCAGATAAAGTTGAAAGGCAGAGTGGAGTTTGCCAATAGCAGTGCAAAGTTCTATTTTAAAGGCCTAATCGTTCTTGTAAGTGCTGCGTATTTGCCTGCGTGTGTGCAGAGCCTCCTGTGTGAATAGGTCAGCTAAACATGAGCAAACAGAAAAACGGGCTGCTAATACGAGGTTAACAGAGTCATAACATGATAAACACAGGCATTGTGGCCACATTAGCAGATAAAGTCAATGAAACTGCTTTCGCAAACCATTTAACCTACAATGTGACATATTTCTAAAAGAAACAGGATATTCAATGCTGAAAATATAGGACAGCATTATTAGGACAGCAGTAGTGAAATGTAGTCAGGCTGAAGGTGATGATTTATAAGTATTTTTTTAAGGCTGTGCAAGCTATTGCATTTGGGTGAAAGATTGTCAAGACAAACAAAACATGAAACTGATTAATAGTGCACATGAAGGAACCTGCATTAAGAAAGTAAATAGGGTCATTTTAATTTCATGTTGATTTATTAGCGAATTACGAGTAGCTTAACAATAAACAGTTCAAAATAGGCAAGTCAAAATCCAGCTAACCATCTAATAGTAGCCAGCTACAAGCTATTAACTACACTACCGTTCAAACGTTTGGATTAGTAAGGTTTTTGGGTTTTTTCACCCTCAACAAAGCTGCATTTATTTGATCAAAAATACAGTAATCAGTAATATTGTGAAAAATATTACAATTTACTTTCTATTTTAATATATTTTAAATTGAATTTTTAATCGTCATTACTCTAGTCTTCAGTGCTTCATTATTATAACATGCCAATTTGCAGCTCAAGAAACATTTCTTATTATTATCATCAATGTTAAAAACAGTTGTGCTGCTCATTATTTTAAAGGAAACTGATACATTTTTTTCAAGATTCTTTGATAAATAGTTCAAAAGAACAGAATGTTTTGCAATTATATGCTAATTGATGCTAATTAATAATGCTAATATGTAAATTAAACTAAAAAATACTCGCAACACACTTAAATTATGACATGAACTGCAAAAATGAATCAAACTTTGTGACTCTAAATAAGAAGACGCTCACTGCAAATTAAAACAGGTAACGGCTTAAAAAAAGTTAAACTACAGTGAAACATTAGTAGTAGTAGGTCAGCAGCCATATCACCCTGTAGCCCAAGACTGGTTGCCTACTGAAGCTAAGCAGGGTTGAGCCTGGTCAGTACCTGGATGGGAGACCTCCTGGGAAAACTAGGTTGCTGCTGGAAGAGGTGTTAGTGAGGCCAGCAGGGGGTGCTCACCCTGCGGTCTGGGTGGGTCCTAGCGCCCCAGTATAGTGATGGGGACACTATACTGTAAAAAGCACCGTCCTTCGGATGAGACGTTAAACCGAGGTCCTGACTCTCTGTGGTCATAAAAAATCCCAGGATGTCCTTCGAAAAAGAGTAGGGGTGTAACCCCGGCATCCTGGCCAAATTTGCCCATTGGCCTCTGACCATCATGGCCTCCTAAACATCCCCATATCTACTGATTGGCTTCATCACTGTCTCCTCTCCACCAATAAGCTGGTGTGTGGTGGGCGTTCTGGCGCACTATGGCTGCCGTCGCATCATCCAGGTGGATGCTGCACACTGGTGGTGGATGAGGAGATACCCCCCTTACTATGTAAAGCGCTTTGAGTGCCTTGAAAAGCGCTATATAAATGTAACGAATTATTATTATTATTATTATAGTGTAGTTAGGTACTTGAATTACTTGTATTGCTAGCATAATGAATTCTACATTTGTAAGCATCCACATACATAAATGTCACCAGGTTTCCCTGTCTTATCTGTAAAGTCTCTGCCAGTAAAATGAGCTAATGCTCTGCAATAAAAATGTTCCTTCACTCTGTTGTGAAATAATCCATTTTGAAGAGTCAAAAAAAAATTTAGCAAATCTGCAATTAGAGCTGACCAGAGACATTTTCGTACAAATTTTCAGTGTGGCTTAAAGTTTGAAAACGATAAATCTCCAGTTCCTCATCAGAAAGTTGTTTTGGTGTCTTCATAGCGGGAGGAACTGGACAGACCTTGAAACATCTCCGAGAGGCTTTAGTACAAAATGATTAAATCAAGACTGAGGGGAGCCAATTAAATCTGCCTGGAGGGAAAACACAATCAAACCGGTTCCCAGTTCAGTGAGGGGTTGAATTTACAAAGCCCATGATAAGATGATCCAGACTAGCACGAGCACGGCTGATATCAGAGGTCGGCAGTTCCCATCACTGATTTCTTGATGCTGACCCTCTACATTGTTAACATAGCAGTCAGATGTATCACACACAGTAATAAATTCGAGCCTGCCTCCCTCTTGCCCAATTTGTCAACAAATCTGTGATATTACTTAGAAATACAGACTGACAAAGTGTGTTTTGAAAACACCGGAGCTGCGTTTCTTGCACAATCTCCACATCTGTTCAGGGGAAACAGCGCAATGCTTGTGAAACGGTAAACCTTTCTGTGAAAGCAGGAGCAAGCAAACATCCAACAGGAAAGGCATGTGAGCATAGGTTTGTGTGCGTTCTGTGCATCTGAACGCGAGGGGTTCGTGTGGAAGAGTGGGTGAGTGTTTACCTCTGGGTTCAAAGGGTCGGCATTTGAGCCGGAGGACAAGTGAAGTGTGTGTGTGTCTAGGCTTAAAGCACTGGACAGAAGCCAGGTCAGGAAGGTACATTATTTATTATTCTGCCTTTAAAACCTCAGGCCCAGACTGTCTTTTTAACATTCCAGCAGTATAGGATGATAGCAGCAGATAGACCTGGACTAACATTACAGGGATTTATTTGACCCCAAAGTCTAAGCCTTCCTTTTAAAATGAGATTATCTGTCAGTCTGATTTCTTTCAATTACTTGCTAAGTGGCCGGATCAGTACTTTAACGATACAGGTCAGCCGGATGAGACTGCGTATCTCAGGACTTTGGACACAAACAAGATGAGTGCCTGATATCTCATGTGAGCATGATACTAACCATGCTCCGGAGCCAAACCTTTGTGGACACAGGAGTTTCAAACACAGATCTTGGCATGACTGCCAATAAGTATGATATCTCTGTCTAAAAGACAGTCAGAGCCCAAAATACAAATATCTTCTGCTGGAAGAGATTTTACTAGCAATGAAAAATGTAAAATAAAAAAGGCTAAGAAATGTATCATGGTTTCCACGAAAATACTAAGCAGCACAACTGTTTTGAAACCTATTCTCAAGCAATGGCATAACATTGAATGAAAATATTTTGATTGAACTGTCAAAAGACAACATTAGACAGCATTTGCAAACTATAAACTCATGTAAACCCAAGTACTGTAACATTGTCATATGGAAACATTCATTGTGAGAATGTAGAGTGGGTCTGGATATGATCTATTGGGATTTGACTGGATTTGTGAAAAGTGTACAAATGAGGGTATGTTTCTCCACCCACCCAAACAAAAGAAAAAAAGGCAAACACATTTTGAAGAAATATATTTTAAAAAAATCATTCATAATAATAAGAAATGTTTCTTGAGCAGCAAATCATCATATTCAAATAATTATAATGATGTAACGGTCAAAACTGGAGTAATGCCTGCTAATCTAGCTTTGCTATCACAGGAATAAATTATATTTTGAAATATATTCAAATAGAAAATAATATTTCACACTGGAATATAATGCAAAACAATATATTATAATATTATATGTAATTTTAAATAATGTTATTAATTATATAATTCCACCATATTGTTAATAATACTTCCAAAATTAAAGGCTGGAATACACTATGTGACTTTCACCCAGATTTACATTCTGGAAGAGTCAAAACTAGTTTCCTAAAGTCAGAGATAGTCAACAGATTTTTGCATGTCGGAGTTGACTGAAAACTACATAGCGTATGAGGGGCACAGACTCTGATTTGTTAACGTTGGACTATGATCACATCCAATAGAAGGATTAATGTATGAAGCAAAGTTTTAAAGCATAATATGGCAGAAATTAAGCATTTAAGAAAAATAACCATTTTATTTTATAGGCTAATACCACTGTAAACTTTCACCACTAATAAGCCACCTTGTCCCACTCTGCGACCCACAGTTTGAAAACCCCTGCTCTAAGTGCATTTGAGCCTAAAGCCACTCAAGCCACAACCATTTTGACAAAAGTTCATCTGTGCCATATTTAGATATGATACCTAGATTTATGTATTTGACAGAACAGCACTGCAAGTCTGCAAGTCATTAGACGACTTTCACAATCAACAAATTTAAGATTGTTTGAGTGAAGAACATACACACATGGTGATGATTTCATCAGCCGGACCAAGAATCTCTCATACTGGTTGACAGTATTAACTAAAACTAGCACTGATTAAGTAGAACCCATTAATCCCATTCCCAACTTCAACTTGACAAAGAAAAATAAAAAGACTTGATGAAAAATAAGTAAGCTCAGCCTCCAGTTCATGATCAGACTGCATTCTGCAAGTATTTTACCTCGACAGTGCGGCCCCTCGTCACGTCCATCCGTGCAGTCCGGGACGCCGTCACAAAGCTTGCTCAGGTGAATGCACACATCTGTTCCTCGACACTCAAACTCATTGGGAGGGCACTGTGACACTTGGGTGTGATGGCCTGCAAAGGTACACAGCAAACAAACACAAGTTAACACACTGCAGCGATACAAAGAGATGCAGCTCCATTCAACTGCTAGTTTAACAAGTCGTGTCTATTTCTTTTAGAGCGTTAACAAAGTTAACACCTGAGTGATGCAACGCATGATAATTTGCACACTACACTGTGACAACAGACTCAATGTGGTAGAGTGTGAGAGCATGTGGATTTGAGTTTAAATGTCTATTGCATCCTTATTACAGTTTTCACCAGCTGTAAAATGTTGTTTTCGATTGGTTCATTTGGTTTCAAATTAGTTTTATGTTACTATTATTTATATACTATTATATTTTGAATTTTATTTTTATATGTTCAGTTTCGTTTTTAGTTTTAGTAATTTTGTTATATGCTTTTGTGACTTCAACTTCTATATTTTAGATGGTTGCCAAGTTTGAGTTTAAAGTGTTTCATCTAATATTTATTTCAGATTTTTCCTATTTATTTATTTTTTTACTTCATTATAACAACAGTGTTCCAAATGTCCATTATACATTATATTTACAGTCTCAGTAACATATTCCAGAAGTTAGAAGAGCAAAAGTCAGTGCAGGCCAAACCAAAAGTAAACTAAGACACTACAAACCCCTAAGTCTCCAGAATAGTTAAATAAAACACACACTCACAAGTTAAAATTGAGGACTAAAAGAAAGAACTATTATCTTTTGTTTAAAAATTTTATTGGTAAGACTATAACTTGCTCTCTCGGCTCAAAAAAACAAAAAGTGAATGTAAACCGCTCAGAGCGTCGCTATTGGCCGGAGCCGTTCTCCCTCCATGCGGCCCACACAGCAAAGCAAATTGTTTGTCTTGGATATTTTTCTTCCACCTCCTCTTTCTTTCTTTCCCTCCACCTCTACTCATAACATCAGCTGACCCATTTTAGAAAAACACAAAAAGGGAGGGGGAAATTCACCTCCCATATAGAAGTGAAGTCTTTTAGCCAGGTTAACGCCGCTCACATTGTACCACGCGACTGCTTCTGAAGGTCCATTAGGTTTGTCTGCTCTCTTAATAGCACATATGTGAGTATCTTCTGGGACGGAAATGAAGGGGCCAACGTGCTTATTTGGTTCATTAAAGCTTGGCAAAAACAGACTGGAAAAAACGTTTCTGTGGGAGGCCCCAACAGAGCTTTAATTTTATACCAAGGGCAACATTACAGCTCTGTTTCAAAACCTAGTGAGCTGCCTATGTAGGAAGCATGTAGAATGTTCAAAATCAATTACGAGGTTCTATCTCTGCCGTAGAAGGCAACTACCTATGTAGGCAGCTCACCAGTTTTTGGAACAGACCCATAAATAAACTTCCATTTTAGCTCAAAATCTCTTCTTAAGCAGTAAAAGCTGAATGAAAATATTTTGATTGAACTGTCAAAGACAACATTAAACAGCATTTGCAAACTATAAACTCATGTAAACTCAGTACTGTAACATTGTCATATGGAAACATTCATTGTTGAGATAAATTAGAGTGGGTCTGGATATGATCCATTGGGATTTGACTGGATTTGTGAAAAGTGTGAGAATGAGGCTATTCTCTCCACCCACCCAAACAAGGGAAAAAAGGCTAGCACATTATGAAGAAACATTATAACGAACATTGTTATATCTTGAGACAGGAATAGGCCAATCTATCCATAACAGTACAATGATTTTGTACTTATGTAACTCAAAAGATCACAATGAATACTTCCGTTTCTGTGATGAAGCAACACCAACAAAGTCCGGATCCAAAAAGCCTCCATCTCTCCAAACCAGGCCATTTAATTGCAACTGCTCCACTAAAATAAGGAAGGAACGTTGTGTACTTCCTCTTCTTCAGCTTCATATTTATGTTTCTGATTTATATCACATGATAGCATCCATCATCTGTTATGAGGGGAGTTAAACCAGTATCAGAGATTTACAAAGCTTTACACAGACCAGAGGTCAGCAACCTTGGAAACTGAAAGAAATTCATCTTAAATTGTATATTTTAAATGTATATTTGCTGCAGAAAAAAAAGGTTGATATGCAAAGTCCTTGCATCGGCATGATTTCAGACTTCCTCCAATCCTTCCTCATGGTTACATAGTCTGTTTAGTTATGTGAAGTGAATGGAAGCCAAACACCCACTGGACAAGTGGGTCAATAAGTATCCAGTGGGTCAGTTTACTTGTCTTATGATTTCTGAAAGATTCTGTGGCTCTGAAGAAAACTCAGCTTGTCATGGCAGGATAAAAAATTTATTTGAATACATTTAAATATAAAACAGCTATTTTAAATTGTAATAATATTTTGAAATATTACTGTATTTTTGATTAAATAAATGCAGCCTTAGTGAGCATAAGAGACTTCTTTCAAAAACTTTTCTGACCCTTTGTCCACCTCTGTTTTATATTGAAGCTTTGAGATTGCCTCTAAGGGTTTGCTGGCAGGGTAACAATTCAAGCAAAGCCTAAATCCAGCTCTTCAAGTTCAAATGTCTCTTCAGCCAGTGCTACCCTTCCGAAAAACCAACCTAAAAGATTCTGTGACTAGCATGAGAAGAGGCTAGTCTGAACAAAACTCACCAACTAATCCCAATTCTGCTTAAATACAACTACTAACTCCAAAATGTGCCCAGAAAGTTTCATAAAATGGAAAAGAAAGCAATAAAGGGTGATTCTGGCATGCAAAAAGCAGTTTTGCAAAGAAGGAAAACACACAGGGGGAGCAGACAGACGGATGTTTCACAATGAGTGTGTGTGAGTGAATTGGGGGCAGATCTCTGTGATCTTGGAGTGAACTGGGAAGTCGTTGGCCGTTTGCTAACCGGAGCGCTCTCATACAGGCGACGACTGCTTCCTTCCTGCACTGTCACTGATACCCTGAAGCACATGCACAAAACACAACAGAGAGCGGGGAGAAAAAAACAAAAGAGAAAGGAGGAGGGGGGAAAGAGAGAGCACACAGAGTGGACATCCACCGATAAACAGATATAGGACTATTATTAGAGAAAACAAGCACTTTAAATAACTAATCTAACCTTCTAACATTTCAAAGAACACATTTAAATAAATGGATAAAACATGTCCAAGACATATTTCAAACCAAAACAAATATTTTACTTAAAAGAAAAGGAATCTGATATTTAGAACTGAAGGGAGCTTCCAATTTCCTATAATACAAAAAAAAAAAAAAAAAAAAAAAAAAGGTAAAAAAAAATACATTTTTATTTCAAAATATTTAAGCATCATTTTATGTTACTATTACATATTGTATGTGTTGTTATTGTGTTCCTTTGTTAACTTCGTTTTTAATTTATGCTTGTATTAACAGCAGGCTACAATTAGTTACATTATAGTGCTTTATCACAATAATGTTCATTTAAAAAAATAAGTAAAACTTCCAGATGAATTATGGCAAAGAGAAAGCACTTAAGTTCTTAATTAATTGAAAAATAATGTAAAAGCAAAAAATTGTAATGCTATATTTAAAAGAAAAAATAGGAAAAATGTATAAAACATGTTAAAATAAAAAAAATGTATATATAAATTAATGAAATATATTTTAAAAAGGTACTATATTTTAAATAAAAAATACATCTAAAATGAACTCAAAATATTTTAAAGGTACTATATTTTATGAAAAAAGCAAGTAAGTCAATCAATCAATCAATCAATAAATCATAATGGTCCTATGTTTTAAGAAAAAAGTAACTAAACTAAATAAACAAATAAATAACATACAAAAATATGTTATAAATATTGTTATAATAATAACAAAGGTAAGATAATTAAACAAATAAATAAATACACATTTTTATAAAAAAAATATGTAACCAAAAGTATTTCCCCCCTTTTTGCTCATCACAAAGTCCACATTGTCATGGCTGGGGCAGATGACTTTGAGTGAAGCTGGGTTCATGCTGTCAAGACGAGCTGTACTTCGGCACTTGAGCGGAGCCACAGGGAGTCTAAATACTATGCAAGCAGACTGTATGTGTGTCTAAACTCATCTTACCCTATCTTTACTCCTAGTTACATAATGACCTCCCATTTGGCTTTCCTGTTGTGCTTTTGTTAATTGTGTGTGTGAGTAAGATGCACCGTTTCCTCCTCCACTTAAAGGGTTTGTTTCTGTCCCTGAGTCTCATTCATGCTACTTTCAGCTCTAATGAACACACCCAGCATCCTGACAGGCCCGTAATAATGTCTGCCTGCACTGGCCCCAGCGGTAACATCCAACACTTCTTTGCCCGGTGCATATTACAAGCATTTTTCACGTCATGTAAAATAAATGCTACAAGATTCAAGCATTTATGTATTTTAAAATACATAAATCATGGTCTAAGGCTTTATTACATTACAAAACAACCTCAGAATTAAAATAATCTGAATTATTTATTAAATAATCTGAATCTATTTATTCCTCCTTCCATCACTTCTTGTTCTGCGTGCTCGCCAAAAAGCTTGATAGCAAAACAAATTGTCCTTGACCTTCCGTTATCTTCACAGCCACACTGGAGTCTTTTTTTGACACTTAATTGTATGCTGTCTTTGACCAGCTGATCCAGGGTCAGCGATGACACACCATTAACCCAGCGTCCTTGCAAACCTTCTGTTCTCTGTTCCCAATAACAGATGAATCAGGTCAGGCGATGAAATGAACCTCTGATCTCGGTTTCTGCTGTCCAGCATACTCATTATAGCCATTAGCCACCAAGGTCATTCCTCAACCGACCTCACATAGTTCATTCCTACACTTCCATTTATTCACATATTCTGCTGTTACACTATTGCTTCTTTATTCATGAATTTCAGCTCTCTCGCTCCTTCTTTCAGTTTCCCTCACTAAAGTGCCAGAGATTGCATTAAACAAAAAAAAAATCCATTTACAAATTCTTAAAAACATCGACCGGTATTTCCAAGTAGTGTCATTTTGACCAAAAAAAAAAAAAAGTACTGTTGCTCTGAAATTTCAATGCAAAGTCCAGTCATTCTAGTGGATCATAAATATTCAAGTTGGTCATATGAATTTGCTACTTTGAGCAACAAAAACCTGATGGTTTGAATGTGACTTCTGTGTGAGCAGTGCTTTTTACATCTCTGCTCTATTGAGAGGAGACAATGTACCTTTCATTTCAGAAATTTTGCTGTGACTCCACCTTAATGAGAATAAATAAATAAATAAATACTAATAAATTAGCTATTTATTAGAACAAACATTTGTGTGAATAGACATTGGTTTGTTAAGACACCAGACTTGTGGACATACTAAGATAATCTTAACAATAATATAAATGATAAAACATAATACACCTTAGTTGTTTTATTATTCGTAGGCAAGTTAAAGGTTAAAGTTTAACAATAAAAAACATTACTATAATTTTTACAATACCTTCTTTGTTTTTCAGAAGTTCAAGAGAATGCAAACATAAAATATTCATTACCAAAGTGTCCACACACACTTCTTGTATTGTTTTCTATTAACTTTTAATTTATTTACTTTTTTTTGTTATTTCGATTTAGTGACTCACTAAATATTCTAAAATAAATAAATAAATAAATAAATAAATGTATATAGTTTATGAAACTAGTTTTTATATCTATCTATATATCCATCTATACATCTATATATCCATCCATCCATATATATTATATACACACACACACACACACATACAGTCAGGTCCATAAATATTGGGACATCGACACAATTCTAACATTTTTGGCTCTATACACCACCACAATGGATTTCAAATGAAACGAACAAGATGCGCTTTAACTGCAGACTGTCAGCTTTAATTTGAGGGTATTTACATCCAAATTAGGCCACGACTTGGGAAGTCGTGGCCTAATGGTTAGAGAGTCGGACTCGTAATCCAAAGGTTACGGGTTCGAGTCTCGGGCCGGCAGGGATTGTAGGTGGGGGGAGTGAATGTCCAGCGCTCTCTCCACCCTCAAAACCACGACTGAGGTGCCCTTGAGCAAGGCACTGAACCCCCAACTGCTCCCCGGGCGCCGCAGCATAAATGGCTGTGTTTACGGTGTGTGTGTGTTCACTGCTGTGTGTGTGCACGTTGGATGGGTTAAATGCAGAGCATGAATTCCGAGTATGGGTCACCATACTTGGCAGTATGTCACTTCACTTCACTTCACTTCACATAATCAGGTGAACGGTGTAGGAATTACAACAGTTTGCATATGTGCCTCCCACTTGTTAAGGGACCAAAAGTAATGGGACAGAATAATAATCATAAATCAAACTTTCCCTTTTTAATACTTGGTTGCAAATCCTTTGCAGTTAATTACAGCCTGAAGTCTGGAACGCATAGACATCACCAGACGCTGGGTTTCATCCCTGGTGATGCTCTGCCAGGCCTCTACTGCAACCGTCTTCAGTTCCTGCTTGTTCTTGGGGCATTTTCCCTTCAGTTTTGTCTTCAGCAAGTGAAATACATGCTCAATCGGATTCAGGTCAGGTGATTCACTTGGCCATTGCATAACAGTCCACTTCTTTCCCTTCAAAAACTCTTTGGTTGCTTTTGCAGTATGCTTTGGGTCATTGTCCATCTGCACTGTGAAGCACCGTCCAGTGAGTTCTGAAGCATTTGGCTGAATATGAGCAGATAATATTGCCCGAAACACTTCAGAATTCATCCTGCTGCTTTTGTCAGCAGTCACATCATCAATAAATACAAGAGAACCAGTTCCACCGGCAGCCATACATGCCCACGCCATGACCCTACCACCACCACCATGCTTCACTGATGAGGTGGTATGTTTAGGATCATGAGCAGTTCCTTTCCTTCTCCAAACTCTTCTCTTCCCATCACTCTGGTACAAGTTGATCTTGGTCTCATCTGTCCATAGGATGTTGTTCCAGAACTGTGAAGGCTTTTTTAGATGTCGTTTAGCAAACTCTAATCTGGCCTTCCTACATCTTGTGGTGAACCCTCTGTATTCACTCTGGTGAAGTCTTCTCTTGATTGTTGACTTTGACACACATACACCTACCTCCTGGAGAGTGTTCTTGATCTGGCCAACTGTTGTGAAGGGTGTTTTCTTCACCAGGGAAAGAATTCTTCGGTCATCCACCACAGTTGTTTTCCGTGGTCTTCCGGGTCTTTTGGTGTTGCTGAGCTCACCGGTGCGTTCCTTCTTTTTAAGAATGTTCCAAACAGTTGTTTTGGCCATGCCTAATGTTTTTGCTATCTCTCTGATGGGTTTGTTTTGTTTTTTCAGCCTAATGATGGCTTGCTTCACTGATAGTGACAGCTCTTTGGATCTCATCTTGACAGTTGACAGCAACAGATTCCAAATGCAAATAGCACACTTGAAATGAACTCTGGACCTTTTATCTGCTCATTGTAATTGGGATAATGAGGGAATAACACACACCTGGCCATGGAACAGCTGAGAAGCCAATTGTCCCATTACTTTTGGTCCCTTAACAAGTGGGCGGCACATATGCAAACTTGTAATTCCTACACCGTTCACCTGATTTGGATGTAAATACCCTCAAATTAAAGCTGACAGTCTGCAGTTAAAGCACATCTTGTTCGTTTCATTTGAAATCCATTGTGGTGGTGTATAGAGCCAAAAATGTTAGAATTGTGTCGATGTCCCAATATTTATGGACCTGACTGTATATACACATATGTTGCTTTTTTTTTTTGCCCTTGCCTATTATCAGTCTACATCTCCCAATCAGTGAAAAAACTAGTTATCCATCTTTCACCTTTTCCTGCAGGTCTTGATGACCTTTTCTCAATTCAAGAAATCGGTGGAAATGACACGGTCAGATATCAGTCTCCTCAGGGGTGGCTGTGGGTGGCAACAGCCTTACACAAGTGCAAATTACACTGAATAATCACTCCTCCTCACCCATTCAATCAAAGAGTCTAAAACAGCATCTGAATGTGAAAAGACAGCATTTACATACACACTCAAATACATGCGGGCCCCACGCTGAGCGCTCTCATTTCCCCAGAGCTTTCTGGAACAAGACTGATGATTTACCAATACATTTGGTTCAGTTGGTGTCTTTATAATTATTAAAAACACACACACAGATAAAAGTTTTTCCTCCACTAAAGCATATTTGTGTACATCTGGTCCTGTTTGCCGTCCCGACCACAGTCATGCTGGCCATAAAAGCATTCTGTGATATTCAACACACTGAAAAAATACAAAATTTTTATTGTAAATGGAATTAAATAAATAAATAAAACAGACTTTCCTAATGAAAACCATATCCTCCCGCAGAATGCAAAACGATTAGCTGAAATAACTTGTAATGGGTACCCTATTTGGTGCCTGAGTAACAATCCTACAACATTTTGTGAGGCATGTTGTGCAAGAATTACCGTAATTTTGACAGCAAAACACTGTAAAAATGCTATGGTCAAAATGGCTTATTTGGTTTACAGTAACTTCAAGGTCAAAAACGGCAATAATTCTAATAATGGGACATTTCACTATTAAATGTGCAGTTTTTGGAAATGAAACAAAAACAATGCATCTTATAATTTACAGTAAAATTGACATTTCCAGAATTCTGTATGTGACAGTTCACATTTTATGTTTTTTCACTGAAATAAAATGTATCTTCTTAATTTTGTCTAATCAGTTATGTAAATCAATTACATCTTATTTGGCCAAATTAATGTTTATTGTGTTATTTTACTGTGGTGTGTTACCATGATGGCGTTTTTTACTTGTGTGTATTTCACCATGCACCTTCTATATATCTGTATTTACCTGGAAATGCTACTTGTGATGAACTTCAAACTTCATGTTTCTCTTTACCACCTGTTTTTAAGGTGGTTGTCAGTATATTATAAAGGTTAAAAAACAGATTTTAGTATTTTGGTATAATATGGTAAAGTTCTGACAACAACAGCTGCCATTTTTACTGAAAACTTCCCAGATGTTTTTTACAATGTATGTAAATATGACAGATACTATCCTTTTAAAAGTCATTCAAAATTTACTGTTCAGTGACGGGATGGGCTTTGCATTAGGGAAACGCCTATGATGCCTAAACATGCTGTCTATGTAGGTGGCTCTCAAAGGGTTTGGAAGACAGCTGAAATGTAAAATTAAAGGCAAATTCACAGAGAAGCCACAAATCAGAGAGGAGAGAAGAACAAAACTGGAAATATATGTCACAAAGAGAATTTGATATTTCATTTTGCATATTTGAGTCCATCTGGGAAAGATGAGTCAGGTGAGCTCCACGGGCATGCAGCGTGATGCCCTGACACAGCCAGACTGTGAGAGTCTGTCTTTTCCTCTGGAGGGTAATTGCAGCTTAGGTAAGACACCTGGGAACAGTCGTGCAATTAAGACACAAGACTTAATGAAAAAGCGGCATGACTCACTATGAAATACTTCTAAGGCTGGCTCAGTAAAATGTGCTTACACATACTAAGGATGGGCACCTGTACTCGTATATGGAAGTGCCAATTATCAAACAAGAAAATGCAATAATTGAGCTGACCTGTTTATAAAAATATTTTGTTTCACACTAATAAACTAAAACAACTATAAAAATCACACACACGCCAAAAAGGAGGCTCTTTTTAATTTTGCAATTACCAGGGTCTAAAAATATATAGGCCTACATATATTTATTTAAATACGTAAACTGGCAATCAAAAGATCAGAATAATTACAGAATAATTTTGCTTTTTTTCAAAGTCGTCTCTTATGCTCACCAATGCTGCATTTACATTATCAAAAACAGAATAAAAACTAAAATGAAAAATTACTACAATTTCAAATAGGGCTAACTGATTTTTATACGAATACATTTTAAAATGTCACAAAAGTGTTACATGATCCTTCAGAAATAATTCTAACATGCTGATTTGGTGCTCAAGAAACATTTCTTTTTATTATCAATGTTGAAATCAGCTGTGCTGCTTAATATTTTTGATTATTAAGCATCAAATAACTGTCTTAGCAATGCTAACAATAATAATAATAATAAGAACCATTAACAACTGATAATAACTGAGCACCAAATCAGCATATTAGAATGATTTCTGAAGGATCATGTGACACTAAAGAATGGGAGGAATGATTCTGAAAATTCAGCTTTGCCAACATAGAAATAAATACACAATATTAACTTTTTACTGTATTTTTAATAAAAAAAAGTAAATAATTCAAAACGTTTTACCAGTAGTGTATTTAATGAATTTTAATTAAATATTTTGAATATTTCAATGATGCTAGTAATAATAACAATAATCGTTTTAAAATTCATAGCAATTAATTAAATTTAAATTAATTAAAATTATAAATTTTTATAATTTATTATTACTACTACTACTACACATTAAAATAAAAAAATATTTTAACAGTGTCAGACAAAATGACCATCCTCAATACACACTAATAAATTAATTCTACACACATAAGCATTACCTTCACATTTAGAGATGATGCAAGTTGACTTTTACTAAAGGTGCATTAGAAATTGTGACCGATAACATCGCCATACCCTTCTCAATCTTCATTGAAGGAGAGAAAGAGAGAACAGGAGAAAGAGAGTTCCTCAGTGCTCTTGTCTTTTATCTCAGTGCTTTTCTAATGATTTACTGACCTACTTAAAGATATAAACAAGCCCCTACAACTGGGCTCCAGGTTTGCTGAAATCTCTGATTTACACTCAGAGAGAAAGTGAGTAGGAAACAAAAGAGAGAGAAAGAAAGAAAAGGAGGGCGAGATTTATTTGTTCTGGCAGCATAGCACTGGTGGGAACTCAGTTTGTTAGTTAAAAATTAACCTGAACTAGAGAGATGAAGTAGGACACGAGAACAACCATCGAACACACAGCACACCTTCGTAGCACAAGACAAGTCTCAACTGAACCCTGAGCAAGAGCCACCAGACTTGGGTCTGAATGAGTGTGTTTGTGTTTCAAAACCAAAAGAATTGATAAACAGGTTTCTGCAACCCATCTCATTTTATCTCTTCAATCATTTCAATGCCATTACATCTGGCAGACACCGCCTAGTGACTTCACAAAAGACTCTAATAACAAAATGCCAGTTAAGACCAGGATTAGAAGTGACACTTACTCAAAAATATACAAACATTCTCATTTGAAATGCTGACAGCCGGTACAGGCCTTTCTCTTGAATTTAAAGGTGTTGGAAACAGCTTTAACAAAGAGGATTAAGTGTGTAATGTGTGTAATTGGCAGAAACAGATCATGATAAATCAGAAGGTCAGAGCTTCCGTCTAATGAAAAGCCCCTTTGTGTGTTCAGCCAAACTGCATTAGTGGCATTGAAATTATATTAGTGGCGCTTTTTGAGAGACAGATGGTGGAATCGCAGTAGAAAGTTTATTTGCGGGCGGAAAATTCTTTGATGTTTACGCGCTTTGAGCACCTTGTTCTCAAAGCCCGGGAGCTACTCTGGGATGGGCCATTTATTTGGAGCAGTCCTGTGTGAATTTCTCATCATAGTCCATAAACTACAGCTGGACATTTCACATCATTCTTTTGGCAGAGGCTTGATGAAGCTTACAAAAAAGAACCATGGTATATGAATATGTTACTCATTCAGTACAACACTACACCGTGTATATAACTACCATGGTATTACCACAGTCATTTTTTTCAGAAGGGGAGCTGGTATTCTGTAATTCACTTGGCAGAGACGGAATGTAGCTTACAAAAAAAGTACCATGGTATTATTATTTTTGGACATGGTGTCATATAACTGCCTGTACAAAAAGTAGTGTGTCCATACCATGGTACAGTACTAGTATAAGATGCACAAACAATTGAACTGAAATTAGTTTACCATGATATTTACATGGTACTCCATGGTATATCAGTAGTGCATTGTTCTATGTCTAAGGCTGATATTTTGCTGATATACGATATGATACCTTTTCCCCTGGTTTCACATACAAGGCTTAAGCCTAATCCTAGACTTAAATGTAAGTCTTGGCTGTTTCAACTGAAATAAACTTGCACTGACTGATCTTAAAATATATCAGTGCCTTTGTTTTGTCTCAAGATGCACACCAGCAATGTTTTTTTTCTAAGCATGTATGGCCTAATCCTGGCTTAGTCTAAGCCCTGTCTGTGAAACCGGACTTTTAAGTACTGTACTGTAAATTTGGTTTCTTAGTATGGACACTGGTAAAACCATGGTCACTCAGGAATACCATGGTTTTTAAGCATGGAAATTATTTAGTACCATAGTATATACAAATGTACCATGGTATTACCATTAGATAGATATCATGACTGAGCCATGGTAAAATTACAGAGAAGCTGTGCATTTCTGTAATTCATTTAGCAGAGGCTGTATGAAATTAACAAAAGTACCATGCTAATACCATGTTTTTGGTCATGGTATTATTTATGTTTCATGGTTTCTGAAATAACTTTAGTGTCTAAAATATGGCATATGGATTACAGTGACACTATCTCCAGTACCACTTCAGTCCCGCAGTAAATATCACCGTATTACCAAGCAATGCACCAAAAAAAAAAATCACCAACTGAAAATATTCAGTCAAAATATCAAAAAAAGAGGAAATTTTGATTTGGGCCAATATAGTTTCGGAGGGCCAAAATCATTAGTCAAAATATCAAGGGGCGGCTTGTTACCAAAGAACCTTACTATGGTTTCATTTACCACTTGAGAAAAAACTGAAAGCCCCATAACCAGTAATTACTCAAATTTAATTACTCAAACTTTATTTTTAGTTTTAACCTTAATGAAAACGTTATTTTTTGGTTTTGTAAAAAGTTCAGTATTAGTACTAGTATTCCGTAGTACTAGTATTACCATAACATACCATGGTGTGTCTGCCACAGTACTTTTTGTAAGAAGCGTGAGGGGGGAAAACAAAACATGAAGTCAAACGAAAATGAAAGCTTAAAAAAAAAGAAAAAAAAAGAAAGAGAAGCCCACAATTTCCGCCAATAAATTAAGTGTAATATAGGAAGGGTTAAAGAAGAAAACGATGTAAATGTAATTAGATGTTAACACAGACTAGTGTACATAGCAAAGAACGCATGTTTGTCATATGTAAACACTTAACTAGCTCTGTCTGTTCTCCTGCTGGACAGTAAAGCACTACCCAAAATGCTGATGGTGGAACCATCATGGCCGCCTGCTGTGAGGGTGTCTGGCTTGTGTGACAGATGTGAAGTGAGGTGCGGTACGACCAGCTTCATTAGGTCTATGCGTGCGGAAACATTTAGGAGCAGGTCAGTGTTAAATAAAAAGTGCCAGGCTTCTGTTTTTTACGTTTGAGATGAGCTCACACACACAGATCACTTGGCTGGACAGGACTGTGTGCAGTCAGCCAGACTAAACAGAGCAGTTTAATTAGTGCCATCGCTCAGAAGAGACACACAGAGCGTCCTTCAAACGGTGTACTGCAGTCAGTGTCCGTCTTCAACCCCCATGTGCTCTAGGCTCTACTTAACACTACGCATACATTTAGGTCAATGCACAGATCGATCAATGGTTAGATTAGTTAGGTACATGTGAGGAAATGAGGAAAGGTCAAGGGTACTCAGAAGTGACAGCAATTATCAATCATGGAAATTTTAACTTCAAAACATTTCACAATGACCAAAATTAGGAATGTGTATCTGTTCCATATCAATTATGAGATATTGGATATTTAATATTAGCAGTCATCTAACGTTTCCTTAAATTTATTCTTTAAAAACACTAATAATTATTAAATTAATAATATTTTGATGCCTGAATTCACATGTAGTATTTAAAAAATATTGTTTTAGTTATTTTGTATTTTATTTTTTAAATAATTTAAACCAAACAGTATAGAATTTTAATATCGGCCATTAAAATGTCCATAGCAAGAATAAAATTAACAGTTTATCCGGCCTGAATTTAATTATGCATGCATTCAGAATTAAAAAGCAGTGAGAAATGTCCCATTTTTTATTTAGTGATTGTTTGCTGCATTAATTTCAACACTACCTTCCAATTTGTGCAAACAATGAATATGGTGACTTTCAGTTCAGGGAAGCAACAGCTGGACGTCTCCTTTCTTTCAGAAACAACTCAACTGGCACGCAACAGATCATACAGGTCTCAAGATAAATTTTAAAGCTATTTTCAACTTGTAGACACACAGAACTACCTGAGACTTTATCTGGCTTCAGTTTATTACGTCAAAACATTTTAGCTCTGCTTATCATATCATATCTTTATGTCATGATGACACATCTGATGAGATAACGGTTTACTCACAGATATCTGCAGCTTCATCAGAGCCGTCGGGACAGTCTTTCTCTCCATCGCAGCGCCAGCCTTTGGAGATGCAGGTCACCTGGTCTTTACACACAAACTGCTTCGGACTGCATGTCTTCGGGGCTGGAACAGAGAAATAAATTGTAAGTGTGAAATGCATCTGTCAGACCAATTACTTCAACAATATTTGGTCATTCTGAGGTTCTTGATTCAAATGTTTGAGTAAATGAAGTAAATACTATATAAAAATTATAAAATGTGAGCAGTTTCTCGCACCTAAAATACGAAATCTATTTAAACATGGACAATAAAAAAAAATATATATAAAACAGTTTATTACTATTATTATTTTCAAAATCCTAAAAATAAGAAATGCTATGACATAAAATAAATAAGCAATACACAAAATATTATTTCAAACATAATGAACTTTAAAAATGTGTGAAAATAGCAAAATAGAAGCATTTTCACAAGTGGGCTCAGACTTTTGTACCTTATATATGTATATATACAGTAAAATTGTCAAACATCAGTCATCATCCAGCATCCTTGTCTACATATCAGCCACTGAACAACCCATATTGGTCAACCACTAAATGCTTCAGCAATAATAAGTCAAATTTTTGTTGAGGGGAACATCTAGATGTACCACTTATGAAATAAGCAAATACCTCAGTGACCGGCAACTTTGACAGGACAAAACATTTAGAAGAAAAAGTTTGTGGATGTGGTCACAGACATTGCTGAAACTACCATTCCTCAAGCAAAAGATTTTTACAAAGAAACACATCTGGGTCATGCCAAGTTCACAACTGTGCTTTATATTATAAGACAACTCGTTCTGCTGTAATATTATTAACCCACTTATTTCAATATAGGTTGCTGTTATGTTTGTTTATTTCCTAAGTGCTGTCCACAAACAGTGGCTTTCTTTCGCCCTTTATAACTTGAGAGATGTTTTCTCTCAACGCATGGACAGAGGTCTTCTCATTACCGGCGGTAGGGCGAAGTATGCGTCAGTTCAGTCTAACTCCGGGGAGAGCCCGGCAATCAGAGGAGTATTTTTGCTCAGTCAGTCTGATGAGATTGTTGAGGTAAACCACAGAACCGCCTCAGGACTGTGGGTAATCTGGCCCTGCCCCACTGCTGACACTGGTCCATTCAGCCAGAAGTCAGGAGATCCTCAGCAAAACCGCTGCTGTAATTAAACCATTCTCAGTCTGTCCATCCCCTAGTAAAACACTGCAGCTACAATACCTTCTGTGGGTGCGGCCCACTAGCATATACAACGGACCACAGGCCTTTTCAAAATATAATACACACACAAAAACGGCTAAACTGGAAGGATTTTAGAACAATCATCCTTACAATTCTTACACGTGTTTTAAGCTAGGGCTAGGGCACAAACACACTTGCAGCAAAATCTGACCATGAAGAGGGATATCATGGCTTATGTGCATACTTTTTTATTTTAATGAGTGATTGTTTTGCCAAAACAGTACAATGAGTACAGTGGATGCACACTTTATCTCAAGCAGTAGTTAACCCTTGTGCATCAATAAAAAAAAAAAAAGTTACACTTATGTCCATAGTGGACAAAAATGTCCATGTCAAAAAAACGGTTATAAAAATTGGAAGCTTGGGAGCACAGACTTATGTTTGGTCTCATTTTTAAAAAGGCACATGGCAGATTATTGTTGAAGTAAGAAAAAAATTAAAAAGTGAAACCAAACAAAAAAGTTATACAGGTTTAAGTTTATGAAAATGATTTATGAACAATATTTTATTTTTTATTTTATTAATATTTTATATATGAAACATGTTGAACTCTAAACCTGCTAGAAAATCAAAGCCATAAATCTAAACAAGTTTGAGGTTGATATCTCAAAAAATGAGCTTTCAGTAAAATTTTGTTTGGGCGCAGTACCAAATTTTCCCCTTTAGATGCCAGCAAAACTCTGCTGGTGCACACAGTGCTTGGATTTGTGATTTAGTAGTTTTATTTCTCAAATATTACAAACACACACACTATTTTTTTTATGACACGCATACAAAACACACTCTGACATCTATACCAACACACCCACACAATTATAGCTGCATTATTTATCCAATTGGTTCTATAATATGCAGAAGAAGAAAACAGGAATAAAGCGAGTATTTGCTTTATAGAGCAAACCTGAAAAAAATGGCACCATCTGGTAAAAAAAAAAAAAAAAAGTTAAATAATTAATTTTGAGGCCTTACCAACAGAATGAAAGCCTATTAACAAAAAATGCATCATTTTACAGTTAAACGGCACTGCGATTAAAAATAGCAGTTTTAATGGGTTTCAATGGGGACATTTTTGTCCAAAAGGTGCTGTTTCACTTTTTTGTACCTTGTGTAAAATATATTTATTAAAGGAAATGAGGTTGGAATATTAAACTTCCAATAAGAAAAATACACAACTGAGCCAAAAATGTACGCAGTTAGCATTAACACAGGCAAAATTATCCAAAAAAACTAAACTAAAATGGACAAAAATGTCCATAAGTGTGCACAAGGGTTAAGTACAGAAGTGGACAGCGGTAACTATCTGATTGTGATTCTCTGCAGGACTTTCCCTCTCTAACACTTACCTCGCTGCACACTTGGCAGGAGGAGAGGTGTTTTGGGAAAAGGGAACCAGGGGAAAAGCTGCAAGGGGGAGAGGATGTGACTGCAATCACAAGAGAGACTGGGATGTGCATGTTTCACGTTTCTGTACATTTTTGAAAGTGATGAGAAAGCTTAGACCATTTCTCAAACTGTCTCCAAATACTGCTGTTTGATGGAAGATGATATCCCCATGGACATGATGGAGGACAATAGAGACAAAGTGGGAGAGATTATGAAGTATCTAGTGAAATGTGGATATCGGAAAACTCTTGTTTTTAGCTTTGTTCCGAAATATCCTGCGCTAAAGCAGTTTCCTAATTCGGAACTTATAGGACTAATTCGAAACATTCTATACAGGCAGCAATTTTTGCACACAACAAGTGAAGCACACTGTAGTCTCTATTCTCTGACTTCAGTAGAGTTTGAAGTTAGCATGTTGCTAAGCTAGCAGAGACACTTTAATACTCAAAAAAAACAAATATTAGGTAAAATGGCCTTACATAAATTAGATTGAACTTGACAGTAGTAATTACTTGGCAGTCAATGGGACAGTCACAAGCCTCCCGGTTTTTGTGTGCGTTTCACTCAATTTCCTGACGAGCGTGATTGACGCGCTGCAACCAGAAAGCTGTTCGTTTCATTTCTGTTTGCTTTCAGCGTTCTTTAGAGCATTAGCAGTACATTCGTAAGACAGACGTAAGTGGTTTATGCACTGAAGCTTTGCATACAAAATTAACAGTTCAAAAACGTAAATATATAAAAAGCGCAGAGAGCAATCTTATGCATTTTACCGCCTTCTCCTGCGCCGTCATTATTAAGCAACAGGGTAAACAGCTGCTGGCTTGATGAGGCAAACAAACCGTGGTTCGGACCCAAATAAAATAATATGAACACAGTCCAGCGGGGGCAGGGGGAGGGAGGAGCAAAGGAACTCGGGTTCGGACCAGGCAATCGAACCAAGTAGGAAAGCACCCTTAGAATCAACTCCAGACCTTTTACCTGCTTAACTGATGCAGAAATAATGAAGGAATAGCCCACATCTGTCCATGAAATGGCTTTTGAGTCAACGGTCCAATTACTTATGGTCCCTTGAAAAAAAGGGGGAGGTACATTTTAAAGAGCTGTAATACCTTAACCTTTCCTCCTATTGTGATGAGAATACCCTCAAATTAAAGCTTAGTGTATGCACTTTAAGTTAAATAACTGTAGTTACATAACTGTGACTTGAATATGTTTTGGTCAACAGCTAAAATAATAAAAATTGTGCCTGCCTGTGTCCAAATATATATGGACCTAATTGCATATATCACTTATATTTCTTTTGACTTTGTCGACTATCTTGGTTGGGCGTTCTAGCGTTCAAGTACAGCTAGATGGAGTACAAAGTATGGCTTAAGGAAACATGTAAAACCAGTCTAGCTAATACTTACATACAATAACTAGAAAAACAGCACAAATGGACACAAGAAAGAGTTTTGTGAACAATTGCTTCTAATCTGGCCTGTTATGCCCCTTTTTATATGTGAAATAAGTGATGTCTCCAGCGCGTATGTGTGACATTTTAGCTCAGAATACCCTACAGACAAATTTTTATAGCTTGTTAAAAATGCCACTTTTAGGGTATGAGCCCAAACGCGCTGATTTTAAGTATGTTGCTTTAAATGCAAATGAGCTGTTGATCCTGGAGAAGAGGGCGGAGCTTCAAGAGCTCAAGCTCTGGCAATAGCAGTGCTAGCCTTTGCAAATAAACATTCTACTATTAGTACAAGCCTGTTATCTTTACCAGGGGTAGACAATAAGGGAAATTTGTCTTTTGAAGTTCACTGGCCCAGGTCAACGCGTCGGGTATTGATCCCAATAATCACGAAAAAGAACAGTTTGCTTCCACAACATGAATAACATTTATATTTTTTAAGGTAGGTTTAGTGCAAAGTGCAGCAAAACTGTGCAAAAACATGAAACAAGTGCAAATAAACCTATTGCATAGGATTCATTCTCCATAGTCACACAGCAATTCATTATATTATGTTCATACCATAGGTTTCATACACGTTAACTTTTCTCTAACTTACTTGTCTGCATATGTGGGCATTGATCTGCAGAGCTCACAGTAAACCTCTTTTTTTTTTTCTTGATCGTAGCCCAGCTAGGGGTGGGCGATATGGGAAAAATATCATATCACGATTTTTTTTAGAAATATCACGATTCACGGTTTTATCACGATTCTTTGTCATGTTGGTTTTACAAGTTGTCTGAGCATTACAGCCAAACTAGAAAGACAAAGCCTTTCAAGGTAACAAAAAAAAAAAAAAAAAGACATGGCAGATATTTAGGCCAAAGTGGGCGAAGATAAAAATCTTTGTCATCATTCTATCTTTCTTATTAAAAAATAAGAACAAAGATACACATTACAAATACACATAATATACAAATAAAACAAACAGTGCTTTATTTTCAGGTACAATAGGTGTATTTAGCAATGAAATTGAATGAACAAATATAAAAATAAAACACTAGATAGACTGATTCCTAAAGCAACTGTATTAAAGATTTTCAGTCAAGAATAGTGAGTGATTTTTCTCTTTGCGTTTTGTTGTTTTGTTAACGTTAAATTAATAGTTCCCCCAAAAATAAATATTCTGTCATCTGTCTGTCAATTCTGTCATAATGTTTTATTTTTATACCATCATTTACTCAAAAGTTGTTTTAAACCTGAATGAGTTTCTTTCTTCTGCTGAACATAAATGCTATTTTGAAGAAGGTGGAAAACCAAACAGTTGCTGGTCCACAGTGACTTCCATAGGATTTTTCTTTCCTGCTATCAAAGTCAATATGGACCAGCAACTGTTTGGCTACCCTCATTCTTCAAAATATCTTATTTTGGGTTCAGCACAAGAAATTAATAGAGGTTTGGGACAACATGTGAGTGAGTAAATAATGACAGAAATTAAATTTTAGGGTGAAGTATCCCTTTAATGACAGTCGACAGCACGTTTAGTGTCCTGTCCCTTTAAGAGCTGCACGCATCTAATATACAGGCACGCATCTGTTTCTCTCGTAACTATTTACTTTCATTTTAGAGATAACCAACTGAGTCTGTATGTAAACCTTGTGTGTTTTGACAGTATTAGCGCAAAAAATAAGTTAGTTGAGTAATCAGGCGCTGTTAGACAGGCTTTTTAGTGTCCGTGCTTCAGGTGTATGCGATCAGAAAAAGCGCACGTCAGACCAGCGCGTGAATGAAACATTTAACCAGCAAGGCTTGTGTGCAAATAATGTACTTTTGCGATCGCGAATAAGTGCAGTGTCCTGTCAGAGTAACTCTACTGCTATATGTCGTGTTGTACAGAATATAGAGACGGAGGAGCCAGAACTGTATCTGACATAATGTGTGCTGTAGCACGATACTACCATATTTCTTCAAAAGCAGATCGTGGAGACATTTTTATCGTCCACGATCAAAAATCGTCACATCGCACACCCCTAAGCCCAGCCAATTCCAGCGGTCTCGCCACTGGGGCTGAAACTTTCTCTGCCTTTTCTTTTCGTATTCCCTTTCGCTTTCCCTCAATTCCTCTGGTGATTTTTCTATTCCTTGCCTTCTCTTTTTTACCCGGCGTTTGGCCGGGTGATGTGGGTTTCAGAAACATGTAGCCTAGCTTAATAGTAACGTTAGCTATAGGTAGGTGCTGAGCAGCAGTGTGCAGTTTGCGCGCGTAACCGCGGGAGCGAGCAAGGCGGTGCAGACGGAGCGTAAGGCTGTCGGGATCACGTAACGTGTTAGCGGTGGTTACAGAGACGATTAAACAGATATCAAAACACAGAACCACAGGTAATTAATGTGAAGTTAGGCTTTTTTTAATCGAGGCATTATTTTTACTGGCCCCACCGGGCTAGTGGTTGGAGCAATCTGGTGGCCCTGACGGTTTTAAAAGTACGTCTGGGCCACCGGGCCAATTATATTGTCGACCCCAGTTTACAGAAAACATACTCTGTTTCAAAGTCAGTCATCTGATTATACTGCATGATAAATTTGTGTTTATGAATTACACAGACGGGGAGCACGGCGGGATAAAAATAACAACGTAGCTGGTCTCATGCTATCACAAACTTTATAAGTTCCTTGGCATCCACATCTCTGATGACCTCACCTGGTCCCATAACACCTCTACTCTGGTCAAAAAGGCACAGCAGCGCCTTTACTTCTTAAGGAGCCTTAAGAAAGTTCACCTGAATCCCAGGATCCTTGTGGAATTCTACCGCTGTACCATTGAGAGCATACTCACGAACTGCATCTCAGTATGGTACAGCAATTGCTCCGCATCTGACCGCAAAGCACTCCAGCGGGTGGTGAAAACTGCTCAACGGATCACCGGCACCCAGTTAACTTCCATTGAGAACATTTATTATAAGCGCTGTCTGGGCAGGGCAAGAAACATCATCAAGGATGCCTCTCACCCTAACCATGGACTTTTCACCCTCCTTCCATCCGGCAGGCGTTACAGGTGCCTACGCTCTCGCACTAGTAGGCTCAGGAAGAGCTTCTTCCCCGAGGCTGTGACACTTCTGAACGCCACACCACCAATCTAACCTGCACCTGCTTATTACTGCACTGGTCACAGTACTTTACACACATGCATTTGCACTACTCTTATTTTGCACAGACTGTACAAGTTATCACACTATAAACTGTATAAAGTTGTTACTACACAAAGCACAGTAAAATATTTCTATAAAATATTGCACTACTGCTATTTTGCATAGAATACATTGTCCTATCAATATTTTGCACACTCATCCAGCTGTATTTATTTATTACCACTGTTCTCACGTTTCTGCTGTTCATAATGTATATAATCCTACATTGCTCTGTTCATAATGTACATACAATCCCTACATTGCATTCCTATTTATATTCTGTATATACTCTGCTCAATACTGTACAATACTGTATATAGCAATTCCACTGTACATTCTGTAAATCATATCTTCATTTACTCTGCACTTATATGTATATAAAACACTATATTCTTGCACTTCTGGTTAGATGCTAACTGCATTTCATTAGCTCTGTACTTGTACTCTGCATAAATGACAATAAAGTTGAATCTAATCTAATCTAATCTAATAAGTCCCACTTCTGATTATGAGCTCGACAACTTCAAGCGATCAACTCACATTGCTTTCATATGCAACTTTTAACTACCACATTCCGATTCACGATCATTCTGACTTGAAGGCAGCATCAGTGAAAACAGGCAGAGACAATGATAACTTTAGCAACTAGCCTTACAGAGTGCCAAGAAGCTCTTTCAGAAAGGCAATTTGGAAAACAAACACGTGATTCTTACTTTTTCTGGAGCTGACGTTCGCGCACGAAGTGCTGGTATTGATAAACATTCAGGGGACGTTACTGATTTTTCTGGGATATTTCCTTTCGAAAATGAAATGTAACCACAGTGTCCTCAGCTCAGATGAGGGGAGATTATGGCGACTCCTGTGTTCATTAGTGCATCCCAAAACACAACACTTGTAAAGAGTTTGGCACTGACATTGTATATAACTCCAGTAATGGCGGACTGCAGCTTCTCACAGGCTGTGTTTATGCTAATAGGGTAGAGAGCGTCACAAATGGGCGGGACTTTTTCCCCTCGGTGACGTGCACAGAGGGAGAATCTGAAACTACTCTTTTGGAGAGACTGTTCATGATTTATTGGTTTTATAAAAAAATTAGTTGGTGTATTTTTTTAACATTATAGGCTGGTTGTTTTCACACACTACAGCCATACAACTGTGTTCAAACACCTTATAAAAGTGATTTTTGCATAATAGGTCCCCTTTCATTTGTGTTCTGATGATGAACTAATGTCTTACAGTTTTGGAATGACATGAGGGTGAGTAATTAATGAGGGAGTTTTCATTTTTGGGCAAACTAAGCCTTTAATGAAACTAAAAAAAGGAGGAGAATTATTTAAAGGAGGGAAGACATTTTTAAAATTAACTTATAATACCACCTAAATTAATTTGTGGATTTTTTTTAAACCTTTGCAACTCATCAGTATTAAACACAGAAATGCAAATAGATAATAATACTAGACTGTGCTGAGAAATGTACCAGCATTGAACATATTTAAATGATACCAGCTTTAACTTTGGCAGGCCATACTAAATCTATTCAAAAGTAAAAACATATATATATATTCAATCAATCAATATTTTTTCTCATGACACCAAAATCCTACCATTAAATTGCCCAATCACTCTTAGTTGATGGTTGATAACCATCAACAGCATTAAGTGAAAAGCGTTAGAGGACAACACGTTGAACACTGCTATTGACTCTGCGTTCCTAAATCTTACAACCAGACGAGGGCATTCTCAGCACTCAGGCCACCGACTGTACATAAAAAAGTGAGAATAAAAACATTCAGCATCTAAATTTAACACACGATCACACAGCGGCAGCAAGTGACCACAAGGAGGAGAGCCTGTGACTCTAATTGGAGGTTTTAGGGTCGTTGGGGGGAACAGAGTACACAGGCAACTTTTCCCACAGAGCTTGCCTTCATTCAAAGCACACAAATATTTCAGACAGAGATGTGGATTGTTAATTCAGAGCCGTTTTTTCCAAACGCACAGCCAAACTACTGACAAGTTTTTGAAGGTGCAAATCAAGGGGGACTGTTAATCATTTCAGAGCATCTGAGTCTATGGTGGGGAATCAAGAAGGTCTTTATTTGTCCCTCTGGGCCTGCACCCAACTGCAAACATCAGGAGCATCCCAAAAAGGTGCACCAGCCAGGACTCCTCACGCTAAGCAACCCAACATCACACTGCAGTCATTCGAAATACCACAATCCCACTATAACAAATGCTGTTTCCAAACAGGGCTGGGAGACGTCCAGAAGGCCAGCCAATGCGGACGAAACTTCCGTCTCATTCATTTGTGCTTTGTCTTGGGGAACAAAAAAGCGACAGGAGTGTTTTACATCCAGGCACCTTCACAGGTTAAAAACATTGATCTTTTCTCTGAATTCTGGCTGAGGCAGTTTAACCAATTTACAAGTTTGTCCTCTGATGTTAATTTTCTAGGACAAATCTGAGTTGAGCTTGGCGCTGCAGAATGGGGCCAGTTTCTAATGAGGTGAAATTCCAAAGAAACGAGGCTAAAAATCAATCATTCATACATCATCGTTTGGTTTTCAGTTTTCCCGTACCCTCCAGGCTGACAGTGGGGTGGAATGTACACCGTCATTTTCCACAACAACTAAGAACGGATCTGCTTTATAGACAGTATAGAGGGGAAATCGGGGAACCGCCATGTTTTATCAAATAGCAACATGTATCCATGTGCACAATGTAATGTATTGCTGCTTTGGGGCTGTAATCACAACATCAAACTTATGATTGTGAACATGCTCCTGGTTCATCCCATAACATTACTCACAATAAACTTCGGCACACCGCACTTCAAAGACTTTAAGCCAAGATAGATCTTTTTGTTCATCTCTGTTGTTTTCACTTGGACTTTTGTTGCCTTTGTAAATTTTGGTAAATGGGCATTTTGGGGTATTTACAACAAAGGCACCAAAATGTGCAAATGCATTAAGTTTAACATCTGACCACTGAATATCTGGAATGTGAGACTACCTTCACGTGTCTTTTGGAAAGCATTATCAGACTGGAAAATATTTGTGGCCTACAACCTCAGGAACATCAGGGCCTGCACACAGGGAATGAAAGAATAGACAGAATGACTGACCCTTCCATTTTATTTGCTTATTGCGGTTTGTCTGTAAACCTCAAAGCTGACTTTGATTTTTTTTTTTTTGTGCCACTGGACAAAAATCAAGACAAAGTATAATCATCCACACTAGCTGTTTAATTTAAAAACATGAGTCTCAAAGTTTAGTAATTATCACAAGTAGATCATCTGGAGATTACAAAAGTACAATATATTTTCTGTAAAAAAAAAACTGAGATATTGAAAAGTATGAGTAAAAATGAGCCAACAACAAACTAGTTGACTAATTTATCTAGATTTTTTGTCTTCAGGATTTTTTTTCTTTAATTATGTAATATTTTATAAATAATTTTTTTTATTTTATCTTTTCATACACCACCGGCCCATCATGAGTGTAAGATGCTGTGTTTGGTTAAAAACACCCCAAAATATAAATAAATTAATAATATATGAATAAATAACTCAAATTAAATTTGTTCTTTGTCCACCTATTTTTCAAAGAAAGAATGCGTCTTATTTAAACACCACAAAGAAATGCATCCGTTTTGGTCACACAAACCCACAACCAGCTGAAATATTCAGACTTTCTTTGAAAGGGATAATTCACCCAAACATGACAATTCTCACTTACTTTCTTCTGTGGAACAACAGAAAATATTTTTAACGAACGCTGGGAACCAAACAAAAGTAATGAAAGTGAGCAAACGATGATAATTTTTTTGTAAACCATCCCTTTAAGACAATTAGTCAAACCCATTGACTAGCTAGTTTGCACATTCCTTATCAGAAGATCACTTCAAAGTTGAGTGAGAGGAGATCACAGTGGACACAGACAGGAAAAGCGAGAAAGACCTCCTGGGTTCATCTCATCTGAGGTTCCCTATCCGAGCCAGCTGCTGTTACCTTTCTATGTCATGGCAGCAGTAAGGCCAGCTGTAAGAAGTGTGACCCACTTTCAGCCCCTCAGTCTCAACTTCCCCCTCGCAGCGCACCGCCCCTCCAAATCAGCTCCAGGCCTCGGCCACACATTCCAGCACCTTTTAATTGATTTCATCTGCAGACTCGTCCTCTGTGAGGATATGGGCTCGTAAAAGACTCAAGTTCTCGGGTTTAACTCGGGTCTTTAAAGCCCACAATGGAATTTTGGAACAGAGAGTTGAGATTTTTGGTCAAATGACGAGCATATCAGGGTGGTTCTTATTACAGCGCAGAAATTTTCTGGAAGTTTCACCAAACGCTGCTACATAACTCTCTGTTATGCATTCTCAGGGAAATTCTTGAGGGTCCTGTTTGTAATTACAAGTTGTAGGCTAAAATAGAGAAAACAAGCAAAATGAGAGGGCAAAAAAAATGACAAAGACAGAAAGAAAACGAGAGATCAGAGGCAAGGGTGGTTTTCATCAACTTGCACTGCTCTCCGCCCTTTAGGAATGTCCGTCTGCCTCACAGACCTGCAGGTGACAGTGAAAGCTAAACACAGTGTGTAAATTACACCATCGAAGTCCAATTTCTAAATAAAAATCAGGCTCAGCAACTCATCCAAGGAGTAAATAGTCATCTGAAAGTAAAAATTAAAGTAACCCATCAAGGGCCAGTGAAATGTAGCATAAAGCAATTCATTCATATTTTCATAAGAACAGACGATTCGAGGCAACATGAGTGACTGTTGGTGATTTGATGTTAGTATGTCTAATGATGCAAATGGCAATGTAGTGTACATCTGTCTCTGCACAAACAAAAATATGTATTAAATCAAATTTGCATAATACCTTTCAAAAGTTTAAAGTCAGTTAGATTATTTAGGAAATTAATATTTTTAGCGATGACACATTAAATTGAAAGTGGTGCGAGTGAAGACATTTGTGGTGCAACAAAATATATATATATTTTTTTTTTACTTTCTATCCATCAAAGAATACAGAAAAAATGTATCTTAGTTTCCACAAAAATATGAATAACTTACTGTAATATGTAAATATTAACAACTCTTCAACATTGCTAATAAGAATAATACTGATTTCTGAAAAATCATGTGACACTGAAGACTGAAGGAATTACTTCTGAACATTAAGCTTTACCATCACATGAATAAACTACATTTCAAAATAAATTAAAATATAAAACAGTGATTTTAAATTGTAACAATATTTCACTATATTTTTGTTTTTACTGTATTTTAATTAAAAAAAACATTGCAGCCGTGCAAGGTTGTTTTTTCATGGATTTCACTCCTGCATCAATAATTAGGCCTATCATTATTTATCTTTGGAGAAAACCGATTAACTGTTAAAAAAAAAAGTAACATTCAGATTATACACAATACACCATCAGATTTTCAAAAGGTCAGTTACACATTCCACCAATAGGACTTTCAGCATTGATATCACATACTACAACACATCAACTAAGCAACATCTTCAATTAAATCACTGTCAGTGAAAAAGAAGCTTCAAACAGAGAAAGCTGGCGAAACTTCTGAAACAAAGCAGTTCTTATCGCTGCATTTTGCTGCCTATTCAGCACAACAGTATGGTACCCCTAGGAAGGGATATGGGTTAACATGAGGGTAAAGTGAAGACCAATTAGGCTACATTCTCTTCTCACAGAGCTCCATTTCTGTGTTGAAACCCAGTGTCAAATACAGTCCAGTGACCCATCTGAGGAACATCACACTGAGCAGGTCAGGGGGCCACCTCATTTGAAACTTAGAAAAGTGCCTTTGAAAACACACAAGTGTACTTACACACTGAAGTGTGCTGATACACACAAACAACAGGACAATAAGGTCCAATAGCAGCATCCTGTGAATACCAAGGCACCATGTACTGGCCTGCTGCTCACACAATGTGACCAGACCCTCTGAACAGTCATTCTGACTGTTTAGTGACCAATGTTCACAAGAACACATTTCTTCTCATATTCTGCCTGCTTTCTATAAAAAACCTGAAAGCAGTCCCCGGCTATATCATAACTAGTTACCTAGCTGGGGACTACTTTCAGGCGCTGCGTAATATCATTGCGCCTGCTGCACCCATGGTACGGCAGCAAAGTTCCTTGATTATTACGCCGGAATGAGAGTATAGTTCCTAGCCATATCGGCACAGAAAATCACAACTTTTCGTTTTCCGTCAGTCTTAGTACACGATGTAACTACAGAAGAGTCAAGTTTTAAATAGGAAAATTATTGAAACTCTTTAGACCATCAGCATCTCGCTCACAAATGATTCAATGATCTATGCTAAGCTAAAAGTGCTACCGCCAGATACAGAGATCAGCTGAATGGATTCGAAAACAATAAAACTCAACTCAACTGTTTAACTCTAGGGGAGTTGTAAAATTAGCCTATTTTTTAAAAAAAGTGGAGTGTTCCTTTAAAGATGGCTTCCAGATGCCAGGTTGTATGAGGTCTAGACCAGACAAACATACAGTTTAAGGCAAAAGTTTACATATACCTTGCAGAATCTGCTAAATGTTAATTATTGTATCCAAAATAAGAGGGATCATACAAAATGCATGCTATTGTTTATTTAGTACTGACATGAATAAGATATTTTACATAAAAGATGTTTACATATAGTCCACAAGAGAAAAATAGTTGAATTTTTCAAAATAACCCTGCTCAAAAGTTTACATACACTTGATTCTTAATACTGTGTTGTTAACTGAATGATGCACAGCTGTTTTTTATATTTTTTTTTTCAATTTGAATTTTGTAATCTTAATTTTTTTCTGTATTTCTGTTTAGCTTTGTTTTTATTTCACTTCAACTTATTTTATTTCAGTAAGCATTCCATCCAATACTAATATTTGACTTCCGTTTTATCAATGTTTTATTTTAATTATTTTTAATATTTAAAAGTTAAAGTTAAAAACAACACTGGCAACAACATGTAGGAACAAATTTAACTGGGTTTCACCTGTAGTTTGAAATGTAAAAAATACATTTGTAACTTATAATTGTAACTTTCATTATTACATTGTTTTTATGTAATCATATTTTACTGCAATTTTTAACCTGTAATTTGAAATGGAAAATGCAATAAAATACAAAACTGCTTCATTGTAGCTTCCTCTGCACTAACAAATAACCTTTTCATGAAAGGTCTCACCCTGCTCCTCATTGTGTATTGATCCAACTGACTTAACATAACATGTATAGCTATTATTTGCTTAGCCTTCCTTTCAGTTAGACTTTTATGCCCAGTTTATGCCCATTGTATTTACTAAGCTATCAAAGAATTTCTAGACTTAATACAACATGGTATGTGTGACAAAGAGCAACGGACAGGATTTACCAAGATTGAAGGAGCTGCCTAGACATGTTCCCAGGTGTAAACTACCCATGAAACTATTAAAGGGTGGGTATGATGTCCACACAACACCTGTTTCTTTCCTAATACCGGTCATTTTATATAAACAACATGATGACTGATTACAAATCAGCCCCGAGTACAATGACAAGTCTTTTTCATGACCGTCAAATCTGTACATTTCTAGTAAACTGCTGTTGTACCTGTAACTTTAAGGTTGAGTATTTTTAATGGCTCTGGGTGTGATGCAGACGTCTTTAGTCACAGCACAAATGATGATTTGGATCTGAATTGCTTTCACACGAGCGGCCAGATGTGAGAGACGCTGAAGAGTGTTAAAACACAATACAAAAAGTTTCAATGGACTGAGGTCATCTGGAATAAAACAGAACAACAAGTGGAGAACAGATACTTAAAGACTTAAACTTTTCACTGCGCAAAAAAGTGCAGCCAAACATTCTGCACAATAACCCATTTGGTGTTTCATGGAGAAATAAAAAACTGCAAAAATCTTTATGGTGAGTAAATGATGACAAATTTCATTTTTGGGTCAACCATCTCTTTTACACTGCAACAAAACAGTCCTATTCACTGACAGTACACTAGGTATTGCAAGTAAAACTACACTACTGTTAAAAAGTTTGGGGCATGATTTTTCCCCCAGAGAAACAAGGATGCATTAAAATTGTCAAAAGTAGCAGTAAAAATGTCGGCGCCGATAGTCTTGTGGGCAGCACGCCGACATATAATGCTGTTGTTCTTCAGGCATCCCGAGTTTGAATCTCGGCTCGTGGACCTTTCCCAATCCCTCTCCCCCTCCCACTCCCACTTTGCTTCCTGTCAGTGCTATACTGTTCTATCAAAAAAAAAGATGAAAAATGCCAAAAGTCTTTCTTTTCTTTTTTTTTTTAAGTAACCGTAAAAAAAAGTGTAATGTAACAAAATGTTTATATTTCAAATATATACTGTAGTGCTGTCAAACGATTAATCGCATCCAAAATGTTTTTGTTTATGCAATATGAGTGTGCACTGTGTATATTTCTTATGTATATAATACATAAACACATGCATATATATATTTAAGAAAAATTATGTTTATGTATTAAATATATTTATAATATAAATTATATGAATATAAATATATACATGTAAATATTTTCAAAATATATACCGCGTGTATGTGTATTTAAATATACATAATAAATATACATAGTACACACATGTATATATATATATGTATATATATATATATATATATATATATATATATATATATATATATATATATATATATATATATATATATATATATATATATATATTTATTACGCAAACAAAAACTTTTATTTTGGATGTGATTAATCGCGAATAATCGTTTGACAGTACTAATATACTGGTCTTTTGAACTTTCTCTTCATCAAAGAATCCAGAAAAAAAAACAATGCATCATGGTTTCCATAAAAATATTAACCTGTTAACTGTCGGTTCCACTTTTTGAGTATAGGCCTGAAAATGACATTTCCAACTTAAATTGTTATAAATTTTGAATGGTTTGGAGCAGATACTTAAGGTTGGTCTCTTTTTAAAGAAGACATTTAGCAGAATATTGTAGAGGTGAAAAAAGTTATAAAAATTATATTACAAAAAAGTTATGGAAGTTTAAGTTTATGAAAATGTAAAAATTTTAATATTTATATTTTATGTAAAATATATATTTTACATAACAGGTTTTACTCTAAAACTGCTAGAAAATCTAAACCAAAAATCTGAAGAAGTTGTGTTCCAAATTTGAGATTGATATCTCAAAAAATGAGCTTTCAGTGAGATTTTGTTTGGGTGTAGTACCAAGCTTTTCCAGTAGATGACATCAAACCCCATTAGTAACCATATAAGGGCGGCTCTATTTCCATATATGGTTTGAGTGATCTGAAACATGTTTTTTCCATTATTTTCTCAATATTTATGATGTAGACATCACATTCAAAAGTATTAAGGGTGGTATGGCAGTATTTGATTTCAATTCATCCTCTAAAAAACACAAAAGACATGCAACAAAAACCCTGGACGTACTATATAGTTCACGCTGCATCAAAAATTGAGAACCTATTGTTTTTTCTTTATATTCGAAACACTTTTAGATCTTTTTTTTCCTCAAAAAATAGAATGTTATCTTTTGAACACTTGACATGAACATGAATGGCTGATTTTATATATGTATCACTATTTCAAAGTAAAGGTTAGTTCTCGCTCTCTGAGTCTGATGAGTACTCTTCTTACAAATGAATAAATTACAGTTGCTCTGTAAAATATTTTAAAAATCAGTCACCAAATATGAAAACTAGAGTCTTTAAGCTTTCAAACGATATATAGTTTGTCAAGATTGCTTTAGGTTCAGACTAAGATATTACTGTTTAAAACATGTAATGGCAAGTGGGCCCACCGGTGGGCCCGTGACAGTTAACAGGTTTTAAGCAGCACAACTGTTTTCAACATTGGTAATAATAATGAAAATGTTTCTCGGAAACCAAATCAGCATATCAGAAAGATTTATGAAGGTGATGCTGAAAATTCAGCTTTTCCATCACAGGAATATATTACATATCAAAATAAATTCAAATACAAAAGTTGTTTTAAACCATAATAACATTTCACAATATTACTGTTTTACTGTATTTTTGATTTTAAAAATGCAGCCTGGGTGAGCATAAGAGACTTTTCAAAATAAAAAAATCGTAATGATCCCAAACTTTAGTAACAGAGTAACAGTAGTATTTATAAGTGAAAACAGAGTGAGAGAAGAAAAAAAAAAAAAAAAAAAAAAAAGTAAGAGAAATATGAAAGAGTTCTAGCACATGAGTGTGGGATGTTGAGAAAACATGACAACTGTCCTCAACATTTGAGCAGCCATGTTTGCGCCTCTTGTGAGGAAGGAAGAAGGCAATCCATAAGAACCTTCAAAACATCAAATCTTCAGGCTCAGAACGGCCAAGCATTACACGCATGTCTGCGATAGTCATGACCTAGTAGTTGACAGAAGCACTTGATAAACACTCGCTTATGTTCCCTGTCACATCAACAGCCCCCATCTTCCCCAGTTTTTGCTACATGAAGCCATGTCCTCCTGGGTGTAGCAGTTAAAAATAGGGTAAACACTCATGTCGTAAACCGAAAACACCAATTACAGCACACTCAGCTCACTACCATCAACAATATCCTTTCATCCACAACTCCCAACCTCTCACACAAGGAGGAACCATGACATATCTAGTCGGTTATGCAAATCTGGGTTTAGCCCTCCGTCGCAGAAGAGTCTACTGTGTTTCCCAGAGAGAGGGGAGGTTAAAAGAGGGAGATTAGAGCCTCCTCAGGCCCTGGGTTGTAAGACTCCAGCTGAGCAATCTAATGCTATTACACTGTGCTTTTCTTATTTGAAGAGACAATTCTTGTACGGCGACAAAAATAAACAGATTTTCTGTCAAAGCCGTGAATAATCTTAAACAGGAACATTCCAGGTTCATTACAAGCCAAGCTTAACAGATAACATCAGAAGCAAACAAAAATCACATTTAAGGCACATTGTTGGCTGTTAAAAGGTCTGAAAGCAGAAATATGAAGCTTATTTTTTTTAAAGTCACTCATTAATTGATTCTTTCCAAAATGGTGTTATTTGAGCTGTAAAATAGTTCGAAAAGAAGTAGGAGTATTCTAGGTAGAGTTTTGCTTGTAAACATTGGATAGTTGTTATGTCCCTTTATGGTACTCTTGGTAGTTTTGTGTGAACGTTACCACATTTAGTGGCTTTACATGGTTTTAATACACTAAATAAAACTTAAAACACTTACAGATTTGAGCAATTCATTCACTCTAAGTCCTGACTAAACTTTCAAAATCTGCCCTGCATAATAGACTTCCATTTAAAGCAGTGCTATTTTAGTATCACTGAGCTACTATAATAGCTTTTAGTTTTATAGTTTTAATTTAGCTGTGCGTTTTGCCATTTTTATTAGTTTTGTTTTTTTAAATGTCTATATAGTTTTTATTAAGTTTTGACTTCAGTTTTAGCTATTTTAGTACATCAAGCTAAACTAAATGAAAACGAGAAGTGTTGTAAGTTTTGTTATTTTATTTCAAGCAGCGAAAATGTTTAAGGTTTTACGATACGATAAAATTTTTATTGACAGACGAAGTCTTAAATTTGTCTTGCGTTACAGCAGGTTCACTCACAATTACAGGACTTTATCACGTAGACAAAAGACAGACAGGACCCTTACAATCACACAGATAAAAAGTTAATTAATTAAAAAATGTATTAAATTAATTAACTATAATAACGCTGACTTAAAGTACATAGATTTCACAGACAAGCGCTCCTAATTGTGGCTTTTCCATAGTCTGTTCTAGTGAAAATAGAAACAAATGCAAAAAAAGGACAACTAATTTAATATTCAATGTTTTTTTAAACAAAAAGTAAAAACGGCTGAAGCGTACAAATCATCTTTTACTTGGAAATGAGGAAAACTCTACCACAAACCTGAACTCTGTATCTATACTCCGCATATACTATTTATAGAAACATTCAAAGATAATGTTAAGTGAGCTGGGTGATGACCATTCTGAGTCCGAGACATCACAATAAGCATCTCAATCAGCAAATGACAAATGTGGCTGCTTACTCCTTTAAGTGAGTAAGCAGCCACATTTAAATATCCGCTGTGCAGCGTTTTACATCAAATAAAGGTTATGTAACAGACTTTGCCATTGCATTGCTCTTCAACTAACAACAACAAAAGAAATCCCAGCCTGAATGAGAATGTTACCAAGAGGTTTATAATGTAGCTCTATTCATTCATCAGATGGGGCAGAGATGGTGTGGGAGAAACGAATGGTTGAATGAACACTGAATGTATGAATAGATGTATTAATGTATGAATGTAGGAGGATTCGTGGACTTATTTAAGACTATAAGAGGATTGTAGAAACCTCCGGAGTATCTGAGCCACAAAGACAGATGTGTACATAAGATAAAGCACTGATCAACAAAGGGCAAAAAGACTGGTTGGTTATTATCAGGGTTAATATTGTTAGAGAAAACTAAATAACAAAAATTGAAATAAAAGTTAAATAAAAATTAAAACTGAAACTTCATTAACGTACATTTAATGACTCCAAAACTAACAAATAAAGAACAAAAAAAATATTTAGTTTTTGTGTAGCCTAGTCTTTATTAAACACAAAAATACCACTATACACCAATAACAGTAGACTTTTCTGAGAAAGTTTTGAAATTATACCAGTTTGCACATTAAATTTGGCAGCCCTAAAATCAGTGTTGTTATTGTTATCTAAAAAATTATTAAAAATAATTATTTGGTACCCTGGACCACAAAACCAGTCTTAAGTCGCTGGGGTATATTTGTAGCAAAAGCCAAAAATACATTGTTTGGGTCAAAATTATACATTTTCTTTTATGCCAAAGACCATTAGGATATT
This sequence comes from Barbus barbus, assembly GCF_936440315.1. Taxonomy (NCBI): domain Eukaryota; kingdom Metazoa; phylum Chordata; class Actinopteri; order Cypriniformes; family Cyprinidae; genus Barbus; species Barbus barbus. The sequence goes on from NC_136718.1 coordinate 15,243,651, forward strand.
AAGTAAAGATCAAGTTCCATGAAGATAGTTTGTAAATTTCCTACTGTAAATATATCAAAACTTAATTTTTGATTAGTATTATGTTTTGATAAGAACTTCATTTGGACAACTTTAAAGGCGATTTTCTCAATATTTAGATTTTTTTTTGCACCCTCAGATTCCAGATTTTCAAATATTTGTAACACATCCAAATACGGTCCTATCCTAACAAACCATACATCGATGGAAATATTTATTCAGCTTTCAGATGATGTACAAATCTAAATTTTGTGGTTTTGTGGTCACATTTAATGAAAATAAAGCTGAAATAGCTAAATATACAAAAAATAAAAAAAAAACAATTTCTTACTAATTAAAACTTACTAAACCTAAACTAAAATGAAATCTGAAAATAGCAGCCCATTTAAAATATTAGTGAATAATATAACAGTATATAATTATCACTTCCTAAAAAAAAAAATGATTACAACTTAAAAATTAAAGAAATTCTAAAACCTAAAATAAATAATTTAAAAAATTGTGAACTAATCAAATTAAACTGAAAAGACAACCTGAAAATAAAATAGAAATCAAAAGAACTTTAAAAATTCAGATTCAGATTCCAGTATTTACAGCCATGGTCTAAAACGATAAAAAGTTCTACTCGTATAAATAAAAAAGCATCAGTTGTCTTGCTCCAACAGTGATTCAAGCAGAGCCATAAGTTCCTGCTGTAGTCATTGACAGCAGTCCGATTCCAGCTCGGGCCCACTCACCACCTACACCTGAACCACTGCAAAGGTCACTCTGCATTCCATGCAGCCAAATGCTAACATGTACATTAAATCAGTGCTTACATCACATGCCAGAATGTGATCCAACAGTGAAGCAATGCCTCTGCAGACACATACTCCCAATCCTGCAAGCCAAGGCCGGTCACTAATGGTCTGCTTTCCCATTCGTTCCCATATAACGTCTAAGATAATGGGTCTCCTATATCCAGATGTTCCAGGGAGGGTGGAGGTGGAGCAAGATAATACAGCACAAGAACTTCAACCCTGTCTCCGTCCGCTAGACCACTTCCCCCTCATCTTCCACAGAGCAGACAAACTCCCAGGTCATTAATGTATCATAAAACCTATGTTACTCTCATACCACGCCAAGGAAATCTTGTCTCATTATTTTAAAACTATACTGAGTGAGCTGAGATTTGTTTGAATATAGAATATTTGTTTATAACCGTTATCTTTACTTTCCAGTATAATAAAACTACCCATATCCCGCAGACTCCGAATCCTGTCTAGACACGATAAAGGTTCATCTGAGGTGTGCTGAGGTTCTTTTTTTGTAGTCTCAACTAAACCTATTATCAGAGCTCAGCAGAAAAGACTCCTATGCGACTGTCAAAATCATCTGACAGGCTGTCTGAGGTGGCGTCACATGGTCAATGGACTCAATCATGACTTCGAACACAACTACTCTTATTTAGTTATTGCATCAAGAGTCATATAAAGTACTTGAGATTCCTGAAAGAACTGATGATTACTGAAAATTTTAAGAATTTAAAGGAACAGTCAACCTTAAACATGAAGCCAATGGGGTCCAAAAATAACACTGAACTCCACTGCCTTTCATTGTGAGGATATTATATGGATAAACCACAGAAGAAAGGTTCGGAATGACACGAGGGTGAATAAATGATAACAAAAATTACATTTTTGGCTAAACTTTTTAGACAACACAGCAGCTTATTCTTTACAGTTAACATGTAATGCACTGCCTAGTGAAAGGCTAAGTTAATCACAGTCTTTTAACTTCTCTTGATCAGGCCTACATTATGCACTTATTTCTTGGGCATGAGCATTACATTTGGATCTGAATAATTCAAAATGTGGGCCATTTGTAGGCCAGTTTTCTGAGCCATACTAAAAAGGACTGTTGCATAATTTATACAGATGTCACAGAAAACTATCTGGAGTACTTTTCAAAAGGCATCTGGTGTGCTTTGTAGGCACCATTTTCCTCTCATTTCTTTGGATAGTTATTGTTAACACCACAAATTTTAAAACAAATGCTATAAAAGGAATAACTAGGTCAAGCTCTTTGGTGTTTTAAAATATTTTGCATATGAATGCATCCTAAATACCTAAGAACTAGCTTGGAACAATCAGACGTATCAGACAAGGACAACCATACTGTGGGTCACGGGTCTGTTCTGATCATGGACAGAAGGGAAAAGATAATGCTAAATGCAAATATTAAACCACAACTAACCATATAAATGTGCACAATAATCAGGCTTGTCAATTTTTAAAAGGGAGGAAAAAGGCACCAATCATGTGTCCAATCATGTTTTATAGAGCAAAACATTTTAAATTTCCATATGCCAACAATGACTTGTTTTGTGGCATGCTCTAATCATCAAAAAACATGAAAATTCTATGAAAATACAATAAAAACAAATATTAGGCTACATTATATTTCAGCATAAACACAGTTTTACCCTTCATAATTTTCTAATAAAAAAATAACATGTCAATATATGATATTAAGAATATTTTTGTGCCACTTAATTTACAAAGCCAAAATCTGACGCTTGAAGTAAAACTAAATGAAAGCATCTAGTGTGCACACTCTGATTCAAATCGCTTTTACCCAAACTAACTGAGCAAACTTGCGCTAGGTACTGATCAACTGGCTTTAGATTCCTGATTTTGGAGTAAATAAGAGCAATTACTCTCAATATCTGCCTTAGATAATAATGTTCATGTCACGCAAAACAAACTCTTTTGTGAGCAACTAAGAAGAAGCACTTGCAGAGGATGTGTGTCTAACCATGCACTTGAATAGAATGCGGGAATATGGAGCATGTCCACTGCATGCAGATAGACCTGTGGGGAGCTCGGCTTGCACTCATACTGTAACAATTCATGCAAGCAGAAGAATAGCATTTGAATTTATAAACGACTCCGGCGAATGCACGGGCCTATGAAGCTATCACGAAATAACTCAACTCCCACATCTCCAATCTGTCCCCATAAGGCACGTTAAACGCGTTAAAACCCGGCCGATTTGTGGCTTCTGTGCACAAATGCTGATAATGCGAATGTTTCATAATGAATTAGCGCGAGTCTGGATGAGGATAACAAGGACAGATCACGGCACAGGTGATAGCAAAACTGCGCAAATGCCATCCTCGGCATTTTTATTTATTCAAAATCAATCCTGCAAGCCTGAGATAATCACCCTGCTGCCCACATAGTGGGTGTCGAAAGCAGCAGCCCACACGTTGCCTGGTCACTATCACCAGGCCATGTCTGAAAACTTTACAGACTGTCTCCTAAATGCATGCATGGACAAAATAACACGTTTAATCGTAGTTACTCACCTTCAATGGCTCTGGTGGGATCTACAATCTCTATAGCAAGAACTAATCCCAGGTAAAGCAATCCAACAGCCAGCATGTTTGCATTGCAAGACGGCATTGCCTATGGAAAGATCACAATTGTTCACGTAAGGCTGGATTCAAACACCTCATCCAAACCTCACGATTGTCCGCCGTGGGTCTGTTGTTTCTTGCGCCCTCCGACACGCTAGCAAACGTAGCTGAGCAGACAATATGCACAGCAGAGAATTTGTCATTAAAATCTATGCATAAAAAGGCTTTTTCAGCCTAAAAAGGCGAGGTGATGTACAATGGCACGGTCATGTATATTGCTTACTGAATAACAGCATGCAAACAGAGGTAACGTTATGTGGTGTCTTTTTTTTTAAATACTTAAAATCAAAGCGGTCTTCTCTGTGATCAAATTATTCCTTTTGCAAAATCAGGATAATAAAAATGCAAGATCATCCGTTAGCGGTCCTCGCTGCAAAAATAAAAATAAAAAAGGCTCCTCTCTTCTGTGCCCCACCGCTTCTGATGCTGGTGGTTACAATTTGAGTGAGGGGGGAAAGTGGAGCCTCTACTGGACTGCTACATGACGTCATCCACCTCGACAGGAGTCCAAAAAACTGAAAGCCCCACTACGCGGCACTGGGCTCCTGCGCATGCGCGGCTCAGCTTACATCTGACCGTTTGTTTTCCCCTCATTCGATGGAAACTGATCCCGCCACGCAGCCATCTTGGCTCTATAATTGTGATTCAAAGTAATTCATTTGTATTAGTTGACTAGCTTTATGAAGAATCGCTTTTTTTTTTTAAGTTTTATTCAGCGTTTATATGATAACATTATGGAGGAAGAACAACAAATAAAACTGCTTAAATAATAATAATGCAAAATATGTAATGTTTATATGTAATTATTATTATTATTATTATTATTGGTCATGGACAGTTCTGACGTAAGTTTAGGTGGCTAGGATTCCCCTATTGCTATTTTGCTTTATTTACCTTTTAATGCACATTTTTGTGCACTGATCAATTATTAAAGCACACTAAACTGAAATGTCATAAATTTAAATTTATTAATTAATACAAAGAGTAGCTGTGTAATAATTAGGGTTAGCTATTGGTTTTCCCCCTCTGTTTCTTATTTTTTTATTAATCTTTATTTAACCAGGAAGTCTCATTGAGATTTAAAATATCTTTTACAAGAGAGACCTGGCCGTAGTGAAGCATGGCATACCGAATCAAGGCTTGTTAAGATAGAAGAGGCCGCATGCATGTATAATATATCACCATAATCAAGCACAGTTAGGAAAGTAGCTTCTACAAGTTTCTTTTTGGCATTAAAAGTAAAATTTTTATTTATTTATCAAATAAAGGCCAAGCTTTAGTTTGAGCTTCCTGATTAGATTAGCCATGTGTACATTGAATAAAAGCTTATCATCAATCCAAATACCCAAGTAAGAAGGTACTCTTTCAATAATTTTACCATCAGATGTAAAAATGCTAAGATTATCAAGAACTTGTGCCTGAGCTTTTGAAAAAAACATAAACTTTGTTTTCTGTGAATTTAAAATTCATTTTAAACTAACCAGAGCATCTTCCAGTGATTGAAATGCAATCTGAAGCTCTTTCACCGCCTGTTTTATAGATGGAGCAAGTGTATAAATAATAGTATCATCAGCATAAAAGTGTTTTTTTGCTTGAATGTCCTTGCCCAAATCATTTATATCATTCTTCCTTTGTTCATTTTCAGGTATGAGTTCTTTTGTCTCTTATCTTAAAGTGACATGGGTCCATCTAGCGGTCAATAAATGTTATTGCACGAGCGGAGTTGGTTTGCTTTTTCGTTAGTATAGATCAGGGATCCTCAAATCTGGACCATTCCTGCAGAGTTTAGCTGTAACCCGAATCAAACACACCTGAGCATGCTAATCAGAGTCTTCAAGATCATTAGAAAATCACAGGTAGGTGAGTTTAATCGGGGTTGCTAAACTCTGCAGCAGATTGGACCTCCAGGGAAAGATTTGAGGAACCGTGGTATAGATAAACAAGTAAAAAACTTAATGGGTGAAAGAAATCTAATTTTAAGAAAATTAGCATTTGTAATATCACTAGCACTAATAAGTGGGGGTTTTCTTTTTGTGGGACATTCTGTGCCTTCTTGCTGTCTTAAATCCACATGTCTTTTATCCTGGACCTAGAGGAAGTTTATTGGAGGTCACAGTCCAAGGAACAGATAAACACATCTCTAGACAGCGTGGAATCATCTGAAGCTTGGAAAATCCACCTCATAACAGCAGGAAAGAGTCATGAACTTTTGTTCCAAACAATCCGGAGAGACCGCTCAGATGATACATCTCTGAACGTACCATTTTCTTATAGGTGTAGGTCTATATATTGTACTCTTTTATGCATTTACACTTGGAGCACCAACCATGAAGAGAATGATTAAAAAGAGAGAATTTCTTCATGGTAGACGCCTGTGGCGGAACATCTAACCAATGGAAACTGGGATATTTTATAATGCCAGAACACAATCACATCTAGTCTTATTGTTGGCTCATTTAATTATTTAATTTTTAATGTTATTATCAAAATATTTATTATTTTACGGTTTCAGAAATGGTCTGGGCTTTACTAAATTTCAACACTACTCAAGCATTCAGGCACTTACAGATAGGTAATAAATAAATTAATTGATTAAAATTAATTAATTAACTAAAAATAAATATTTTTTCAAAACAATACAATAATTGAAGACTATATATATATATATATATATATATATACACTGCCCTCCAAAAGTTTGGAAACACCCCTGGCAAAGTGTGGTTTTGGACAATATCAGCATAAATCCTAATTTTTTGGTGCAAATACATTAAAGTAACTTGACATTCTCATTGAAGACCAGCAATAAAACATAATAGTGGCAAAGTCAGACATTGCCAGCTGTGATGCCTGGTTACTGGTTTAAACTTGGCCCTGGTTTTTAAAAGATGTTTGGGTCAGCACACCTTAATACTCTAGCTTCAACAATTGATTGCCAATTCCCACGTCAATGTTTGAATAAACTGACAGCTCAGATGCCCAGATTATGCAGAGCTGTAATAATGGTGGATATTTTGATGAATCGAAAAAGTTTTTTCTATGTATAAACTGTTTATGTAATAAAATATGTTTTCGTAGTTTGTGTTGTCCCTGATCAGGGCAAAATTATCACAAATTAAAAAGGATTCATGCCAATATTGTCCAAAACTCCACTTTTCTAGGGCGTTTCCAAACTTTTGGAGGGCAGTTTATATATATATATAAATACACTGCCCTCCAAAAGTATTGGAACAATAAAGACAAAACTGCTCTATTGGCTGTGGAGTCGAGTCATTTATAAATATGATTAAAAGATGAATATGTGACAAAACTACAGAATGTCACATTTTATTATTGGGTGATTCAACACTTCGATGTTTTACCAGCTAAGAAGTTCAGCAATTTTAGAGTTTCATCCCTCTATCTGATGTGAGCATAAGTATTGGAACAGTTTCCTCACAGGTCTTTCTAAGTGATCAGCTGTGACCTGTTGCATTAATTCTTCAGATATTAAAAGCAGGGAATGTGTCGTATCAGTTATATCCATTACTTCTGTATTCTGAATCTTACATTCGATGATGACACACACAAACCAGGATGAAGATGAGGGAGCTGACGTTGAGAGAAAAGCAAGCAATTTGGATGCTAAAAGAAAAGAGGAAGTCAATTAGAGCTCTAGCAAAAACAGGGCATGGAGAAATCAAGAGTTTGGAAACCACCAGCAACCAACAACGACCTGATCGGCTGAGAAAACAACAGTAGCTGATGACAGAAAAATCATAAAAGCTGTGAAAATTAATCCTAAAAGACGTGTCTGTAAAATCACCAACAACTTCCAGAAAGCTGGGGTGATGCTCTGACAATCTACTGTCCTCAGGAGACTTTGACACAGAATTACAGATGCTACACAGCAAGATGCAAATCTCTATATCTAAAATATATTTTTAAATTTTTAAAGCATTTTTTTTATCCTTTTAAAATTTTCCTTTTAAAAATAACTTTTCCCATGCTCCTCACAACGTTTTTATTGTTAATTAACAATTAAAACTGAAACTATTACAAATAGTTTTCATTAATCTAAAAATGAAGCTGAATATATATATATATATATATATATATATATACAGTGGTGTGAAAAAGTGTTGGCCCCCTTCCTGATTCTTTATTTTTTTGCTTGTTTGTCACACTATAATGTTTCAGATCATCAAACAAATTTAAATATTAATCAAAGATAACACAAGTAAACACAACATGCAGTTTTTAAATGAAGGGTTTTTTTATGAAGGGAAAACCATATCCAAACCCATATGGCCCTGTGTGTAAAAGTATTCGCCCCTAAACTGTGGTTTATCACACCTGAGTTCAGTTTCTCTAGCCACAGCCAGGCCTGATTACTGCCACCCCTGTTCGCAATCAAGAAATCACTTAAATAGGACCTGCCTGACAAAGTGACGCAGACCAAAATATCCTCAAAAGCTACGCATCATGGTACTAGCCATAGAAATTCAGGAACAAATGAGAAAGTAATTGAGATCTGAGGACTTTTGTGGACTGACGAGACAAAAGTTGAACTTTTTGGAAGGTGTGTGTCCCATTTACATTTGGCGTAAAAGTAACACAGCATTTCAGAAAAAGAACATCATACCAACAGTAAAATATGATGGTGGTAGATTCAAGATTTTTATTTGTCACATACACAATTATACAGAGTATAACCAGCAGTGAAATGTAAGTGGTAGTGTGATGGTCAGGAAGGGGGCCAACACTTTTTTTGTGTGTTAAAAAAAAAAAAAAAAAAAATTTACAAACTCATTAATTAAAAGTATTGTATTGTTAACTAAGTGAAAGAGAAGTTAAAGTAGGTCTTCAAAACTAAAATGGAAATGCATATAAATCAAGACATGACCAAATACACACAACAAAATGTTAAAACTTAATTTAAAATTAGGTTAAAAAGTGAAATTATAAAAATACTAAATAATAATGAATACTATAATATAACTTTGCAAATACTACTACAATAAGACAGCTCCCAACAGCCCAAAACAAGTTGATACATTAAATGCCTAATTTATTCCATCAAAGTGTGCTGTCCTCTGGGGGGCACTAGACACCAGTTTGCACTTTTCTCCAGCCAGTTCACATTTTCTCATTTCAGGGTTTTTGTCCTCCACCCTCTCTAATAAATCCCACTGTTATATAGTGAACAAGATACCACACAGTTCTTGGAGATTTTACAGCTCCCACCCAAGCGTAATATAAGTGCAGTGATTCATGGAATCCTTCTCTTTAAGGAAGGTCCATTGAAATGATCTAATAGATCAAATGATGTCACATAACACACATGAGTCAGTGTTTAATGAACGTACGTAATCGCTTCTAAATTTGCCCTGTTTATTTTCATTTTTTTTATATAGATTCCTTGTTTTATTTGGTGCATGGTGTACTTTTATTTCATTCTTTTAAATGGCCGTTTTTAATCTTGGTAAATAACTTTGGTGTCTTTTAACATTGGTGAAGCCAAACCTTTTAAAAAATCCTACTGAAGAAAAATAAATTCTTCATCTGAATGACATCTGCAATCCATAGAGAGGTCAAAACAAAAGATTCAGTCTGTGATGTGGGGACATCCATTCCTGTGGAGTTTTTTTTGGGAAGATGTGCAGCCAGCAGATGTTGTGGAAGGAGAATAGCATTCCGGCTATGTGGAGCATCTGGGAGTAGCGTAGCAGGGATGTCTGGCCGTCCACGTGCCTCAACATGTATCTACCCTCATTCCCCATGCCTCACTGGGAGAAAGGCTTGGGGGTGGTGATAAAGCTCATTGTACATTGGGGTATAAATCCAACAAGCTCTTCGTCTGACACAGCATGACAACCATGCATGCTTAATGACCTCCTCCCCCTAGGCATCTGTGACAATCTGTGCATTCAACTGTCTCTGAAATGCACCCAGCGCAAGATTTGGCTACCAATTTGGGTAAAGCAAGTGCTTTTTTTTCAGTTTCAAGTGATCCATTAGATTTGTCATCTTGAGCCACTATGAATTTGTGGATTATTATGCCATCCTGCATCAAAACATCTGCTCTCATCCAAGAGTTTCATTAAAGGGATAGTTCAAACTGAAATAAGGCTGAACCCTCATGTTTTCCAAACTCTGTTTTTCTCTCACACACACACACACAGGTTTGTGTTTACTTGGCTATCTAAATGGGGACATCCAATAGGCGTAATGGTTTTTATACTGTACAAACTGTATGTGCTATTGCTCTACACCAACCCTACACCTAAACATTTTTACAATAAAAAAAAAAAAAAAACTTTTAGTTTATATTTAAACCTGTTTTACAAATGAGGACGTCCCCAAAGGGAGGATTTTGTCAGGTTTACCTCACTTTTGGGTACAAATTTGTCCCCAAAAGATGGTTAAGTAGGTACGCACACACACACACACACACACACAAAAGATTTTAAAAGAATAGTATAAAAAAAAAATCTGAATTTACTCAATCTCTGACCATCCAAGATGTAAAACACCTCAATGATTGATTTATTTCTTACAAACATGCAGCTTTTTACTTCACAAGATTGAAAGACTGGAGTCGTGTGGGTTACTTGTGGATTGAGATGTTTTTATCAGCTGTTTGACTCTCATTCTGATGGCACCCATTCACTGCAGAGGATCCATTGGTGAACAAGTAATGTAATGCTACATTTCTCCAAATCTGTTCTGATGAAGAAACAAACTCCTCTACATCTTGAATGGCCTGAGGATGAGTACATTTTCAGCTAATTCAAATGTTGAGGTGAATGATTCCTTTAAGCAGGATGTTCATGCTGCTTTCATATAATGTAAGTGAATTTTAACCAGGGCTGCCAAGCTACAAAAGTAACTCAAATCCAAAACAAAATCCCCAAAATACCATGATACATCTTCATATTTTTGTCAAGTCAAATAACAGACTTGTGCAATGAACAGAAAGAAATTAAAGTCATTATTCACAGAAAACCTTTCTCTCCATTGTCTGAAATTGTATTTGTGCAATTTGAATATGTGTATCTTAAAATGTGGCATATTGTGGTCAAGTCACAGTACAACCAATAAAATATGGCATCAGTGATGTCAAATCTGGTACGACACATTTTGATGTGACGTATTTAGATATGTGCATATGTGAATGAGTTTTAAGAGTAAAATGCAGCAATCGAGAAGACAATCATGAATATATTTATCTGTTTTGCATAAAAATGTCATACAAATTTTATGCCTTTTTTTTTTTTTTCGTTTTTGGTACTTCACAAACCATGGTCAACATCCAATTTCATAGACTGGAAAAGAGCAGCATGAACATTCTGCTAAACCTTTCCTTGTGTGTTTTTTTTTTTTGAGTAAATGATGCCAGAATTTTCATTTTTGCCATGTCTATAAAGTCACACTGAAACAGAAGTAGCAACAGATCTTTCTGTACACATCTGAGAGTAACAGATTATCGAAAAAGGAAAAATGAAGGGCAGGCACTTGGTTCAATCCTTCAGCTGTTGATTAGATTAGGCTATAAAATGTGGGGCGGGGTTTAAGTGGACTAAATTATTTGATTGGAGAAGTCCTGCATATGTCACCAGAGAGAAAATCCATTTATGATATATTGAATAAAACTTACAACCTCAAGAAAACAGACATGGTTGAATCGTTCACAAGATGTATAATATACAATTAGAAAATAAGGTTCATTTTCATTTCATGCCAACTTCAACAAAATTAAGTCATTATTTAAAATATATTTGCTTTATTTTGGTGAATGGATGCACGTTCAACAATTGACACGAAGATTAATGCCGCTCAGTTAGCAGAACAGCTCCTGAGCAGCAGCAGGGGAAAGAGATCTATGTGTGTGTGTGTGTGTGTGTGTGGTGTCCTGTGAGGCCTAGCATGTTGTGTGGGGGTTGATTTGAAACAGTGCCAGCGTAAACAGTCCCAGACCACATGTTCTCTCAGGGCAAAGCGCCTGGCCACTCTCCAAGCACATCTGCACACAATCCCCCGCCTTCACCCTCCACAGCGTTGGAGAATGAGCTGGTTACAGTGGGGGGTGGGGGTGGGGGGTGAACTGTGTTCCCAGACTCCACCAACCTGCTGCAGATAGGCGGGAGTGCGAGAGATGAAATTACAAAAGGTCCATGCAATGATTTATTGAATTGAATCACTCCCTGATGATTTGGTTTGCATGCTATTTTGCGTACATGCATCTAGTTTGCGTTATACGAAATGAGTTTCTAGCTAGGTAATGGAGCCGAATATGTGACGACTCAGTAATAGCTCATATTGCAGCAGTGCATTGAGCTTTGCTTCTGTTACCTTTGAGCATCACCATAATGTGTGAGAGCGCTATGAATAATTGGCAGCAATTGAGACCTTTTCTCTAGTGTGCGTTTGTGTTTGTGTATGCGTGTGAACATTGGGTAAATTACATCACACATCTTGGACTGTGGGATGTCTGCTAGGCCATCATTACTCCTCTGGCCCTCAGCCTTCAGCGAAGATGGATAGTTGCATAAATCAGGCCTGTGAATCTCCCAGCCCTGCACTGCAGATGTCACCGAGCTCAGAATGTGATCTCATTCGCCAATGGTGACACTGGAAAGATATCGTTGCGGTGTCCTGTTTGTGTCAAACAAAATCTTTGCAACAACATATGGAAATCCTTACAACAAAAGCTGAACATGTGCAACCTAGAGGTAACAATGCATTAACTTTCTGTCCAAAAAAGGTATTTCCTTCAAAGGAAGACGTCCTAAATAGCAGGTAAGGAAGTGAGCCAGGCTTCCACAGGGTGATAATTACCGCAAGGGCCATGCTGACAATACCTGAAGAATTCAAGGTATGCGCAAACACCAAAGATATTCCCAACCCCCATCAAGACTTCATTCTCCAGGTCTCTCTGAAAGACAGTCGGTGTCTGAGCAAGATTTATTTGCTTTAGGCATGTGAAAAAAGATGGTGAAATGTATTAGGCCTCCATCATTTATGATGCAGTTGTCAGTTTTATTTTAAATACGTGGAATGTTTACATATGTACAAACATTGTATATTTGTGCTTTACTACTTTTGCTTATGTAGTCACGCAGAAAAAATATGTATAATAATGGAAAGAGACAGAAGAGAAAAATTAAATAAAAAATTTGTTGAATACAATGTATTATAATTATTTGTATATATTAGTAAAAAGTCTATTATCAAAATTATTTTTAAAATATTATTATATGTAACCCTGGACCACAAAGCCAGTCATAAGGGTCAATTTTTCAAAATTGAGATTTATACATGAAAATCTGGAATCTGAGGGTGCAAAAAAAAAAATCAAAATATTGAGAAAATCGCCTTTAAAGTTGTCCAAATGAAGTTCTTAGCAAAGCATATTGCTAATCAAAAAATAAGTTTTGATATATTTACAGTATAGGAAATTTACTAAATATCTTCATGGAACATGATCTTTATTTAATGTCCCAATGATTTTTAGCATAAAAGAAAAATCAATCATTTTGACCCATAAAATGTATTTTTGGCTATTGCTACAAATATACCCCAGCGACTTAAGACTGGTTTTGTGCTCCAGGGTCACATATAGATTCTTTAAAATTAGGCGGTCACTACATGTTTTTTGGAAATGAACACTTTTGTTCTGCATGGATGCAAAAAATGTATCAAAACTGACAGTAACACATTTATAATGTTACAAAAGGTTTCTATTTAACATGTATGCTGCACTTTTGAACTTTCTATTCAACAATTAATCCTAAAAACATGTATCACAGTGCAACTGTTTTCAACATTGATAATAAAAAGTAATGTTTCTTGAGCACCAAATCAGAATATTAGAATGATTAGAAGGATCATGTGACACTGAAGGCTGGAGTAATGGTTACTGAGCTTTGCCAGGAATATATTACAATTTACATATTTTTATTAATATATATATATATATATATTAACATTATTTATAATCAATATTAATATATTTTTCCATAGGGTGTTTGTAAGTGTCTGATATTCGATTTGCTTTATTGAAGGCCAAACTGTTTATCTTCTTGTGTACATATGCAAATCAATAGCTCAGTGACCTTTATTTGTCCAGGACAGCTTACAGGCTTGGAAACGCTTATTATTCTGTTTAAAGTCTCGGAAAACACCCAACAAGACTTTAATCATTAAAATATACAAAAATTGTAAATATGTCTCAACATATTAAACACTGTACTAACACCGTAGGAATGTAGCATGTAGCTCTTATCTGAACATAAACAAGCAAAATGCCAGAGACCTGTAGATAGAGCACTGGAAGCAAAGAGATTTCATCTGCAGTGGCTAAACGAAAAAAAATCTGAGTTTTAAACAACTATCCTCCCACAATAGCCACTCATCTGCTCCTCGGCTGTGGCTTTGATGCTGGAGAAGATGACTTAGTGGTGTATGACTGGGTTCTACTGTGGGCTGACTCATGATCCAAAGTGTCTTTTGGGCTTTGCTGGCAACATGGTGTTCCTTTGCCTACACTGTAATAAGTTAAATAGTTAAATAGCAGGTGTGGTTGTTTGAATTTCAGTGTTTCAGGGATTATGGGAGGCATTTCGGTGGCTGCATATTTGATAGAATTGCTAACTTGTACACAACTTTCAAATGTTTGGAATAATGAGAACCAAATGAGCACTAAATCAGCATATTAGAGTGATTTTTGAAGGATCATAATGACTGCAGAAAAATCAGCTTTGCCATCACAGGAATAAATTACATTTTAAAATATATTCTGAAAGAATACAATTCTTTTGCATCACAATATTATTCATATAATTTTGTATATGTGACCCTGGACCACAAAATCAGTCTTAAGTCACGGGTATCATCACATGGGTATATTTGTAGCAATAGCCAACAATACATTGTATGGGTTAGAATTATCCTTTTTTCGTTTATGCCAAAAATCATTAGGATATTAAGTAAAGATCATGTTGGATGAAGATATTTTGTAAATTTTCTACCATAAATATATCAAAACTTAAATTATGATTAGCAATATGTGTTGCTAAGGACTTCATTTGGACAGGCAATTTTTTCAATATTTTCATTTTTCTGCACCCTCAGATTCCAGATTATCAAATAGTTGTATATCTGCCAAATATCGTCCTAAATTGTCCTAACAAACCGTAAATCAATGGAAAGCTTATTTATTCCGCTTTCAGATGATGTAAAATGAAAAATGGACCCTTATGACTGTGGTCCAGGGTCACATATAATGATCAATAATGTAGGATATTTACTGTATTTTTGAACATACTTGTACTGTTTTTAACTAAATTAAAAGAACTCATAGCTTTCGTTCACATTTGAACATGTATTGCCTTCCCAAATACACATTTTCACTGGGATTTGTTTTTCTTCACAAAACATTATCTTTACAGTATTTTATAGGAAAATTGCATATATTACCCCATTAATATAATTTTTCATTTTTGTGGTGTACTGCACCCTAGTTGTGGTGGACCAATCATTTATATTTGCAAGTGCTTTTACTGAGTATCACAAGAAGAATATATGTGAATTTGTCAATGTCCAGCTTCCCAGAGGTGGTGCATAGCCTATAACCAGTGAATATCATATTTAATAGTGTTTGTGCAGCTGGGAAAATTCAGCATCGATTTCCAGAAAGTTCAAGAATGGGTGTTTCAGTTGATTTCCTCCATTACGATCCTTGTTCAAAAAAAGAAAAAGTTAATATGAAATCAAAACTCTTGTATAAGTGTAGCTTTTAATATCATTTAGAACAGAATAGCGTGTACTATTGCTGTTTTCTTCCTGTGTACTAATGAACAGCAGTGTGTGTGTGTGTGTGTGTGTGTGTGTGTGTGTGTGTGTGAGCAACTCAATCTCTTCCACAGACTCCAGGCTGAATGTCCCCGGTGACGTCAGCTGACTGTTTTGGCTGTACTAGGCGCTCCGGACACAGCGCGCGCTGCTGCTGCTGCTGTTGCTGTAAAAATGCTGCTCTCTGTGCCGCCAAGGACAGGAATCAACCCATATAACGGCTATCCCAGCAGAACCAGTAAAAAGGTAAAGCCCTGTTCATATGCGGTGGCGTCAGCTGGCGGAAAACGCTGATTTATGTCGCTTATCTCTGTTGTGTGTGTAACTGCATGAGTGTGAGCTGCAGTGTCCTTGAAAGTGGACCCGTGAAAAGACTGAAGTGTATCATCGCGCGATCGTGCCGGGTAATCCTCCACTGTGAGTGTGATACTGGAGTCAGCCTGGATTAAAAAGTGGGCAACTGGGCATCTTAATGTAGATGGCTGAGAAGTCACGGAACTTGCGGTCCGAAATGTTCACGGATAGATATACTTATTTATGGGGACTCGATGCTTGTGGATTCGTTGCAGTAAATCAGTATATAGGACTATTGTTTGGGATTCATGAGGAAAAAAGAAAATTAGTTTAACCAAGTTTTACGTTGAGTCATTCGCCCCACCCCTATAAATCCCACTACTAGGACGGGAAACATTTAGGTTTCGGATTGACTTTGCAGAGACAGAAAGTCAATGAATCCGACATAGGATGCCTTTGATTTACGGGCTGTTTATTTTCGGAGAGACAAAGGTCAGAATGAGAGAAAAAAACGCTCAATTTTCTTTTATAACATGTTAATGGCGCAGTTAATTTGTAATAACGAACGCTCGCCCTACATATATGATGTTACTAACTAATGACAGATATGGCACTAGTAATTAAGTTTCCAATCAATTACATTCAGAAACGATTTTCAGTTAGCTAGAGTTAGATTTTTATATATTACGATATACATAACATGCATTACGATTATTTTAATAGGCCTACTAGTATACATTTTTAAAACAGATTATTAGTTTGTTTTTGTTTTTTAGAAAAAAAAAAAAATCCTTTCTGTTTTGAGTTTGGGTATGCAAATGTATCCAAATTTTAGCTGCATAAAGTTAGTTACTACATTGTTTTCCTGTTGTGCCCACAGTGATACAGTAGTGTAATTGTGTACTAGCCTACTATTCTTTTGTCAATCTATAACTGACATGACATTAATACTGTGCAATGATATGCACTTAAAGTTGTCAGCCATATATTTTGAACATCATGAGTGAATCAGGTGTGCTTTCTTGCAAGTTTATTCAAAGCACTCCATCTTTATCATCTGCAATCTTCAATGCCCTTACAAGGTCATCATAATAAATCAACTGAAATAAAATGACAGTGCAAAGCGAAGAAAGACTATTAACGTGTTGACCGTTTTATGAATTATTGTCTGATAACTTATAAAATAGATAAAGGGAAGCCGTTTAACTGACATTGAGTATGATGGTCTATCTACTCATTAACAGTTTTATAAGCATACACCCTGTGATCTGATCCAGCTTGGCTCTCTAAATGTTATTTCAGCTTCACGCCCATGCTCACGAAATAATACAGAAACAACGCAAAGATGCAAGCAGACCGGGTTGCTGATTTAATTTTACCTTTCAGATTATGAAGAAATTAGAGAAGACCACAGCTATTGAGATTCACAGTTACATGTTTAACCAGATTCATTCATCACACCTCATTGTCCTTTTATTATTAGTGCTAACCGTGGACTCGACATAAATGTATAAAATGTGTTATGTATAACATTTTGAGTGAAAATTTGAACTTAGTATTTGGTTTGTTTTCCTTTTGCAGCACTTGAGCTGTAAGAACGTGATCATGTTCTTCGGTATGAATTGAGATTATCCAAAGAACATTTAAACCAACACTTTACTTATAAGTGTTGCTCTAGAAAACATTGAGGTGCCTGATAGCAGAGCTTCCACCAGCCCAGCAGCTGAGCAGGCAGGTGTCTGAGCCCATGGTACATCTTTTCTCAATAACTCTCACAGCGGTGCGAGTGCTGGGGGAGGAAGTGTAGGTAGTAGTGTGAAAGGAAGTAAGCTGTGTTGGGCAGGTGGGCTTCATATAAGTAAGCTGTGTTGGGCAGGTGAGCTTCATGTCCCTCGGTCATAAAGAGCACATGTTTGTCATTACTGAAAGGTTGTATATTGCGATGCAATGTAGATATTATGCCATGTATCACCCCAGGGATGGCAGTGAAGATGGTAGATGGTGTTTTTGGAAGCAGTTTTGGGCAGAATTGAATTCAGGGCATCTGTTTATAATGAAAAAATAACCTGGTGATGTCAGGTTGCACTTCACCTGCTGGAACGGACTGGATGAAAAAGCATTCAGTGGATTTGAGAAGAGGCTATTTGCCAAAAGCCTAGAGGCAGCCCTATCTGTTGAGTAAGGATGGCTGTTGTTGCTGCCAATGGAAGACCAAAAGAGGAATGACAAGCCCAGTTTGGACAGCAACTTCAGGTTTCACTTAGAATATGTTGGACGAGTCTAGTGTTTTGTGAAGCTGAGGGAGCACATTGATTTTTAGTTGCTGTAGCTATGTAGAAATGCAGAGGGAGAATGTCAGGTGTGGGTAAAACTACCAAACAGTATTTCTGCAGTGACTCTCAATGAGTGTGAGTCAGGAGGAAGATGAACCAACTAGTTGTGAGGCTAAAGGTCTGTTATAGGTCTGTTTCAGTCTAACCAAAAGCACTCTCATTTGCATGTTTATATTGCGGATCATTTTGACCCATTATGATTTTAGAGTTGTTTGGAAATACTGCTAAAACTATGATTTTATTCTTGAAATTTAGAATGAACATGATTGCAAAATGTTGACGCTCCACTGTTTTGTGGAGTGTTTGCATGCAGAATTTCTATTATGATTATTATATTATTATTATATTGGCAGTTGCGCAGACCTGAAATAAAAGCATTCTTTGGTGTTTTTTGTTATGTCAGTTTCTCTGCCTCTGAGGGTATTTACCTTTACATTTATTCATTTGGCAGACATTTCATTCAAAGTGTACATTTTTATCAAGTTGTGCATGCTCAGCTTGCTGGAAAGTGCAATGCTGTACTGTTTGAGCTTTGGGAAAGCACAGACCTCCTGTGTTTAAAATTAGAATTGTTTTGTTAATACTTGTAATGTGTGAGAAGCATTAATGTTTTTAAGGTTTGTTGCTTTTACTATTTTTTAATATAAAGTGCGATTTTAATTTGAATGAATCTAAAGTCAGGATCAATCTGACCCAGACCATAATGATTTTTAACCCTAAATGCAAGATAATAATTCTAGAAATGCAACTTCACGTGTTGTAATGCAAGATACATATCTGATAAAACTATTTTTTGTTCTCGGTGTGAATAAGCTCTGCAGAAAATGTAATTTGAAACACTATTTCCACAGCTTGTGTGCCTACGAGTTATCAGGGGACATTCATTTTTCCAGAATTTATGGATTGTGAGAGTGTGCAGCCCTGGTCTCTAATTTACTCCTTAAGTGCCCCAAACGTAGATAGGCTTCCTAAGCCTTGCAGGTCTGCTAAGCACTGCTGCACTGACTCACCCAACTGCTGTCAGCTCTGGCGGAATAAAATCCACTGGAGAATGACACTCTTTGGGGCGGCAAAATGTTGCAAATCACTTTACACAGTATGAATATTTGAAGCTCATTAGAGTCTTCCAAATATTCTGTGACCTTTCAGGTAATGAAACACCCTTTTTATGCAAATCACTCAGTTTTAAATGTAAAATTGAGAGCTTTGAGATGTGTCTTGAACAGCATAATATGGAGAGGAACAACGAGAGCCTGCTATGGATGCTAAAAGAGCTTCTTATGCTTCAAAAACTTCAAACCCAATTTATGCCAGTTGCAAAATATATATATATATATTAAAATATTAATAAAATTATATTATTAAATTAAAACTACATTCTTCAAATATTAATATAATTAATATTAATATATATTTACAGTTTAAGTTTCATCACTAGAAAATGAAGGTATATGGTGCAAAAAATATTCAAGAATAGTTTAATGTTCTAATAAAACACACTAAACTGCAAACTTGTAACCTTTGTAAAATTGTGAACTGTAACATTGTAAAGTTTTCTTCAGATTTTGTGATTCTACAAAAATATTTGAATCACTCAGTAACGCATGCTGAAGATTCCTTGGGACAGAATCTGTTTCTGTTGGTACCGCTACAGAAATGTGTGTTCACTCACACGCACTCACTTCGAAAACTGCTGAAAGACACAGTTTTGAAAACCAAGCAGCCTAGAAGAAGACTCATTCCCCTCCTTCCTGCACTCTTGGCAGGGATGCAGATTGCTCAGAGATAAATGACTTGGAATTCCTGGAATTCCCGTCTCAAACATTGTGCGTGGATCCTGGGTTACTGGCTGTGGCTAAGGTTTATTTCTACTAAAAGTTATAGTTGGAAATTTTTGATTAGCCAAAAGATATACAGACAGAGAAGTGGAGAAAATACCTGGCAAGATTAAATCCTGATTTGTGAGTATAACTTGAAAGGGGTAGAGAACTGAGCAACTGAGGGATGTTTTTTCTGTTGTTCTCAGCCCCTCCCCCTCATCTTTAATCCAGTGAAGTATGCATATTTCACAAGAATCACCATATATATGTGATTTAGAAACCAAAGCTCTATTCATTTCTCATATTAAATGGAAGTGAGGGACAAAAATTCAGTATTCTGAAGTATATTTTACCTAATAATATTGTCTCAATATTCTCATGCAAAGATTTTATTTTTAGTTTCACTTTTTAAAAAAAAAAATCCTTTTTGCATTATGTATTATATTATTAGGCAAGCATGGTTTTTAATATTTTTATTCAATCAAAATCTTACTCTAACATAAATCTAATCTAATCTATTTCTCACACCACAGAGAATTTTGACTAACTACACCTTAAAAATAATCACAATATTATTGCATTGTGACCCAGATATCTATATATGATTTGGTATATTATGTATATTACGTATTTTTAGAAATGAATTATACATCAGAATTATTAAATAAATTTACAATTATTTGACTGCCGTCACAAAATATAAATAATTATTTTTTATAAAGAATATTTTTAAATATGTAAAAATAGTGTAATATTGTTTTAGAAATCATATTCATATACTCTTAAAATATTCATATAAAAAATTATATAAATATAATTTCTCAAACAGTGTAATTTGACAAACTACACACTAAAAATAATCAAAAAAATATAGACATCTATATATGATATTGTATTTTATTATATATATATATGTTTTTCAGAAATTGAAAACTAAAAAATAATCATAAATGCACCTTTTACTTTGTTTTATTCATTTTCTAAAAACAAAAGGATTGCCATTGTGCATATAGCTCCTTTCCAATGTAACCGTATATAAAATACATGCAAGTTATTTTCACTTGATATGGACGACTGCATTATGCCGCAATGTATGTTGGTAGGTCAATAAATGTCCATATTCCCAGCAAAACGAAAAGCGTGCACCCACAATACTGTAACCTATGCAGGCTGGAGCGATAGACAGACCATTTATTTCCATCCACAGTCACATCTGGTACCAGCTCTTTAAAGCCAGAGCCCCTGCTAACTCTTCAGAGCTGCTTACTGCCTCCTGTGACCTCTATTTCCGCAAGCCTTCCCAAGAGTCTGCCCTAGTGGCACTGCAATGGAGTAATCAAGAGAGGTGCAAACCCCACCATGCTCTCATTACCACACTGCGCATATCTATGGAAATGAAGAGGCGGAATATAGCCGGTTCCACTGCAGTGCTGTCCTCAAGTGCAAATAAGGGAGGACTCTCGGGTTTCATTATAGTGCAACTGAGATGTTCAAGGGCAGCTTTGCTGGTATTGATTAGATGGTGACAAGGATTTGTTCTGCATTCAGATACATTGAGTGCAATCTGAAGTAAACAGAACAGTGTGGATGGTTGCGATGCATGAATTACTGTCAACGCGGTTGTGGACTTGCGGTTGTGGATGTCTTCAATATATCACATGCTTTGCATTTACAAGAATTAAAGCTGTAGGTTTAACAGATGTACATGAATGGGAGTTGTTTGTGTAGAGTCCATATGGGTCGTCGTGAGAAGTCGTGAGGAGAATACAAGGCACACAAACTTAGTTAAGCAGAACTAAAATGCATAGTTAACTTGCATAGTCATAAAATGCATATTTTTTTAAATTTTACAATTGCATATATATTTGTAACATTACTTGTCTTGTCAATTAAAGTACATTTAATGTGCACACTGAAAAAAACAAAAATTGGCTTTTAAACAATTTTCACTCAGAAATTGCTAGTACATTTTTTTAACCAGTAATTACAAAGAAATGGCAAGTATCTAAGACTTTAAAATAAATAAATAAAATGTTTAAGTAGAAAGAAATAGTATTTTCTTGTAAACATATTGTAAAAATATTTTATTTACAAATTTGAAAACACTTTTTACAGCATAGTTTGGGAATAAAATGTTCTGCAGAACTGAGCTAAACCTAACAAAACCTCCCTAATATTTCCATAATATTATATATACACTAGTACACTACCATTCAAAAGTTTGGGGTCGGTAAGGTTTTATTAATGCTTTTAAAAGAAGTCTCACCAAGGCTGCACTTATTTGATCAAAAATGCTGTAAAAATATTGTGAAATATTATTACCATTTAAAAGAATTCTTCTATTTGAATATATTTTAAAATGTAATTTATTCCTGTGATGACCAAGCTGAGATTTTAGCAGTCATTACTCAAGTCTTCAGTGTCACATGATTCTTATTATTAATGTTAAAACTGTTGTGCTGCTTAATATTTTTTATATAAATGGTGATACATTTTATTCTCAGCAATTTTATTTTCAGTAACAGAAAATGCAAAAGCAACACTTTTGTAACGTTATGAATGTCTCTCTCTCTCTCTCTATTACACTTAAAACATTTAAAATAATGCTAAAAAGCTAAATTACATAAAGATTAAAAATTGAATGCACATATGCATTTTAAAGTAACCTGATTTTTTCAATTCATGTCATGATTTGAACAACACATCTATCTGGATTGATGTCATTTGGAGGTATTGTTATTTTTAGCATGTAGTGTTTGTGTGGGGAAGACTGGTGTTGTTAGGTGTGCGGCACTGCTCAACCTTGAACAGCGTTGCGGGGCAGATGGGCTTAGTGGGGGGCAGTGGTTCAGTCATCTGTTTTCCCATGCAGAGGTAGAGTTAGCCGAGTACAGCAGTCCTAATGAGACAGTGCTTTCTGACTGCATCCAGCACATGAGAGTGATTAGTGCTCAACACTAACAAGCTCAGATCTCAATTAGACAGGCTTCTACAACTAAGTTCAACCGGCTCAAGAGGAGAGCAAAAGACAAGAGCCCTATATATGACATAATGTTTGTACGAGCACTTCTGGATGTGCCCCTCTCCCCTTTTTCCAACAATCTCAGCCAAACCAGTGAACTTGTGGCATGTATTAAACTGCCCCATTGTTCCCTGTCTGAGATTTGATTTCACAGGCTTGGCTAATGAAATACTTCATCCTTGCCTGCCCCTCTGACTGATGAGGAGTTAATTAGAAAACTAACAGAACCTCTCAGGAGAGGGAAAGCCCCAGGCTTTGGACACAACAACAATCAGAGGCATTTTCTGTTTCAGAATCGGCTTGTTTTTGGAAACCAAATCATATTTTTAAAGGGACAGTTCAACCACAAATGAAAATTCTGTCATTCTGTCAATTATTTAGTCACCCTCATGTAGTTTTATCATATTTCGAGTCTTTTTGAGCCTTACAATAGCTTTAACTCAAAAGCCAAATCATTGAACCAATGAGAAACTGATCAGTCCGATTTGTGAAGTGATCATTCTTTTGAGACTGTGGCTGCACCTGAAATCAAATACATCCCTATATAGTAGGCGACAAAGAGTATGTGAGAAGAGTATGTCCGAATTTACAGTATTCATAAATTAGTAGGTGGAGCGTGTGTCGAGTTTCAAGTTCCTTGGCATCCACATCTCTGATGACCTCACCTGGTCCCATAACACCTCTACTCTGGTCAAAAAGGCACAGCAGCGCCTTTACTTCTTAAGGAGCCTTAAGAAAGTTCACCTGAATCCCAGGATCCTTGTGGAATTCTACCGCTGTACCATTGAGAGCATACTCACGAACTGCATCTCAGTATGGTACAGCAATTGCTCCGCATCTGACCGCAAAGCACTCCAGCGGGTGGTGAAAACTGCTCAACGGATCACCGGCACCCAGTTAACTTCCATTGAGAACATTTATTATAAGCGCTGTCTGGGCAGGGCAAGAAACATCATCAAGGATGCCTCTCACCCTAACCATGGACTTTTCACCCTCCTTCCATCCGGCAGGCGTTACAGGTGCCTACGCTCTCGCACCAGTAGGCTCAGGAAGAGCTTCTTCCCCGAGGCTGTGACACTTCTGAACGCCACACCACCAATCTAACCTGCACCTGCTTATTACTGCACTGGTCACAGTACTTTAAACACATGCATTTGCACTACTCATATTTTGCACAGACTGCACATCGTTCAAGTCATTACACTATAAACTGTTTAAAGTTGTTACTGTACAAGCACAGTAAACTATTTCTATAAAATATTGCACTACTGCTATTTTGCATAGAATACATTGTTCTATCAATACTTTGCACACTCATCCAGCTGTATTTATTTATTACCACTGTTCTCACGTTTCTGCTGTTCATAATGTGTATATATAATCTGTAATCTATATAATCTACATTGCTCTGTTCATAATGTACATACAATCCCTACATTGCATTCCTATTTTATATTCTGTATATACTCTGCTCAATACTGTATATAGCAATTCCACTGTATATTCTGTAAATCATATCTTCACTTACTCTGCACTTATATGTATATAAAACACTATATTCTTGCACTTCTGGTTAGATGCTAACTGCATTTCATTAGCTCTGTACTTGTACTCTGCATAAATGACAATAAAGTTGAATCTAATCTAATCTAATCTAAAAAGTACCCTGATGACCTTCTACTTCGGACAAAGTGTGCATTTGATGGACACTTTACAGGACAGGAGTTGTTAATGGCAGTGAGGTGACGCAACTGATGCTAATAGGTCACATGTTATTACATCATTTTAATTTCTGAGAGAACTAATTTTTTAAAGGCTATATTCATGTTGCGACAGCATCATTTTGATATTTCAGTGTTTTGATATTTCAGTGAGTCACTAATGGTCAGTACAACAACTCCTTCCACATAAGTCAGAGGACATTTCAAAGGGAAATTAAAGGAAAGCCCTTTGGAATTTTAATCTAATAGCACTGACCTTGTCTTATCTCTGTTTTCACAGCAGGCGTATGCATCCTCCACCCAGCAGATGGCACCGCCCAGTCCCAACACCACCAGCAGTAATGGAAGCAGCAGCGGTGGAGACCAGCTGAGTAAAACCAACCTGTACATCCGTGGTCTCCATCCAGGAACCACAGACCAGGACCTGGTCAAGATCTGTCAGCCGTGAGTGTCCTTGTTTCACATGGAAATGAATTTAGGATTAGAAATGGTGGAGACAAGTAAGGTCAGGTTCATAATCAGCAGTTGGAGAGGGTGTATAATAAGAGCAGAAAATGCATTAAAAACAGAAGGAGTGTGTGGGAGAGAAAATCTCAGACTTTGAGCATCCTGATTTGACCCTTTATGATGAGGTTAGAAATGCACTGCTGGGAGATAATTCACATTCATTTCAACATGAAGTGTTTTTGGATAATCCTATACAGCATCTTGATTTAGTGGACGTTGCGTAAATCACACATTTCTATTCATGAGACTTTTTTGATATTTTATAACATTTTGGTGCGCCGCCTGAGGGGTGCTCGTTCTTCATCTTGGCATTGGATCTCATTCCGTGTGCTTTTGTTGGTACATCGGGAATTCATCTTTTGAAATAAATCTCATATCACTTTGTCACCATCAGATCCGTGCTTTCATGTTAGAAGATGTTTTGGTGGAATGTAATGACATAAACTCAACAGAGGTTTGGGTTTCAAACAAAGCTCTTTTTTGTTAACCAACTGCAGTGTTTCCAGCTAGGCACGTTGGTTCCCCCTCCTCGCTCTTTCCCTGCCTGCACCTCACTTCCTTTTAGGGTTGATAAAAGTAAGGAAGAGAGAGATTTTGGCTTCGACTTCTCCTACCTAGATCTCCCAACGCATACACAAAAAATATTTTATGTTTAAAAATAGTTGTTTTCATCTATTTAACCTTTTAACAACACTTTCGTTCATTTCGATTTGACTTTGTGTTTTAGATGTTTGATTTGATTCCCTTCATCAGTAAGTACATTTAAAATGGTTTGATTTTAGTTAAAAGGTTAACTTTTTAAGGTTTTTTTCAGTGTTTATAAATCTATTACTGCAATGCAGTTGTAACTGTTAAATCTATTAAAAATTATTTTCAGTAATTGAAAAAAGCTAAAATTAAAAATAAAATAAAATAAAATAGATGAAAAACTTCAGAGAAAACTTTAGAGATGTTACCTTGGCAATGAATTGAAATAAGTGAAAACTGAAGTACTAAAATGACTAAAACTAAAACTGATATAAAAAATAAATTCAAGCTAAATAGAATAAAAAAACTAAATAATAAAAATGGCAAAAGCACCTCTTTTTTAAACTTAAACTAATATGAAAATGAAAAATAAATTCTAAAATATAAAAATAAAAGCTAATTCAAAATATGAATACATTCTATAATTTTACATAAATAATGTTATAATAAATGAATAACACTAACTGCAAATCTAAATGTATTAGCTTATGTTTTAAAATTTTTATATTAAATTGACAAAACAAAAATGAACAACTCAATGTCTTTGATGCCCAGTTTGATGGCCAATACAAACAGGATGTATTTTCCTAAGCTATATATATATATATTCCATTTTAGGACAAACTGCTCATTTATTTAAGATGGCGTAGAAAGAAAGTGCACATAGAAGTATAATACTGGAGATCGAGGCCCTCTCTGGAAGAAAAGGCTGAGATGAGGCTGCCCAGCCCTACAGGAAACTCTGAGCCCAGGGGGAAAGGGAAAGACAAACAAGGGCAACAGCTGGGAGGGAGAGGAGACGAAAAGTTGTTGGTGATGGGGTGGGGAGAAGCTGTGAGAGAGAAAGAGAGATTTG
The DNA here is from genome assembly GCF_936440315.1 of Barbus barbus. Lineage (NCBI taxonomy): Eukaryota > Metazoa > Chordata > Actinopteri > Cypriniformes > Cyprinidae > Barbus > Barbus barbus. The sequence continues at coordinate 15,270,264 of NC_136718.1, forward strand.
GGGGAGTGTGAGAAAGAGAGACTGAGAGAGAGAGAGATAAGAGCTAGTCAAATATATCAGGTGTTTCTTAGCAAAGAAGCTGTTGGTGGAGGAGATGTTTGGTCAAGTAATTCCTGTTACCTTTATAGAAAGCGAGAGAGCAGATCACAAACCAAATGGTTTCAGAAATCTACAGCTTGTTTTACAAAGTGAATGCTGTGGATATCTCAAGCAAGACCAGTGAAAAAACGACTGCCACATTTATATTTCTGATATATTTAAGCATTATCACAAGCAAGAGTGCACTTCAGACCAACAGCCCAATTGCGAGAATACTTCTTCAATATACAAGAAATTAAAACTGAGTAACTTACGTTTTAGGAAATATTGCTAGTTACTTTGTCTGTTTTTAATCTGTCAATGACAATAAATCAGTTGAGTGAATGATTTGTTGACTCACTTTGTTTGGTTTCTGAACGAATGAGTGTTTTGAATTAATCGATAGAGTGTGATTTGTTGCTGAATGAATCAAAGTCACTGAGGCATTACAGAATTAAAGCCCTCTCTTGTCACTAATTTTAGAGCTAACCGCCCTACCAATGCTGCAACAGAGTCAATATGACTACTATTTTTTTGCTACACTAATATCTCCAGCCCATCTCATAGTGCTTACTTGACCATGACTCTTGGTTGGATCTCACACATGACTGTGTTCACCCCTGGGCTGCACTGATAGTGACATCAGGGAAAAACAAAACTAAATGCAAATAATAAAATGCAATTAACCATGCAGTCATGCATATTTAGGATGGAAAAATAAATAGACTTACAGTATGTTGTGGTAACACAGTCAAAACAGTCATCAGAGAAGTGCTAAAACTATTTTAGTCATTTCAGTCAAATACTATTTTAGCCGAAATAAAAAAAATTATTATTATTTTTTTTTTTTTACAGCTGAATATTTTTGCTGGAATTTCAATGCATCACTGATTATCATATTGCCTTTTCCATCTATGTTATATTGATAAGTTTACATATTGTTGACCCTAAGTATATTACGTATTATGTATCCAAAACTATTTCAGCGGAAACCAAAAATATTTTTTTGAAAAAAACAAACAAATCAAATTGCCTATTCCAATTAGTCAAATCCACTTTTCCAATATTACTTTAATCTATACTGTAATTACATTAAATAGGTTTAGTTCAGTCGTGAACATCAGCTTGAGGTTCTGTGCGCAGGCAGTAGGACCCAGATGAGGAGTGCGGTGGAGGGCATTGTAGGTTGATTGTTGTGGATCTCAGCCAGAGCTGTGCAGGGCAGACAAGGAGAACTCTCAGGTTACACTGCAAGCACATGCCTGGCTCGAGAACACCTACCGCCCTCCCCCTCGCCGTCCCTCAAACACCCGCAAGCCTCCAGTAATCCACAGACATGTACACCACCTACAGCTATATACCTGTATCATGCTGTGCAAATGCCTTTTCCCATGCAAGGCAGCATGAACATTGTATGGAATCCATTATTTAAAGAGCATTACCATTTGATCAGGGCCTCTCCTCCACACCGGCACCCTCATGAAGATTTAATGCAAATGATTTCTGGATATGGGGGCCCATTGAGTGGCACATTGTGAATGGGGCAGCGCTGGTGCTCTGCATTTATGGGGTTTTGTGCCTGCGCTGCTCGCCTGTTTCTGGCTTAGATTACTTTGGCTCTTCCAAACTGTGTTTGACCTTATAAAATATCAGATAAACATCAGCAAGTCTTATGAGTTTGGATGGATTTACCAATATTAAGCTGTTTAAAGTGTTTATCCATTCAATTAACCCAAATGTTTCTTTTTGTGTTTGTTTTGTTTTGCACAGCTATGGAAAAATAGTGTCTACTAAGGCCATTCTTGACAAGACCACCAACAAATGTAAAGGTAGGATGTCCTGTATAATTTCATCTTTAAAGGAATAGTTCGCCAAAAATTTTAGAAAAAGAGAAACTTTAAATAATGTGCTTTTATGTTACTTAACATGAGATGAGCCGTCAAAAATGACAAGAAAAAACCTGTAAACATGCAGTTTGTTATATCATGAAAATATTCCTGCTTCTGCCCAATATTCCACGTCCTCTGAAAAATGATATTTTTGTTTGACAAGAAGACAGTTACAGAAAATCTTGCTTGAAAGCTGTGGTCAGAATGGAATGGAAAAGAGCAGCTTGGACATTTCTTCTAAACATCTCCTTTTTAAAATTATTTTTTATTATAACTTTTTTGGGGATTATAATATTATTTAATGACAATTAATTATTCATAAATAATTATTTTAAGTTTGATCTTTTCAATAAATATTTTTTGTATTAATTTAATTATTTAAGTTTTAATTCAATCAAATTATTAATTGTATTTTAATTTTTACATTAGTAATATTAATGTAAAAATAAAAATAATATATTAATAAAATATTAATACTAATAATTTGTTAATAAACAGTCTATCATTTATTTATAATATATTAATAAAATATTTACATTATTTTATATTAATATTAAATATGAATATTTATTTTATTAATATTTTTTACAAAATAATAAAAATCCTTACAAAATGAAAAATCCAAATAAAATTATTTTCCTATTAAAATTCACATTACTGCGATGGCCATTTTTGTGTATAGAAGAGCATCTTGGACGTTCTTCTAAACATCTGCTTTTGCGTTCCACAGAAGAACGAAAGTGATACGTGTTTTGAAAGACATTTTAAGTGAACTGCTCCTTTTAACCCATGAGCGCTCTTTAACTATACTTCATCTATTTTATCTCTAGCAAATATGTGCTGATGTAACAGGAATGAGATTGGTATTGCATAACCCTACATCTGTCAAGTAAACCAATGCTATTACATTTGTGTGTGTGTGTGTGTGTGTGTGAGAGAGAGAGAGAGAGAGAGTGTATAGTTAACTTGGTCTGATAGCTCTTTTCTCATGTGGGACAGAGCGATTACCAGTGTGAGGTAAGGTGCAGAGGAGTGATAGGGAACGCTATTGGCTTAACAACTAAACTCTAAGCAGTGATCACTGATCCTCTGTGTGTGTGTGTGTGTGTGTGTGTGTTCAGGCTATGGCTTTGTGGATTTCGACAGCCCGGCCTCTGCACAGAAAGCAGTGACAGCGCTAAAGGCCAGTGGAGTTCAGGCTCAGATGGCAAAGGTAAGAGACAGAGGAATTAAACACCCTGTCCCTTAATGACTCTTACTTGCTGTAAACCTTGTATGGCACTTTGAAACAGCTTCAAACGAATTCCAAACACAAGCATCACTATTATTACTATGGCTCATACTTAAGTTTGGGATTTGAACAAAACTCTAAGCCAAAGTATTCAACTTTGGCGCAAATTTCATCCAGCATGGTTTCTGCACTGGACACGAATGATACTTCAAATCATGTGGATTGATGAAGAAATATATGTTATTACTTTCTTTATCTTTCCTTACTGATTTTCAGCTAGTAGACAATACAATTGACAAACACATCCATGAATTTAGAACAAACTTGGGCTAGTGAGAAAACACCCTGAACTTTAGCAACCACCGTTTAATTGTAATTTATTCCTGTAATGCAAAGCTGAATTTTCAGCATTATTACTCCAGTCTTCAGTGTCACATGATCCTTTAGAAATCATTCTAATATGCTGATCTGTTACTCAAGAAACATTTCTTATTATTATCAATGTTGAAAACAGTTGCTTAATATTTGTTGTGGAAACCGTAATATATTTTTCAGTATTTCTGATTAATATACTGTTCAAAAGAAGAGCATTTATTTGAAATATGAATATTTCGTAACATTAAGTTTTTTTTTCATGGACTAACAAAATGTTGTATTACTGATTCAAGGAGAAACTAATTGATGTTAAAAGTAAATGCCACCAATCACTTTAGTGGTGGACAGCATGATTATTTTACCACACTTGGCCTGTTTGTGGATGTTGAGCTGTGAAATGGAGCTGGTGTCCCCATTAGGCTCATGCAGGTCTGCCATTGAGAGCAGTTCAAAGTAAGTGCCTGAGGAGTAGTTGTCCCGTTTCTGCTCCTGCGTGGTGCTCTAGCTCTACAAAGAGGTTGTGTGTTCTCTCTCTCACCCATGGCTGAGTCACTGTCTGAGCAGCCTGGCTGGTAGTGCTGCACGCCCTCCGTAGAGGACCGTGGCCCTGCAGGCCAGCTCTGCTCCTACCCTGGCCAACCACTCACACAACCCTGCTCAGTCACTCAGACCCTCTCACTGATTTCATGGCCTTTTAATGGATCTTAATATTATGATTTTTATGCTGAAATGTTATGCTGAATATTTGGGTTAATCTCATGAAATAATGTCCAGATCATATTTTACAGCAAAACAAACAAACAAATAAATAAATAAATAATGACATTACATTTTCAATAAATAAAATGTATTTTTAATATTTAATTTTATATATATATATATATATATATATATATATAGCTGTAATATTATTTCAATGATAATGAATTATTCATGAACAAATTATTTTGAGTTCACTTTATATTTCTTTATTTATTTTTAATTATTATTATTTTATTTAAATTAAGAATTGTTTAACTGCAATATTATTTCAATTAAACTAAATGTATTGTTATATTTTATTTAATTTTAATATTACAATGAAAATTATCATTCCCAAAAAGCAATTACTGTAACAAATAAGATTAAATTTTATATATATATTAGGGATGCACGATATTGGATTTTTGCCGATATCCGATATGCCAATATTTTCAAATCATTTTGGCCAATACCGATATATTTCCTTTTGTTTGGAAACAACACCAAGTCTCTCCTGTGCAGAAATTATAAGCAAAATAGTTTTAATTTTGGTTAGTTTTTAACAAAAACATATTTATTAGAATTAAATAAAAAATAATGAAGGTTTTTGACAGTACAATGAAGCTTTGAAAATATCTATACATAAACTATATATCGCTGCATTTTTCCCCCAGAAAGATGCAGTGTTAACCCTAACATTTTATTTTAAGATTTAACATTTGTAGATGGTCTACAGCAAAAGTTGTAAAAATTCTGAAAATCTTTTAGAGCTTGATTTGTTTAAAAAAAATAAAACATATTACACATTAATGAATAAATCTGAATATATAAAATTATTTAATTTACAGGTGTTATGTTTGTGCTTTTTTTTTCATGTAAGCTATAGCTTCTGACCATTAAATCAAAACATACTAATTATTTTATGACATCAATTACTGCTTTATTTAATCAGAAATCTACATCAGAAATTTAATCACAGTCTAAATGTTATTTGTGTAGGCTATTTTACTTTTAATTTAATTAGAAGTAGGCCAATATTGCCCCCTTCAGATTAAAACTCTTTACGGAACAGGCATTAGGACCTGGGGGAGGCTGCCGCTGCATGTGCTATTACTGTTTACTCTTATCACACACCGAATGAATTCGGTACTGCTTTCACAGACTAAATGCAGCCATCCAAAAGAGTGAGTCTAATCATCATTCAGACAAAACTTTGCTTCAAGAATGAGCCACACTGCTGATCTAATCACTAGCACACCCTGAGCACATGCGAGTTAACTTATTCCTCTTATCGGCAAGTATCGGCATAATTTTTCATATCGGGCCGATGCCGATATTTACATTTAAAGCCGTTATCGGCCGATTCAGTCTGATATCAGTCTATATATATAGTAGGGGTTAGGGCTGTATACCTTGGAGAACCTGGCGATACGATACATACCTCGATACACAGGTCACGATTCGATACGTACCTCGATACAGAGCTGTCTCGATACGATTTGATACAATGTGACACGATTCGATACGATTCAATAAAAATACATGGGCCAGAGCCAATTAGTTAATGTTGAACACATTTACTCAACAAACAGAACTCTGCATTTTTCTTCAATTTAATGAAGACAAAAGTGCATTATAACAAAGTGCATTTTGCTTAAATATTTGCAACTTTAAGTGCTCTGATTAATTGTACACAAATTGTATTAATCTGGAAATTACCACAAGTCAACATTTAACTTTCCAAGGGTACAGTCTGAGCTCACACAAGCACAAAATCTTCTTCTTATTATTCTTAACTTCTTATTAAATCTTCTTATAATTATTTTTTGTGACACCATGTACTGCCATAACATATTTCACTATGAAATCACTTAAAGGTGCCATAGAATGCATTGATACAGTATTTTAAATTGTTCTCTGATATCTACACAGAAGGTATGTGGCTTAGGTAAGGGCAACAAATCTCCAGAAACGATTTTACATGTCCATTTACAACCCTAGGATTTCTCCCTAGAATGAAACGGTCTGTTATTGGCTTATTTGGCAGGGTCATGAATAATAATGAGCTCTGCTCTGATTGGCTGCTTCACAGTACGGCTCATCAGCAAGAAGGAAGCACAGGGAGGAAAATATATATTTAAATACTTTCTCTCGCAGTTATATCGTCGGGTAATTATACTGTATATAAAACGCGGGCATCAGGGAGCCGTTATTAATATGCGAGGCATTGAAACTGCTTTTGAACGATCCATCGATCGCGTTATAGTTTCACTTTGAAGAGACGCGATCACACAAACTATGTTTACATTATGGAGCAACAGTACTTACCACACATTTCACAAGATCAGATGCTTGTCAGGGGTGCTCAGGATCTGTAAGTCATTCGCCATCATCCTCATCTCTCCTTACTGAGAGTGAAATCGTATGTACTGTAACAGGCTACCGCTAGCAAGGAGCTAACCATGTCCCTTTAGTGGCTCGCGTTATTTGCTTTCTGTGCCTTTCTGAATACAGACACCAACCCATCCCTGCACTTCACACCCCCTGCACGGCCTGGAACATAACATTTATTTTGTTATTTTCGCTGTTGTCCGCGCTTGTTTATTTACAATACCTGCAGAGCTTCTGATGGTTCGGCCGGCTTAGAACAAGGGCGGGTTTATGCAAATGTTGGGGGCGTAGTGATCCCGACTGTTGCGTCACAGTCGGTGTTATGTTCTGATTCGCCTGTTTTTCAGTGGTCTTTTTTAATCACGAGATTTACATATGAAGGAGAAAACTATGGTGTTTGAGACTCACTGTATGTCATTTCCATGTACAGAACTGTTATTATTTAAATATGCCAGGGTAAAGACAGTTTTTCATTCTATGGCACCTTTAAATGCTACATCTTGCTTTAACATTTTCCATGAGTTTTTTTGAAACTCGCGGGCGCCGCTGCGCCCCCTAATGGCTGGGCGGAGTACTAGTAATTCTCATTAGCTTGTCATTACTGCAATACAGTATTTTTGATAGTTTTTAAAAATTTAAATCATAAAGGGACTACAAAAAAATACCCATGTTACTTTTTAGCTATATTAATTTCTTTGCATTACAGTAATAGCATTGATATTTTTTGCATTGCGGTAATGAGAAATGAGTAATGGGTGTGCTTAATTGTGCTAAAAAAATAATGTCGCAATCCAAAAGTGCAACAAAAAAAAGGATTCAATTTCTTTTCCATTTTTTCTCTTTAATTTTGCAGTAAATGGGACCTGAACATATTCTTGAAAGATTTTGTGAGATTCATATATTTAATCTGTAGATCAGCATGGAAGGGCAACCTCTTCACACAAGAACATTATGAAGCACCCGTCTTAATTACAGCCATTTTAGAGTCTTTTAGCGTTCTGACCTATTTATGAGTCTGTTGAGGCAATTGCCGTGGGTTTTCCTCCTCCCATTCACTCTGTGGAAAAATGCAGTGTCTCACGGCACGATTAGATCAGTACAAAAATCACCTTCATCGCAAGTCACTGCAATTAGACATTCATTATTCATGGTGCTGAGATGAACTGGTAATGCATTTACAGCTCACATTTTAATCTCATCTGCACACCAAAGCAATGAATATGCAAATCAGCAGCGGGTGAATTGAAGGTTTGCTGTCTTGAAGCATCTTTACTGTCTTTCTGATTTGTTTAGACAAGTTAACACACAACTCTTGCTTCAATGAATGATCTAAATTAATTTGAGCCGTTTAATATGATTAAGGGGTTTTGAGATCCTAAGATAAAACCTCCATCTTATGCAGGAAGCAGGTAATCCGTAGAAGACATGCAAGCACAGGTTTGTGTATTTGTTAATTTGTGGTTAGAAAGGTGTCACGTTGTACTCTATGCATATTTGCTGTCATGCCTGCAGCTTCAAATTAAGCTAATTAGGTGTTTATATGGTAATGAGCTCAGTACTGGCCTTGAAAACTGTCATTTTGATTATCATTTTGATAAAACATAATTATCCAGAGGTAAGAGATAAATATGGCGAAAAATTTGCTTTTATTTACACTTGTGGCCAACAATTGGGAATAATTTAAGAGTTCTTAATGTTTTGAGAGAAGTCTCTTATGCTCACCAAGGCTGCATTTATTTGATCAAAAATGAGAAAAAAAACAGTAATATTTTTAAATATTATTACAATTTAAAGTAACTGTTTTCTATTTTAATATACTTTGAAATGTAATTAATTCCTGTGATGGCAAAGCAGAATTTTCAGCATCATTACTCCAGTCTTCAGTGTCACATGATGAAATCATTCTAATATGCTGATTTGGTGCTCAAGTAACATTTCTTCTTATTATCTATGTTGAAAACAGTTATGCTGCACAATATCTTACAGAAGCCATTATATATTTTAGTGGATACATTACCATTGAAAAGTCTGGGGTAAGTAAAATAAAAACAATTATACTTTAATTTAGCAAGGATGCATGAAATCATTAATTTGCATGAAATCATTAATTAATACGGGGAAGTCGTGGCCTAATGGTTAGAGAGTCGGACTCGTAATCGAAAGGTTGCAGGTTCGAGTCACCAGCCGGCAGGGATTGTAGGTGGGGGGAGTGAATGTCCAGCGCTCTCTCCACCCTCAATACCACGACTGAGGTGCCCTTGAGCAAGGCACCGAACCCCCAACTGCTCCCCGGGCGCCGTAACATAAATGGCTGCCCACTGCTCCGGGTGTGTGTTCACGGTGTGTGTGTGTGTGTGTGTGTGTGCATTTGTTCACTACTCACTGCTGTGTGTGTGCACTTGGATGGGTTAAACGCAGAGCACCAATTTCGAGTATGGGTCACCATACTTGACAATACGGCACAACTTTTTTTTTTTTAAATTTTCATTAAAGAATCTGGAAAAAATGTTTCACAGTTTCCACAAAAATATTAATCATTAGTTTTTTTTTTAGATATATATATATATATATATATATATATATATAATATATATAAGATTTTTTTCTGTCTCTGAAGACAGGAGTAATGACTGCAGGATATTTTGCTTTGCCATCACAGGAATAAATTATTAGATTTTTTAAATTAGATTTTAAAATATATTGAAATAGAAAATAGTTATTTTAAATCATAATAATATTTCACAATATTACTGTTTTACTATATTTTTGGGCAAATAATTGCAGCCTTAGTGAGCATAAGAGTCTTCTTTCAAAAACATTAAAAAATCGTAATTATTCCAAACCTTTCTCAACTTTGTGTATTTTACTTCTATTTCTATTTCTTTCTTTTTTTTTGGAAAAGAGAAAACTTCCAACAAGCTTCATCCCCCGATTTCACAGACAAGGCCTAAGCCTAGTCCTAGACTAAAATGTAAATCTATTGAATCTGACTAAATCTAAATCTGACTAAATCTAACAATTCTGTTTCAACAAAAAGAAACTTGCACTGACTGATCTTAAAACATTTTTTTGACTGATCTTAAAACATCTTAAAACACTTTGTTTTATCTTAAGATGCATACCAGTAAGGATTTTTTTCTAAGTGAAGTGACATTCAGCCAAGTATGGTGACCCATACTCGGAATTCGTGCTCTGCATTTAACCCATCCAACGTGCACACACACAGCAGTGAACACACACACACCGTGAACATACACCCGGAGCAGTGGGCAGCCATTTTATGCTGCAGCGCCCGGGGAGCAGTTGGGGGTTGTCTTGCTCAAGGGCACCTCAGTCGTGGTGTTGAGGGTGGAGAGAGCGCTGTACATTGGATTTTAGGCATGTTTGTAAAAATTACTTAAATGTCCTAATTAAACTATGGCCTAATCCTCGCTTAGGCTAAGTCCTGTCTATGAAACGGGCCCATATTTCATATTTGAACTCATGGCAGCAGCTGAACCAGTCTTATCTCTCCAATCTCATACAAGTGCATAAGGGTGCTGGCTCAGCAGTTTGTCCTACCTGTAAACTTCTGAACTTCACAGTCATTTCGGTTTCCTTTTGATTTCCAATACATTTTAAAGCTGGGATGTATCATTACTGGAATATCAAGGACATTTCCAATTTAAAAATCTGTATGCAGTATTTGTGGCATGTGGCATTATGTCGATTACCACAAAACCGAGAAGGGACATGGAAAGGAAGTCACATAACTCTGTAAAGCGCTCAGTGTTTGATGTGCTTTAATTTGGGCCTGACAAGGCTGATGAGGCCCTAACCTCAACTACCCATAATCCTTACCTTATTGAGCCTATAAGGCTGATCATTCCTTCTGGAACAAAGCAGGGCACCTTGCAGATATCCACCTACAGGAATTATGTCAGTAACACAAACCAGACGTTTCTCTACCTAGAAGCAGTGGAAGTGAATGAGGACTGATGCAGTCAAGCTCCAAAATTACAAAAACATACCATAAGGGGCAACATGCTTGAGTATTCCGCTTACTCGTGTCTTTTGCAGCAATGACACTGCATTGTATAAATGCAGTACAGAAGTTAAAAATTATCTATCTCACACACTAGACCTAGCTTTTTTTCATTCCACTTTTCTGTGTTTTCCTTGTGAACGTCCCCTAAAACCATCATAAAAGTAGTCTATGAAGAATGTGCTATATTTATTATTACATTTATCATAAGCCATATGATGGCTTTGTGTAGAAAAACAGGTTGAATTTAAATCTCTATTCGCAGAAATGATAACAGAATTGCTATTTTTGGACAGATTAATTCTTAAAATTGAAATAACCCAAAATATTCCTTTAACCTAGTAATGTCCATGCATTTTAGCATTATTAGTAATAATATTCATACATATTTTGAATGAGTTTTTAATCTATGTATATTCAGTTTTCATTTCGATGTGCTTTTGTTAGATTTATTAGTTTCTGTTGTGTTTTTGTTTTGCTTTGTTTTTACATACACACATATTTATACATACACACTATATATATAGTTCCAATTACTGAAAATAATTTAATAGTTGTAGTTTACAATACAGTCATGGCCAAAAATATCGACACCCTTGGTAAATATGATCAAAGAGGGCTGTGAAAATTAATTTGCATTGTTAATCCTTTTGATCTTTTATTTAAAAAAATCACAAAAATCTAACCTTTCATTGGAGAATAAGAATTTAAAATGGGGGGAAATATCTTTATGAAATAAATGTTTTTCTCAAACACACGTTGGACACAATTATTGGCACTTCTAGAAATTCTTATAAGTAAAATATCTCTGAAGTATATTCCCATTCATATTCACAATTTTGAGCACTCCAGGGTGATTATGAACATGAAATTATCCAGCCATGGCTTCCTGTTTCACAGAAATATAAATAGGAGGGAAAACAAAGCCCAGATTCCCTTAATCATCCATCACAATGAGAAAAAACTAAGAATATATTTCTGATGTGCAGCAAAAGATAATTGAGCTTTACAATTTAGTGAAGTGGCTTTAAGAAAAGAGCTAGAGTAGTTAAAATTCCCATTTCCACCATCAGGGCAATAATTAAGAATTTCCAATCAACAGAAAATGTTACGAAACTGCCTGGAAGAGGACGTGTGTCTATATCGTCCTAATGCACGATGAGGAGGAGAGATTGAGTGGCTAAAGACTCTCCAAGGACCACAGCTGGAGAATTGCAGAAAATAGTTGAGTCTCGGGGTCAGAAAACCTTTAAAAAAATTGTCGAACAGCCCCTACATCACTACATGTTGTTTGGGAGGGTTTCAAGAAAAATTCTCCTAGCTCATCCAAAAACAAACTCCAGCATATTCAGTTATCAGACACGACTGGAACTTCAAATGGGACTGGCTTCTATGGTCAGATGAAACTAAAAAATTAGCTTTTTAGCAGCAAACACTCCAGATGGGTTTGGTGAACACGGGGATAAAAATGACCCCATGTGTACAGTGAAATATACTGCTGTATTTTTAATGTTGTAGGCCTATATTTTTGCTGGAGGTCCTGGACATCTTGTTTAGACGCATGGCATCATGGATTCTATCAAATACCAACAGATAAAAAAATCAATAAATGACTGACTCTGCTAGAAATCTTATAGTGGGCCATGTTTGGATCTTCCATACACAAACCTCAAAAATAAACACAAAAATGGATCACTGAGCACAAAACCAAGCTTCTGCTGGCCATTCCAGTCCTCTGACCTGAACCCTGTAGAAAATGAATGAGGTGAACTGAAGAGAAGAAGCACCATCATGGAGCTGGGAATCTAAAGGGTCTGGAGGGATTCTGGATGAAGCAATGGTCTCTGATCTCTTGTCAGGTGTTCTCTAACCTCATCAGGCGTTATAGGAGAAAATCTAGAGCTGTTAAACTGGCAAATGGAGGTTTCAAAAAGTATTGAATAAAAGGGTGCCGTTAATTGTGGCCAATGTGTATTAGAGAAAAACATTTATTTCATAAAGATATTTCCCCCCATTTTAAATTCTTATTCTCCAATGAAAGGTTAGATTTTTGTGAATTTTTTAAATAAAAGATTAACAATGCAGGTTTATATTCACAGCCGCCTTTGATCATATTTACCAAGGATGCCGATATTTTTTGGCCATGACTGTATATCCTAGAGATGATTTCCTATTCAATGTTTACCACGTTTGTTTCTCTCTTCTTGATGCAGCAACAAGAACAGGACCCCACCAATCTGTACATCTCTAATCTGCCTCTGTCTATGGATGAGCAGGAGTTAGAGAGCATGCTCAAGCCCTTCAGCCAAGTCATCTCCACTCGCATCTTACGCGACGCAAACGGCACCAGCCGCGGAGTTGGTTTCGCCAGGTACACCTGACCAGATCTAATACATAGAACCTGACATTATCAGGATTAATATTCCATTAATAATGCATTTGCAATTACTCTATGTCAGGATGGAATCGACTGAAAAATGTGAGGCCATCATTCAACATTTTAACGGCAAATACATCAAAACTCCTCCTGGAGTAGCAGGTACTACATTTGGGTTGTTTTTCATATTTAGTTTTGTATTGACCAGATGCTTATGACAAAAAAATAATGAGTGATATGTTGTCATTAAGTGCCTACAGAACCCTTGCTGTTTAAATTTGCGGATGGGGGACAGAAGAAACGTCAGAATCAGGGGAAATATCACCAGAATGGGCGGCAGTGGCTGAGAGAGGGCGAGACTGTGAGAGAGCTACTTTTTTCTGCTTTTTTCATGTTGATTTCAATCGCAAGTCTTAATTCAACTCGTTCTTACACACATACAGGGCGGGATGACGCTAACATATGACCCTACTCCTGCTTTACAAAATGGGTGGGTTCAGAAATTATTACTCAAGAAATGTTGTACTTGCATGGTAACAGCTCTTTGTTTAAAAAATGTGTTTGTCGCCCCCTGCAGGTTTTATTCTCCTTCCTACAGCATTGCTCCTAACAGAATTATTGCTCAGACTTCTATCTCTCCCTACATGCACTCACCTATGTCCACCTACCAGGTACGGAGAAGCCATTTGTTTTGCAAGAGCCATACTACTGCTCAATATTTCAAGTCTTTTGAAGATGTACAGTCTTTATATATGAGGAATTTAAGTTCTTGTTTATGGAAAAATCTTCACATTCTTTCTAGCTTATTAGGTCTATATAGATCTGAAGCATATAGAATAACAACACAAATCGAAGTTTAAAATGTGTGTCGTTTTAATGTCAGGTACACAATCCCTCTTGGATACATCACCAGTCTTACCTCATGCAGCCCACAGTAAGTTGCAGTAAAACCGCTGCTTTTTCCTAAAGCACTTTTCCTTGTCTAACTTTCTTTCTCTTCTGTGCGCAGGGTACCGTCCTCACGCCCACAGTGGACCACACCATGACCATCCAGCCCACTGCCATAATAGGGCCTCTCACACAGCAGCTCAGCCATCTAACCCTGGGCAGCACAGGCACGGTACGTCCTCCACAGATCCCACTGAGAATTCATTACAAATGTCTTGGGAAAAAAAAAATTATTGGTCTAATATTTTATGAGTGGCAGTAAATTAGTTTTTATATTTTCTATTTAGATTTGGTTTTCGTTGTTAATTTGAGTTAAATTTTTGTTGTTGTTTTCTTGTTTTCAAAATCACCCCAGTCATTATAGAATGATTGAATCCAAAATCCAAATATAGCTATTTAAATCATCTGCTGAAAATTCTTATATTTTTTCATAGTGCAGTATATATCCCAGAGAAACAAAATATCCCTCGGTCAATTTTTAACAATATCGTGCAGCCCTAGTTTTTATAGAAATTGCGATGTATGTCATTACAAGAACCATATGAGCAAGAAGTTCATCCACCTAATATATTCCTCTAATGTGTACTATCTGTGAATATCACACATTTGTCAACATGTGTCCATCTGTCCTCAGTATATGCCTGCAAACACAGCTATGCAAGGGACCTACATACCACAATACGCCCAAGTGCCTCCTTCAAGCATTACAGCCGAGGTACGAAACCCTTACATGCTGAATTATTCCAAGTGTTTCAAAGCCTGATTCACTCTGATGTATTGTCAGTAATGTTGACCTCATGCCACTGCAGGAAAATAGCGTCCAACAGCAGCAGGTTGCCATAGAGACACCCACAGACCACACAACATACTCCTACCAGCATGGCAAGTGAAGAGGAGGTGGGCTACTTCCTGTTGCTTTGGAAATGTAGTGGTCTGTAATGGAGAGAGTAAAAACAACGTTTATCCATAAGATACACAACACAACATTTTTCATGATGTTGTGTTGGAATATCTACTGTATCCAATTAATTATAAGATCAGTTCTTCTGAACTAGATGGATGAGTAACTCATGTTGTTTATCTTTTATAAGCCTCTTTTCTGACTCTAATATCATTCTCTTATTTTAGTACATTCATAGGAGTGATGGAGGATACTGAACCACCTCTCTTGACATAAAAACCAATGGACATTGTGAAAAGGAACTGAGAAGTGTGTCTCTTTCCAATGAAAGAAAGCAGACATTTTTGCAACCTTTTTTTTTTCTTGGAGAAGACCAACCGATAATGAAGCTAAACCTATTTTAGTAAGTGAAAGACTTGGATGGAGAAAGCTATGACTACAAGATGTCATAAAAGTTCACAAAAAGCAAAGTAAGCTTTATTTTTTAACACAAAAACACACACACACACACACACTCCAACACACTTTGAGAAATATTTTCCTGCAACTTTATTTTCTAAAATGTTCTGCAAAGTCAGAATGAAGCAACTATGATGTTACAGCACCATGTGTCATTTTAATTTGATTTAATCTTTTTGTAAAATTCTTCAAAGATTTTGTTGACCGCTTTTGAACTGTCTGCTGCAAAAGGAGGAATTTTGTACATAAAAAAAATGTTTTTGCAAAGATCTTGCTGCATTTTTCTTGAAGGAAATCCTGAGGAACCTGCTGATACCAGCAGCTAAGTCGTTTTGATCTACAGAAAAATGTGCTGTATCGAAGAGCGTTTTAAATGTACTCATTGTTTCGAGCAAGTTTGTGCCAGCAAGACGAGACTTAATTCTGAAACCAAGACCTCATATCCCCTCACAAAAAAATGTCCTTTTTTCCCCTTCCAAAATGCTGCTTTATCTTGTAAGTTAGGTTATGCTCTGTTTAAATGTTGAGATTTATTTTTGTATTTGAAGATAATTTTTTAAAGAAAATTTCAAAGAGAAACTATTTGGATGATAAAGTTTTTTATGGCTTTGTTTTCATGTCAGTAGTTCTGTCTTGCCTCTTCATATGTATGAGTTGTCTTTTCTTTTACACATTGTAAGGAGTGCTCCTCCAACGTTGTAATGTAGGCCTGTAAATTCATTTTTCTTGCCTTGGTGTACTTTAATAGTGAGGAGGGTGTTCTTTGGGCTGTGTCCCCTGAGATATAAAAATGGCAATATAATGAAAACCAAAAGAGTTCTTCCCTTATTAATGGAACACTCCCTCAGTTTCCTTCCTTCTGAGATAAAAGATTCTGAGACTGCAATAGTGATTATTTGTGTTGTGCTCCGTGCATAAATATAAATCCAACATGCTGAAATGTCACCTATATTTAAATTTGATGAACAGGACAATAGTTCAGTGATGTATGAAAGCAAATATAAAACTAATCTAAAAATTTTAGGATAAAGGAGTATTATACTGTCTCGTTAGCTCAGTCTACACGATATTTTTTGCAATTTTATCAAAGAATTTCATATGGTAAGAAAACAAATAACTGCAATTTCATTTCTAAAGCACATTTAAGATGTTAGCTTGAAAGACATGAATCAAACAAAGATTCATTTGAAATTATTTCATTTATCCTCTGATAAACAAATAACCTCAGGAATTTACTTCCAATAAGATCTGTTCCACATACAAAAACAGATAATAAAAGGTACAAAATGAGTATTAAATATGTCTTCAATTTTACCGTATAGTCACTGTATATACAATAATTGTCAATATCCTGCAGGAAAAAAAAAAAACCTAGAAACAGTTGCCAAAAATAGTTTTCTCTTACACAAAAAAAACAGAGTAACCTGAAGAAAGAACAGAACCGAAAAACAAGTTGTATGACACTGCTGGGTTGTGAAAATGCAAATAAATGTTAAGTGCAGCCTGTCTGAGAGAACCAAAATGATCATAAGACTCCAAATTATCACAAAGCCACCAAATACTGATAAAAGAATAAACATATGCCTGCAAAGGCATATGTCCATCCCAAAACATACTGAAGTCAAAAGCATTGCAGCACATGTGTGCTCTTGTTTCTTCACCTCTAGGAAAAAAGAACCCCAAAACTCAACTTTTTACAAAATGTCCAAAAAGAAGACTCTAATTGAGTCTCTGAAAATAATTTTATAGTTAATTATCTTGACAGCATCTGTATAAAACATACAGGTATCAAATATCACAAATATTAAGTAAATGCTGTTTTTCATTAGAAAACCACTGAGTGAGTCTGTGATTGTCAGTTCCAGCTATTTTACTAGTCCTAGAGTGAAAAGACAATGTAAATCTCACTCATCATATTACTGTAACATTTATGACTTCTGATGATTTGAGATCAAGCACACTCCCTGCCAATTAACATAAATGATCATTTGAAATCATCTTAAGACAGGCCTTATATTGACAGCTACTGCAGAAGAATGGCAGCACAAGAAAAGACTGAAAATATGAAAATAACATCCTTCCGTAGTCAGTCAAACAACATTTGCTGACAAAGCAAAAGCATGTCAAGCTATAGGGAACCATAAAGGGGCATAAAACCATTGCCCTGACTCTTAAAGGCTGAGACTGTGTCACACCAAGTTGCATGAGGACTTCCCAAGTTTCATTTAGACAGCATAGAAACGACCGGTGGTTGAGGGCATCCCACATTTGTCTCAGGGTTCCTGAAGTGCACAGAAGCCCTCATATCCATACATGTCAAAATATGTTCTATACAAAAGAATCATCCAATCACAACAGTTTCTGGTTCAGAATCTCCCATACAATTCGTCTTCTGAAATAGGGCATGTGTTTCTGTTTGAGAAATGAAAAAAGTAGTTCAATTTAAAAATCCTTACACAAATGTGACCAACCAATACTTTATTTCAAAATCTACGCAACTGACGCTCACCTGTGTGAATGTGATTGGCCGGTCTTTGGTGATGTACTCAGCATATTTGCATGTGAACATTCCGCAATCACTTCCATTCATTTGCTGAGGAATCTCCTAAGGATTTGAATGGCAAATAAAAACCTTGAAATGATCCTGGAGCTTTTTGGGTCAATTTAAGCCCTACGTAATACTTATGCTGGAAAACTCACATTGGGTCTTTTACTTTTTAGGACCCATTCTGATGTATCAAAGTTCTGCCCCTTCTTGTCTCCACTTTCTTGTTTCAGATATTTTCTGTAAAACAGAGACGTTTGATAAGGTCTAATCATGCATAATTTATTCCGCTCATTTCTTAATGGGTTATCATGGGACTCATTTTGAAAAGGCACTTCTTGCAGACCCGTTTCATGTAATCCTCAAGCAGCACTTACAATAATATCTTGCAGGCCTCGTCGTTGTTTCCTCCCATTGAATCAAAGTAAGTGATGCTCTTCTTACGAAAATCCACCACCTATCAAAAGGAAAAAAAATGAGAACAATTTTAAACAATGCTACTCCTGACTTGAGCAAATCTATTTGAATCATTCATTCCTTTATTAAACTGACTGAAATGTATTATAATACTATTCTGAATTTCTTGTAAATGTCAGGAAAGAAAGCAATGAATCTTCCATGTGTTTGTCCTCATTGTGACCTTGGTGCTGGTTAGCTACTTACAGACAGGCACCAGTGCACCCCCAGGTGGACAGGCACCAATATGATGTCAACAGAAAAGATGTCCACTTTCTTGGTCCAGCGGCGGACAGCATTGTAACCGGAGCTCCGCAGCTTGGGAAAGAAGAAGGTATTGAAGGTGTAAGCGGAGGGCAGGTTGGGCTGTTTGCTGCGCTCCACCAGCAGGTTCATGTAGAAATTAATAACCTGAAATGGAGGAAATATATCAGTCAGGCGCTCAAATCCTTGACTAACTGATAATTATGGTATCGCCTGCCACAAAATGATTAAGAAGAGACTTTTCAGAATCCATTCACTGGCAGGTTTATACAGAGACCTGAATGATGTAATGAAGCTCTGACCTCATCATTGAGCCAGTTGAGATGGTTAAACGTCTGCAGGTCCTTTCTGGTGATGGTGAGGCGGAAGCCCTCGCTGAGAACCTCATCCTGACTGCCGCCTCTCAGAGCTCTGCTCACCTCCTTCTCCATGTCCTGTGAACACCATGAGCAGTAAACACACCACTAAGTACGTTTATACTCAGCAGAAGAAAGGCAGTCATTCAAGTTTGGACTGACATGAGGGTAGGGCTGAGCGATAAATCGATAAAAGATTATCATCATGGCATAATTTTCCATGATAAAACGATGACAAGAGGTCGATAAATGTTCGAAGTAATGTTTATACGCCAAAAGCGGAATGAAACAACGCTACTCATTTAAACCATGTCTGATGGACCATTTATCCGCTTGGCTTCAAGTTCAAACGGCAGTGCAGAGCGAGCTTAGTTCAGATGTTTACTCAGTCACGTGACCACTAAACAGCACTGTGAGACCCAGTGTGAAGCGCTTGAATTCACCGAAGAACACAAATGACTAGTTTAAATCCAGATGAAACAGCGCTGAGAAACAGGAGAGACAGGGTGTGCAACGATACTTTTCAGTCTACTGTAGTAACACTAACTGCACCACTGTATAGTGTCAGAAATGTGGACATCCATATCGAATTTTACTATATTATTAATGTAGACATGTATTAAAGTAGAAAAAGAATATAATTACAGTATTTTTTGTTATTAAAGGTGCCATAGAATGCATTGCCCTAAGATTTCTCCCTTGAATGAAATGGTCTGTTATTGGCTTATTTGGAAGGGTCACGAATAATAATGTTGAGCTCTGCTCTGATTGGCTGTTTCACAGTGCGGCTCATTTCAGTAGCTCACACAGCAGGAAGGAAACACAGGGAGGAAAATACTTTCTCTCACAATTATATTGTCATTTCTCCTTACTCTGTTCATGTGGTAAGTGAAATCTTATGTTCGGTAATGTAACAGGCTACCGCTAGCAAGGAGCTAACCATGTCCCTTTAGTGGCTCATGTTACTTTATGAGAACGCGTTATTTGCTTTCTGTGCCTTTCTGAATACAGACACCAACCCATCCCTGCACTTCACATCCCCTGCACAGCCTGAAACATAACATTAATTTCTATGATCTGCCATTTTCGCTGTTTTCCTCGCTTGTTTCTTCACAAAACCTGCAGAACTTCTGATGGTTCGGCTGGTGGCTGGCCTAGAACATGGGCGGGTATATGCAAATGTTGGGGGCGTAACTATTAGTGATCCCGACTGTAACGTCACAGTTGGTGTTATGTTCTGATTCGCCTATTTTTCAGTGGGTTTTTTTATTCACGAGATTTACATAAGGAGGAAACAATGGTGTTTGAGGCTCACGGTATGTCATTTCCGAGTACAGAACTCTTATTATTCAACTATGCCAAGGTAAATACAGTTTTCCATTCTATGGCACCTTTAAGCTATAATATTTGTGCATTTATACCAAATGTATTTAGACTACTGTTTTTCAAGCCTAAAAACATGAAGATAGAATAATTAAATTTTAGGGATGCACCGATACCGATAATGAGCTCCTGTACTCATTAAAATGGCCCAATACCAAATGCCGATATCTCACAGCATGTGATAAGTGCAGTATTCAGACAAAGAAACACTGACAACAGAACAATAGACAGTAGAATGGAGTTATTATTAGAGATTAAGGATGTCTATGAAGTATATGTATGCAATTAATATAATGTTAAACATTCAGTATTAACGCCTGTATAGCTGATGTGCACGAGCAGATAAGCCAAGCATGCTGAGTGGATTGAGCGTGCGGCGGCGCACATGTGCGAGCTTGTCGAGTTAATATCCCTTTCTTACAGACATCACTGAAAAGTTTGTAGTTTGTAGGTCAGATGTGTCAAAAACAAGTAAAACAATGTACAAGTTACGTTACTTAACAGAACAGTGATGAGTTTTTGGCTCAAGGTCTGCATATAAAGTCACACCAGAGGTGTTCAGCTGGGATCAGGACTTGGCTTAGAAATTACTAAAGTAGTCAAACATGTTCATTAGATGGGGGTGACCCAATACTTTGACAATATAGTGTATCTATTTGATAAATGAAGTTACACAAGTTACACAACTAACATTACACATTCTTTTGGTTTCTGTACCCAATATTGAATTTTTTTTTACAAACACAATGAAAATACCGGTATCAGTACTCGGTGTCGGCAAGTACCAAAAATAAAAGTATCGGTATCGGCAGAGTACTGGAAAAAGTGGTATTGGAACATCCCTACATTTTACCATATAGAAATGAGGTTGCTACAATTTTTACAATTGTTAAGATTTTGATAATGAATATAAATATACATCTGCATGCTATTCCTAAGAGACAAAATGTAATATTAATATTATTAGGCAACACAAACCCGTTTCTTGATTTGAAACAATATCACTCATTAGAACATGCAGAAACTAAGGAATTAATTTCTGTTTTAAGATATTTATTTTGTTAAGGAAAATTAACTGTCTGGTTTCAACAACTTTCTCTTTGGAGCAAAAATTTGCCTTTAAACTTGAAAAAAATTAAGATTTTACATTTATCGTGGCGATTATCAATATCGACTGATACGAAAAAAATTCTGATAATTTTTTTGGTCATACTGCCCAGCCCTACATAAGGGTCAGTAAAAGATGACAATTTTCAACAATCCCTTTAGGAGCACTTACCTCTGTTAACTCTGGGAATTCTATCTCCTCTTCAATACGCTGAGGCTTTTGGATAACAGCTGCAACAGGAACCTCCTTCTCTAGAGGGACTCGAACCTTTAGCTCAATACTCGCTGGGATGGCTCGACCCTCTCCAGAGAGGCGCTGATGACACAAATGAGAGCATGAGTGGGTGTCACATAAAATGCCGGTGTAGCATAAAAAGAGGGAAAACTTACTTACCTGGCGCTGGAGCTGAGAGGCCAGAGCCTGCTGTTCTTCAATCAACCTCCGTCGCTCCCGAGCTCGAGAGTCATAGAGGCTAGTCCTGAAAATACACAGCAAAGACAGGCGATATCTGAAGCTATTCAGTTCCACAAACTAAAAGCAATGATACTTGTACATATTAGACAAGAGATAACAAGTACTCACAGTTCTTTGATCCACAGTTCAGCCTGGAAGCACGGCACACTAGAAAGGGTAAGATAGGGTTATATTAAAAAAAAAAAAGGAAAAATTAAATGAAATGATGAAAGATAAACTCAATGTTCTCCTACCTTGAGCTTTGAAGCTTCTTGCCCTGCTTCTCCTTGACAAAAATGACTGAATCTCCGTCATGAGCTAAAAAAAAGTGAACCAACAATTAAGACAACCTTGAAGCCAGAATTACATTACAAACATAAAAAAGAAAGAACGAGTGAATGAAAAAGAAAGAAAGAAAGAAAGAAAGGGGACTCACCTGATGACTGTGTATCCTGAGAGGAGGTATCCTGAAGGGCAGCTGGTGATGGAGCTGAGAAAACAGCTTGTCCTTTTGCACTGGTCTCAAGGTCATGAGCCCATAGCTGAGGCTCTGGAATGCTAGAGAATGCACCAGGACTGGGCAGGGAACTGGACGCCTGGCTGGACCCAGGCTGGGGGCTGGGAGACAGACTGGGTAACCCGTAGGACGACACTCCAGCGCCGGAGCCTGCTGGAGAGGCACAATGAAGACGACTTCGACTGGATGACAGGAAGCTAGAGCTGAAATAAGACCAAAAGTTTTGTTGCGAATAAGAGACACCATCAAAAATTATCTTAAAGGTATAGTTCACCCAAAACAGAAAAATCTGTCATCAATTACCCTCATGTTGATCCAAATCCATAACTTTCATTCATCTTCAAAAATATCTGTCCCGAATGTAAAGCCAATTTCACCAAAACTTTAGAAAGTTGAAGACATTTGTAAACAATCCATGCAAATAGAGTAGTTTATAGGATAAACAGAAGATCAAAAGTGCTTACTTGATGAGTTTTTGCTTCCTCAAGAACCGAGATTTGTTATTGAATGTCAAGTAAGCAGTTGTGCTTCTGTCTTTACCATTTTTAATACACTCTACGCACTTGTGCTGATTAATATTTATATATGGATAAAAGCCTAAATTAAATCATATAAAGAGACCGTCTCCAGAAGACTTGGATTATAAATGATCTTATAGGGACTATAGACTTTCAGTGGATGGACAATGAGGATGAGAGAATACAAAAAATATCAATATAAAAAAAAAATAATTTGTGTTCTGACAATGAAAGGAAGTCTTATGGGTTTGGAATGATATGAAGGTGAGCAACAGAATGACAATGCTTATTTTTGGATAGACTATCCCTTTAAACAACTCAGGTTTAGTCACAGACAAAGAACACGCGTTTTAAAGTAGCATGTCACAGATACTCACAAATCTCGATGCGAGCGAATGCTGGATTGAGAACTTCCATTGTGAAGGAAGGTCGACTGGCCATCAGACACCACTGCTAGGAGCTGCTTGTAAACCTCCTTTTCTTCCTCACGCACCGACTATAAAAACAATACAAGCAAAGTCTAATTAGGGCGGCACAATTTGGGGAGAAAAATCTAAATCACAATTTATTTGATAAATAAAAAAAAACAAGATCCATATGTGCTGTACTTGTTTGTAGGGCTACATAATTTGGCCCAAATTACAATTATATTTCAATACAACAATAATAACATACTACTACTATTATGAAAATATCATGAGCTGAACATGTGAAAATGAAAACAGTTCTGCTCTTCACTTTGAAACATACTGCTGCACATCATTTATTTAAACCGTATCCCTTGTTAGTTGATTATAAGAACTCAGTCCTTTGTGCAGTCCTATATATAAAGTAAATCTACCATTTTTTATGCCATCAAATATTTGATTTATTAAGCAAATCAGTTCAATGAGTGTCTAACCTCCTGTGCTGTACAGCGGGCTCTGGGCCGGAGGCGGTGGTTTGAGCTGCAATGTGAAGGACTCTTGACCACTCGGATGGGAAAGGTCTTCTCATAAGGGCTAATATAAGTGGCTTGTCCTGAACTGGTCTCAGATGATGACAAAAAGCTACGACAGAAAAAAATTTCCTTTCAGTTTCACTTCCTGGCATTTATTACACACTTTTTTGGGGGGCAGTCGTGGCCTAATGGTTAGAGAGTCAGACTTGTAACCCAAAGGTCGCGGATTCGAGTCTCAGGTCCGGCAGGAATTGTTAGTGGGGGGAGTGAATAACCAGCGCTCTCTCCACCTTCAATACCATGACTGAGGTGAAACCCTTGTGCAAGGCACCGAACCCCCAACTGCTCCCTGGGCGCCGCAGCATAAATGGCTGCCCACTGCTCCGGATGAGTGTTCATGGTGTGTGTGTTCACTGCTGTGTGTGTGCACTTTGGATGGGATAAATGCAGAGCACGAATTCCGAGTATGGGAACCATACTTGGCCACGTCACTTTCAAACCAGAACAATATAACCCATCAACAAACAAAAATTGAACAAAACCCTAAAATCCTATTACTTCATTATGACTCTTTCTGACATAAATGTCATGAATAGTTTAGAGTTAACTTAACCTGTGTGGTCGGTGGTACAGGGATCTGCCTAAGCGGGGAGAGGGAGAAGGTTGCAGCGTGGAGGCAGAGGGTAAGTTAACAGTGTGTCCATTAGCTTTGTGCGTCTCATGGGGTGGATGGTCCATACAAACTTGTCTTCTGCTAGTTTTTGTTATGGTCACTGACTCTTCAGTCCGTAAGGAATCTGTCAAAACAAAAAAAGACTATGTCAGCATAATGTTATTTGCAGAAAGAAAAACTCAAATTTAACTATTTTATCCTTACCAGATTTTGTGACAGTACTCCAGTCAACTGAACTAAATGGAGCTACAAACGTGTCCTCAAGTAAATCATGTGACCGATCCCCAAACTTTACGAAAAAGCAGAAAATGTATAGCAAAGACAGAATGAATTAGACTGCGTGACAGCTTTTGCTCTTCTGTTATACCTGATCTCAAGAAAATGAAGTAAACCCACTGAGATCTTGAGCAAAAACATACCTTGTTTTCCACCCACAGAGATGCTGATGTAGCCGAATTGACTGTGGGTTCTGATGGTATTCCTGTTTGAGCTGGTCCCGGTGATGCTGGCAACATGTTCCCCGGGTTAGGTATGATACTGTTTTTTACCCTGTACACAACACTCGAACCATGTGTCTTCACTCCTTCTGCTGCATTTTTCACTGTATCCATAATATCTCCTAGAGAACAAGAAACAAAATGTTATTGTAACTGGCATGAATCAGTTTTATCATGTATTCAGAAGTGTCATTTACCCATTCTGAATTTCTTCACCACTTTCTCCACCTCCTGATCAACTGAATCTCCATCTTCCAAACTATAAGAAAATACAAAATTGTATACATAAGTATCAGAATGTATTTTAATTATAAATTAAGAAATATTTAAAAATGACCATCTATATTTAAAATAAATATAGATGGTCATTATTAATACGTATATAAAAATAAAAAATATTAATAAACAAAATAAGTGAATAGAACAGCATAATATTGACTTGTTAAAGGTTGCGCAGTTGATTTATTGAGGCAGCAAACGCGCAAATGTATTCGAGAAAACAATCTAGATTCATATATTACAATAAACGACAAAAGAGAAGAAAAGCAAGCAACAAAAAGTAAAGAAAATGAATGGTTTATCAGGAGCTCCAGACGCGTTTCTAACAATCGCGCTTTAATGACCGAACCAAAACATTACGAGTCAAAAACCAGTTTAAAGACCTAAACTTTCGATGTGAGCACAAACAATAAATAAAATAGCAGTTCTTGGACTTATTTGCACATATAAACAATCTTTTTTACCAGTCTAGTGGTCTCTTTCTCCGTATTGTCCCGTCCTGTTCCTCTCTCACGGAACCGGTATGAACCCCACCAGCTGGAGCTCCGTTTCGCAGACTGGCGAGTCCGGTTCCGATCCATTCGTAGAGCTTATTAAACATGATGAAAGACTGAAAGTCTCGATTATAGCGGGATAAGTCCTTAGGGCTGTCAGCGCAGTCCCAAACGCGGGCTCCCTCTGCCCTTCATCCGCATGCCACTGCTAACCAGCTTTGTTAGATAAAAGTAGCTGAATCCTTGACTTAAACCAGTTCAGATAAACCCACACTGCTGATCTTTAGCTCAACCAGCTAACCAGCTGCTAACACGCGAGATACCAGCCCAGCAATAATTACATCTGAAGTGAAGCGGGCTCCAAATAGCTGCCCGTGTGTGTTAGCATATGTTGTGGATATCTTTTCCTAACTGACTCGATTTTCTCAGAAGCCGTAAGCGATACTGTGAACGAGATATTGAGTACACAAAGTTGCATTAACGCCTCCCGCTTCTTCCTTATTTAAAAGCAGAACATGGCCGAAGCCCACATGTTAAAACCGAGCTTTCCCATTGGATGAGCGGAGCGGAAGCGCGTCATCAGTGCGCAGTGTTTCGAGAGAGGAATGGTGCGATCAAGTGCAAAGTGTTTCAGTGCTTTTATGTATGCTTTAACTTTAAATACACTGTTATAGTAGAGGGGATTAATTATTCTCAGTGACAATATATTCATAGTGATGGCGAAGTGAAGCGTTCTGAACCAGTGAAGCTTTCATCGGAAAAAGGTTCATTACTTTTTAAAACGGTTCATGCTGTGGCCATAAAAATGAATAACACCTTCCAAAGTGCTGTGTTTCATTACAGCTGCTGGTTTCACATCTGGTTCTACAACTCATTCCTTGTTTTAATTTATTGTATAAAAATAATGCCAATTGTCAAGTCATTCATTTGTGTCGGTGTACTGCCACTAAAATAATTCAAATAAATCAAACATAAACTCATGAGTTAAATATGTGATCTGTAAATCTTTATCGTATATAAATTACGATAAAAAGAAAACCATAACAATTGTCATTGTCAAAACATAACGATACAACAACCATTCAGTCTTTCAGTCCAAAGGAAGCGCCAAGTCCTTCAACAAAGTCAATGTTCTTATTGCTTTTATGTTCGTAGAGAACTCAATAGAATCAAAATAGATTTTCATTTCAAGTTTGAATCTTAAAAAAAAGAGGTTTGCATTTAGAAAATTTACATTTATGTAGCCTATATGATATTTAGCTAACAGGAAAATAAGGTTTATAAAATAAGCATCACTTTTTTTCACATTCATGACAGCCAAAAATGACATTGCTATAAGTAAACTCAAAATTAGGATTCGCATAACATTTGATAAAGTCAAGAACTGCCAAGAGCAATTCCACAATAAATGTAAAGATGTTTCATTGTTTTCTAAACAGAAAGAACAGTTGGTATTAATATCATTCTTAAGTCTTTTAAGAGAGCACTTATCCGGGTAAATTCTATGAATCATCTTAAATGCAATTTCTCTCATTTTGTTAGTAATTAAATATTTGTGAGGTAATGACCAAACTTTCTTCCAGGGAATATCACTTACTAAACCACTCCAATAAGAGATTACATAAGGCACAGAAATAGAGTCCATCTGATACAAAACTCTAATCTTCTTATTGTTTTTTGACTTGGATTTTGACTTGGCACTGTTTTCCAACAAATGTTTTACAAAGATCCACTGAGAGTGACATGAGATTGGAAAAGAGAGACCTCTAAAAGCATGAGAACACGTGGCACTGCATCAGCAACAACTGCAAACTCTTTCGGACTAACAGGAATTCCATGCAGGAGCAGTGATGACCACACAGCTGTTTCACGATTGGCCAAATTCACCACATGACAACAATGACGTGTGTTTCTAATGTCTTCAAATCCAGTACAGCTCACAAATCTGTTTTTAGAACAGTAAAAGCTTTTTTACTGCTTTTTTACTGTAAAAACTTTATTCTTGAGCAGATGGCGCTGTATTAAGCAGTATATAAAAAGTGTTTCTGTTGCTCATGAAAACGTTTCTGAAACGTCTGTGTATTTGACAAATATTGCATTTTATTCACTTCATCTGTGACAGAGTATGCAAACACCGCGTGAGTGTCACTAACGGGAGCAGAAAGTGTGTTTTCAACTCCGCCCTTGACTGCAAGCGGCTACTCTGTTGATCGCCGTCTGTAGCCGTGCTTCAAGTCGAATAAGTCGAGGTTCGCTTCGTTTGAACCAGCTTCCGACATCATAGATCACCTGCTTTTGGCAAAACAAATCAACTTCAAGGAACACTCCACTTTTTTTGGAAATAGGTTCATTTTACAACTCCCCTAGAGTTAAACAGTTGAGTTTTTACTGTTTTTGAATCCATTCAGCTGATCTCCAGGTCTGGCGGTAGCACTTTTAGCTTAGCTTAGCATAGATCATTGAATCGGATTAGACCATTAGCATTTGGTCATCAAAAATGACCAAAGAGTTTCGATAATTTTCCTATTTAAAGCTTGACTCTCCTGTAGTTACATCGTGTACCAAGACTGACGGAAAATGAAAGGTTGCGATTTTCTAGGCCGATATGGCTAGGAACATACTCTCATAATCACGGAACTTTAATTCAAGAACATTCACAATTATTTACTCTAATTAACCTAGATTTCTTTCTTTTCTTTCTCTTTTTTTGCCAATTTGCAACTGAAACATACTGGTCATTTAATAATTTCATATTCACTACATTTGAATAAATTCCATTTATTGGTCACACACTGTTTCTACTGTTTGTACTGTTCTACAGGAAAAAATGATAATATGTAGCACTGCATTCTGTTTAAATCCAGCTACAGTGATTTTGCACTCTTTTAGAGTGCACTGTAAATCTATGTATACATCCAAAATCATTTACAACTAATTTTCTTCAAAAATAGATCTGTGCTATGATAATACATTAATAATCCTCTTTGGAATAAAAAATAAATAAATCAGATTTATTAACACATATAGGCCTAAACAAAATAAATAATGCTAAAAAAGCATATCTCAATCAAGCTGACTTTACAATGGCAGCGAAAAACAAAATAGAAAATTCCTATGAAATATTAAGGTGAATTTAAATAGAAACACTAATTATTTAAATCAAATTTGTACAAATGAACACAGAAATGTAAATGTTACTTTGATTCATATGTACACTCCTAAAACCAAGCCAGCTGTTCAAAAAAAACTTGTTAACACTGTTATGAAAATATGCATCACAATATCTAGTTTCTCAGAATGATTTGTTCAAATGTCCTCATGCTGTGATACCACACATGAAACTTTTGCAGGGTCAAGCACAAAGAGGAATGCGGTGGACATCGATGGATAAATCCTACTACACAGTTTCACCTCAATGTGATGCTCTAATATTTCATGCATTTTCACTGCTAATGACATCATACAGGTTTCACAGTTGACACCAGTGTATTTAATATATTAGTTTTGTTTTCTATGACACCAGTTGTAAAAGTAGCTGAATGTTGTTAAAGTTTTACCAGTGTATATAAGCAATGTATATGCAAGACCTCCTTCACGCTACATGATAAATGCATGGCACATCGTAAAATCTGAGGTGAGCTCAAACACAACATAGTGCACTGAAGATCCATATCATGCTGGAAGGACATGATCTCTCAGATCAGAGAGACGAAAGAAGAGTCGTTGGAGCTTCAGTTTAACAGCACATTTACTGCCGTTCAGGAGTTCCAAATAACTGGAGCAAGAAAGAGAAGATGTAAACAATGTCCAGGTATAAGGTGAGGGTTGCGAAGATGTATTCCTCAGGACTTATGGTGTACTTCTTTTTTCCCATCAGCATCTGTGTGTCAAATGCCAGAAACTAAAAGAGAAAAGAGAGATTAAAATAATACAATGACAATAATTACTAACAAACACAAGGGATAACGCTGTGTCCTAAACACCTTATCAGGATTTATTTTTCGATAATGATATACCGACTGTACATTATCCTTTTACTCTGTTACTCAAACAAATGCATGGACATTTAAACCCTTTGAAGCCTACTGTTATCATAGGCCTCTAAATGAAAAACTTTCCTAAAAAACTACTACATTCTTTCTTTTATACAGTTTATACATTTTAGCAAGTAAAACGCATTTCAGTAAATGTCTTTTTTTCTGTGAAATCTTTACAGATTTGAATAAATATGAGAATAACTTTTTTTATTGTTATTTTGAGATGAACACTTGCTGGACTGAAGCAACTTGAGTTTGAGCTCCATATTCACAATATATCATGCCACAAAAGCCTAACGTAATGGATACTCAACAAAAAATATATTCAATGTTTTTCCCTAAAAAATTATATATGTCAGGCTTTACAGGGGTTAATACTGATTGGAGTTGAAATTATTTTAGAATTATGTACCATGCAAAACAGTATTGCTCCTAAGGCAGCATACACAGTGTGCAACCATGGAACCTGTAAAGAGAAAAGAGAAAACGTTTGGTGAAAGTACATTCTTATTTCTGTGAATATTAAAGTCCAGCACCCTGCTGAGAAATAATAAATCTACCAGTCTACTGCTGACATGGGTACTTACATATCCAAAGGGCAGAATGACTGCCAAGAAAAGTCCACAAATAAGCATTACTGTGCAGAAAACTAACAGCACGCCTTGGTATGAAGTAATATCAATCTGTAAAATCACAAACATTTGATCAGAATAAATATACTCCAGATTACAGTAAAAAAATTATTGCATTCAAGAAAAATGAAAATATGTGTTGCTTTTAAAAATACTAACCTTGGTTTGGAAGCTAAAGATAGTAATAACAAGACACACCGAGGCAGTAATACCCAGGCAGATGATGACAGATTTAGTATTGTAGTAGCTAGAGAGAAGGAAACATTTAAATAAGAAATAGGCCTATAAAAACCTGACATCCTGTTATATGTAAAACTATTTCACTTGAATTCATTTTTGACATAACACAATATACTGTGCAAGTATGACAAAGTGGAAATAGGAATATGAAACCACAAAATATGCAGAACGTTTAACATTTGTTGTTAGCGTGCATGAAAAAAAAAAGACATAATACACATATAATGTGAGACTTTACCTGGACAGCATTCCTGTCATGTAAGAAAGAGACAGAGTCTGAACAGAAGAGGAGAGATTAATGTTTAAACAGAAGAAGACTTTCTTTTATATGTGAAAACAGGCTTGTTCTTGATCAATACTAGTATTTGTCATATAATAGCTAGTTTGATAACCAATGACTTAAGGTTGTTTTGGTTGATTTAATACTCACAAAAATAATGAGCAGAATCAGATTCCATGGGAACTGCCTCCTGTTATTAGAAAAAATAGAAATGATATTATATATCATATTATATATGATATATATATAATGTGCCAATTTTGCTCAAATAGAAGTTAATTGCTAAAAAATTATTTTAGATTATAAATTATATGATATGATAAATAAAAAATTATATTATATTATATTACTATATTATATTGATATGCATTTGTATCTCTACAAATACACTCACCGGGGTCCACTGCAGCAGGATAGGGTCAGATATGTGACAAAAAACACTGCACTGTTGAGAGAAAAAGACAATACAGCCATTATACCTTCACAGTGGATAACAGTGCATGGCACCACATAAAGTAAAAACTTGCACTGGTACTGAATTACTGTATTATATGCTGTCTATATTCAAACTGAATTTTAAGATTTGCCTTTAGTAAATGTCAACCCAAAATAATAAATTGTACTTACTATGATGCCCAGTACCAGCCAGGGTTGGTCTGTATGTAATATTTCACAGGTTCACTATAAGTTAAACAAGACATACTTGTTAAACAAGCTTGAAAAAAGCAATTATGCATTATGAACGTTTGTTCAGCTCACACACTCACCAGAAAGTGAAAACAGCCACAAAGGCTAATGTGACAGAGAGCTGGAGCATGAGGATGGTGTACACCTACAGGAAATAATATTACATTAATTCACTCCATATTGTCCACAGCACCTCAGAACCGCTAAACAGAATGCAACAATACCTTGCGGATGAATATCCTCCTGATATTTTGGTCATCCCAGCTGAATTCTGTTAGCATCTCGCTATCTCTAGGATAATCTCCACTATAACAAGGGCTTTCACCTTTCAATACCAAAAGAAAATATGAAAAGTTAAAACATTCACAGTGACTGTCATGGGTGATGAATGCAATTAGTGTTCTATAGTATATAGTGTCCAAAATACACTGAATTAATGGGAGAGTCCACACAACAATGCAAATTCTGTCATTATTTACTCCCCCTTGTGTCCTTCAAAACCCTGCAACAATGCATTTATTTGTTCTGTCACTGTGAAACATAAAAAGAAGATTTCTTTGAAGAATGTTGCTAAACAAACAGTTTTGGCTCTCATCAACTTCCATACTGTTTCTTAGCACCCAAAACTTTTTAGTTACCAACATTCTTAAAAACATCTTATTTTCTGTTGTAGAGTTTTGAAACAACATGAAGGAGAATAAATTATAACAGAATTTAAATTTTTAGGTGGACTACCCGTTTAATAATAATTTTAAAGTGCAGATCAGTTCACTAAGGGAAAGTAGTATTACCAGTAATTGCCTCCTCGTAACTTGGAGGAGCTGAGGCCAATGGCTGAGCATCCGAGCCATTGTTTGACTTGTTTGCCACTGAAACCTGTAAACATATTAAATTTGTTATATGTGCACTCAATGGCAATAGAATTTCATTAACAATTATATATAGATATTATAGAACGATTCTTAAAAGGAGCCTGTATTGTTAGAGAACCTGTTATTCACTGTAATTCTGTCAGTGTAATATTATTTATTATAACAATATTTTTTTTTAGAATGATTATTTTTCTTATGGCTATACTGTTCATGGACTGGTGAATCTGTGTAATGCCATCTAAAAGTGTGTGCTTTACATAACTGAGAATGGAGAGAGTGTGTAATTGATCTGGCCATTATTTATCAAGTCTTATCACTTATTTATCGAGTTTGCTGCAGGTAAAAGATATCACAAGGCACCTTAAAAGACGCTTTGCTCCTGTAGGCTATATCCTGATCCATTTAATTCTAGAAGCTGAGAACAAACCTTGTTAACAAAAAATAAAAAGCATATGTAATTGAAAGCATAAAAATTGAACAGAACCATAATCAAAAATATCTGTATATTTACAACACAAAAATGTCTTGTAGCTACTCTAGCTTTGCTCATGCAGTTGTAAAACGTTATAATAGATGATACCAGCAGGCTTCAAGAAATAAAAAATATTTTAATTTAGCACTACAGAAATCAGTCCAAAAACATTAGGAACAAATCCAAGACATGACAAAGCTTCTTTTAGCGTCTCTGGATCATTATTAATCAGAGAGGGCCCCGCGGCCACGAGGTTGTCAGTTCATTTCAAGGTGTGTTCGACTTGAAGCGGCGCTGCGCAGACGGATCGGTGTTTGACACTGAAGTACCGCAAGAGCTATAAATGCACAGCTCTGCATGCTTTCCTATTCTATGGACTACTTGCACAACTACTTCCGCATTCTACTTATTACTTAGTACACAGTTTGCATAGGGCACCACCATCCCCCGGGGGGGGGGCACCATCCCAGTTGCTCCAAAAAAAAAGTGACTTGCAATTTATGCATACACACCCGCACCGCTCGCACCTCATGTTTGCAGCTGAATGCAAATTATCATAATTGATGGACAACTATGCCCGTGAAAAGACATCAGCAATTGAGACTATAAAATCAATCAGACAACTTTAATAAAATCATAGCCATAGGTAACTAGAGCTACACTTGTAATTTGTAAATAATGCAATTTATTACGATGTATTTATTTATTTACTTTTCAATTTTATTAAAGTAATATTTTGACCCCTATAGTAGGTGTTACGGCACCATTTGGCCAGCAGCGGCCCTGCTGATAAACAACCTTATGAAAATTAACCATGGTTTTACTATAGTAAAAGTGCCATGTTTTTTCCATTTTTACCATTTGTATAATAACACTTTTACTACAAATAGCCTACCATAGTTAAACTATGGTCAGTGTAATAAAACCCGAGTTAATTTGTAGTTATATGGTTTAACTTCAACTGCAATTTTTGGTTTTATTTGTAGTAAAACCATGGCTAATTTTTATTGTTTGTGTGCGTTGGTGCTCTTATTCAAGCCCCTACTGCTTATTCCAGTGTTTAAAAGGCTAGTTAGGCTAGTTTAGAGCACTGACACCCTGTGTTGAAACATGATTACCAGCCACCGCTTTCTCAGATCGGTTTATGTTGGATTAAAACTTCAGGTTCCATTGAGTTTGAAAAATTCTGTACAAAGTAATCTCTGAACATAACCGGATTTTGAAATCATCCCGCAAACTCTCATTTTATTAGGCGTTTAAGTCAACTAGATGATTACAGCATACTGAAAATATACATAACTGGAAATAGCTGAGCCGTCATATTTCAAAACGGAAGTGCGTCACGAGGCTCAGTGTATGTAGTCCATTGCAGTACTTTGATGTCAAACACCAATCTATCTGCGCAGCGCCCCTTCAAGCCGAGTAGCCTACACATACAGATGACGCACCAAGGCTGTACAGTGCGTTTAAAAACATTTAATGACGTTTTTGCTCCAAATTCATTTCATAACATCAGTCGAGTGTTTGAAATACATTCCTTTTGTGATCTGACGTGGTTTCATATCACAGAATGAGGCAAAATCATTGTATAATATTCTATACAGTGACAGAAAGGCTATATCGATTAGCATTGCATTATAAATATACACTATGCATATAAAAATACCTGAGATGGCTTGAAGAACAGAGATACACCATTTAGTCACAATCTATATTTATTGTCTTCATTCTCATCAGTTCAGTCATCAGTTAAAACGTCCTTTCTGCATTTTATTCAGCTACTGCAGCGATAGCTTGCTTAGGGATTTCCTACAACGTGATTTTTGTATTTCATTTTATGATTTTTTTTATATACTTATGGTTTTATTGCACGATGGCGCCCTCAGGCTACCAGTATGAATGAAACAGCTACAGCTACTCACTACACCTTATTTTGGGTAAAAATAAGGAAAATAATACTTCTCTCTAAGTTTTTCTCCAGTGTAGAGGAGTTTTTTCTCTCTCCCTCTCTCTCTCAGTAAATGCATAAAATATCCAGACAAAAATTAAGAAATTACTGTAAATGAGTTTTAATCATAATCATAAGGTCTAAACCTTTCTAAACAATTATAGTTATAGACCTCCTGCTTAACAGGTCATGCTGCAGTTTTCTGTAAAATAATTTAATAATAATGTTTTTAGCTAGCACGTACAAGAAATTACAAAAGTATTGTAAAGAAAACAGATGCTTACCTTTCCCTGGGTCATGGTCTCAGATTTTAATCTAATTTGGTTTACTTAAAAAAGTCTTTGCGTCTGTCTTCAGAGGTTTAGTGTGTAGTCTCTGCACCTGTCTGAGATGCTGCACACAGACGGTGATGATGCTGTACTCCTGTAATGACCGCAGCTCTGTGAGCACAAACCCCCTCCCTCACTCTAAAAGGCACATTCTAGCAACATCGAGGTTTTAAAACACCATTGACTGAGGCTCGGACTGTACCAATCAAGCTGGCACAAGAGGGGGGCAGCCTTTCCCCCATGATATGCATTAAACATTTGTCCAGATAGATCCAGAATTTTTCCACAGCACCAAAACAGGAAGAAGTGTAAGAGGATGAAAGACAGTAGAACATATTTGATTAATTATTTAAAGAACTAGTTCCACCAAAAATGAAAATTTGCTGAAAATTCACTATATATATATATATATATATATATATATATATATATATATATATATAAAAGGTAGATCAGTTTGTTTCTGCATCTGAACAGATTTGGAGAACTTTAGCACTTGCTCACCGATGGATCCTCTGCTGTGAATGGGTGCCGTCAGAATCACTTGATATTTGTGTTTCAAGTTTCACTTGTAAACGGTGATTGATCTGTGAATAGTTGTGTCACAGAGAAGGCAATAGTTTGTATAGAGAACTCTATTCGGAAGCAATGGTTTGAAGTCTTATTACAAGCAGTGGACTATAACAATTATGCATCTGTAGTGGTGTGGATTATTGTGATGCTTTTATGGACTCTCATTCTGACGGCACCCATTGACTGCAGAGGATCCATTGATTGGCAACTGATGTAATGGTAAATTTCTTCAAATTTGTTCCAATGAAGAAACAAACTCATCTACATCTTGGATGACCAGTAAATTTTCATTTTTGGGTGAACTGTTCCTTTTAATTTGGTTTATAGTGTCTTACCTTGAGATAACAAAATCAAAACACCTACTAGAGGACCTCAATTCAAAGCTATTTATTCATTCAAACACCATAATGAATTAAATAAAATACACCTCAGTGATGTGTTATACTAACAAGAACTCTGTTATCACATCAGGTGAAACAGATACAGTACAATATCTCAACATAACATGTTGCGGGTTGCTTTCTTTGGAATACTGATGTATTAAGCATAATTGCAATGATAATTGTCTAAAATCATGTTTAATTGACACACATGAAATGACTAATGGATGTGCCCTCCATGACCAGCATGTCCCATCGTTTGTGTTTTAGAATTAATTTACATCTAATTTGCATTGTTCCTCAAACCTGTAAGAAATACTTGAATGCATCACTCAAACATCAATCCAGTCATAATATAATATTATAACCAGTACATATTATAACCTTCTGGGTTTCTAAGAACAGGTGGTGTCAGTTTTCCTGTGACAAACTGATCAGACACTTAACATTCATTAGTGACATGAGGAATAACAACAACTGCAAATGACTAGGACAATGGCACGTATGAATGAACAACAGAACACATAAAATGGTCCTATTAAAACACGATGCAAATATATAATTTACACAAATGCATTACACTATAATTCTCTGACCTCAAATTGATCAGATTTTGTGTTTTTGTTTAAAACCAAGTACAAATATTTAAAATATTAGTGTCATTAGGAACTGTTTCTGTTAAAAGGCAGCTTAGCTGAGGGTTGAAGGTTGATTACAGAAAGCAGCAGCAGACTACCGTATAAGCTAAATTTATTGTCAGGTTTACTATTCCAGCCCTGCATGAAGCCACAAAATGTTTGAAGGCAACAATAAGATTCAGATGTGACCTCTCAGATTACAGATACAGTCATTGTGGAAACACCAGCTGCCCGCCGCCTCTCTTGGATGGCTGACCTGTCATTGATCTCAAAAAAGATACATGAAGCTTGTTGTAGTGCACTTGTAGCATTTAGGTCTCACACTAAGCATGTTGTTTCTGCTGTGGAGGGAGACCCGGAGAAAAGGGCATTGGGTACCAAACAACATAAGTCACGTACCACCCTAATATCCCACACAATGTCCCTATAATCTTGTCAATAATATCATGGAAATACACAGAAGTGCATCCGAACATCCATATCCAGATGGCCACAATCGCATTGAGTGCTATATAAAGACAATCAAGACGAAGGTTTCTGTCACTCTGCGGTATGTGTAACATTGGCACCATTTCCTCCACAATCACAAGAGAAGAGTAAGTCAAGATGAAGGAGTGTCCTGATATGTCAAATCCATCCCAGATGAATCCGGCCTTCTTGCACGCTGCCTTTGTGGTAATGTCACCATGGATAACTTGCATGGTGCCTGACTCATAGCATGAACCGGTAATATCTTCAATGTAGAAAAAAGTCTCAGTGCAGGTGTACCAAATGAATGTTGCCACCAGTAGTGACGTCAGCCGCCTCAACACAAATGTGTAGCTTCTGTTGTAAAGGTTGGAGTAAAAGACGAAAGGCAGAAGTAAAACAATGGTCCATCCCCAAGACACTTTCACAAAATATCTGAAAGTAAAAAAATGAAGTGAAAACGATTAAATGACTTTGGAGCCAAACATCAATGTCACAGTAAGTTGTCAATGACAAGCATTGCTTTTTAATGTCGTTTAAAGCCTATTGCTTTAATATAACATAGTATTGTTATTTTCTAAAAACACATTTCTATTAAAATAATTTAGTTTTACAGTAAATGCAGTTCTAGGTAAGGCTGCCACCATATACAGTAGACTTGTACTCACAGATTTAAAACATTTCTGCTGCTACTGAAGTAGCTCTCCGGCACGAGGCCCATCGCTTTCAAAATCGATCCTGTAAACGAAATACAAAAAAACAAATGCGGTAAACAAGTGCGGGCACACTGCTGTCTCCACAGACAAGCCAAACTGCTCACTAAGCTGCCTAACGTTACTGCAGCCATGTTGTTCTGTGTGCTGTGTGTGTGTTTGAATGCGGAAACAGAAATCAACACGCTACTACTAATCCTACTATGGTGACGGGATGTCGATTAATATTCATGAGCAAGCCTTCGCCATTGGACAACTACTAAGAAACGTCGCCATTATCTTATTAAATATCCAAGAGTGAGACGTCCGCCATAGGACGTTTACTAAACACGTCGGCGCTGTCTGATTAATATGCATGAGCAAAACCTTCGCTCTAGTTGCTGTAATCTCTCAACCTGTAACCTGCTGTCATCAGTAATCATCACGGAAAGTAAAATCGTTGCATAAGAATATAAGACTTTGCAGAAAAGATGCTGTTTGGTTAAATGTGTATTTAAAAGTTTGAACCAATATAGTTATTTTAAAACATATATTACAAAATATATTGGGTGAGCAGTTTTGTCTCAAGGCTTTCACTGTCCAATAGGTGGCACTACATAACATAGTAAAAAAAAACTCTACTTTTTTTAAAAGAAAAACAAGCAAGACACTTTAAAATTGTAACCTAAGTAATATATCTTCCCATTTAATCAATTTTTGCACACGTTCTTGATGTGCACTGTTTTCGAACCTAAAGATCTACAGATGCACTTCAGAAAACAGACAATGTTCAGTTTTCACTTCTTAATTAAAATTCATTTTAAAAATCTTGTTGATGTTTTAAAATAATATGTTTGGTATGATTAAAAAATATTACTTGGAAAGTTCCACAGGCTTTCCTTTGTTGCACTCTAAACTGGCAAGAGTGTATTTATTCAAAGACAGTGTTTCCAAGAATGTGTGCCATTTGGCTAGGTTGTGTCTCCATTCTGCTTCCACATATTGTGCCAGACAGATCAGTCTGACAGGATGTTAAATACTGGTGTTTTAAAAGTGATTTCCATGGATTTAAAAATCATTTGGAAATCTCTGAAGCAGTTACAACTGGAAACAGTACAGGTGCATTTAGACCCTTAGTTCAATCATTAAATCCAGTTTGGACACTCTTGGATGCAATTAAGAATCGTTAAGAGAATAAACGTAATATGATTTTAATGAACTAGAGATCTGTTAGCTGAATGGACCTAAAATGTCTGACAAAATGTTTTATGGGAGAACCTAAGCCAAATGTATTTTTAAATTAATTTAAGATTTATTATTTAACATCATATAAAAACTGAAGGGTTTTAAGAGTATGCTGAAGTGGTCAGACTTAAACATAAAATAAAAAGCTATAAATGTACAATTGTTTAAAATATTTAAACCCTAGATAGTCATTTGAAATATTTGCATTTCATGTAATTACATCTGTTATGTGTGTCTGTGTGTGTGTGTTTACTGAATAAAGCATCTGAGGTATATGTAACAGTAGAACAGTAATAATACATTGATTATTACACGTTTACTATTCATACAACGTCTTCTTTTTTTTGTATTACCACTCCCTTCAGATAAACACTTTTGTACGTGTCTAGACAAGATGATGTCATATTAGAGGAAGTCAATTGTCTAGAGGTGTTCCACCCAAGCTTGATCCATTTCACACTGTCTCACAGAAGGTGGGCCTCAGTGAGTTATGGCTTCGTCTGCTCTTCCTCAGAGCATTCCTGACCATAAATCTGAAATGTTACAGCTTGACATCGTAAGTGCTTTATTAAAATGGAACTTTTCAGAACCCCACATATGAGAGAAATATAATTGGTCGATATGGGGTAAAGTCTCACAATCTCTTAAAGGGGATAGACTATCCCGGATAGTCCACCCCAAAATGAAAACTTTATTCAATAACATGTTGTTTTATACCTGTATAAATTTATTTTCATATACATTTATTTTCATCTGTGGAACACACAGACACACACACACTGGTTTTCATGTTTTATGGGGACATTTGGTCCCCATAACATAGGGGGTACCGGATAGGCCTACACACACACACACACACACACAAAAGATATACAATGAAAGAAAATGGGGTACAGTGTTGTTTTGGACCCCTTTGATTTTAATTTGATTTTTTATTTTTTTTGTTTACAGCAAAGAAATTAAGTAAATGATGACCGAATTTTCATTTTTGCAACTATCCCTGTAATAATAGGAGTACATAACCGTTTGATTTATAACTACAGTTTTGGCAATATTCAAAGTAATTCTTTTCTCTTTCATTTTAGGAATTCTTATATTTTTAGAATTTGAAAATCTAATTTAAATCCTGTAGCCTATATAACAATATATTATTTAAACAATAAATCCACCAAAAATTGTGTCACAGCCTGCAACTCAGAACCATTGGCTTCCATCCAGGGATTTGTGCCTATCATTTGCATAGAATTAATGGCAAATTATATTACTTGCTCACAGGTTTTAAATAGATAATATGTTTCTGCAATGAGTGCTAATTCGTTTTGAAATAAACACAGTTTCCTGTAGCTAAACTGGTAGAGAATGCAATAATATGTTCCAAACAAGAAAAAGTAAATAATGACAGAATTTTCATTTTTTAAGATAACTATAATGATTTGTACTGAAAATAATTTGATTGATCAATTACTTTTGTTCATAATATTTAGTCAGTTTGCTTATTCATGTTAATTTAATGATAATGTTTTCTTTTCATCAGTGTTATTTATTCATAGGTTTCACATTGTTAACATATTTCTGCGATTGTTAATTCTTTTGAATGAAATGCAAAAGCAACACCCGGGTCATTGGTTTGATTCAAGGGAATACTGTGAAAATGCATTGCTTTAATCCAGTGTCTGCCAGTATAGGTTTGTATCTGCATATGAATGGTTAGTTCCTCTGCTGTAAATATGGTAGTGGTAATTCAATGTCTAATGAGAAAGTGGCAATTCAATGTCTAATGTGGTGTGATTTCTTTTAATTCCAGCAACAAATGGTCAGAATAGACCCATTGTCTCTATTCCCTTCAAAACCAACCATCACCATGAACAGCTACATCACTTAGTAAATTTGTTTTCGGGGCTGCCAAAACAAAGTTTGGACTGCTGACATGAGAAATGGAGCGGCAGCAGGGAATGGGAAACCCTGGATTTATGCTAAATGACGTGATTCATACACAGAAAGACCTGACTGCCCTTTCCATTGCTGTGGAGGAGATAATGGCACAGCTGTGCAGCTTTTTAAGTCACTTTTTCCCTCTCGTTCAATCCCACAATGCACAAGGACCCTTCAGCCTTGCGCAGATGGGAAGCATGAACGAGATATAGTCAAGGTAACCATTATGTGAATGAATTAAGCTTAACGTAAGCTATATCTGGTTATACCTTTAATGTTTTCCAGGGCTGCTTACATGCACTGAATAATTCATTTGATATTTCTGCTCAACATTCATCACCTCTTTTGATGTGTGATGACAGCACTATTAAGTATGTGATAGAATTGACAGAGACATGCCTGCAGCTATTTTTAACCACACCACTCCACAAGGGCTCACTGTAGCTTAGAGTTCTGTATTCATCATATTAGCACATAAAACTGTCAAACATTTGACCCGGGGAAGAATGTTTACATATGCGTCTCATCAACGGCATGACCAACCTTGTGTATTTTGTGTACAAGGACAAAACCGTAAAGGTTGCAACATTACGTATCTTAGGAAGTGACATCATATGCTTGTCTAGAGAACAAGTCGCGGCTTTCTTGCCTATATAGTAAGTCAACAGAAAGTCTTCCAAACAGGCCTTTCGTTGAACCTTGACCCTGCTGACCGTGGCAGTTTTAGGATGACTGCTAACTTTTGAAGTTTCCTTTGAGGATGCTGAACCTTAACTATACAGGTACATGCTGAATGAAAAAATTAAAAGCTTTATTACTTTATTATGTTTTTAATGTTGATGTTATTTTCACTATATTTAGCTTATAATAATGTATTCAGTAATTACATTTGCTAGATCAGCCAAAAACAAACTCTAAAGTATTAAAACTCAAAAGTAGAATTCTAAAGTATTGTCATTTAGAAGTGTCAATATCTTTCTGTTCTTTTACTTTAGACTATTAGCTAGAAGACTAGAAGAATGACATTCGCACAATGGATTGTGGGACTGACAGTGGCGTGGAGCAAGTGCAAACGGAGCATAAAAAGCCATTAATTCTATGCAAATGATAGGCACAAATCCCTGGATGGAAGCCAATGGTTCTGAGTTGCAGGCTGTGACACAGTTTTTGGTGGATTTATTGTTTAAATAATATATTGTTATATACAGGATTTAAATTAGATTTTCAAACGTTGTTGCCTGTATTGTGGCTGTATTGTATTATTTATTAATATTAGTGTATTAAATTATTAATTGAAATAAAGTTTGTATCTTTCCAACGTCTTTTTACGACATTTAGTTTATGCTGATGTTGCTGTTTTCCAAAGGATTGTCCCATATCATTAATACGTCGGAATCTGTAACTCGATGCTCTCGATGACCCTGTTCAGTGGTTGCTGCAGTCAAAGTTGTGCAGTGTATATTGGCACTGCCCAGAGACTGGAGATATTACACATGGCATGTCCTTCCTGGAATCCTAGACAGCTGGGACAATGCTGACTGGGCTATGACTTTAAAATTTGGCCTTTGATTCATAGAAGAACTCCCTCACTTTAATAAAATCCTTGCCTGTGCTTATTCAACTTATTTTATTGAAACATTTTGCCAGGACGACTAAGTGCAGCTCCAACCAAAACTCACAAAAAGATTTCAAATGTCCAATATAAGCATAGTACAGAAACAGATGATTTAAAGGAAAAAGAGCCCAATGTAGCCACTATAAACAAGCATGGACAATTTGTTTTGTAATATTACATTGCATGCACTGTATTTTAGTTACTATGTCCTACATGATTTTCAATGAAAGATAAATTATGAATTCAGAGGTGAGAGTTGCCCAAAAAAGCGGTAAAACAACATCTGAAAATCACAAAGGTAATGGAAAGGAAGAGCAATAACTGTTAAAAGTCATCAATCTTAAAATCCCTTTGGAGAGCATGACTGTTTGGAGCTTCCATACTGAGTGTGTGCTGAAAAAGCAAAACCTTCCATTAAATTGTTTCCTGAACCTCAGGAACATCCCTGTGGGGGAAGAAAAAGAGACAAGGGCTTTTCTTTTACGTCAAATGGCCTTAGAGAGTTGGCCCAGTTAAAGTTCGCTGCCACACATGTCAAAGACGTTGTTTGCAAAGGCCAGAGTTTAAGTGGAGATCTTTTCAGCTGCTCTTCTCCAGGCTGTGCTAAAGTGCTGGAATCACTGCTGAAGGTATGTGCTGTGAAGACCACTCCAGCTGAAGACCCCCGCTCTCTTCAGACTGCAGGACTACATTCATAAGTATATCCCAAAATTTACTTTTCAACAGCCGTTATGTGGGTTTTTTAATGATTAAATTAGAAAATATAGTCAATTTTCATAAAGGGATTTATTGAAAGATATTTGTTGTTGATGCACTGCTGCATTTTCCAAGGTTTAGATGTTTACATGTATAATATCTTTAAAGAATAGTGAGGGCATTTGGGTGCAATGTCTATCAGTTGTTTAAACCATGAGTTTTTGCAGTGTAACCTTATTGTAAAAATTGCAGTTTAAAATATAAATGGTAACTACAACTATATATATATATATATATATATATATATATACTATTTAAATGTACTGTATATGTAGCATTTTTAATAATTTTTGCCTTTTAAACAGAGTTCACACAAAAATAAAAAAATGACATTTTATCACTATTTTCACCATTTTACCTCATGTTATTTCACAAAAGGATACTTTAGGCAGTTTTTGACCTAAAGTAAAAAGTTTAGGTAACACAGCAAGTCATCTGCTTGTTA
Organism: Barbus barbus; assembly: GCF_936440315.1. Taxonomy (NCBI): domain Eukaryota; kingdom Metazoa; phylum Chordata; class Actinopteri; order Cypriniformes; family Cyprinidae; genus Barbus; species Barbus barbus. The sequence goes on from NC_136718.1 coordinate 15,314,402, forward strand.
TATCGATATGTTGACATGTTTATTCGGTTACTATGGTCTAAAATGGTCTACAGAAATTGCAGGATTAAACTGTACTTACACTTGAGTAGGGACTGTACCGTTCCTGAGCTTATTTTACTGGCTAATACGGTGAGAGATTGCTGACACTGAATTCTCTTTCCACAAATAAAGCACCTGTAGCCAACCAGACAGAAGGCAGATGATGAGTTTGGCCTGCGTTCAGCTGTTCTTTGCCGCCACGTTGTGGTCACTGCCCTGCACCACAACATCTGTGGCGGTGAGCAGCGCAACAGAGCTGCTTCATCTCAAAGATGTTTCTCTGGAGGCCCTGCTGAGGAACAGCAGCGACACCAGCGCGCCTCGAACGCGGCGGAAACGCTTCATCTCCAGTAAAGATATGACGGCCATTCTGGACTATCACAACCGCGTGCGCTCACAGGTCTTCCCACCCGCGGCAAATATGGAATATATGGTAGGACATTTTTATTAGCTATTTTTTTATTTTAATTAAATCGAACAATTCTTATATAGCATTTATTAATGTTAGTTAATATTCAAAACTTATAAACATGATTAAAATTTAAAGTTTTATCTGTTAACATTAGTTAATGTACTGTGAATTAACATGAACATTTTGATTAACTATCATGGTAACACTTTATAATAACTGCACACTATGAATCATTAGTTAAGTATTAGTAAATAGGTAATCCATCCTTTATAAAGTGTTGTTCCAGCATAGGCTACTAATGTTTTAAGGTTATCATATACATGAAAAATAGCCTACTTTTTTCCTGAATTTAACATTTCAGGACAATCTAGTTGCTTTTTTCAATTACAATGCAAGGTGACTGAAAATGTCTAGCTCCAACAAGGACTGAAGTTCACCATAATAGTTTGAGTATCATAAAAATTGACTGTATAACTTTAAATAGCGCATCTTCTTACAGTATGTGATATCAAATTTGTATTATAATTCAGATCAGTCTCGTGAAATGAATCAACTAATTCATTAAAATGTGACCACAAAACCAGTCATAAGGGTCAATTTATACATCATCTGAAAGCTGAATAAATAAACTTTCTATTGACAATATTTGGCCGAGATATTTGAAAATCTGGAATTTGAGGGTGCAAAAAAAATCTAAATATTGAGAAATCGCCTTTAAAGTTGTCCAAATGAAGTCCTTAGCAATGCATAGCCTATTACTAATCAAAAATTAAGTTTTGATATATTTACTGTTGGAAATTTACAAAATATCTTCATGGAACGTGATTTTTATTTAGCTAATATCTTTTTTGGTATAAAAGAAAATCGATAATTTTGACCCATACAGTGTATTGTTGGCTATTGCTACAAATCCCGTGCTACTTATGACTGGTTTTGTGGTCCAGGGTAACAAATATCTGATTCAAAAGAATCGTTGCTCATGATTCAAACATCGCTATGGCTTAGTAAAGCTGTAATATGTTAAATAACCGTCTGTTCCTCACACAATCCATGTTGTATGGACAAAATTTATGATGATTTTTCTTCCTTTTTGTTGCTTAACATCTACATTTTCTAGTCACTGCCATTACATGGGCCTTTTGGACGAGCTATTTTTTAAATTATTTGTTTATCTATCCGCTCTCTCCTTTGTGAGGTGTGGGATGAGAGACTGGCTAAATCTGCAGAGTCCTGGGCCACTCAGTGCATTTGGGATCATGGACCGCCTTATGTTTTGCGACACATTGGACAGAACCTGTCCATCATCTCGGGAAGGTAAGGACCCTTACAACAACGTACTATATGGGTACAATCATATATCAGCATGAAATAATATCCAAAAACCATGTCAGTGCTGGATCATATCTACACTATCCATTCTGACTGTGATAGTTAATATTTCTTTCATTTTGCAGATACAGATCGATCACTGACCTGGTAAGATCCTGGTATGATGAAAGACATTATTTCTCCTACCCCAACAGATGCAGTGGCTCTGTCTGCACACACTACACTCAGGTGGGTCTCCAAAATACATAATAATATAGAATATTTTATATATAATAACAAAAATTATTTATAATAAAAAGTAATATACTTTTTTAAATTAATAATTTATATATTTATATGAGAAGTATTATATTGAATTTAATACAGACACTTTTCAGACCTTTTTTTTTCAAGATATTACTGGGATATTAATTTTAGTAATGACTTTTTGATTCAGATGGTGTGGGCGACCAGCAATAAGATCGGATGTGCTATCAGAAGATGTTCAAATATGTATGTGTTTGGGAGTATGTGGAAACAGGCCACCTTTCTGGTTTGCAACTATTCTATCAAGTAAGAATTTTTACTGTATTCATCAATACAATATTTTAATCTTAAAAATGCAGGAAATAATGTTTGTTTTTTTATTAAGCAGATTTTGGGAAAACTAAAGAGAAGGGAAATAACCAAACACATACATGTTCTTTTTCTGTTCCAGGGGCAACTGGGTTGGAGAGGCTCCATATAAGACAGGGAAAGCATGCTCTGCGTGCCCCTCAAGTTATGGAGGATCATGCGATAAAAACCAGTGTGACTCCAGATCAAAATCCAGAAGAAATGCAAGCGGTGTCAGAGGCTAATGGATAAAAAAATCCCTTAAAGTAAAAAATCTCTCTCTTAAAAACATTTTTTACGAATAAATAAGTTACAAAATAGAAACCACTAAAATGTAAATTTCACAATGCAAATTATTCCAAGGTCATTTTAAACTGAACGCCATTTAAGGCTGTAAAATGTCCAAGTAATCAAATGTGAAAATGTCAAATTGCATCAACTGTTACTTTGTTTGTTACCACCCCATAGGTGTCAAATTTTGTATTTTTTTTTTATTACTTTATTAAGATGTTTAATGTTTATCCGTTGTTGTTTTTCAAGGCTCTGGACTGTTTGCACTGTTTTGCTTATAATTTGTTTGTACTAAGATGCATCGCAGTGACCATTCACATTGGGAGTAAAGCACTTTCATTATTATTATTTTGTCCTTTTTGTACAGGTAATACATTTTCCTTAGCTTAGGAAAGTCATATGTTCAATGGTTTCTAACTATCTTTTAGAATTGTCTATTGCACTCATGTCATACAGAGGACATGACTGCACTGTAAACACATTTGTCCTCATAAAAACTGTTCTTGTATTTACATTTTCTCTTATAACACAGGCGGACAGTTGCCAACACCTTCCCAGCAGGCACATAGCCAATAAGTAAAAAATACATCAAATAAATCCAGCAAAGAATCATTTAATATATTAAGGTGTAAGTGGTCAAGGATCAGTATTGAGAAGCAGAACGAAACCATCTTTTATCGCCTCATTAATGTGTTCAATCTATCTAAAAGAGACAGATCTGCTGTAAAACATCTAAAAGGCTTTTAAAGCCATAAATGAAGCACTGGGCCACTTTCTCTAGTCCAGTGTATAGGGAATACTTTACCGGTGGTTGAAATCATTCACCTGAATAAGAAAACATGAGTATATTAGTTTGTTTTTGGTTCAATAGGGCATCAATCAAAGTGTTGGCTTTTGAATATGTATATTCAAGTTTGGATTCAGTAAGATAATTTTATTAAAAAGGTTTATTCATCAAAGACCTAGTAATTGATCAAAAGTGACAATAAATGCTGTTCTTTTGGACGTTCTATTCATCAGAGAATCTCCGGTTCCCCAAAAAATATATACAAAAAATTAAAGTTTTCAACATGGATAATAATAACATTTTTATTGTTTTATTTATTTATTTTCCCCACCAAATCCAAATTTTCACAATATTCCCCAATATTATTGATCATATTCACAATATGTTTTACTGTATTTTTAAACTTATTGGTACTGCATATAAGCATTATAAAGCAAATGGACACAAAGAGCATAGGTGTGACAAAAGTGGGGAAAATCTAAAGTTTCAAAACATTGACTTTCCCACGAAGCTGCTTAAAAGTGAAAGCAATATTAGACTTCTGTTAGACATCTGTCAGAAAGCAACATATTATATTCATGGGAAAAGCTGTCAAAACTAACACAACATCTGTTAAGAACAAAGGGCAGCGTGTTCAGTGAAGCCTCATATGAATGTCTCAAACTGTATAAAATTCAAATTGGATAGCATCGGTCTAATGGTGACAAATTTAAGCTTCTAACACAAAGGTAAAGTCAAACTTGTCAGTCTGTTTAAAGACAAATAATTACAGTATAGCGGAAATGAAAGCTGATATGAGGCATGTTGTCAAACAGTACATTTGGATTATTTCTTATCAAAGTAATGGGAATCGGACAAATCAGAAAAGCTAAATGAGTCTGTGTAAACCCTCCACTCCTTTCATTTCTCACACCTGACTAAACAAAACTCTTCCTACCCTAACGATTCATTCCCGAATATGGCATGAGTTTAAAAACATGCAGACTTTGAGAAATGGAGAAAAATTATAACAAACTTGTCTATTTGAGTTTCTATCATCCTGTTGCCATAGCTACAGCTGTCATATGGATTGGTCTCTATACAAGCCTGGTTACTGTTTAACCTCTCCACCCACATTTGCCCAGATTAGGAAAATCAATAAGATAACAGGAGTACCGGCCTTACCTTGCGCCAACAACACCTTCACCAGAAACACAGAGGACTGTGCAAAACTTATATGTGTTAATTCTTCATCATCTTTCACTCTTAATAGAGCAAAGTCAGTAAAACGGAGTGGTGGGGCGCAGAAGAGACAACATGGTCAATGTGAATGCTCAGGCCAGCACCCATATGGATCCACCATACGGTAAGTGCTCGGTCTCTTCCGACTGCTCTCAGGAAAAACATGGTGGGTGCTCTGGTGATCTTGGTGGAACTTGTTGTTGAATGGGCATGTTGTTTCTTGACATTTCATCCAGTATGGTAGCTATCATTGCCATTCCTGAGAGCTTGTGGTGCACGGCTGTAATTCAGGAGGTGTGACATATCCATAATGACTGGTGAATAGGGCCTATTTGCAGGAGAAGATGAATAATGTGGACAGAATGGCTGAAGTTCCTCTTTTCTTGCTGGGATGGAATGACTCAAAGTAAAGTGCTGGAACAAAGTGGGCATTACAAAAGATCTCAAAAATATAAAAGGCTTTAATCTTCAGACCAAACGTTAAGTGATATAGTAAATAAGTGCAGATAAAAAAATAGGCCTACAGCAGAACAATACACATGACAATATTTTATAGTAAAGTGATTTCTTTTTATTTTTGTCTATTTTTCTTAAAAATAATGAGTAGAATTTATTTGATGAGGCTGCATTTATTTGATAAAAATACAGTAAAAATAGTAATATAGTGAAATATTATTACAACTTCAAGAACATTTTTATTTGAATATATATTTAAAAAAAATGTAATTTATTCTGTATTTTTAAGCTGTAATTTTAGCAGCCATTATTCTTTAGTCTCACATGATCCTTCAGAAATGATTTTGATTTGGTGTTCAAGAAACCTTGAAAACAGTTGTGCTGCTACTTAATATTTTTTTGGAAACTGAGATACTTTTCCCCTCCAGGATTTGCAAAGTTTGATAATTAGAAATTAAAAACAGCATTTATTTGAGATAAAAACTTTTGTAGCATTATAAATTGTCTTGGTAACACTTTAGTTAAAGTTTTTGATGTTTTTGATAATTAAATATGCCTTGTAATGCACCTTATAATGCAATTTCATGAATGACTATAGCCACAGTTAATACATTATAACTCTTCATTGTTACACTATGCATTTTAAATTCAGTTATAATTATTTACGCAAAGATATAATGTATTACAATGCACATTATGAATAATAATAATGCATTATAGCAGGGCTGTCCAAACTCGGTCCTGGAGGGTCGGTGTCCTGCAGAGTTTAGCCCTGCATTATAGCCTAATAGCCCTTTATAATGCATTATACATAAAGGCTTTAAGTAAAGTGTTACTAATGTCTTTACTCTCACATTTGATCAATATAATGTTTTCTCGCTGAACAAAACTATTATTTAGTTTTTTCAAAAATCTTACTGACAAACTTTTGAGCAGTTGTATATGTTAAACTTTATTTATTCATTCATTCATAATTTTTAATTATAAAAATTGCCACCGGTTCTTAGATGCTTCAGTCTATTTCTTGTACAGGCCAGACATTCATATGAAATATAATATCTAACAATCAGTCATTAAGTCAGCATCTCTTAGTATCTTTAAATACACCTTGTCAAACAATTACAATCATACTGTATATGTCAACACTTGCATGAGTTTAGCAGTCTTATTAATGGACACACATGTGTCTTAGAAGAGCTCTAGTCTGTACTGGAACATTTACATTATTGTTGCATTTTGTGGCTACTGTGATTAAGCCGCTTTGTGGTCCAGATTATTTCAGAGCTGCTGTAATGTGTTTTTTGTGAACACAAAGAATGTACAAAGCAGTGCTGTAGTAAATCCTACTGCGAAATGCTGCTGACACAACACCATGTAGAAGGAAGCTCAAACATATTAGCATACATTAACATTATCTAACACAACATGAATTAAACATGAAAAATAATTTTACAGCATTTATTCAAGTAGTTTAATGTTAATTTCTACATACATTCAAATACATTTTTTTACAGTAAAACTGCTATATATTTGCAAGACTTAAAACACTATGAACTAGTGTGAACAATGAACAATAGCATATTTCTAAATTAAAGAAACAGTTCAACCAAAAATGAATATTTGCTTAAAATGTACTCACCCTGCAGGCCATCCAAGATGTTGAAGAGTTTGCTCCTTTACTGGAACAGATTTGGAGAAATTTAGCATTTTAACACTTGTTTACCAATGGATCAACTGCAGTGAATGGGTGCCGTCAGAATGAGAGTCCAAACAGCTGATCAAAACATTACAGTAATCCACAAGTAATTGACATATCGCAACATATACAAAAAATTTAAATTAAAACTGAAATGCTAATTAAAATATTAATAAATACTTAAAACAAGACAACTTTTTTAATGGAGAAAGCAGGAAAGAGGACTAATTTCTGTGTTGTGTGGATTACCTGCGGATTATTGAGCTGTTTTTATCAACTGTTTGGACTCTCATTCTGACGGCACCCATTCACTGCAGAGGATCCATTGATGAGCAAGTGATGTAATTCAAAATATCTGTTCTGATGAAGAAACAAACTCATCCACATTTGGGATAAAATGAGCATTTTCAGCAAATTTTCAGTTTTGGGTGAACTATTCCTTTAACATTAAGCAAGATATACAGTACGCAGTAAAAAAAATGTGAATTTCCCATGCAATTTTAACTAGTTCTTCAACCTTCATTGCATATTCATCTAAATATTATAAAAAAATATATTTAAAACAAATTCAAAACAAAGCTTGTTACATTATAGCAGCATATGAGGAGTAACATGAAAGACTTGCTTGCCTGTTAGAACTTGCAAGGAACTCTGTTTGCCCTCAAATTCTGAGTGTCTTTATGGTGGAGGTCCTGCGGCTCCAGCTGTCAGCTCAGAGACTGTTCAAGACCAGAACAAGCCGCCACCAAAGTCAACAAGCCACCACGGCACAAAATGTTTGGAATGCTGCTAAAAGTAGAAATTCTACAAAAACTCTCTTCTATGTCTGGAAATATTTGTTCCTGATCTATAGTCACCGAAGCTTTTCTTTCTCCTGGTCACATAACTCATCTCTGTTCAGTACGCAGCAGAGTTTCTAGAGGCTTTCAAACCTGGAATTAAGCAACTGAATCTACATTTAACATTCTACTTTAAAAGTGCTGCTTAACTCTTGACTTTTTATATTATATATTTTATTTATTTTATATTAATTTTTTATATTAGGGTAGTTGATAAATACTTTTGGGAAGTTTACATGTTCTATGCTATGCCATGGTATTCACCAAAATTATGAACAGCATTTTGCTAATTAATATATAATAATTATGCACATGGCTTTTAGCATTTTGCATATCAACAGCAAGACTACATTGAATATTTGTTTTATTTGAATATTTGAAGACTATATTGAAATTTAAAATTTAAATCATTTGTCACATGACAGGACTATTTAAAATTAAGCTTTTTAAAAGATGAAAACAAATCGATGCTTCCTTTTACATTCATATAAATCTTGATGATAAAAATAGATATGTGGCAGCAACAAAGAATACACATTGTTTACAATCAATGTACATGATATATACATCCTCTGTGTTATTTTATGCATAATGCAATGCATAAAAACCTTAAATCTTTCCTAGTTAACAGGATATAGATAACTAAAAGATCGAAAATGTATCAATTGGAAGTAGACTGGATGGTGGAAAGTGGGCGTTAAATATACTTCTGTTCAAAAGTTTGAAGTCGGTAAAAATGTTTTTAAATTTTTTTTTTTTTTTTAAGCAAGGACACATTAAATAGATGAAACTTGATAGTAAAGACATTTCTAATGTTACAAAAAAATCTACATCAAATAAATACTGAAAATATAATCATTAAGCATCACAACATGTTCCTTGAGCAGCAAATCAGTATATTAGAATGATGTCTGAAGGATCATGGGACACTGAGGACTGGAATAAATTCTATTTAAAAAATAGTTTTAAAAACAGAGATCCGTTATTTTAAATTGTAACAACATTTCACAGTTTTACTCTCTTTACTGTATTCAGGAATACAAATAAAACAGCCATGTCGAGCATAAAAGACTTCTTTCAAAATTTTAAAAACATTTGAAAAATCTTCCCAACCCCATACTTTTGAATGGTAGGCTACCTCTCAGATTGGCACAAGAACAACTCTGCTAAAACTCAGCTAAATTGGCTACTAGTTAGCACTCCCCAAAACTTCAGACAGCTTACTGTAAGTGATGTCTCAATACAATTCTCTCCTCAGCACCAGAAAACTATTCAATTCAGAAGTATCTTCACTGACTAAAAACTGGTGTCACACTCATAAGAATGACAAGCTAATGTTTCCCATCCAATTAAGGGAGAATCCGGGGGCCTCGGGGACAGGAAGTGCCAGATATGAATTATACGCTCTGTACACTTGACACTATTAGGCCGTGTGCTCAAGCCCCCAATCAAATCTCATTGTGACAGGCATTAAGAGATTAGGTCGAGCTGCCGGTCAACGTGTGTGAGAACGCCGGCTCCCTCACACACTCTCACAGTCACAGAGACACACTGAGGACTGAATGGATAGGTCATTGTGTGGAGGAGGCTGAGGAGCGGGGGGTCCCTGCCAGCTCGCAGGATGTATGAAGAACATGGTACGGGCCACTTCAACACCACACCAGGTACAGCGATCGCAGATTCATTGCCTCTTTTCGTACAGTTGAGGCTGAAGGTGCGGGAGGTAGATTATGAGAGTTTGTTTACATCCTAAATAGAGTGGTGTTCACCAAATATCTGTTTGACTTCTATTTCGTTTGTTGACAAGATAAAACATAAAGCTAAAAGTCGTTGAATGTCTTCAAAACAGTCATGTGCAGAATATTTGACTCGTTTAGAAACTTATGGTCAGAGTGTAAACTAAGTCTGGTTTGGGTTTTTACTTCTTTATGTCAGAATGGCTGTAAAACTGATTGTGCTTATTAAAATCACTGCAGACTTGAGATTTTGGGGAATTTCAGTTGACAACTTGTGAAGTCTTTGTAGTTCTACTCAGGAAGGCCTAACACTGAGAACTTTGCAGATGTAATTGCAAGCTTTGTCCACATGAAGGAGCTGCTTAATAGTACTTCACTGTGCACACTTAAAATGCTGGGACACATTCTCAAATGTGTTTCTTAAAATATTTTTAAAAATCTTAAAATGTTAATTCAAATATAAGAAATTCAGCTAGTTGCTAACATTTTTGCCAACAAAAAGCGAAAATGGGGCAGTTGTGGCCTAATGGATAGAGAGTCGGACTTGTAACCCGAAGGTCGCAGGTTTGAGTCTCAGGTCCGGCAGGAATTGTCGGTGGGGGGAGTGAATAACCAGCGCTCTCTTCCACCTTCAATACCCCGACTGAGGTGAGACCCTTGAGAAGGTACCAAACCCCGACCTGCTCCCCTGGCGCCGCAGCATTGGCTGCCCACTGCTCCGGGTGTGTGTGCACTTGGATGGGTTAATTGCAGAGCACAAATTCTGAGTATACCTGGCCATACTTGGCTACATGTCACTTCACACTCATACATAATGTACTAAAAAAATTAACTAAAACTGAATATACGTATATATATTTATATAAACAAAAACTACAAAATAAAATGGCAAAACTTAAATAGTATGTCAAAATAAAAACTATAAAAGTATGTCAATTATACTAAAATAACATTAAGCAAACTACTTATTTGATTAGTGACCAAAGAATTTCCCATTATAACATTTATTTGTTTTGCATTTTGCAAAATTCTAAAATTGTCTATTTATTTACATTACACTTTAAATCAAATGTTCTCAGTTACTTGGAACCTACTCTATATGCCCATAATATCTGACTCCGGATGTAATCTAAAAAATTAAACATGAAACTTTTTATAGAATAATGACATAAGAAATGATCTGACAGGCTGATATCTGGGAATTGAAATGTGATGTATCATCACAGAAATGCTGACATCATCCAAGATTAATGAAAAACATGGGGGGAAAAGACTTCCAGAGTCTTCTTGTGCTGAGTTTCCATTGAGTCGTTAAAGCGGTTAAACAATGATCATACTTGTAAAACACCATATTCATTATACTATTATGTACTTTGTTTTGTGCTATCGTGATACTCAAGACTGCAAGAAAATGATTTCAAAACAGCACAAATGAGTAAAAGTACACCAAGCCCCAGTACGTTAACTTATAACAAATTTATTAACCACTTAAGACTCTTTAGCCTCGATAAACTGGGGTAAAGTTAAACTTGTTTGGGTAAAATGTTCTCGTGAGCTGTACACTGTGATGAAAAGGTGATTGATTGATGATAACAAGTAAGTGATAACTGTCCACACAGCATCACTCATGATTGGGTCAACAGCCATACGGATTCTCAGCAGAAAAACAGTTAATCATTGAAAGAGCTTTATCAGAAGATGTGATTGATTTACAAAGAGCATTGCTCTAAATGTTTATTGATGCAATTGTTTACTTGCGTGATGTGCACAGAGCTACTTGAGCTTTTGTAATGTGATGAAAGTAACAAAGCTTGATCATTTCAGTAGCATAAGTTGTCAAATAGTATGTAATCCCATAAAGCTGTGATCACTCGATAAACAAACAGGCAAGCCATCAGGACAAAATCCTATCAGTGGCTTTATCATGTTTCTGATGTAAAGCATGACATAGAAAGAGATAAGCAGAAAGTAACAGCAAAGGCTGGCCAAATGTGACCCATTTTTTGTCAAACATATTATTACCCAATGATTTTGAGTTTTAAACTTGAATACTTTATGGAGGCTATGCAATATTAGGCCCTAGGGGTTTATGATTACCTAGACTACAAATACCATGATGGGTGAGGACTATGGGAACTTCATAGATAACTGTCTCTGTTAATCGTTATGGAGGAGGACGGTTTTGTCTCTTAAGAAAATGGCTTTGCTTTGAGTTATAAAGTATCTCTTTTAAAATCGAACACACTGCTAAAAAGACATTTACTTGACACAGTATCCATGGGCATTAAAGTTAACTAAAACTGAAACTTAAACCGTTAAAAAAAAGAAATAATATATACTGTATATAAACTACTAAAAAAGACAAAAACACACTGCAAAATTAAATTCAAATTGAAAATGGAAATATTATTAAAAACTATAAGTGTATCTTGATCCTAAAATAACACTGTCAGGATATATTTTGTTTAAATGCATTGGAACTAAAATCAGAAAATTGACATTTAAAAATGCAAACACATTTGAACGAAGGAGAAAAAGGTTGTCATGAAAAAGAAAATGAATTCAAGTTGTTTTGAAAATCTGTCCACTGCTTATAAGGCTTTAGGTCTTAACTGGCCATCATAAAGCCTCACGAATTGCATCTTGGCAGGAATGACAGATTTTGCTTGTAAATTCTCTACATTTGCACCTGAGTTATGTATTAAAAACTTAACAAGGCTTGAACATTTGTCAAAGCAACAGATCACATGACATGGTTCTCAGCTTCTTGGTGCTGTAAAGAGTTTGATTAGCAAATACTTGAAATTCTTCGTTTGATTATCATCAGCTTATTAAATATACAATTAAAATCGAATATGAACCATCAAAGAAAACACAACGAAAATGTCCAAAAAGCTATAGGAATATTTAGCATTGTCGAGTGACGGGCCTTTAAAAAGCCCCACAGCCTTATGAGACTAACACAAAAGTTTAGACAGAGGGGAGGGGCATCATCCACACTTATCAGCCCCACCACGCTTAGTATAAAGATACTTTTCAGCAATGTTACTTTAAGTGAGATTAACACTGTAGCAGTTTAAAACTACAAATAAAAGCCAAATATGCAATAAAAGATCATTTCGTGTAAGCAAAAGTAAATATTTTGCCCCCAAAGGGACATGAGCCGTGTGAGCTTGCAGGTTACCAACCAATCTGTTGACAATCTGTTGTGTGTTCACTATGTCGCCATACTCACATATCTGTGAGTCAATCCACAGTCAACCCACAGAGGCTTTTCTACTGACCTCGAATGAGCTTTAGTAAGCATATTCCTGCCGTCTTCTCCCGTTCTTATCAAATATTCAAAATCAAAAGAAAGCAAAACACTCATATTCCCATGTAAAAAAACACATTCCCGAGTACTCCAAAAGCATGTTATTCCTTGTAGGCCACCGGTTCCCACAACGTGCATTTCACATCCACCTTTGTAGTGCTACTTGTTATTCCCATTTGGTCAGACAGGTGAAATGAAAGAGTCATGGGAGAGAAAGTACAAATAGGCAGTGGTTACAAATGGAGTTTGGTCAGTGGTCGGAGATCCTTATTGTGGAGATAGACAGGACTTTGTTCACAAACTGGAGTTTGAAGTTTCAAAGGGGAAAATAGGCAGAGAAGTTACATCAACCTTCTGACTTTTAGCCCCAGGCAGGCGGTATGGGTGACTGATTATAGGACATGACATCGCTGCCTCATATCACACAGAGAAGACGATCAGGGCAGGACATATTGTCTTCTGTAATGAGACTCAAAGTACGATTGCACCACGCTGCAGTGCGCATGTAAACGTCCGTCTTGCAACACTGATCAGATAATGGTGGATGCAGGTTATTTTCAGACAGTGAGAGAGTTGCTTTGAATTTGTTGGTTCAGTCTCTGTGTCATCACTGATACAGTAAGGAACAAGTGCGGAAATGAGAGGAGGGGAAATGAGTGGTGGACTGTGCAAAAACATTACAAATATGAAAACCATGCAAAAGTATTAAAGCTGTGTCGAGGACAACAAGGACAGAGTTGATATTTCATTGCATATCGGTTGGCGCATAACTTTTTTTTTTTAAATCAACATGAGGATTAATACTATAAAAATTAGAATTAATAATGAAAAATAAATTAAATTGAACTGCACAACAGTGAAAGTGTAAGCAACTGTTTTATAAGAAAACATCTACAATTCAGTCTATCAATTAATATGCAGTCAAAATAAAATAAAAATAAACAATTCAAAAGCATTATGGGTGTAACTGAATGTTATTAATTAAAACAATGACATTGCCTAAGACATTAATTGGTAACAGAATTTTCAAATCAATATGATGATTAATCATTTAAAAAATTACTATTGTTAATTAAATATAAATTATATTTAATTGTATAATCAAGTAACTATTTTACAAGAACAAATCTTACTGTTAGACTGTCAATTAATATGTGGTCATTAAAGCAAAAATAAAATAAAACAATACATTCAAAAGCATTATGGGTTTGATTGAACATTATTAATTAAAAACAATAATAGTGTTTGATAATTCATTGCCTTAAACATTAGTTGGTGGAATATGATGATTAATAATTAAAAAATATTATTAATTAAACAAATTAAATTGAATTGTATAAGAGGGAAAGTGTATAACTTTAATAAAGTAACTGTTTTACAAGAACAAATCTTCCCTTCAGACTGTCAATTAATATGTGGTCATAAAAGCAAAAAATAAAAATAAATAAAATAAAAACATGCCAACAAAGTGTTTTACATTACTATAACGTTTAAAATCAATTAAATAGATTTATCTATAAATATTTTACTCAAAATTCAAAATGTCCCGTTTTCAAATCAAATAATTAATTTACACCTATGGCCTGCTATGCTAATAGAAGTACATGAGTGACACACAAATACCAGTTAATGAATACATAGCTAAACCAACAGTTTTCTTACTCCACATCAGCACATCCTGCAGATGTGTATCTGTTAAATAGGGTTGTACACTTAGAGGCTTTTGCCCATGTGAGGTAATGATCTACGCCTGCCTGCTCTGATCGCTGAGGTGCATGTGAGAAAGGGCCATAACTTTACAGATTATACTTTATAGAGGTCATTCCTTAGTTAACAGAAACATGGAGATGTGTGCTGCGATAAGGAATTTAATGGTGACTCAGATAAGATTTGTCCATTGAGTCATTCCTGTACACTGATCGTCGTCATTACTCAGCTTAATTACTGGAGAAGTGAAGTCATCTCGTACAGAAATAAGGTCTGCAGAAGTCTGCTACTTCTTGTAGATTTATTTTGAGATGTATGAGTCAAACGTCATCCGGTCAATGCTTTAGGCAAGACAACCATACAGACACTACTTCTTGTGAATATAATTAACTTTTTATATCTCTATGAATATGCAAGTGTCTGATGTATTCAAAACCAGTTATCTTGTAAGTTTAGGTGTTTTCCAGCCAGTTTAAAACCAGCTCAGCACATTTATTCCATGGTCAGGTGGGATCTGCCATTTACAGATAGTAAACAATGTCTGGGGTGTTTTAGCAAGCTCAACATAAAATACATAATCCCACATTCTCATTCAATTTCATGCAGTGGAGTAATTTAATTGAAACTTAAAACAAACACAAAACACTACTGTGATACACCAATTACAAACTTAATTTAAACAGCAAAAATCCAGGTTGTTCATCTGACAGTATAGCTACAGTAGCTCTATATTCTCTATATAGGCAGGTGGATTTTACAGGCTCCAGGGCAGGCCTGAACTGAGGAACGATGACCCATGGTTTGTTCTGTTGCTTTCTACTCTTCAAATATACATACTTGCCTCTGTTTGCACTGGCCCTCATACTAGAATTTGGTACTTGCGTAATTGTTACATCAAATTTTCCTGTTTGAGTAACAAATAGCTTTATCCTCTCCCAAAAGAGCTGGGAAAATATAGGTTGTTCTACAGATTTGGCATTACAATATGTACAGAGATGAACATCTCAGTTTTTCTAATCTCAAGGTCATTTAGAAACTGTTTTGTCAGAATATAAAAAAATTAAAAATGGGTTTCACAGCAATGTCATTCAAAGAACCATTTTGGACTCCTCAAATATATATATATATATTTTTGCAATGGGAACTATAGATGCCAATAAAGAACCTTTATTTTTAAAAGTTTAGTTTAAACGCCAAGTCTTGAATGCCAATATGTGGAGATAATAACAGATGTCACCAAAGCTTAAAAATGTTAGAAATTTGAATGGGAAAGGAATAAAATAATACGTACTATAAGAATAAAAACCTTACTGCATACATTGATTTAACAGGACAATACTGTAAAACGCTCAAAAAATAAGTAAAAAGTATGAATTGTCATACAATGAATAAATAGATGAAATGTATTTATTGACTACTAATTTAACTACTAACTACCCATTTTTACTAGCCGTACAGTGCCATTCAAAAGTTTGGGATCAGTAAGATTTTTAATGCTTTTTGAAGAAGTTTCTTATGCTCATCAAGGCTGCATTTATTTGATCAAAAATGCAGAAAATAACAGTTTTTTATTTTTCTATAACAGTTCTCTATACTTTACAATATAATTTATTCCTGTGAAGCAAAGATGAATTTCCATTCTAATCATTCTAATTCTGATTTATAATCTGTGTTGGAAACAGTTGTGCTGCTTATTTTTGGGACATGTGAAACTTTTTTCAGGATTCGTTGGTAAGTACATTTTTTCTTTCTTTTTTTAAAGACTTTTTTTTAAAGAAATTAATACTTTTATTCCACAAGGATGTGTTAAATGGATAAAAAGTGATAGTAAAGACTTTTATTTTTAGAAAAGATTTGAAATTATATTAATATAGGAAACCAATATAAATGGCCCCGATATAAATACAGCCTTGATGAACATAAGAGACTTCTTTAAAAAACATTAAAAATCTTACTAATCCCAAACTTTTGAACGCCAGTGTATAACATTATATTGACATATGACATTAAAATGTCCAGAAACATTACTTCTTAAAGTGAATTTCTGGCAACACAGCTGTTTCACCTAGATATTTTACTACCAAAAGCCAGTTTAGCACAGGTTTGATGAGAAGTAAACAATCTCTTTTGTACAACAGGAATGGAGTTGTGCATCACGTGCACATGCAGAATGTTCAACAGAACAATGAGCTCTTTTACATAAAGGCCACAAATTTTACTCTGTGTGAGTTATTGCTGTTGTTTATTGTGCTAGAATTAACAAAGATTTAGCGAATACGTAATTTGCACGTTGAAATGTGGACCACTTTCTTTCAATCTTATACATCAGAGTCAAAAACGAATGACTTTTTCATAGTGTCAAATATGTGTCAAGACCCAGACAGTCAACTTTATTGACCCCTAAAGCCCTTGTTGGGGAACTGAGATAGAAAGCATAGTGTTGAGACTGGCTATATCTTTCTAGCAGTGAATTTAGGGCATTGAGACAAAAAATAAGACAGTAAAAGCCCCAGTTTGTCTCCGTCTCTGAAAAAACAACTCTGATTTAACACTTTAATCATTAACATAAGAGCCATCCCACTTCAGAATGGGGCCGTGCCCTGGGAGGAGGCCCGGACTGTCAATCACAGCAAGCCTCATCTTTGCCCTTGAGGACATGGCCCCTGTCACTCAGAGGTGTCTACCCCTCCAAGAGGAGGGGCTTGGCCTATGAGGGGGTGACCAAACGCTGTGGAGAGGACAAGTCTTTTCCCCCAGCATCAGGTAGCTGAGAATGCGTTTGTCCAAACCACTAGTAGACATGGAGATGGCAGACTATAGCGAGGCCTTGGACCCAGCCTACACCACCCTGGAGTTTGAGAACATGCAAGTGCTTGCGATGAGCACAGGTGAGTCATCTGCTCAGACCCGCGGTGAACTTTGAGACCTTTAGTGACTTATATAGGCTAGTATGTAGTATATGGTCAAGTGTGGGAGGCAGATGTTTAACAGGGTTGATAGGCTTATAGTTAAGTGCCAATTGCCAAGTTCGTAACCTTTTGCACAGAACACCCAAAACTGACTGAAAAAGCCAATACAAAATGAATTTTTCAGGAGACGATAAGAAGCACAGCATGCTCTGTCCTGCAGACAGGGTATTCTACAAGGAGAAGAGGTTCATTCGTCTCCTCTTGCTTGTTCTCATACAGTCGGCTTGGGATAAAATGACTTGTTTGGATAGTATTTCAAGAGAAGTTTGACACCAGGATGAATGATTACTGAGCAAAGAGGGTGTCATGTAAATGTTTCGCAGCTAAGTCTCCCATGTCTAGGTTTTGTGCAACAAATTGATATCCAACCAGTATCGACCTGAAAAAGTAATCTAATATGTATGGTAGTTATATTTATGTAAAGCAGTAAGAGTCCAATGTATAAAATGTTTAAATTTGAGTTAGATTGACATTTGAAAATAAAATAGTATTTTATTTATTTATTTTTAACTGACCCAAATATTGGAGTTACATTGTCATTCAATTATTTAAAATATAAAATAAAATTTTTGTAATTATGAAATACTATAGCCAATATTTTACATTTTAAATCACATATATTTAAGCCCAACTGTTTAGGGGAAATCACAATTCTATTCTACATTTAGATGATCACCAAATAATCACTTACATTGATGAGCCATTTAACAACGTTTTGCCTTTGACCATTGATTGGGTTTTAATGTAATTATCTTTGATTACTTCTAACTTAATAAAAGACATTTAAAAACTCACACATCTTTTGTGAAATTATTTCAATCATTTAAATGTTTAAATGATTTCTGTCATCAACATAAAATCACTGTCATCATAACTTTTTTTTTAAACAAACTGACTCATATGAATTATATATGTTACTGTAAATTTTTTTGTTAAATTAGTTAAGTAGGTCATCAAGAACACTAATTAGAGTTCACATAATCTAAGATGATCTTGGTTTAGCACTAATCACTTCTGGATTATTTAGCAAACAGCCTTTCCAGCTCATGTTCATAATGATGATTCACTGCCAATTGATTTAGCTATAAAAATGTCTTTTTGAGAGAATTTTTCACCCCATGACCTTTCCCCTATTAACTTTAACTCATTAACTCTGATTGGTCTGGAATCAGGAGTCTGACTGGTTCAATCTGCAACCCAGATATTTAAGTCTCATTCAGAAAAAGAAGTATTTCACAGCATTACATAAACTTAATTCATTGACTCTGGGATTTTAAGCAGCTCTTCTTTCTCACACAATTTTTATTATTTTTTTGGGCTTGAAAAAAATAGTTAAAAACAGAAAATTTAAATCACTTGTGATTTCAGACTCCTCACCAGTTGAGAGTGCCAACATGAATGTTGCCAACCACTTAGGGGCCGGCACCCTATGTGCCATCTGTGGGGACCGGGCCACAGGAAAGCACTACGGAGCCTCCAGCTGTGACGGATGCAAGGGGTTCTTCAGACGCAGTGTACGCAAAAACCACATGTATTCCTGCAGGTCAGAAACCTAAATTTTGGCAAAATTTAGCAAAGATAATGCCATAATTCTGCACAATAGACCATGTTTCCATCCAATTTATCCAATGTCAAAGTAAACCTCTGACTTCTTAATGCTTCCATACAGATTTAACAGACAGTGCATAGTGGACAAAGACAAGAGAAATCAGTGTCGGTACTGCAGACTAAAGAAATGTTTTCGAGCTGGGATGAAGAAGGAAGGTAATTGCTCATGCTGTTAGATTTCATTCTTATAATGCTGTTAAAGAAGTAAAAATCTGAGATTAAATCCCCCTGCCCTGTTTGGGAGGTTAGGGGATGAGGTGGCGCAAATGGAAGATGTTGCAACAGTGAGAGACATTTTGTTAATGTTCACTCAACAATGAGGTCTATGTCTGGTTTATGCTGAACAAACAGTTTAGAGCCATCATAACTGCACACTGATAAAAAAGCGCAACCTTGAGGACTCCCCCCTCTCACAAAGTCAGCTAATACCCCTCATCTCTGCTATCTCAACTGGTTGTAAGAACTGGTTCACAACTACTGATAATGAAATAGGAGCTGTTTTTGGTCAAAACAAACCTTCCATATGTATTTGCACTAAATTGAATGTTACTTTGCTGATTAAAAGTGTTCCTCTCATTCTCAGCTGTGCAGAATGAAAGAGACAGGATTAGCACTAGAAGATCCAGCTATGAAGACAGCAGCTTACCCTCAATAAACACACTCATTCAGGCTGATGTCCTTTCTAGACAGGTACACAATGTAATTCGAATCTACGTTCAAATCACAAGGTGAATTGTGTAAAATATGTTCTCTTAACCCAGTTTAAAGTAAAGAGACTACAAGTACACCTGTAGGTTGACTCCTCTGAAGAAGTATAAACACTGTGGCACAGCTATCAAAACATTGCCCTGTTTGTTTGAGCATCCCAATCAGAACCACATAGCAACACATGCTCAACCAATGGCATGGGTTTGGGGCATGACTATCTGACCAATGGCAGACCGGAAGATTGTTTAGGAAACCTGTTTGAAACTCAATATTTCTGCAATTTCACTGGGTTTAGCTAGAGGCACAGAAATGACAAAATTCACCTTTAAAATTATATGATTTTAAAATTCTTCCATATGCTACAACGCAGATCTCATCGCCTGGTTCTATCTTGAATGGCGACATCAGAACGAAGAAGGTAGCCACTATAACGGATGTGTGCGAGTCTATGAAACAGCAGTTGCTGGTGCTGGTTGAATGGGCTAAATACATCCCAGCATTCTGTGACCTTCCCCTGGATGACCAGGTAAGATGCTTCTTATTAAGATGTAAGCATCTCTTATTTATCTCAAAATGTACTTCCACAATATATATCTATATATATAGATATATATATATATTTATAGATATTAATGCCAGTTGGCTCATATTTTTGGATCTGTCGGAAAAAAAGTTCAGAGATCTTTAATTTGGGTGGTTAATGTATTTAGATGGCTCAGGTTAGAATATGATGAGCTGGTTTGAAAGTTACATCTCTTCTTGAGAGGCATTCAGAATCATTAACATGCTGAGCACTGAGGCATGATAACTGATCAGTGTTTTAGCTGTGGGTGAGAGCGCCTCAAACCACATCTTCTCACACAAACACGCACGTGAAAACACATGCGCATAAACAGGCATGAAGACCAACCTAATTTGCCTCTATAAATACTTCAAATATATCTACATTTAATCTTAAGTTAAAAAAATGAGCTGTTATGGTTATAAAAAGGACCAAACAAACACTTGTGCATTTGTCTCAGGTGGCTTTACTGCGAGCTCACGCTGGGGAACATCTCCTGCTAGGAGTTGCCAAACGCTCCATCCTGTATAAGGATATTTTACTATTAGGTAAGTTAAAAAGCAAGACACATTGGACATGTGGATGTGACAGTCTTCTGGACTCAAGCTATTTTACTAATATTTTACCTAACAATTTTCCATGATTCTCGCAGGTAATGATCATATAATTCCACGAAATTGCCCCGAATTGGAGGTGAGCCGTGTGGCTGTAAGGATCCTTGACGAGTTAGTCCTTCCCTTCCAGGATCTACAGATCGATGACAATGAATATGCCTGTTTGAAGGCCATTGTATTTTTCGATCCAGGTGGATACATTTTCCTAAAAAAAAGAGACAAAACAGAGCAGAATATCAAGTGAGTTTTTAAACTGATCTAATGTGATGACCTTTCTCTACTCATGTAGATGCCAAAGGTTTAAGCGACCCAAGCAAGATCAAACGCATGCGATACCAAGTTCAAGTTAGTTTGGAGGACTACATAAATGACCGGCAGTACGATTCACGAGGACGGTTCGGCGAGCTACTACTTCTGTTGCCAACGCTACAGAGTATTACCTGGCAAATGATCGAGCAAATCCAATTTGTTAAATTGTTTGGAATGGCAAAGATAGACAACCTGCTACAAGAGATGCTTCTAGGAGGTAACTGATTTCTGTTAATGAAACAACATTTTTGTAGAAAAGAGCAATGCCATGGTTATCAGACAATTGTGGCACAGCACTGGCACTTTATACAAATGACCCTAACTTTGGATAGCTCTCAAAAGCTGCAATATCTGAGATGCACAATAAACATCTGGGAAGAACAGGAACAACTTGTTATAAAAGATAAAAAATGCAGCCTATAACTAGCGGATTCTTAATAATCTGCTCTACATAGATCATATAGACAGAAAAAACAAGTTCCTACTTCACTGTAAAAAATAAAAAGTTGAGAAAACTTAAGGAGGAGATTTTTGAGTTTTCTCAGCTTTTTGTTGTATAAAAAGTTGAGAACTCAAAAATCTGCTGAAGCTGGTCAACTTTCTATTTTTTACATTGTTGATTCAGAATAGTAAATGATCTTCCCAATCAGAGATTTAATGACTCTCTTTTTCTGTCAGGTTCTGCTAATGAAGCTCCTCATGCACATCATTCTCTACACCCACATCTGGTCCAGGAGCACCTCAGTAACAATGTCATAGTCACTGCAAACATGGCCACTCCAATTCACAATGGCCAGATGTGTAAGTAACTCTACGTTCTTGAACCGAGAGAAAGAAAATTTGTTATGAAGGAAGACCTAACAGAAAATATAGGTCCTTAAAATGTCAGGGACAAACAGGCTTGTTGGAGTAATCCTTGCCAAAATCGTAGAAACTAATCAGGCTTATTTTGTCAAAGAAGGCTACTGTAATGCTTTTCTACACTAATGCCTTCAGAAATTTCATAAGCGTGATTATTTCGTATCAACCAATGGTTTCTTTCTTTCGCATGTTATCATGCTATGCAATTTATGTTTATTTAAGGTTCCCATAACACCCCTATGTGGACCCTTGATCTAATGTATCCTCTTGCTTTTTTCCAAACAGCCACTCCGGAAACCCCAATCCCATCTTCCCCGACGGCCTCAGGCTCTGATCATTACAAAATGGCACCGGGGGTTATAGCCACAGTGCCCAAGCAACCAAGCTCCATCCCTCAACCAACCATCACCAAACAAGAGGCCATCTGAGTGCAAAGAGAAATACAGATCAAGCTTTTAAACTTGGTACTATGAATAGGCTGTGCTAAGTGCGACAATTTATTCTCATAGGCATCTGGACACAATAACACTGACATTTATATTCACTAGCTGTTAAAGTTTTAGAAAAGAATTTCCTATTTTAAGAACTTTAGACCAAAATAGTTGAATTGTACAACAATCACACTTTAAATATATATATTTTCATCCCATCTCATTTGTTTGCTGTATGTATGTTTTAGAACGAACTAGTGGTGCATATTTATACTACCCAAGGAGTCACAACAGAATTTATAAAGTCAGAAAGGACCATATTATACAAAGGTTATACAAGTTTTTTCTCCTTTAAAGGAGAGTTTGAGTTCCATAAATGTTACAGCAGGCCTGAATGTGATCAGATGTTTGTTTTATTGTACAGTATTTTAAGCTTCTGGCTCTTATAGTACTTTTACGGTAGCCTGATAGAATACATAAGATTTTGTGCCTTGGAAATATTGTTATTTACCAAAATGCTGGTAATTATTTTATGTATGCTAAGAGTATGTGCATTGCATATTTTTCTGTTTGTGCCATACTTCCGTTGTAAATATAATGATTTCCTTTTTTCATAAATGGATTTAGTCTATTCTAATTCATAATTTTAGATAAAAAGAACAAAACATTTTTGTCTCCTGTTCAACCCCTTAGCTGTAACTAGTGATGTGTATGTATGCATACAGTAAGAGAATGTCACACTCATTTATAGTTTTACATATTGGTCATTTACTGCCAATTTACAATGACTGCCTTCAGGGAGAAAGGTAATTTCAAACTTGCAATGTGAACTGATATTAAATGTCAAGGCTATATTTTTACATAAATGCATGCTGTTGTTTTCTTCCATTCATATCTCTATAATTATCTTTTTGAATCTTATCTGTAGGTCACACAAGCTGCTATATAATAACATAACTTTTTAAACAGTATCCACAATTTCAGTGGGTGGTCTGGACAACTAACATCTCAATAATCAATCATTTTTATATACCTTCCTAGAAAATCCAACTTAAACCAGTCTAAAATGGTTTGTTGTTTTGGATTTGGACAGGTTTCAAATATCAGGTCAGGCTAGAAGACCAGATAAAATCCAGCAAAGTAAGACTGGTTTCATTTTCAGCAGGCACTTAAACTGTGTTCATGCATACGCCATTTCCTTCCAAATTTAAAGCCTTACTCAGTGGCAAAAGTTTTTCAGAGGAACTTTTCAAGCTCATAATCATCTCCAGCCATAAAATCTGCTTCAAAACAAGATGATAAAAGTAGGTGTACGTGGCAGAGAATGGTCAAGGATTTTTAGTGCTGGGGGTGTGTGCCTGATAACAGACAATAAAACAATTCATAAAGCAGGCGCCTTTACTGATAGTTTCTCTTAAGAAATCTTTGTCAGGAATGATATAACCAGATGTGTCAGGTATTGAATGAACCTCACGTTAATCACATCTATAATTCAATAGTGTCAAGTAGTTTTCAAGAGAGTCTGGGAATGTGTCGTCACAGCGGCAATGCATTCTGGGAATTTAGGTCACGGAGACTGGATAATATAGTGGATATAGATGTTGATATTATTTAATGTTTCTATTATTCTACTTAAGATTACGTTGGAGTGGTTAAGGCTCCCCTTACATCATTTGGCATAGCCCTTTGCACAGCCGGTGTGAAAAACGTGCTTTTTTCAGCCTTAGAAAGCTGAAAGAGCAGAGGTATTTCCTGCAGACATTAATAGATGCCATAAGTTCGCCCTTATCAGTGTCTGCATGAAATACCTCTGCTTTTGATTAACGCTGTTGATACAGTAAGCCTTAATCATCCTAACGCGATCTTAAGTTGAATCACATAGACATAAAATAATAGCCTATATAATGGCTACATTCACTACGGAACTCGGATGAAAGTTAAACTGAAACTCGGTAACAACACAAATAAGATATAGCTTAATAATTGATCTCTGTAGATTTAATATATACAGTGATTAGCATGAAACTGTAAGCCCTCACACTACAAATAAAAGAAAATCATATATGGAAATATTATCTGTGGCAGTTCTTTGATCCCCGGCCACTTGTTTGTAAGGATTAAGTTTCATTCATTCATTTATTTGATCGTTTATCATTGTTCGGCATCTCTAATAGTAAGGAATCTTCAACTTGGTTCATTATTTATTTGCATAGCATCCACAAAACACATCGATTCAAAGCAGCTTACAGTAGGTTCTGTTACCTGGCTTAATTCTTAATAACAGAATGTAACAAGGTGTGGCCTATTAACAGCATATGAAAAGTAAAAGTCGATTTTTATAACCAAAACCAACGCCACTTTTAAAATCCCCCCTTACCTGTACCGCGTCTGTAAACAGGTTACCCCAACACTCGTTGTGTCTGCTGCAATTGGCCAAAAAACACATAGTCCCGCCTCCAAACCCTCGCCATTGGTTGAGCCAAAGTTGCGCTTTAAAGATGCACAATCGAGCAATGTTTTTGATACCGTCAAAGTGTTTACATTTTACTGTAAATCAGACTACAAGCTAGTTGTTTATAATTGCCTCTGCATATCTCGATGTTTAATATCGAAAAAAATTACACACTTCTGCTTTAAGGGAAACAGGCAGAATAGACGTGTCTTTCGTCATACATCACATGATACAGAATGACCAATGGTAGAACGGCTTTTCCCTGTACACGGAACTCATTGCGGATTAGGTAGGTAGGTTGGTTTGATTTCTGTTCGGTTTTACGTGAAGTGCATCAGCTAAACGTTGAAAAAACCTGAAGCTATCACGATAAATATAATCATTCAGCATTTTGAAGTACCAAGCGTGGCTTTCATATATGTAATTATTACTGTGATTCATGAGCACCACAGTAGCGCCAAGATGATTTCATATTGATTTAGCTATGGTTCTGACATCAGATATATATTTTATTTTCTTATTCATATGATAGTGCAGATAATTTTAAGCATATGAGTCCAGCTACAATTGTTTCTCATAAAATATCTGTATTTAGAAAACTGTAGAAAATAATACCAAGATTAATTTAATGGTCACCAGAAAGAGATACATTTTCATTGTATAAATATGAACTAGCAAAAATCTAGCATTTAAAAACAAACAATATTGATTTTCACACTAGTCTATTGAAGGTAATAGAAAATAGTTCTGAAATACCTTAACAGCTTATACAGTTTCCAAAAATAATAAGTAAAATGACTTAGTAATAAAATTTATTATTTTTAAGCTGAATCAACAGAAATGAAAAATACTTATTTATTGTAAATTTAATTGTAAAAAATTCTGTTGTATTTCTGTATTGTCCAATTTCGAGTCATTGTTTAAAATTGTGAAAATGCATAAAAGTAGTGTACCCATTTCTTTCAAATGACTTATATATTGTGCTTGATGCATTAAATTAACAATTGCTCATAAACTGCTCTATGTTTGTCATTTACATTATTTTATATTTACTGAGACTTGAATATTTCTATACACCAATAGCCCATGGCAGACCAAAATGGTCACATTGATCTTGGCCCACCAAGGGAAGCGGTGGCAGGTGTAGGCTTCCCAGCTCCTCCCCCACCCATCTACGCCTGCACCCTGACTCCTGAACTAGTGGCCAAGGCACGGGAAGAGCTCCAGGAGAAGCCCGAATGGAGGCTCCGGGATGTCCAGGCATTACGAGATATGATACTAAAAGACCACCCCAATCTGAGGACACGGTTAGACGATGCATTCCTGCTGCGTTTCCTCAGGGCCAGAAAGTTTGATTATGACCGGGCCCTTCAGCTACTCTTGAATTATCATGCCAGCCGGAAAGCTTGGCCTGAGGTGTTTCAGGACCTGAAGCCCTCCACAGTGAAGCACGTCCTAGATCTGGGTTTTCTCACTGTCCTGCCCAGACCAGACCCTCATGGACGCTACATACTGTGTTTACGACCAGGTAATGCTTCTTCTTATTGTCTTAACAAGACCTAATCAAATCTTTGGGTTAGATTAATGAATAATAAAGAAAATAACTATGTGAAACCTGACATAAGACTTAATAGTCAGAAAAAAATTGACTCTTTTGAAATGGAACAGTTTATTGTCTCATATGTGACCTTGGACCACAAAACCAGTCATAAGGGACAATAATGTTATTCAGAGGCCCAAAATGGGCAAAAACAATTTGGTAGGGCTGATATTTATATGGCCAGAAAGTAAGATGAAATTCTGATAGCGGCTAATCAATGAGATATTATAATAGCATAGCAAACTTACATAAAGTGCATATACATGTCAGTTGTCATTCTATATCTCCCAATAATGTGTCTTTTAAAGGTTAGTTTTTATTATATTATATTAGTTATGTTAAAGTAATATGTTCATCTTAAAATATTACTATATAAAAATCATTCATATGTCATAAAAATCAGTAAAGATTTTGCAGCAAAAATACCAAGACCTGATGGTGGGCGTTTTTTAATTATACTAAAAGGTCTTTTACTTACTAAAACATATGGAATATTTTGAAGATGTAGAAGATTCTGTACAACAGGTTTTTCAGCAAGGCCTTAGAAATTCATGTATCAAATTATGATACTTTTTTAGAATTATGTTACTTTATTATAGGATTAAAGCCTTTTGGAACTGTGCCTCAACTTTAACCAGAATGCTGCTCTTCTTTTTTTTAAACATTGTTTGTTATGAATGATTTATTCGTGCACACAAATATGTTATAATTGAGACGAAAAGATGATTACAACAAACATTTTTTTCTTGTCTTTTGCTTTCGTAGGTAAATGGAAGCCTAATGATTACCCATTTGTGGACAACATTCGGGCTGTTTATTTGACATTAGAGAAGCTGATTCAGCCTGAGGAAACCCAAGTGAATGGGATTGTTATCCTGGTGGATTATACAGGAGTTGGCCTCTCACAAGCCTCTAATCCAGGACCACTGTTGGCAAAGAAAGTTGTCGGTATCCTCCAGGTAAGACAATGAAAAAGTAGCCCAGATATTATTTACGATGAAGTCATTGATTTTTAGCACTGACTGCTGCGTTTGTGTTTCAGGATGGCTTCCCAATCAGAATAAAGGCTGTAAACATTATAAATGAGCCACGTATCTTCAAGGGTATTTTTGCAATAATTAAGCCATTTCTGAAAGAGAAAATGGCAGAGAGGGTAAGTAACCGGCTTCTTGTCCTGGCGTTTACACAGACATTTCTAGCACAATAATACTGGAAACAAGGGCCTGTCTTCTCCCAACAGTATGTCCTTCACGGTTCAGACTTGGCCTCTCTCCATCGAGTCATTCCTCAGTCTGTGCTGCCTCAAGAGTATGGAGGAGTGGCTGGAAGACTTGACATGTCTGCCTGGTCCAGAACGCTGTTGGAGGCAGAGGAAGAGTTTGTGGTGGAGTTCTGTCAGCCTGATCCTCTGGAGGGCGTCGTTCTGCCAGACTCCATGCTGTTTGAGGGAGAGCAAGCTGGCGCACATGGAGAGGACTCCTTCAGACATCTACGTTCCCAGCTTTATTATTGTTACTGACCTCCTGGCAATGTGCAATGGCTGCTTTTAAAACATTTGTTTTGCTATGATCAACTATGTATTCAGAAGTCGCCGGATGAGTCTGACCGTTTAAAATATCTAGTACAGACAGCCATTTAGATGCTGGATATATTCTTATTGCTTTGGCTTAATCTGGTTACTATGTGCTTTAAAAACTTGATTCAAAATCATTTTTAGAGTGCTCATAGCCTTGGGTTTTAGTCTGTGTCTGTATTTGTTACAATGAGTATTTAAATGTCTAAAACAATGTTCAGCACTACATCATTCTTATTTTATGTCACAAATCAAATATTGCTTGCCTTAATTTACGGTGAAGGGAAAATGAGATATTTAGGTTAATTAAATAGAAGATTTAGATAACACATTGGAGATAGTTATGTCAATTATATCCAAAGCAATAACAATGTGCATGTTTAAATTTAAAAGCCCCAGTACAAAAGATTATTTTATCCTACAGAGAATAAAATAATGACCCTGATTATTTCCAATTTGTGGACAGCTCTAAAATATTGTTTTCCTTGTTTATATCTTTTACTGTTCGTGAGTGTGCATTACATTTTTGTACACACAATACCGTTGTCATTATAAGTTATGTGATAAGCTTAAAAATTGGTTAGACATCAGATAGTGGTACATGTAAAGCATATTAAGCTGAGGTCCGTTAGCTTATTTACATCTCAGCACCACAATATTTTTAAAGTTAAGTGGCCAATTCACAATGTGTTTGTATATTGTCATTTGCCAAAATTGTTCAGATGAATATTAACCTTTAATGTTGTATACACCTTGTAAAGTTAACTGGTTTGCTTTATTTTAAGTATTAAGGGATGTAATTTAATTTTTGTCTTACTGAGCACATTTTATGCCTTATTTTTACGCCTTATGTTTAATGTCAGTATTGTAGACACATCTTATTATTTAAATATTTTGTGAAACCGTCAATAAAAATGATAATTTTCAAAGTTAAGAGATAAAATTCAGTTATTTTTGGTTTGCTGAGGAAGTGCTGTGTAGTATGGACTTCACCAGAAGATGGAGACATTTACCATCAGACAGAAACTTCATCCACTGGCACACTTCCTTTCTTCCATGTCTTCACTTGCACAAAATACCATAAAATCCTTCAAAAATTATTACAGTAAAACACCTTACATTAATATCTTCTTCAAAGTATAAAGTTTTCAGAAATTATCATGCATAATTTGTTCATTTTTGCTGACAGTGGTGGTTAAGTTTCCACATTTTCATAATAAACAAAATAACTAGTATGCTATTTTGGCGGAAACTGGTTACCATGGTAATTTTGTAAGGGTATTCATAACTCACAGCTTCAAAACTCGCTTCCTTTTCATAAATCTCCCTAAAAACAAACATTTCAAGATGCAGATTATTCAAAGTTACTGTTCAGCGCACTTTTTTTTTTCACGCAAGCAGCTCCGCCTGAACAAAGCTAAGTGCTGTTACTGGTAAGAGAGCAGACGGAGGGTGATTGGCTGTGGGATCACTCCATTTTGGAAACAGCTGTTAAAAGCCCTATCCCTCTTTCTCATTGTGTTCAATAGACTCAGTGGAGCGTTGGGCGTGACTGGGAATCTCCGAAAAGATCAATCAGAATCCATTGAATCGGAGTGTGGAATGCGGGAAGAGCGTCAGGAAATGAAGGGGAATCCCGACAAAGAGTGAATAGCGTATGGCGTGGTAACAAGTGGAAGAAAGTGAAGCGGATCAAGGTTAGTGTCTGTTACAGTGATGATGGGTGATTACAGCCGGTATAGTTTCGGTAGTAAAACAACAAGCCTTACAAATGTAACAAAACACACTTGACGTGTTACTTTTGGGGGGGATCACGCTGAATATACGCTGGAATATTGTGGCTAAACTACAATTTTGCGATGAATCGTGACGCTGCTTTGTATTAGACTTTCAAGTATGAACGAGTAGTTATGCAAGGGCTTATTTGGTTTAATTCCAGCATTCTACGTCTACAAAATATTCAAAACACATTTAAATGCTCCCTAGTCTAAATCTGTAGCTGTGTTGGTTTAATAAGATGGGCTAGGTTGTTTTTCTTTACTTGGCCACTGTTTACTAGTAGAATTCCCCAAGTGTTTTTGCTTTTATAGGCAAAACACAACGTTTACCAATGTGTATTCAGGAAGCTTAAAGGGACAGTACGCCCTAAAATGAAAATTACCTATCCTTATTTTGTTCCAGCCTTTATTCTGTGGATCACAAAAGGAGATTTTGGCGAAATGTAAGGAATTGACAACCTCAGTCACCCTTTCCATATAGATGCAAGTGACTGGGACTGTCATTCTGCCTGACAACATGAAGATTAGTGAAGGATGACAGAAATTATATTTTTAACTGCCCCTTTATTGCAAAAGCCTTTATATACTCTCTTATTTGGAAGCGGAGGGGTGTCTTGACAAGTTTAGACATGCAGATTAGTTAGACATTGTTATTTCATCCAAAAAAATAAAAAATTCTGTCATCATTTGCTCTCACCCTAATGTCCTTCCAAATCCATAAGATTTTCATTCATTTTAGTAACACACATGTATATATTTTCTCTCATCAATAATTTGTCCATTTAAAGTCCAACCAATCAATTTTCTCCAAGCAAGCATTCAATAGACTATGTTTGATGTGTACATGTATGTGTTGATCAGTGTTTATATCTGAATAAAGGCTAAATTAAATCTATTCATCATATAAAGTGATCATCTCTTCAGAAGACTTGGGTTAAACCGCTAGATTCATATGGGTTTCTTTTAAGATTATTTTAGGAATAGATGGGCATAAATTATGAGAAAATATATAAAAAACTTCATTAATTCAAAATGAATGACATGAGGGTGAGTTTTGGAACACCATTTTTGGGTGAACTGATCTCTTTAAGAGCATTTTCCTTGAGTTCAACAGTAATAGTAGTAACAATGAAGGCATCAGCTATGCCACTTTCAGTGGTTCAATCATGTATGGACATTTTTATTATGATAGAGTGCTCTAGCAGTACAGTCCTGAAGATGTGCCAAAGACATTACAGAAATCAAGTGTAATCAGTTTTAGTGTATTTGTGTGTGGGTGACCTGTTTGCGCTGATCTGCGCATTTAATATGCAAGATGGTGGTCTGTTTTTAGTTCTTTTACTTGTGAGCAGTTGGTTGTTTAGGTTACTACATTCATGGGACCCTTGAGCTCAAAGACATCATGCACTTGATTCACTGAGGCGTTTTGATGAGCTGTGCATAAACCATGAACAATCTGAAGCAAAACGATCTTAAACAGTCACTTCATTGTCATTGGCTTTTAAATTTTTCATAGTCATGTGAGCTGTGTAAATGTATCCAGACGATTCGTCTGACGCTAATTCTGTAGAGTGGATGTTAATTTTTGATGGTACAATGGACGTTAGGCTGCATTAAACAGGTTGGTGTTTTAATGAACTTTATGATATGTGACTTAAACTGTCAGTTTGTTCTGTGCAGCTGGTGTCTTTTGCTGCTCTCATGAGCTTGGTTGTCCTACTTTCTAACTATGGCCCAACAACTTCACTAGCAACTGCTGTTTTGGACCTCTGAGTCAAAAGATATTATTCCACCAAGTCATCATCCACTTGGCTTCTTCTGCTGGAGTAGGTTGATGAAATGGCAGGTAGTGGTACTCAAAGATGTGTTGTGACTTATCATTTATCATTGTGATGTAGCAGAAGCATTATCCTCTGCTGGCAGCACTCACTTTGGTTAGTGCTCTCGTGGCTCTTTGCTTTAAGTAAAAAGTTCATTAGCATGACAAGTTCAGGTCAGTCTACAGCAAGAGTTTTGCAGTGCTTGAGCCATTATCATGCCACAGTATTTGTTGAGGGCTTTTGGGGTTGTTTTTGTTTCGATTTGTTTTCCTCTCTATTTTTATAAAGGTTTTGCTAGTCGGTGTACTTAACAGTCTCTCGCATTTTGTTGATGCATGAATTTAAATGTATAAATCAATTGGCTCAAAGCAGAGGCTATTTGTGGGGCCTTTCACTGGTAGCTTTTGACCCGTAAGCTTCACAAAATGCACAAGTGCACAAGTGCTTTGAATGAGTTTCTGTGCTACAGTGTCTTGAGGGCCTCATCAACAAGGCTGTTGATATTATGATATTATTGCTGGGAAGCAATTCTCCGCTCAGCTAGCCTGCTGGGAGAGCTGTTCAGATTATTATTGTTATTATTATTGCACATGAAATTTACAACTTTATAGTATCAATACAATTAAATACACACAGCTTAATCTATCTTGCAGGAATTTACACGGGTGTTGCTGAGTGATTCAGGGTTTGACATATTCTCATAAGAAACATAAATCTATATCCACAGTTCTCTTGGAATATATATATTTTTTTTTTTTCAGTCGAGGTCCTAATCAGTCTTGTAGTATAGTATTATTTATATACTGTTAAAGTTTTATTTTTATATTTTCAGTTTCTTTTTTTTGTCATTTTATGTGCTTATCTCTTTTTTTTTTTTTTTTTAATATTACTATTTAGGTTTAATTTATTTAGTTATTTGCCATACTTTGTTACTCATACTTTGTTTGCCATACTCCGAACACTTTGTTCTGAAAAACGCCTGTCTCCCATGCCTCATACAGCTGTTCCCTGTATAAATGTAAGCAGCATTCTGAATAAATGAAATTACATGCATGCTCTTTTCTCAATATTGCTTGTTCTTGCCTTTTTCTCTGCCGAATTAGTAAAAATAAATTGAAAATTGAATCAACTCATTAATTCTCATTCGTGTCCTTGACAACAGCATACAGGAGCACATTGAATTGCAAAATGTCAGTGAAGAGACTCTTACAGTGTTTTTGCCCGTTTGTTTATTAATTTCTTTTAATGTTTGAATAAAAGAATCAGTCTCCTCCTCGCTCAATCTTCTTCAGTGTGTTTATAGCACTCATAATTGATTTTATTTGGACATGCATATGCTTGCAATAATAACAATATTTAATACCTTTATTATTTGTATTATTATCATAAGCCTATTTATTTATTGTGAAGTTGCATTCCACTTGGCTCAAATACTTGCATGACATTTCTAACTGGAATATTGGCTGATTAACGTGTTTACATGGCGCTTACCTCATTGACACATGACCACATTTTTATATTATTCTTAATTTTCACGTCCATATAAACATGGTCCGTGTTGCTTTCATGCACTTATGCGGGCTCTGGCTAAAGCCGTTGGTCAGATTCATTCAGGCTGTCATTCAAGATTTGAAAGCTTCTCTCAGGATATGTTTGGCTTGTTTTCCTCTTCACAACTCAGAGCAAATCAAATCACTTTACGCCCACATCCTCCCTGATCTGTGGGAGAGAGGCTTGCTGCAGCTGTGTGGGATCTGTTCGTTGCGGAGAGGGAGACGGGAAGGAGAAAGAGAGAGGCAGACAGAAAGATAGAGAATGAGAGGAGGCTCTCTCATAAACACTAGGATCAGAGGACGCTACTTTCTGTTTCTCGTGTGGACTAAAATAAAACTGTTTTTATTCAGGTACTCTGAGAGCTTTGTAGCACCATGTCATTAGCGCTCGGAGTGCGTTTGGTAAGTAATTGAAGCTGTGTACTGTGACTATAAGTTTGGATAATGGCTTTTAGCTTGAAGAATTGATAATTGGAAGTGAGAAAAGTGTTAAGGATGGGGCAGCAAAAAGAGGAAATGTACAGTGACAGGTGGTCTTTAAGTCTTAACAGCTGCTTAGCTTCGTTTGCTTGTCCAGGACATTTCTTTTTAATTGCTGTCTGGGTTTGGTGGCTGTGTGCACTGGGTGGAAGATCTTTCCTAAATGTGATTAAATGATAAAACTATCATAGAATAATATGGATTATTGCTAGAGGTGATGTTCAGTTTATCTCCTAGTATTTTGTTGGGCCTGCAAAAAAAGTTTTGTAATACAGCTGTACTTTGTTTGAAGGGTGTTTTCCGGGTCCATTTGCTTTGTTCGGGCTGTCAAGTGAGGACAAAACTTCCCACAAACCCTGAGGTTGACCGTTCAAAGGACACTTATAACTTAACAGTTCTTCAATGTCACTGACATGTGTTAAGTTCTGTATATTGATATTATAGACCCAAAAATGAAAATTGTGATCATGTACTCTCCCTCGTGTCATTCCAAAACCGTATGACATTCTACAGAAGATATTTTGAAGAAGCGTTTTTGTCCAGGCACTGGAAGTCAGTGGGGTACAATACATTTTTTGGGTGAACTTTCACATTAAGCATAATAAATGTCTGTATTCCGTTCTTGTCTGTCTGCACACCAGATGCTCTCTGGTTCTGCGTTCTCTGTCTATCTCTCTCTCTATCTCTATCCCTATCTCTCAGTCAGACCTCGGGTGCAGGAGAAGGACATAAACGACAAGGACCGACATCCCACCTGCTTCCTGTTAAGGCCATGTGTTGCAAGAGCAGAACTGGATGTATGTAACAAGGTCCTGTCAAAGAGACAATATCCTGCTGTAACGTTATAAAAGTAATATTAATATGTAATTTAAAGAAATAGTTTAATTTAGGTGGCAAAAGTGAAGCACAAAGGGCATAAGAGAGTAAGAGAGAGTTTGATGGTCTCCTGAGTTTTTAAACTCTGCTTTCAGACCATCCCATACTGTCCTTACTTGGGGTATTGCTTTGTTTCTCCACCCCACTAATAAATCGTTGTTATCTGTTCAGTCAGAGGTCCGAACTTTACAGGCTCTTGCAAAGTATACTTTTTGAACCTGATTTCTATAACAAGACTATGATGCATTTGGCAAAGAATTGATTGGAAGAAACATTTAAAGCATGAATTTTCAAACTCATACATGCCAAGCATGAATATTAATCCTTCAGCCATTACCACTACATACACAATGAGTGATTAAAACAAGGATATACAAATGTGTGGATTACATACCTAATATGCAGTTATGCACAGAAATTATTAGTTTCATGATAAATTGAAAATGGAAGTCTTATGTAGTTCTATGGAGAACGAAGGCATTTTGGTTTGGTCTGTCTTCTATGTGTGGAGACCTGCCCAAGAGAGTCTGTAACTCGTGATTTTCTATCACAGGTTTACATGAGAACATCAGTCTTGATTACTTGCAACAAATTTGACAGTCTCCTTCTTGAACTTGAATTATCAATGTGTTCTTTTGTCTCAATGTTGCAAGCTGTTTTGTGAAAAAGGCTTGCTGGTTAGGCTTGCTTCAGCTAGTTGGAGCCAGGAATCCGATTTATAACGTGGTCCTGTTACAGCTTTGAGGCCCCACTCTTTCTGGAATCTCAGCTTCTCCGGTTTCAATGTTCTGATGCATCTTAAATTCATCTGATTCGGTCTCTGATATGTCACACTGCCCTTTAGAGGAATGGTTGAGTCAAAAATGAATTTTCTGTCATTATTTACTTGCCCTCATGTCATTCCAATCTAGTAGGGGTGTCCCCGACCTAAGGATTTTCATAGTCGAATTGGAATTTTAGAATCTTGCCGATTTGTCATATGCTTAGGGGTGGAGGCAAAATACTTTACCAAGAGTCAAGTCAGTCATTCGACAGTCATAAATACTGACGCACACAGCATCGCAAATACAAAAATAATGTACGTTTTGATTAAAAGATAGTTAACATTAAACATCAGTGAAACCCTAAGAATTCACAATTTATTATGTTAGGTATATGACAGAAGTTATTAATGTTCTGCAATTCTGTTTTGAGCTACGCACGCTGAAGATGACCAGTAGAATGAAGCATGGCTTGAAGAATGGCTTTATATTAACTTACTGGGGGGAAACCGGTAGGCTAGTTCTATGTGAAATAGGGCTGTGCAATTAATCAAATTCGATTATCATGCGCATCTAGTCAGTAAAACCAGTTTCTTGATTAGTAGTTAATTGCCATCACCTGCTTTCAAATGGAGCGGGAATTACTACACGGAACCGTAATTCACTGACAAGCTAGGCAAGTTCATAATGGAAGGCAATTTTTGTCTGCGATTTTTATGAACGCGATATTGCCTATCTTGTCGGTGAAATCTCTGTGTAGTAATTCCCGCTCCATTTGAAAGCAGGTGATGGTGATTTACTGCCAATCACTGAACCAGCTGACGAGATGTGCATGATAATCGAATTTGATTTAATTGCACAGCCCTAATGTGAAATCAGACATTTGAGCACCCCCATATAGACAAAATTGCATGATCATAACACCCTGAGAATATTCGACTGTGAGATTGGGAGTCGAATCAGGCTCCTCCTATCGAAGCATCGAATCTTTGACTATTCGGGGTCACCCCTACAATCCAGTATGTGTTTTTCCACCGTTTATGTACATATGAGTATTTTAAAAGCTTTTCACATGGATCTTTTCATTAAAGTAACAGTTCCTGATAATTCTAAGAATCCCTGCTGCAGCTGTCAAATCAAAAGTAACTAACCTCAAGACATCAAACTCGTGCCATGAGACATTCCAGACATTTGATGTCAGACGTTGACGTCAAAATATTTTTTAATTTAAGATTTTCAATGAATTATATTGTAGTCTGTTTCTCAAACAAAGCTATCATATTACTTTAGAAGATTTAGAATTTTGTTGTCACTTTTGTATTTTTTTTTGTATTTTTATATTGTTTTTCGTCTGCTACGGCAAAACCTGTGTAAATTCTTTAAATATAATTTGTCTTTTATTACTCATTATTTTATTGTAAAAATAATGTAGTCCAATGGGTTACGACATGTGGGTGAGTAAATAGTGATAGGACATTTTTGTGCACTCTTCACTCTCCGACAACTTTGGTCTTGCTAGAAAAATTAGATTGTTTCTTTACATTTGAGGATCTTGTTTATCACTGACATTCTCTATGCTACTGTTTGTGCAGTATGTAATAGCAGGGTGCAGATGATGGTGAGGATATTTCAGTGGCATTTGGTTTGGATAGGTACTGTAATTTGTGTGCAAACCATTCATTTTCCAAACAGCGTGATTATTTTCGGAAGGCGTGTGACCTTTTGACTGTTATAGGCAAAGAGTTTGCATGCGCAAAAAAATGCTGTAAACCTCCAATCATTCAATTTTTGGTACAATTTAAAAGACATTACTCTTGTACAATGTTCTGCCTACTGTTTTTACCTGTTCATAACTGTAGCCCACCACTATAATATTTTAAGCCGGTTGAAGGCATACAACAGCATTGTTTGAGACACTGAAAATCTCCCCCTCCGCTGTATCAATTAAATCATAAATTCATATGATTTGAATATGCATGAATTAATGAATGAGTGGAGTGCCTACAACCCCCTTAGCTGTTATAAATTCACTGTAAACCACTGCTTCATGGGGCTTATTGCTTTTATAAAACGGTTATTCCATATACGTAGTAAGGTTTCTCAAAATAAAACGGAGCAAATAAATTGTAATGATATTAATGGAAACATTACTCTTCCGCCAAACAATGCAGTTCCTCAGAAACGGTTGTGGTTCCAACAAAGTGGTTGCCGAGCAACACACAAATGTAAACAAAGGTGTATGTTTGTAGAGTAATTTACAACAGCTTCGAACTTGGCTCAACCAATCAGAATCAAGGAACTATCTGTTCTATAAATTCCAATTTCTTGCATCACGATTGGTCAGAAGATCACTTTTCTCATGGTTTTTTAAATTTTTTTTTATTTTTTTTTTATCCATTTTTGGAGCTTGAACTATGCTAAAGTTGTCCTCCATTTGTTTTTCACAGAAGAAAGAGTTTTAATTGACATGAGCATGAGTAAATGATGAAAGAAGTTTTGGGAGAACTTTTAATTTTTAATCCACTTCCAAGATTCCCAGTCTAATGAAGTCCCGCTGTCGTCTTCTGAACGACACCACCTGTTCATGACTCAGCAAAGATTCCTCCCTTCAGTCACTGTTGTCATAGTCTGATGTGTGATTCATGGGGAAATCCTAAACTCTTTTAGCACACTCCCTGTCTCTCTCGCCTCCATGCTACGAATTTAATTGGGGAAAGAGCCACATAAAAACAATAACATGGTTATGCCTCCAAATAAACCGTGAATTGATTCAGACGTCTGAAACTCTTGGCTCAGACGGAGATTTGAACTCTCTCACTCTCTCAGCAAACGCTCATTTTCTGGCCGGATGATTGACTGTGATGGTTGACTGCAAACTGCATCATGCGGGCTTGCTTGTCAGCATAACTGTAGAAAAACCATATGCCATCTTTCACTGACACACAGGAGTTTTGCTTCCTCTAAAGTGGTCTAAAAGGAAACCCTTCAGTAGACAGGAAAATGATTGCTTAATTGAGACATTTTCCTTTCTGCCCTCAGAACATAGTTTCTGTGCTTTCATTAGGGAAAATAGCAGTCTTCTGCATTTTCTGAAGAGTTCGAGTTGGTACGTTTTCATTCCTGCTTATTATAGATATTAATTGTATTTGAAGTAGGAAGGAAGACAAACCACAAGCTCTTTATCTATGTGAAGTCTGAAGGTTGGTCTTTCTTTCAAATAATGAGGCAAATACGTTGAGGCGTCCACCTGTGCCAGGCAAATAACGTTGAGACCGTTTTGGATGTTGGTGCAGTGCAATTATTAAAGATGGATTTGTGTCTTTGTGTGTCGGCTCTAAAGTTCAGCGGGCTCGAACTGCCCTAACATTTGACGTGGTCTCCCTGCAGTGTCCTCATTATTATTTAATATTTGCTCTGATATCAAAAGGGCTGATAGGACACACAGGGAAATGAAGCCCATCAACTCCTGCATTAGTAAAGGGGTGGCGGTCGCACACCTTCATCTCCCCTAGCCTTTTTAAATGCTAAAACTTTGTTTCATGAAATGACACCAAATACACGCTCGGTTAAAGGGCCCTGTGAACTAAAAACCTCCTGACATCAGTGCAAGAAAATGGCTTTAATCTCGATTTGTCTATCTCTTCCAAATCTTCAGTTAATTGCTTCTTAGTGGCTTTGAAAATCTATCCATTGTGAAGTAGCAGCTCTTTGCTCAGCGCCCAGGGAGCTGAAAGGGTCTCAATGACATGAGGAAAAACTTCCTCTTTCGCCTGACCGCAAACGTTCTGCATTAGCTTTGCAATTCTCGTCTTGATCCTCTGTAAAATCCTCATGTATAGAGTGGTGCCGGTCCCGTTGGGCATTAGAGGACGACGAATGAGAGTGAGTCACGTGAGGGTGACGCCACAATCTCATCCACAAGTAGCATGACTGCAGGCCTGGCAGATTCTTCTTGCTTTCCACAGTGTTCATGCCACCTCTATGACCAATATGGCCATCACACATTTCAGAGCTATTTTGTTTTACATGCAATCTGTCTTTGGCATTAAAAAGCTGCTTATAGGATTTTGGACATCTGATCTACAGTATGCTGACAGTATTTTAAAATTGAGCCATATATATCTCTCATAATATGGGTAGTTGCCATGATGTACAGTATATTTTATTATAATTTTTTTTTATACCCTGTGGTGTGACTGCACTGGGAAATTCAGAAATGTGTCCAACAATATAGATATACATGAAATTTAAATGTTCATTTTTCTCATCGGGTCTATTTAAAAATTGTGTATCATTTGAAAATGTTGCTAATCAAGACCCCAACGGGAAGTAAATTAGACATTTTGAAGGTTTTGAGTTGGGAAAAGTGAGATTACCTCCTACTATTGTTCAGGTTTGTAACATTAATGTGGAGCTATTCGTGTTTACTTTAGTCCTGTGGTGTGATGCCTCCACATAAGAGATATTTTCAACATTTAATAAGCATAAAACAAGTTAAATGTTTGCGTATTTGTATTGATTCATGCGTATGGGATTCAAATTATGACTGAGAATAACTTGTCCTGTGGTGTGACATGCTAAACCCATTTTAAACTATATGCTGTGTATTACAATTTTAGTCCATGTAATTTTCATAAGATCTTATTAATTAGAGAATCAGTTTAAGTAATTGTTCTTTTAAAAATTAATTTGTCACATCATTGAAATTAAATGGCAACTAATATTTTTATTTTTATTTTATATATATATATATATATATATATATTAAGCTCAAATCTTTTTTGCTTTTTTCTTTTGTTTTCTTAATGACTTGTTCATGATTACCGCTATTTTGCTTTAGTGTTGTTTGGCAATTTGAAAGTAATCGCTCTGGAGAATGTGATTAAAGATCCTTCCTCTCATGTTTTAGGTGCAGTGGATGTGTAATGTTCTAGCAAAGTTCCCTCGCAGTGGACTCATAACCTTTTCCAGGGGTTGCTGAACATGGGCCGTGAAATGTTACAGTATGCTGATAAGAGGCTGTGAAAGTGCAGCTGAAGTGCTTGGGGACTGTAAAGTTGGCATTTAAAAAGTAATGATGGCACAAAATGCTTGGTCGGTGGAAGAAAGTGACCGTTCTTGGTCCTTAGTATTATCTCCAGTGTGGAAATTCAGGCAGTTGCTCTTTTGCTTGAGGAAAATAGATGTGGACATACAAAGCAACACCCTTAAAAAGGAGGAAGGATATGTAGGACGACAGCAAATTAAGTTTGAATTGTGAGATTTACCAATGCCAAAAAACAAAACAATGCCTTCTCGGTGGTTGCATGGGTGTTTTCCCCCTTCTTGAATGGGCAGTTACTTGCGTCATGTGAACACAAAGTGTGTTGGTTCAGTTGAGCTGTGGCTCATCAGAGTAAACAGGGGAGTGCTAGTGCTGGAGCTGGTGCACTTATCTAAAGAGCAGCTAAATGTTCTTGCTTCTTTAGACAGGCTGGAGTCTATTCAACTTGATTAGATGTAGCTCCGCTGTGTCCAGAAGTTCTTCCCAGATAAAGACAGAATGTGGGGCATTTTTCAAGCTTACTTCATTCCTTGAGCTATTATAAACTTTGTTCTTTTGCCAAAAACAGGAGCTTTAAATGTAGTATCAACAGACTCCATCTTAAAATCCCTGTTAAAAGGCCTTAAATTCCTGCAGTCAGCAGTGTGTGCATATGAAATGTAAATATGAAAAGGAGATTGTCATTTCTATACATAAACCGTTTGGGTATTTTTTGCCATAATAAGCAAACAAATGCTAGCAGAAATATTTAGTCTGGTTGCCATGTTTCTATCACTGGTTGAGATGTACATCTTGTGGTGGTATGCCTATATGATTCAACAGGGTGCCAAAAATGGCTTTTGAGAGTCATTACTATAATCTGTAATTTTGTTTGTTTCATTACTGATTTCTTAGTAATTTGTTTTTGTTTTCATTTTTATTTGTTTACTTATTTGTGGTTTCATTTGAGTAGTTTATTGATTCATGTGAGATAGTATATATTTTTTTTCATTCATTTG
The DNA here is from genome assembly GCF_936440315.1 of Barbus barbus. Classification (NCBI taxonomy): domain Eukaryota; kingdom Metazoa; phylum Chordata; class Actinopteri; order Cypriniformes; family Cyprinidae; genus Barbus; species Barbus barbus. The sequence goes on from NC_136718.1 coordinate 15,355,819, forward strand.
CTGCTTTGTTTATTCAGTAGTTAATTAATTTGTTCATTTATTTGTTTGTTCAATGTGAATTTCAACACTGGAGACCACAATGACGTTTTTAGATTTTTTTTATTTATTTTTATTATTATTAATTTAATTTGTTCATCCAAAATCTAAATGTGTGTTTTTGTTTGTATGTATACTGTAGGGTCCAACAGCCTGAGCGCACACATCTGAGATTCACAATTTACAAAAAAAAATATGACTTTAATTTGTGCTTATTCTGAAGGGCTTGTTGCAGATTCCGCTTCATTTTTTTAAAATGCAGGTTTATTCCTTTGGCAAACGTTAAATTACTTAATTTAAGGCTGTTTGTTATTGCATATATTGCAACCACCACTAGATAATGTTTTCTTTATGCACCGAGGGTCCCAGTAGAATTGTGGCAGTAGACTTCTATCCTCCGCTGGGCTCCTGGGCCTTTGTTTGTAATATCGGTTAGAGCTCCCGTTACACTCTGTTCAGAAGATCTCCCATTCATTGTTCGACAACCGCAAGGATGGAAATTTGCTTTCCAGGTGTACAGATTCACACTGCATTCATGGCTGCAATAAAAGGCTCCCACAACTGCACTGTGACATTATATGATTAGAGCATCACCGTGACATGGAGAACAAAGAAACATTTTCATCCACTCTGAGACCGTTATTGACCGTGCTCATGTTACAGCAGGTTTAATGAGATTAGTTTGATGCAATAGCTGAAAACGGGAACAACTGGTGGCCTTTCAGTCCACAGGTGATCTGGGTGAAGATAAAGTGTCTAGAGTGAACTTTGAGTCTCTTGCTTTTACGGTTCATCTCCTGCTGCTGAGGAGTAAGGGCTTTTGTCCCAAGGGTCCCATCTTCACCATCCAGTTCTGGCCTATATGGAAGAGGCTCTTTATTGACTGAACAGTTTGCTTAGAGTGGCCACATGCACTTTCAAGCCACGAACTGATGGAGGAAGTCAAGCTGTTATGAGCAAAAAGTATTTAAACCATGCATGTAATTGCTTAGGCATGTATAGACGCACCCTGTGACCAGTTTCATGGACTGGAGAGTGCCAGAGACTCACTCAATATGCATTCATGTTTCTACACTTGAAAGCCACAGGCATATTGGAGATGAGCATATTTGTTCATAAAACATTTAGCTTGTGGTGTGGTGTAATGATATTAACCTCCAGAGCCATTTTATTTCCTTTTGAGTGTGCATTCCTGAGCTGCACCGCTCGGTCTCTGTCTGAGTGCTTTGCTTTTCATGGAAGAGTCTTTCCCTCTTGAGGTTGGTGAATTGTGCTATTTGTGGTCTAGAATGTCTTTCCATCACAGCCGTAACGTTGATAATTAAGACAGATAATTTTACCGAAGGGCCATATATGGTGTTTTCTAGGAACAAGGTTGCAGGCTTCATAAACTGAGGAAGTGACATCATTTCTGAAGGACCTTTACAGAGTTGCTGGTGAAAGGAGCATATTTTACTTTTCTAGAATTATTTAATTTGTTTCTTGTTAATTATTTATTTTATGATTGGCCTGGGCTAACCTTTACTGTATACACATTAGTTATGCGTGGACCAACATGCAGAACACGATGGGATAGTTTACCCAAAAATGAAAATTCTGTCATTAATTACTCACCCTCATGTCGTTCCAAACCCATAAAACCTTTGTTCATCTTCGGAACACACATTAAGATATTTTTAATGAAATCCTAGAGCTTTCTGACCCTCCATAGGCAGCAACAGAACTACCAGGTTCAAGGCCCAGAAACATAAGGACATTGTTAAAATAGTTTGTGACATCAGTGGTTCAACCTTTATGCATCGTGGTGCTTTCATGAATGTGCGTCCAAGACCGACACGGAAGAGAAGAAAGTCTATATTTTTGTTTTCTTTGCGCACACAGTTATTCTCGTAGCCTTCTAAAACTAAGGTTGAACTACTGATGTCACATGACTATTTTAACAATGTCCTTACTACCTTTCTGGGTCTTGAACATGTCAGTTGCGTTGTGGTCTATGCAGGGTCAGAAAGCTCTCAAATTTCATCAGAAATATCTTAATTTGTGATCCGAAGATGAATGGGTTTGGAACAACATGAGAGTGAGTAATTAATGACAACTTTCATTTTTGGGTTATCTATCCCTTTAAAACCATGATGGGTGCTGATTGAGCTGTTTTAGAAGTTTTCATGATTGATCTGACTGGCCTAGTATGTCCATTTTAAAAGATTAGTTGAATAAAAAATGAACAGTTTATAAACAAATAAAAAAAATATTAAATTGGGTTAGATCAACCTGTTAATTTAAAAGAATTGACTCGACATTCAACATTTTATTTCTCTCAAGAACTCTCATTAATGTGCCAAAGAGAACTGGGGAGATGTTAAGATTTAACTTATTTTTTATGATAAATTTTATTATACATTACCATTGTTCTTATGCTTCAGTGGTTCTTGTCATAGAAGCGTCAGAGCTTGACGTCCTCCAGTGCTCATCTCTTAAAACGGAGACCAAGATATTCATTCTAAATTCAGAAACATGGGTTTGTCAACATTTTGAGTAAATAATGACATTATTTGACCAAATAATGGTTGAGTAAATGACAGAATTTTCATTTTTGACAGAACTATCCCTTTATTGTCAATCGATCAGTGGTTGACTAATTTTGAGTAAAGATCTAGTCGGCTGGATTTCATTCTCATGATGGGACCTACTATCTCATGATTTGTCCAAATATGGAAATGAGCAATGAGTTTATGTACCCAGTGGGCTGTGCAGACTGTTTAGACACTGGACATTACCAAAAAACATCCAGCGAGAGTGGAAGCAAGACTCCTTCCACTGGTTTGCTGTTTTGTTTAGGTTTTTTTATTTAAATAAAGGCTAAACCTGGGTTTGTCATTTGTTTAGGCCTGCTGCCGACGCAGAACTCATGAAAATGAGTGTGAATGGTATGTGAGATGTTTATATTGTGCGCACACCTGTGTCGTTTGTCCTCTGACGCTGCTATTGGCTCCCATTTCCTCCTACTTGTAACGCCATCAGCAAATAAAAGATTTGTTTTAGTCAGATGGGCCACATGGAAAATGTATCAAATTACCTATTGTGAGCCTTGGTGTAACTTTATTGTAATGAAATTTGGGAGAGTAAATGGAAAGTAACAGAACACTGTATATTTGAGCCAAGCAAAGCAACAGCCCCCTGTTGCCTCAGATAAACTCACTAAATATAGAAATTTTACTTCAGGATTCCCAGGCTGGAGCACTTTATATTGGCCATTTAAAAGCAGAGAAATGAAAAGAGATGGTAAAACATCTAACATGTTAATTATAGGCCTACTATAAAAAAAGAAATTACATAAAATAATATATTTAATAATAATAAAAAAACATGTACACAGTGAGTACAAAAGTTGTAGGTTGTTTCTCGCACTCACAGAGGCTTTTTTTTTATTTTATTTTTATCAAATACAGTACAAACAGTGAAATATTATTACAGTCTAAAATAACTGGTTTTCATAATAAATTTCAGCATCATTACTTCAGTGTCACATAATCCCTCAGAAATCATTCTAATATGCTGATTTGGTGCTCAAGGAACATTTCTTATTATTATGCCTGTTGAAAACTTTTTTTTTTTTTTTTTTTTTTTTTTTTTTTTTTTATATTTTTGTGGAAACCAAGATGTTTTTTTTTTTTTTTTTTCTGGATTATTTCATGAATAGAAAGTTTAAAAGAACATAATTTATTTGAAGTAGAAATCATTACAAATGTTTTTACTGTCACATTTGATCAGTTTAATTTGTTCTGCTGAATTTAAATATTGATTTTCTTTCTTTGGAAAAAAAAAAAAAAAAAAATCTTAACTGACCCCGAAACTTTTGAGTGTGTGTATTCACTTGCTTTTGGTCAACACAAATGTGTAAGGGGTAATAAGGCAAACCTTTTGCAATCCACAGTAGCACAGAAATTAAATGCTTTGTTGCCAGGCATCAGCTTGGGATGTTAAGCGCTTTTTGAGTTTCTGTGAAAGTAAGACATTGTGTACTTCTTCAATGGAGCACAGCTTGTGTTTTTGGAGGGAAGAGTCTCTTAAAAGCCTTATGCGCTTTGTATGACTCTCTCTTTAGTTTGCCTCTTTTCTGGGAAGTTTAGCTCTCTGCAGGCCACTGTTCCAAATCTTTATCAGCTGCTGTGACCCGAGCCTGACCTTTGCTGACTTGGGTCACAGCAATACAAAAAAAAAACTCTCTTCCTGCATTACCTAGGACATGGGAATACTAGTAATTAGATTCTGCATAAACGGGTTGATACTTGGAGAACACATCAGCAAAGTTTGCATGAAAGTGAAATTGGTTTACACTTCTCAAGGTCCTGGCTGACAATGAGGTTGGGCATATCGGGTAACTGACATGCTGGTGTTGGCAGACGTTATGTGTAATGACTCAGCCTGATAAAACACACAGTGGCCAGTGTTGAATGTGTGCAGACTGTGATATGATCGCAAACAACTGAGGAAAACACTGCAGATCCTCTTCAGTGTGATGCTAAATAATGTAAACCAATGCCATTTGGAGCTTCCTTGGACGTTGCTTAGTGCCTTAGATGCAAATTTCAGAATGCATCAGAATACGGCTGCATAGCTATTGGAAAAAACTGACATTGCATTATTTGATTACATGTTCATGTCTTTCTTCAGTCAAAAAGAAATTAAGGTTTTTATCCATATAGTGGACTTCAACAGAGACCAATAGGTCGACGCTCCAAATTCAGTTTCAATGCAGCTTCAAATGGCTCTACACAATCCCAGCAAGATCGTCTTGCACTACATTTTACATTTATTAATTTAGCAGACACTTTTATCCAAAGCAAGTTTAAAAAAAAAAAAAAAAAACTTTTTTTAACCACAAATGCTCATCTTACTCTAGCTCTGCAATGCCCGTCCATGACTTAACGCATTACATTGGAAAGGTCACGCATGACTAAAGACTACGTAATGCGTGAAGACGCGCATTGCAGAGCTAGTGCAAGGTCAGCATTTGTGGTTAAAAAGTATAGAAATTCTTTTTTTCTTTTTAGAAAATGACATACATTATTCCTTGGCTGGGATCGTGTATAGCCTTTTAAAGCTGCATTGAAATGGCAATTTAGACCTTCAACCCAATGGCCACCATTGAAGTCCTTTTTATGGAGAAAAATCCTGGAATGTTTTCCTCAAAAACCTTAATTTCTTTTTGACTGAAGAAAGAAAGACATGAACATGTTGGACAACATGGGGGTGAGTAAATTATCTAAATATTCTGTAAGAAAGAGCTGCACGGTTAATCGTGACAAGATCTCGATCTCGATTCAAACACCCACGCAATCTAATTTCTAAATTACAACAATTTGCCCGTGTCCATCAAACCTTTGGAAAAACACTCAAATCTGCGTTGGCTCTGCCGCTGACACAGAGAGTAAACGGTTAATGTAGCAGATTTAGGTAAGAAACGGCTTCACAAACAGTCTGTCTTACAATCATTCTAAGAATTCAAAATAGAGCAGTAGAACAAAACTGAAATTAACTGGCGCTTCAAATAACATTTGTGTCTCTTGCATTGTTTCGCCACTAGGTGGGGTATGGTTTGGTTCACTTAATTTTGTCGTGGCCACAACATGTTAAAGGTGAGGTAAGTGATTTTTCTGGTAGACAATGTTGACATTTGAAATCACCAAAACAAACCTACCCCAAAAGGGCCTGGCCCCTATTTTGATAGCTCTGCACCATACATACGTACGGCAACGATTAGTTCTGTGAAACAAAGCAAAACCAATGTTACTCCCCTATCGAGAAGAAACCACAAACAAAGCCCGATTTCAGGCCGTCCTGCTCCTTGAGTTCTCTCCAGCGCTGGAAAGCTGATCCGATATTAACACGGGTCCTACTTCTTGCCTTATCTTAACACGGTGTCTACATCGGACGTGAGCGGTACAGTGTGGTATGACAAACCTGCCGCATTCTATTTATGACACATTGATGCAAATTTCAAATGATTTTCAACGGTCGCATTGTCACATCCAGTGTAGACACTGTGTAAGCTGCCTTTTGTTCCGCAAACATTTTCCCCTTTTTTTTTTTTTTTTAACCGCCATCTCCATCTTTCTGTTGGCTTGGCTAATGTCCGTCATGTGCACTGATGAGCACTCTCTCAGGTTATCAGGGTGAATCAGGGAGCGGGGACCCCCCAGGCCCCCTTGTGGCCATGCCACTGGGTCATATGATGCGATTTCAAGTCTTCCTTTCTCTTTGGAGTGTTACAAGCTGATTGTGCATAGATAAGATCCCTGAAGTTGCAAAGACTAAAGTCTCAAAACCAAAGAGGTATTCTTTATCAAAGTTAAGATTCTGCCACGCCCCCCTAAAACGGCTCGTTCAAACATGCCCCCACATCTTGACGTCAAGATGTGGAAATATTTTCATAAAGTGGTTTCAGTAACTGCAGTAGTGTTGATCCAGCCATTACAGGGAGACACTGTGTGTTTCTATGTGAAAGCAAAAGCACTTTATTTGGCCTTCCGAAAGTAGATGCATTTAGGAATCAACAGAACAGCACAATCCAGATGTTATCAGTGCATTTTATGGATGACCTAGGAGAGGAGGTAATTCTGACTTTGCTATGACAATCTGGCGCTTCTGATTCAGCGACCCCCCCCCCCCTTTTTTTTTTTTTTTTATTAGTTTAAGTATTTGTTATTGACTGTTCAAATGTGGAGTTTTGCGCGTTGTGTGTGTGTGTGTGAGAGAGAGACGGCCATGTCACAGTGGAGTGTACAGCCCGTCAGAAATAGTCTTAATCACGGCTTGTTCAAACCCATTCTGTGTCTGTCACGCGACTCCGTTCCCCTCTCGGGCTTGAACTGATGGTAAAACTAAGGACATTATTAACTGTTTTTACTTTAATTTTGAAAGCTGAAGCTTACGATTATGAAAAGGGGCATTGCATTTCCGACGCGGCTTGTGGTGTTCGGCCAATCGCAATGCACTGTCAACTGGCCAATCAGAGCAGACTGCACTTGTCGGAAGGAGGGTTTTTTTTTTAGAAAATTAAGCGTTTGAGAGAGGCGGGGCATAGAGGACTTGCAAAAATGTACAGTATTTGAAAAATAATGTGTTTTTTGAACATTTTAAAGCATGTCAACACATTCTGTTACATCAAATACACAAAATAGTGATCTTTAAAAAGGCATCATATGTCCCCTTTAATGAGTAAACAAACCTGCATGACAATAGATGGTCAGAGATGGATAAAACATTTTTATCCATCCCACAGTCTTGAAAATTTGTAAAACTGATTCTTTTTATTTCATATTTGTTTATTATTATTATTATTATTATTATTATTATTATTATTAGGCCTATATTAACTTCCTAGGGCTATATTTTTATATTTATTGTGTCTCGCTTTACCATAACGCTCTGGATAATTATGCTAGTATTTGCTACCACATTTTGCAAAAACTGTAAACGCCTTACAATTATGCCAATGAATTTTAAACTTTTATGATTGTATTTATGCCTGTGTGCTGAAATAAAATTGTTAAATTCAACTTTTAAACTCCAGTCCAGTAAAAATTCTGGTCAACATAATCAAAGCTTTATTGACATGTAAATAAATAATAATAATAATAAAACATTTTTTTTTTACTTAATTACTTGCTTGTAATCTACTAGCAGGGGCTTATTGAACCAGCCAAACTTTGACCCCTTGATTCACAAAAGTGATGTTTAAAAGTGAACTTCTATCGCAACACATTCCGACAGTGGCATCCATTGCTCTTGGAGATTGCTTGCAGAAATCTCTGCCCACATTTTGGTAGATAATCAGTACTTTTCAAGTCAAATGTCCCTCCCACTTTCCAGATTGTTCTTACACCCCTGATTTGCTCAGCACTACTGGAGCATTTGAAAATAATAGAAAGGGAGAGATAATTATAAAAAGAAAGAGAAAAAAGAGGAGGGTTAGAAAGAGAAATACAGGGATGGAGAGGTGATTCGAGGGGAAGGAGTGATGCAGAAAGGAGGGATGAGCAGTGAGGACCAGCACGATGATTTATACCCTGTCATTTTCTCCCTCACTACCTCCCCCTCTGCTTCCAACACATAGCATCACATTTATTTGTGTTTGTCGTCTTTCTCTTGCCCTCTCGTGAATATCCCTTCCTCTTCTCTTCATACGGACCAGCTGAACAAATTCAGAATGGCATTTAAGAGTCAACATTCGTATTTACAGCCCAATGTGATGCATCTCTTAGCAAAACAGGATATGTGATAACAGGAACTTGATTTTATCCATCATGAAACAATTGAATTGATTGGTGATTATCAAATGAAAAAGGAAAGACATTTCAAAGATGGAATGAAGATACTGCTCAAAGTCTTTCATAAAAAAAGTATGTACTAAAAAATAGAACTAAGAACTGTTTTATAATATTGCAACATTGCTTTTATTTAATTTTTTTGCAAAAACATGAGTTATGCATTACTTTTTCCACTAGTCTTGGCTTTAGACATTTTATAAATCTTTATTTTTAATATTTAATTTTATTTTTTTATATATAATCACTACTGTTCAAATGTTTAGGGTCAGTACAGTTATTTTTATAATAATTGTATTCTACAAAAATACCATGCAGCACAACTTGAAGACAAACAAAAATAAATAAATTAAGTGTCATGTGACACAGAAGACTGGAGTAATGTCTGCTCAAGTTCAGCTTTGCATCACAGGAATAAATTACAACGTATTCAAATAGAAACTGGTTATCTTAAATTATAGTTATACTTTTAAATATTTATTTAAAAAGTACTTATGATATTATGGTGTAAGAAGTAATATGAGCGTGCTACTTTTGAGACGTTATTGCCAGCTCTGGTTAAAGTGAATGGGGTTTTCATGTTGACTTAGGGGACACTTAGTGAGCGAGCAGCTAATGTGTTTTGGATACTTTCTCTGGGAGGTTTCCTCTCAGCATAATACCCACCCATGACTCTCCTTCCTGAAAGCAGTTTGATGAGCTCCAAAAAGTGTCTAATCGATCGCTTTGGGTTTTTATCTCTTGTTTGCGTGCCAATAAGGCTCCATTTGCAAGCTTGCACTGATACTCATAAGAAACCCTGAGTGTAAACAATCATGAAAAGAATGACAAATGCATCCAGGGTTGGATGAATGCTTTTGGCTCTCTTATATAATTGGGCCATGAAATGAGTTCAGCGGCTGAATCTATTAACTTTAGCGTTGAAATGGAGCCCCTGAAGTAATAATTACTCAAATTCATCAGACGGCGTGTTCTGTCATGGGCATTACTGAACTGAGAGATTCACAGGTTTTAGGATTTTCCTTTTCAGAGCTCATTATATAGAGTTACTCAAAAGAGATTTTACTTGAACTGTTGGCTTGCTTGCTTTCTTAACAGACAGTAAATGTTCTTTCTTTTTGTCGTCTTTTGTTTCTTTCAGGTGTAATGAGAGGGCAGTTTGTGAGCAGATGATGGACGTTGAGACGTCATATTCAGAGTTCATAAACTGTGATCGTACAGGTCGCAGGAACGCAGTGCCAGACATTAAAGGAGAAGCAGTAGCGGCGGGAACCGGTGAACTAACCAAAGACATGGCTCAGATGGACCTGAAAGCTGCAGGTATGACACACCGCTTCACTTCTTCTCGCAAGGTAGCAGCTGTATTGATATTCCTCCAACATTCTCTTCTCCTCATTCAGAGTTCTGCTCCTCCTCCTCTGCCCCTCCTTCTTATTTTTCTATTTGTCGTCCTTCTCCTTTTCCTCTCTTCCCTGCTTATGTTTCCTCCTCCTCCTCTTTCTCCTTCTCATTTTGTCTCCTTGTCTCTTCTTCTCCTCCTCTTCCTAAACCTCCTCCTCTTACTACTACTTCTTCTTTTCTAAACCTCCTTCTCTTCCTACTTCTCCTCCTTCTCTCCCTAAAGCTCCTTCCCTTGCTACTACTATTTCTTTCTGAACCTTTTTCTCTTACTACTACTACTTCATCTCCTCCTCTTCCTAAACCACCTCCTCTTACTACTTCTCCTCCTTCTCTCCCTAAAACTCCTTCCCTTACTACTACTACTACTTCTTTCTGAACCTCTTTTTCTTACTACTACTTATTCATCTCCTCCTCTTCCTAAACCTCCTTCTTGTACTACTACTCCTCTTACTAAACCTCCTTCTCTTACTACTACTACTACTACTACTACTTCTCCTCCTCCTCCTCCTTTTCCACCTTTTTTTTCCTTCTCCTTCTTTTAAACCTCCTCCTCATCCTCCACTTTCTTTTTTCCTCCACCTTCAACCACCCCTAAACCACCACCGTCTCCTTCTCTCCTCTGCCTCCCCCTACACTTCCTTCTCCTCCTCCTCCTCCTACTTCATCTTATTCAACATTGTCATCTTTTCCTTCTCCTCTTCTCCTCCTTCTCCTCCACCTTCAACTACTCCTGCTTATCCTCCTCCTCCTTTTTGTTCCCCTTGACTATTAATTTGGTTTTGTGTGTGGTTTTGCACTAATGTTATATGTCAAAGAATGTAAGAACAAAACCTTGCTTTGTTAGAATGTTCATATGACAGAAATGATGTCATCTGTTTTGCTTTTATTTGCATAAAGAGTTGCGATTAGTCCTTTTTATATTTTATCTATTAGATAATTTATACGTTTTTACACTGAAATATGTCACGTAAACAAGAAAAATGTAACACTATAAGTGAACTGTAATATAAAGTGGCTGTATAATGCTATGAATGCTAACCTTTAAAACTTTACAAAAACATTTCCTTCAGTACATTTTTCGGTATTCTGGCAGCAGTAATTTACTTTAATAATTCTGCACAACTATCTGCTCTTTCATCACATGAACAGCACTAATGTCTCCTGACTGCCAGTGATCTATCAGGTCATATTTATTATGCAACACTGCATCACTTTGGCCCCTGTAATGACTTGCTTTGTGAATACGGTAAGACTGTGATACATGAACACTTTACAAGTGTCGTTCACAAAAGAGGACAAGAACCACAGACTTTCACTGGCATTTCTTTCACAACCTCCCTCAATTTATCCAGGACACGGCTCTGTAAAGTCACAGTGTCCAGATTGAACATGAATCGGTTTGGTGAGTTTAAATGGAGTCTGTCACCAATGACAAAGATTTATTATCTGCCCTCTCAACAATAACTGCTTCTTTGACCGTTTCCTATTCGTATGGGAAATTTTAACTCTTTCCTACTGAAATAAGAGCAGCATGTGTCTCTATTTGACCCAGTTTCCTTAGTTCTCATTCTTGGCACCATTTTATCTCTGAAATAACCTGAGACTTTCCCATGACCATGAGGTCCCTGTTAAAAATGTTTAGCTGGAGAGTATACTGGGCATGCAATGTTGTAGCAAAAAGGTTTGTCATATCTGTGTCTTGTAGAGGGAGATGGCTCTGGATCTCCAGCCCCTGAAGCAGAGGCATCTGGGAGCCAGGATAAACAGGGGACAGAGGGACCATCATAAATATGAAGAATGACCTGGAGGAGAGAGGAAAGCTGGGGAGTTCTCTCCTTTTCTCATCAAAAATCTCCTCATCTTTGCTCATCAGGCAGCAGTGAAGAGCTCCTCTCATAGACTGCCATTAAGGTGGACGTCCATCCATTGCATGCTGTTGAGTGCCTAAGAGACCGATGGAGAAGACACTGCCTTTGCAAACATCACTAAATGGGACGAACCTGTCGAGGACTGTATACATTCACAGCGCTGAGTAAGGGAAGTTTGTTTTTTATAACAGAGGTCGAACAGAAGCACAGGCGTTTTGATATTTTTCCATCCTAAAATTAAACTAGACAGTTCAATCTCGTGTTGAGTTACTGTTAAAACGTACTCAGAGCTACTGTAAACTATAAAGTACCAAATATAGCCTTTTTGTTACAGCCTATGACATGGATAGCTCAGTTTTTTTGTTTGTTTTATTTAAACCATGACCACTACAGTTGAAGGTGGTCTGATTATAGAACATAATTCCCAAATATTACCTGAGGTCAGAAGAGGTTTGTTTCTATACTTCATTATATACTGTAACACAAATGTAACATAATTAACAATATTTATTTAGTATCTGAGTTACTGCTTTCTGCTCCTGGCACTGTTTTGTGGTTTTTGTCAGACTCTCAGAAACACTTGTTGAAACGCATTGCATTTATATTGTGACCTATAAATGTAAGTACCTCAAAATAAACAGGAATGACGTTATTAATTTCAGTGTCTTTTTATTGATTTTTTTATTTGGGTTTGGATGCATTTGAAGGAAAAATATATTTGCCTTGGCTTTCCATTCCTCAAATTTATGAAAATTATGCAAGTAAGGGATAATGTACAATCTTTAGCTACATCATAATACTCACCAAATATGTGGAGATGAAGTTGAAATTGTTGAACAGTTGGAATTATACTTTCACGTGTAATAATATGTTTCCACTAAACAAAATAATCCATTAAGGGCCCGTTCACACAGTTGACTATTGCTCCATTATTTTTCTGTGTAAACATGCACTTAGTAGATGGGTGTGTAAAAACTCAGTTTATTTACCTTGAGCTCTGCGGTTTGGAACGTAATATAATGCGTGAGATGATGCAAAGGAGAACGGAACGATCGATAACCCTGAAAAGCAAGCCGCGAAGGGGAATGCGTTCTATGTGAACTTAATGTGCAAAACAGGTGGCTTAGTAAAAAAGACGAACACTAATAAAAATGTTATTGTAATTGATGTAAAGTCTTCAGAGGTCTTTTTATTTAATTAATTTTTTTTACTACAATTAATAATTGAGACGCAATATGGCGCCAGTTGCGTTTGTATGAAACGAGAGACACTAATTTCAGACATTAATGGCACTATTCTCAGTTAGGCTATGCGAATCAGCGGACTGATATAAATTGTAAACAACAGAGAAAATGAGACGCTATTAATTAAAACACAAACTTTTTTTTTTTTTTTTTTGTCATAAACAGGCCAAGAATCACACAAAATTTCAGATGCAGAAGTATTTGTATTGATAGTTTACACAGTGACAAGCTCTCAGTCCCTTCTTCCCACAGCATTTATAGTCCGTATGCTTTCCTATGCAGTTCAAACTATACAACACAAAATGTAAAACCTGACACAATTATCTTTGACTAGGCCGATTAACTCCAAACCTGAGTTATATGGACAGTCTTTTGGTAAATACCCTCTGAGGTTGGAACAAAAGAACGACAAAATTTAAAGGGGTTTTGCACAGCATTTCATCATCAAACATCTAATAGGCCTAATAACTTTAATATTAATAGTCAACGCTCACCCAAAGGTTTGTATACAATATACATTAGATGAGCACCAGATATAAGATCATGTTTTGGATTTATAAATTATTGCCATTTGTAAAATTGTAGAATACAGCTGAGGTACCAATTAATTTTATTCTCACAGCACCTTTCACATTGTACAGCTTAACATTCTTCATATAAAGACTTCTTTTTTCTTTATTACATGTATGGTCATATTCTGTGCGTATATTGAGAAGAGCATAAAGTATAGTGACTTAGACTTGAGTAAATATGAAATAAGACCAATATTTCATGTTTAGGCAACAGATATTACAATACTTGTAAAAATGTCCAAGTAGATAAAAGGCAACAGCATTTGGTCAAAACCAGTGTGCTGTAACAGTGGTCAATGAAATATAAATGACATGTAACATTTATTTTACTAAAGTAGAAAGTTGGAGGTTTTTATGTATGGCCTTTATTTCTTTTGTGTAAAATATTTGCTGAGAAATGTGTGTATGAGTTCTCCAGTTTCAAGGAATCAGGATCCACAATCATGTGAGAGAAGGCAAAGGTCCTGAAAGGCTCTGCTCGCTGCATACTTGTTTATAACAGTACTGAGCTCAAAAGCCTGTTTTATTCAGCATGCCATAGGCCTCGTAGAGTTGTTCAAGGAGCTCCTCTTTCTCCTTCGCAGGAAGAAAGCAGGACTTGGCTGCATTTATATTCTGTGAAAACAGAAGCAGACAGGATAATTCAAGTCACTTTTTCCATGACCAGAGTCCATTAGAGAGCCTGCTTTGGCAAATTGTCTCACCAGTCTCTTGAAGTCCTCTTCGGTGAAATCCATGTATTTCTGCACCACCTGGTAGTCTGAGTTCAAGGTGGAATTGAAGATGGTGGGGTCATCTGTATTTAAGGAGTAGTTAGCTTTGTCCTTCTTGAATCTGAAACGCACAACAAGACTTTTCAAACTTGAACTAGTCAACTCTGGATCATTTTAAACCCCTGTGTTAAACATTCCCTTTGATTTTGGCCACCTTTGCCACCTATACTGCCAAAATGGCAAGAAACATTGCACAAGTTTGGCAACGTAAAATAGGCTGTAACCAGGCACTAAGACGGCTTCTAAATTACAAATATGGGGAACGCACTCTCTTGTGTACTTGCATACAACATTTAGCAGAAGCAAAATATTTTAAATATGGATATTTTTCTTACAAAAATGCATTGATTCGCTTCAGGAGGCATTTATTAACCCCTCGGAGCTGTGTGGAGCCCTTTTTATGATGGATGGACGCAATTTATTGGACTTCTATTGGCCGTTCACTGCCATTATGAAGCTTGGAGGAGCCAGGATATTTTTTAATATAACTCCGGTTGCGTTCACATACACCTAGGATGGCTTAAGGGTGAGCAAATTTTCATTTTTGGGTGAACTATCCCTTTAAGTGCAGTATGAAAAGCCCAATGTAAATTGTCCATTTTAATTCTATAATGTGCCATATTTCTAAGTGAAACATGATAGGCATTGAGGAAAAATGCACAGTAGTACTTTATTTGATCCTTCACGAACGAATTGGTGAAATGCAACAGAAGTCAGACTGAATGGAAGTTTACCAAGTAGTGCTAAAATAGCTATTTGGCTGTTTGTTCATATTATCTAATAGCCTAACTGATGGTAATGGAAAAGTGGAATAACTTGCACCATTAAATTGTTCACAGTAAGACCAGGAACATGCATTAAAAAAGTAAACAAGTGAAGTAAATAAACCTATTCTTACGTGATGAGAGGATGTTTAGTGAAGTCTCGGTCACAGCCTCCTGTCAGTCTGCTAGAGACAGGACAGATCTAGAGAAAGACAACTAGTTTAGTGACACTAAACACTGTGTAGAGTAATAACCTCCTTTAAACATCTCATATATACTCTGGTAGCGAAAATATAAATATTAGCAAACTGAGAGACTGTCCAGTGACCCATTTATTAACTCAGCTATTTTTAAACTGTCCACCAGAGGGCAGCACGAGATTGTTTTAGGAAAGCTTCCACTCAGTGTTCCTCAGTCCCGTTTCTGTCTCAATACAAATTGTATGCATCTCATTAATCTGACATAATCTCATAAACTATGAGCCGTTACATAAGAAAGATATCAGTGAAATAAGAGCTCATAATGTAAGCAGTAATGTCTGGTTATCTGTGACAATTTCTTTTCAAAGATAAACATAAGTTAGTTAAAAGTCATTAAAAATGGCTCCTATAAGTGAAATTAGTTCTGATAGAAGCTTTATCATCGTTGTTTTCAGATGCAGTTTTGTTATGGACCCTAATATTGAGTCGGTACTGTATGTGAGCACTTTAACCAAGATAAAGGTCTGGTGCAACATGCAGATATACATGATGCATTGTCAAGTCATCCACGATAATGGCATTTTTATCTGACTAATGATGTAAATGTAAGTGGGTGTGTATCTCGAAGTGATTTCTGTAACCGTCAGGAAGCTGCCATCCCGTCTTACCTCAAAATGCATGTTTTGTTGGAGAAGTCGTTTATACAGAGTTTGATCTGCAGGGGTGTGGTATCCATGTCCAATGCGTTCTGCTTTCAGAACTTCCACAGCCTGCAAAGGGAGGGAACATTATGGAAAGAGTTGGCACATAGTTTCAGATCCGAGGGTGTTTTCTTGTGGAGTGACATTTTGAAAAATGAGCTGAGCGGTTGTGGTGTTTTCTAAAATATCTGCCTTTTAAGATTTAGTACTTAGATTTAGAAGGAAATGTACTTCACAGACCGAATTTCCTCACAGAATAACTAGCTAAAACCAGACTCAGCAGTGTTACACAATCTTACATCTGTACAACAAATAGCAGATGGTGAACCGTTATGTTTTCATGAGAAGCACATTTTGAGTGGTTGTGTTCTTGCTGAATACATAAGAAATGCTTAGCAAAAGAGGAAACTCATACCTCCTTCACCACACTGGCAGGGCCCGCTTCTCCTGCATGCACTGTTCTGTGCACCTCACTTCTGACGGCTTCCTGTTAAAAACAAAACCATGAACCCACAGCTAGAAAAAAGCAAGCAGTCTCCAAACACAGCATCTTACAAACACTATGTTTGTAAGATTCAGTTTAGATCACGGGATGATAAGGAACTTGTTTTGTTTCAGGATCTCAGCTGCAGCTCTTAGCACGTGAATGGTATAAACAGATGTTTCTGTGTCAGTGTTATGTAAATGATGGATTATACAAGAGTTTCCAAGTCAACGAAGTACAGTTAAATCTCTATAAGTTTTAAATACATCAACTAATCAAACTGTTTTACTGTGATGTTAGACTTAATAGAGGTAATTCACTATCAGGGAATTCAGGGGAAAAATGTGATGTTGATAAGACAATTATCATGTTTGTTCTGTCAAATTCTGTGAATCCTGTTTCATAACAGAAAATAACATAATAAAGATGAGTTTCATTTAGATGGTCCACAGAAAAAAATGCAGCCAGAGATGTTTTTCTGGTTTCCCATGCTGAAAACATTTTGCAAACACAGCTCATATGGACTGTGTGTGTGTGTGTGTTTTCTTACCTCAAATGCTTTCTTGTGTCCTGGGTACGACTCACAGTTCAGGGATTCATCTCCTGCTAGGTCTATTGCCACAACTCCATCTTTACGATACTTTTTACACAGCTCAACTACGTCCATAGACCAATCTACAGCAAAAATAAGAATTCGTTTGTAACAGTCAATGATTTGAGTGTATTATAATTTCCTCATATGATATATGCTGCATATATATGTATATATATATTAGTACTGTCAAACGATTAATCACATCCAAAATAAATGTTTTTGTTTACATAATATATCTATGTGTGCTGTGTATATTTATTATGTATATATAAATACACTCAAAGCATGTATATATTTCAGAAAAATGTTGTTTATATATTAAATATATTTATGAATATAAATATAGACATGCAAATACATGTAAATATTTTCAAACTATATACTGTATGTGCGTGTATTTATATATACATAATAAATATACACAGAAGACACAATATAATATTCAAACATGGAGAGCCTCTGCTCATCTTTACTTCTGAAAACTCTGCCTCTCTAGGACATCCCTTATAGCTAATCGTGTTACAGACCTGATGTCAATTAACATTGCTAGATGTTTTCCCAGCTGAATCTTTTAAAAATTTCTTGCTTTTTCAACCCTTTGTTGTCCCCGTGCCATCTTTTTTGAGACCTGTAGCAGGCATCAAATTTGAAATGAGCTCATTTAGTGGATAAAAGTGTAAAATTTCTCAGTTTAAACATTTGTTGTGTTCTCGATGTTCTATTGTGAATAAAATATTGGCTCATGTGATTTGAAAGTCTTTTTCATTTAATTCAAATTTTAAAAATGT
Organism: Barbus barbus; assembly: GCF_936440315.1. Lineage (NCBI taxonomy): Eukaryota > Metazoa > Chordata > Actinopteri > Cypriniformes > Cyprinidae > Barbus > Barbus barbus. The sequence goes on from NC_136718.1 coordinate 15,373,575, forward strand.
CCCAACATTTCCTGAAATTGGGTTGTATAGCAGTTATTTTAAATTGTAATGATATTTCACATTATTAGTGTTTTTTGTGTATTTTGATCAAATAAAAGTGAGCAACAGATACTTTCCAAAAAAAAAAAAAATCTTATAACCCCAAACCTTTGAACGGTAATGTACATGACAGATCTCTTCAGTTTCAAAGGTTACATGAATAGTGTCTCTATTTACAACAAAACACATTACACATGAATCACAAAGGCTTCCAAATTCACTACAGCATTTCCAAATAGTCCATCTTGACTGAATTTAAGATGGGAACAAAAAATTCTGAGCCAATCTACAGGGGGTTCAGCTAGTGCCGTGATTATTGAACACCATTTGGACATAAGCTTACAGCGGCTGCGGATGAATGGGTTTTTAATGAAGGATGACAGTGAGGTTGCCTCTCAAACACACAACACACTTCGTTGGGAATGGAGGGGTGGAACAGAGGTGAGAGGGAATTACCTGGCATGTGACGCATGCAGCACAGAATGGACCTGACTTTGGTTTTGAAGGCCTTCTCTCCCTCTTTGAACCCCTGGTTCACCAGGTCCACCACGTCATCGGGAGTGATGTCTCCTCTGGGAGGAAGAGGGGAGGACAGGCAAGAACAAAGACGAGAACAGAACAGGGTTATTGTGCAAGAGAAAATGTAAACCAGCATGATTGTTGTAACATAAGAACAATAAACAATACATGGCATAATACAGCTTTTGATTAGAGCAAATATGGTACACATACGGTTTTTGGTCCCAAGGAAGAGGATCCACTCCCTTGTTGGCCAGCAGATGAGGGCTGTATCTGGCTTCAACATAGATTACTCCCTCTTCGGCCTTTGTCTCTACAAACTCATAAGCTATTCTCTTGATGGCCTCTCTGTCCCCTCTGCAGATGGAACATGAACAGATAAGACACCATTACAGCCCCACCCCTACCCCAATAGCCCCTTGCCAACTTCAAGACCTAGAGTCTTTAAGAAACAGACACACACATACACATATATACATATGAATATGTGTGTATGTATGTATATATATATATATATATATATATATATGTGAAGTTTATTTGCAAAAACACATAACCCATTTTTTTTTTTCATTTTCAAAAATCGATTTTTTTGTTTAAAATATATATATAGTATACACACATACACATATATACACACATACACATATATACATATGAATATGTGTGTATGTATGTATATATATATATATATATATATATATATATATATATATGTGAAGTTTATTTGCAAAAACACATAACCCATTTTTTTTTTTCATTTTCAAAAATCTATTTTTTTGTTTAAGAAGTTTATTTGCAAAAACACATAACCCATTTTTTTTTTTCATTTTCAAAAATCTATTTTTTTGTTTAAAATATATATATAGTATACACACATGCCAAGAATGTTCTTTTTTTAACTTGTACTTTTCTAAGAAATGTAGTATTGCAATACTTCTCATGTTACTGCTGAATTGTCCTTTGAATTGCTTCTTTAAAATTTCCTCACTTGTATGTTGCTTTTGCTAAAAGCATCTTCTAAATGAATAAATGTAAATGAGGTTATTTTATTTATATTTATATATACTACATTAAAAAGCACTTTTGTCCCAAAAAAGAAAATAATTTATTAATGTGTGCAAGATAGTATTTTATTGTGTAATGTAGAAATAGAAATATTCTGTAACATTATAAATGTTTTTACTCTCACTTTTGATCAATTTAATGCAGCCCTGCTCTCTCTCTCTCTCTCTCTCTCTCTCTCTCTCTCTCTATATATATATATTATACACACACACCCAATATATACAAATATACTACCCACATACAAACATTATATATATATATATATATATATATATGTGTGTGTGTGTGTGTGTGTGTAGTTAAAGTTGCCCAAACCTTCAAACATCATCATAAAACATCATCTGCATCATCTAAGAATATTCAAACAGATTGAAGTAGGCTATAAATGCTTGAGTTGTTTTATGATGTCATAAAAATTATATCATTGATGACTTCATTTATGGACAGAGGTAGCACATGCTTCAGAGAGATGTTTTGTGAATGATTGAATTAACTGAATGTACTAGACGTTACTTTCACTTGCACACTCATAGCAGCCGCCTTTATTGCATAACCATGCACTTATTCCAAGAACACCCACAGCTGGAGCAAGATACCAAAGGCCATAATCTTTTTTACAGATCAGTAACACTTATGCTATGATACTTATTTTAAACAGCTCACTTGCACTTTTTTTTTAAATTCCCTCTCCGAGTCACATTATGCTTTAAAGTGCTAAATAAAAGGGCTATTTGATTGTAATAACAAAGCATGCTTTCAGGTTACACCACATGACATGCATTGAGCCTGTCTACAGCACTGGACAATAAAGAGCCTAGTGGGTGCCAAAAACAGCTAGCGAGTTCCCCATGTTGTTGTGACACTTTTAAAGCTTCTGAGGACTAGAGGTTCATTTTCAATGAAGCATGTCAGCTGCCGGCCCACAAATCTAGCAGCTGCACTGCTTTTAAGGTCTTCATGTCAAAAGTGGAAACGTGTAGAAACTGCCTCATTATCTGACTCTTGTTTAGAGGACTGTGTGCAAGGGCAACAGAAAAGCCTGTGCAGAGGTTATATGTCCGTTGCTATAGCGACACATCATGAAGGTGTGACATGAGCTGCATGTAAAGATATCTGCAGGACATCAGAAAGGATTCCATGCCCTTGAGGGTGTATCCACCACTAGCGATATGGTGAGACTCTCTTATTAACCACTTGAGCAATGCTTCAGATTTGTCTTAAAATCAATTGAATTTATAATATACTTCCATGTGGTGAAGGGTGCAACAGGACAGAGTGGCCTAGAATCATCTGATTCATGAGGATTTTCTCAGATTGAAAGAGATCTAAAAATATATTATGATATCATACACTCTTTAAAAAAAAGGTACAATTGTCACTGCGCAAAGCTTTACTTTGTATATTATTCATCCCTAATTAGTACCTTAAAGGTACATACAGTCTCAGTTTCTAAACTGTACATATTAGTTCCTAAATGGTAGATTTTAGTATGAAATATTTGAAAGGGCATTGCACCGGTGATAACTTTTGTACCTTTTTATTGTAACTTTCAAACTGTCAAAAAAGAGCAATTATTGAACCAGAACTCAATATCATAAGATTTTTATGAAGTGGCGATTTAGTATGAATTCATACAATGTTATTTGTATGAAAACTAATGATTATTATAAAATCAACAAGCATGAAGGTCCACACATAAACCTAATCGTCAGTGGCAGATTGTACGAAAAGGTAAAAAAAGATCCTACAAATTCACCAAAACGTAAACTTTCTGTTCAGAAACCTTTTTTCTACGAGGGGAGAATAGTCCTGAGAAACTAAAATGTAACTGTTGTTGGTGCAAAAAATTAGGCTTCCATGCAATCTTCAAGCAAATCAGCAACACAACTTATTTACAGCCAGCAGCAGATCTTTTCTCGGCACAACTACTTACGCAATGGCATGCATGTAGTGATCGAACTTGCCAAGGAATTCTCTGAGTGTGGCAGGCTCATGCATTATAACCAGGTCTCTCATTTCCTCCTCGCCATTCGCAGGTAGAGTGATTCCCCGCCGCCTGAGAAACAGTTACACCAGAGGTCACTGGTTAGTTTGAAAATTTTAATGGAAAGACCACAGAATTGCCTAAAATTAGATCATAATGTCTGTAATTTACCCAAGAACACATGGTGCTGTTGATTTATTATAAAAAAAAATGTTTTGAAGCTTATCTGATAACTTTGATTAGCCGAAGAATGACAAAATCTTTCATTCTCAGCCAAAAACAGATCACAATTTCATTATTGACCACAGGGTGTCAAAATTAATCATTGTATAAATCCATAAAATCATTGTAAGTAGATCATATTTGATGTTAGAGCTGCAGTGAAGGTGAAATTAGCAGTTAATATACTGACTTTGTTTCTTTGGCCTCAGAAGGCTCAAAATGTAACATACAAATGCAATATAAAATGATATTAAATAATGAATATACTCAATATTATTATAAATGCTTACTATAAATATTAATATAATTACTAATTATATAAATAATTAAAATAATATTTCTGAATAAATAATATTTTTCATTTTTGGTAAACTTTTTAAGGAGCTTCTGAGTCACTTGGAAAGACATTTAAATGAATGGTTTTCAGTGTATTTATCACAGTATGTAACTGGAATCTTTTTGCACTATGCGCTGCTTTCCACAAAATCTCTCTTTAATCTGCACAACAATTTAATGTACAAAATATATATACAATTTTTTTTTTTATTTCTATCTTTTTGCACAATTTCATGTACAGTATATATGTAAAGTTCTTGTACTGTCTCAGTTTGTGTATGTCTAGGCAACTAGGTATAGTAGTTATAGTATATGTGTAGTCAGATGCTCTTTTTTTTTTTTCTCTTATACTTGCATTGTTGTATGTTTATCTTATGTTTAACTAGTATGTAGCACCGTGGTCCTGCGAGACACGACATTTCGTTACACTATATGTCCACACATGTAGCAGAATGACAATAAAGCTCAACTTGACTTGACTTGAATACGTCACTTACTTTGCTACTTCTACAATGGTCTTTATTCGAATAGCACCATCAAGATGCACATGTAGCTCAATCTGCAAAGAAAAAAGAACAGGAATAAAATACAACGCCCACTTTTTCACACCACTGAACCACGTGACAAATGCTACCATAGACACTTGATGGCACAGAGTAGAAGCACATCCATCAAAACTCTGAGCTCAGCTTTCAGCCTGATGTGTTCAGTAAGAGGAGTCTCCTTCCCGCACAGCTGCGAAATGCTCCTCGTGAAGTGCATCTAGAATGTGGAATGCACGAGTGGGTGAAACAAGTTTAGTGGAAAGGCCAGAGATGCCAGTGAGAGCTGTGAGAAAATTGAATGTAATGGCTCCAATCTACTGAAACGTATTGAGAGTTGTCCTGACAGATGACCAAATTAAATTGTGACCCCACTTCACCAGCAGCTGTGAAACAAACAGCAAGGAGCATAGAGACAAACCATAAAGAGAAACCCATTAAGTCTTGTCTGTTAGAGAATGAAAAAACCCTTCATGTGGCGTCAACTGCTCTCATAGTATGTTTAATCACTGACTAAACCATTTGGTTTGTGCCTTCTTTTTTTACATATAATTTGGGTACAAAAGAATGCACTTGGGTACAAAATGACTTGTTTTCAGGTTTTAGTCTATAAAAATCTGTCATCTCAGCAGCACTCTATTTCAGAATGCAAACTCCTCTCCATCATACAATAACAAAGTGTGAGCATGCAAAAATAGGAACTATATCTCATCATCAGTAGCTGTTCGCTTCATTCCCGCTGAAAATGTTTGTTAACGGAATATTATCATCAGCTATAATGAAGACTGGCGATAGCTTAATATTCTTTTAATTATTATACTGTTGATAAAAATATGATGGGTAACAGAAGAATGTTTCACAATGTTTTAAAGAGGAACATTAGAAAAACAAATAATCCAATTGTAATCAAAATAATACGATTGCACAACGCAAGCTAAATTACATGCTAGTGAGAAGGGGAATTCTTTGTAAATGACTCGTGTTGTGAATACTCTCTTTCGATAACAAGTCAAAACATGGACATAAAGCATAAAGAGCTCACAGCATTTGCTTACAATGGTATACTAATTACAATGCTATTTCAGGAGATTTACACAATTGTTTTTTAGTGAGTAACTAGAGACCAATTTTAGGGAGATGGAAAGTTTACAGGAAATTCTCAAGAGAAAAAGGGAACATGGGATCATTGTGCACGTGTGCAAAGAGCTGTACCACATCTTTGGCCAAACTACTCTGCACAACAACCTAAGTAATGGCTGTTCAGTGCATCATATTTCCTTCATGCTCTCAACACAGAAGATAAAGACACTTTCAAAAGGAACAGACCCTCAAAAGTACGATAGGAATCAGATACTGAAAGAAGTCAACACTGATTAAGCAGTGAGATCTCCAGAGGCCAGTCGGACACGAGAAAGGACGCTGCAGAGTATTAAGTCCCTTCCCCCACCCCCAGAGGAAAATGTGGTGTGCAAGCAGCCTTTTATATCAAATGATATCAATACCTTCAGCCCAGTTCAATGACAGAAATGCCCACGCTTTGTAAAGGCTTTACTTGAGGCGCCTGGTAAATCTACGTAATTGCAAAGCACTCAAAGCAAACTGGGGTTGATACAGGACAATAAAACTATTCTTTACATTCTTTTGCAGCACAAAAACCAAATGTGAAGTACTCAATCACAATAAAAAGCAGACTAAAGTGAGGCCTTGGAGTGTAATAACATTTAAAACAGACATCTGCTTGTAAACCATTTTATATCAAACATGCCTGAATAATTCAATCCATTTTCAGGATTATTAAAACCATTTTTGGTACGACACTGTGTCTTTGGCAGAACTAAACAAGGATGATGTAACTTCTAGTGCTTTCAATTCATTGGTCTTTAGCTCTCAATTTCTCAGATCAGGCCCAGTGAGACTACTTTCTTCAAGCACTCTCTGCATGGGTGTTCTTGCAGTCCACTTAATTATTAAATAAACAACTCACTGAATATAAAAGTTCCCAAAGTTATGCATTCACTACGTACAATATTATGACCAATACATTTGCATGCTCTACCACGGCTGTTTCCCCTGCCAGCATGTAAGCCACTTGTGCTCAAATATCAAAAGGAAGACATTCAAGTGGAAAAACTGTCTTGTCTGTACAAGCCTAAGCTGCCACCCTCTTCATACTTGATTCAAATGTGCATTGCAAACAACTACTGTAGTTGGTCTAATATTAATGTCACTGGCTAATATGGTGGGGTTGAATATGCATGGACTGCATGTTGCTTAAATATTTATAAGGCTGACTTGCTTGCAACTGCTCACATTATGGAATCAGATGTTATGAAAAACAAGAAATGTAACCTTTCTGTATTGTTTCACTGTGAATAATCATGTAATCATTAGATGTGGAACAAAGTCCTGGGTGGCTGATAAAACATGGAAGTTACTGCCTGTTAAGTTATATGAAGGGTGTGATTTAGTCAAGGAATGGTAAATTGTTTACCGCCTACAATGATTGTTGCTCTTTGTTAGGACTGTTACAAATCACCATAATTGCCCTCTTAAACACAAATTAAACAACAGAGTAGTGCCTTTTGAATGTGTTTACAATGAGGAATCCAAAGAGAATGCTGTACTTTACTATGGTAGCCTCTTACACTATACTGCCGACAATCGTAGATTCACACCGTAATTATTATGTAATTATCAAAGAAACTTTAAGAAAGGTATCGCATAACCTGACGTCAGCCCTCCAGCTGCACATGATCAGTGTAATACATGAGCAGAGTACAGGGAAGGCATTGTATCGACTGTCTCATATGGGTTATTGACACTTCCACAAATGATGTGCTTATCAGCATGTTTCTTGTATCGGTCCTTCAAGATAACTTCTGCTTGCTCAGTCAGTACAATAACTCCAAAGGGCAAATACATTGTATATCCCTGCAAGGCCAAGTGTGAACATTATCCTGGAGTGTTCTCTCCTTTGCCATAAATCAGCATGTTCCTTTTGATGCATCAGCCGCAATGGCAAGATGTTTTTGATTGTTTTTTATTAATATGTTTCAGTAATTTTAAGGTTGTGTTTCTTCTCCTTATGTAACTTTATTAAACATTTTTTACACCTTTAACATTAAGTCTCCTCCTCCTCCTTATTAAGCATAAAATGGCTTTAGGTCTTAATAGATATCTACATTCATCTTGACAATGGTTGCATTTTAATGTGTGCTGGCTATGCTGTATTATCAATTTATTAAAACAGCATTCAACCCCGAATGTATAGCCATTATTTGAATAATAACAACATTAACAGTAATGACACTACTAACCTTAGGTTTATCAAATACTGGTTTTCCATTCTTTTCTGCCATTGTCTTCACTCGAAGTGTAAATCTGTCTGATAAAACTTGAACACGCGCTCTCCGGAACTCAAGCGGCGAACTTCAGCTTCCTCATGCGCGTTACTATTATACACTCCAACCCCGGCGCGGACAAAGAACACGCCTTATGAACAGATAATATGAGCTGTGAACCCCGCCTCTACAACATCAGCGTACAATACGCCAACTAAACAGGGCTGAACACAACAGAGCGACAACAATAACCGAGCAAAACTGACAAGCGCACCTGATCTACCGAAGAGATTAAACCGGAATCCTATTAGAAGCTTTTTAGAAGCACAGTAATGGCACATGTACACTACTAGCGAGCGAAGCGTTCTATTTGCGTCGCGTCGCGCGTGCAGCTTGGTTTAAGCAATGTTTACTGAGCTAATAAAACATTTTGCGTTCATTAACTAAAAAAGGTTCGGTTAATGGCTAGTTTAGGTCAGTTTGTGACATACAAAGAAGAGTCCGGTCAGTATCACTTTGTTTCTGTTACGTAACTACACTGGGAGTTACTTTTTAGGAGGGTTGAATAACTCATGTTTAAATGCAAAGTTGTCGTTACATAGCCTACTTAAAGAAGACCCAGGTAACCGTAAAACCGTGAGAAATGCTGAAAATCAGAAATGTTACAAACTGAAAATGTTTATGGCTCGATTGTGTGGCGGTTTTGTCAACAATATATGAAAGAAACTGAAAAATAAATGAATCTCGAGTGGATATCAGCACCAGGACAACGTTTAAGATATTTTTGCTTCAGAACCACGATTTCATTTAATAATTATATTTCTATTATTGTCATTTGTTGTTAAGGATGATTCATCTCCGAATTGGGGCTACATGGCTTACAGTAGTTGGCCACTAGATGTCAGCATAACGCCATAAGTGTATTCATGTGTGTAGTGGAGCTGGACCATACTCAGATAGTGTCGCCTGTATGCCTGAATATGCATAACGTGATTAGGAAATGATTGGTTGATAAGAATGTTATTTTCGAAAAGCTGACACCTCTAGTGCATCATGTTCATAAAATGGCAACGGCATACATTATGCACATCTCTCATTAAACTAAGAATGTTTTCATGACATGTTCATTCATTTGTTGAATGCTTGAATGCACCACTGAGAATTTTTGCCAGATGTGTGTACTTGAACTGAACACACCATAAACCATGTACAAAATGACTTGCTAAATAAGAGACATTTCCAATAGCATGCAACATAACAGTTACTGCATGCCTAAAGCATTACATTTTAACACAGTTCAATGCTTTAAGCAGTCCACCATTGTTCCTGTCCCCAAGAAACCCCAGCCCACCTGCCTAAACGACTATCGCCCTGTAGCCCTCACATCAGTGGTGATGAAGTGCTTTGAGAGACTGGTCAGAGACTTCATCATTGCATCATTACCAGACACACTGGATCCACTACAGTTTGCGTATAGACATAACCGCTCCACGGAGGATGCCATCTCACACCTCCTCCACACCACAACAAGTCACCTGGACTGCAGAAAAGGGAATTATGTAAAAATGCTGTTTGTGGACTACAGTTCAGCGTTTAACACCATAATTCCCTCCACACTCACCTCCAAGTTGGAGGTCCTTGGTCTCAGCACATACTTGTGCCAATGGATCTCCAGCTTCCTGAAGGACAGACAGCAAGCCGTACGGATGGGTAAACACACCTCATCCTCCATCACCCTAAGTACTGGAGCCCCTCAAGGTTGTGTTCTGAGCCCCCTGCTGTACTCACTGTACACTTATGACTGTGTGGCCACTTCCAACTCCACCACCATCATCAAGTTTGCTGACGACACTGTTGTGTTGGGCCTGATCTCAGACAACGACGAGACGGCCTACATACAGGAGATTAAGAACCTGGAGAGTTGGTGCCAGGTGAATAGTCTACACCTGAACATCAGCAAAACTAAGGAGCTGATAGTGGACTTCAGTACGAAGCAGGAGCGGTCATACCAGCCGATCACGATCAGCGGGACTCCAGTGGAGAGAGTGGACAGCTTCAGATACCTGGGTGTTCACATCACGCAGGACTTGACTTGGTCCTGTCATACCAGCACCCTGGTGAAGAAGGCCAGGCAGCGTCTGTACCATCTGAGGGACTTTAGACTTCCCTCTCGGGTGCTTAAGACTTTTTACACCTGCACCATCGAGAGCGTCCTGACGGGCAGCATCACTTCCTGGTTCGGGAACTGCACTATGCAGGACAGACGAGCCCTCCAGAGGGTGGTGCGTTCAGCGGAACGTACCATCCACACCGAGCTCCCTGACCTGCAGGAGATCTACAGCAAGCGGTGCCTGACCAGGGCCAGGAAGATAGTGAAGGACCTCAGCCATCCCAACAATGGACTCTTTTCTCTGCTGCGTTCAGGGAGGCGCTTCCGCTCCATGAAGGCGAACACAGAGAGAATGAGGAGGAGCTTCTTCCCGCAGGCCATTCGGAGTCTTAACCACTCTCCACTCTAAGCACATCACCCCACACTTCCACTTTGCACATTTTCATTACAATCTGCACTAATTTGTAGAAGGTCACGTAAGGATAAATGAGTGGGACTTACATACCATTTGTCTTTGTCTTTAGTATTCCTTTTACTCACTTATACACTTTACTGCACTGCACAGCACACGGACACTTTATCACTGACATACACTTTACTTTTTATAGAATCTATATAGAATCATATTCTAATTTTATTCTTCATATCTATTTTTATTCTCATATCTATTTGTTATTTTATTTTATTGCTAGTTTATTTCTGTATATATGTTTACTGTACTTTTTCTATTTGTATTTTTGTAAACTTGAGGTTTTTCTTAATTTTGTTGGACAATTTGTTGGACAGTCGTACAATACATTTCACTACATGTCGTACTATGTATGTATATGTATGTGACAAATAAAATTTGAATTTGAATTTGAGTTCTTTCTAAACCCCTGCTTTTAAAGCAGTTCCTAAACAACAACCCTTATTTAGCTTGGCCTAATCCAGCAACTCTAACCCTGCGTGAAGCCACATGGGCCGTTTTCTGTTTCCCAACCAGCAAAAACATCCCATTAAATGTGTCATACATCAGTCTGCTGGAACAGTGCTTAAAAATGTGGTAGCACCACTCTTTCTATAAATCCCTCAGTGTGCTCTATGCTATTAAGACATGGATTGAGATGTAAAGTTTTTGAGCAGATGTAAAAACATTATTTTTTCCATTTGCCATTTATTTATGGCTGCTTGCATGACACCCCTGTATAACGGAATAAAGCACCACTGTTTGTTGTTCATGCATCTGTGACTTCTTAACTCAACCCTGCTATCACTCTAAACTGTCGTCAGATATGACTCATACCCAAACCAAATGCGGTACACATGAGGTTAAATGATCAAGATTCTTATAGAACGTTGGAGGTCGTCAAGATCTTCCAGCTAAAGAGCAGAATATCCATTAAAAATATTGACTCTGCTGGCCACGTTAGGAAGCAGCTACTGCAGTGAATCTATCCTTTGTCCTGTATTTATTTGTTCATGCTTATTTTAAGGCAAGAACTTCTGTAACAGAAAAGGGTTGTCGTTATTTTAGTGTTATTATGACTAAGGGGATATTTTCCATATTTAAATTCAGCTTCCAGTAACCTGGTCAAATGAGTGATACTGGTATTTCAGAATATGTTATCATTCAAATTTTGAACACCCATATGACATGTTCATTTTCACAAGCTGTGATGGTAACATGATAATCATTAGCACAGATGCATCAATCAACCAATTCACATTTTGCAAACTGATTTTGGGGGGAAATTTGTGTAATGTAATTTGATATGATAAAATGTGTCAATTGGAGCTAAGAGAACTACATTTTTACTGGCAGCTGAATGTAGTATGAAATTTTTCAACTTACATTCAAGCAACAGGATGTGGTGAAACGTGATTTCTACTGTGCACACCACTGTTCTGCAGAATGCTTCATCTCTCATTCTGTAAATTTCAATATGACTTCTGAAGTTTACATTGAAAGATTTCACAGATTCAGTTGAAATATTTTAATATTCCCTTCCAGACGGTTGCTGGGCTCTTCCCGTAAATCTGTTACTGAATGTGGTTGTGTGTGTTTTCTGACATCTTTCCTGTGACTGTCAGATTTGCTTCCTCTCAAACGTCATTACTTGACCCTTGCTTAGAATAGTGTTCTTATTAGAAACTAAAGGCTTTCCTGTTATGACAGTTTCACACATTTAGTTAGAATGCTTGGAACGTAGGTATCATTTCCTCCCTTCAAAAACAGTTAGTCAGATTCAGGTTCTTCTTTTTAGAGGGTGATTTAGCTACATCGCTGCACATCTGGGTTGCAGCTGCGATTAATGTGTAAGAGGTCTGTTCAAATGAAAAGAAAAAAGCAACCTATTAAAGCAACTTTAATGTTTTACTTTGCATCAATTTTTATGGTGAAAAAAGCAAGCACCAATGAATATATAAAAGAGAATATAAAAATGACAAGTTAGTCTGCACTGAGAAGTTAATAATATGTAGAATAGTCTGTTCTGATTAATCAATTTTGACTGTCAGTGATTTTAGTGGTAGTGTTAATACAAGTACAATTATGAATTAATTTCAGCTAATATAAATATTTAATCTTCATATATTTATTTATTTTGTGACTAGCCCTGTAAAAATCTGCTCTGCCTGGGTGTTTTTAGCAACATTGACTGGCTGGCTATAGATTATCCCTATTATTCAGAAGTTTTTGTTTGCAAACATTTTTAGGTCTCAGTGTCAGGTTAGATTTAAGATTCATATGGAAGGAAATGTAATATTGTCAAGGGATATACAGCAAAAACATTTCCAATTTTCAAATTATTAGCTACGACTCCAACTGATTAACTATGACACATATTGCAGTTGGGGCCAAATTCTTCAAACCTCAAAGGCACACCAAAGACTTTTTAACATTAAGACAATAAGAAATTGTCTGGCGAAGCCTGAGAAATGTTAGAATTATGTTCAGTTTATCTGGTCAAGCATGTCGGTTCATCAAGTAATTCTTCTTTATTACAGGGTGTAGAGTAACTGAGGATCTAGGAAGAAAGGAAATTGGAAAGGTCCTAAGCCAAAGCCCTGAAGATCACATGTGCAGCACACAGGAATTGATGTAAATGAAGGAGTAAACACAAAGACAACTTATTTCCAATACCAAAATGAGGTTTACAGAACACAGAATATTTCTATAATGAAACCAATTACACCAAACTGAGTTTTCCTGTTAGGGTTGATGTACATTCATTCTAGAATTGCCATATGACTGAACTGCACTGTCATTTAGTATTCAGGGTTTTACTCTGCTGTACCAAAGCAGGTGTTAAATGAAAGTGCTCCTGCACATGGCTGGTTTAGTGTATGAATCAGAGCCTGCCTTTCCAGTATTCTGTATTCCTGCTAACTTAAGTCAGTTCCTTGGTACTCAGCAAGTGAAGATCAATGTGTGTACTTCACTTTAAGCAAAAACTTTTCCATGAGACATTACTGGACTAGTTTTTAACCACAACTGGCTGAATTTTAGACATGAAAGAGGGTCCCACATCTGCTTTTCTTGCTCTGTTAATCTCTAAATATTTAAACAATATTTTTGTGGATCATCCTTCCAGAACAAATTTACACATTCCTGACACCGTATAACATGTTTCCACTGGACTCTGATGAACGTTTATTTAATACCGTTTATAGATAATAATATTTTGATTACTCTGCCCTCCACTCTTAAACTGAATTAAAAATCATTCAAGAATAAGACAATATTTTTCATTCTGAATACTATTACTGTGTTTTGCCTATAAAGATACTGTATGTGTGCACTGTTCCCTTTATGGGGATATTGTACATTCCAAACATTTGTGATTTTTGGAAAGGATGTCAGAATAAATGTAAGAGTGGCTGGACAGAAGTTTTAGACAAAACTAATATCCACTCCACTTTTGCTGTATCTGGCAGGCCACATGTGTTCCAGCTGAATTATCATGAGCTGTGGTATTTGTAAAAGTGAATTTCTCGTCTAGGTCTATTTTTAAACCGTCATTCCCAGTGGGTCATCCTGCATTTCAAAAGGATTGTTTTGTCTGAGCATTTGATGTGAAAAAATGCACAATGTCTTTTTGAGAAGCTATTTTTTTCAGTGCCACCCACAGTTTAAATGTAAGCAAGTTCTCTATTTTAAATGCTATAATGATTTAAACAAGAGGGAGATTTTGATCACTGAAACTTTTTAATGTCTGTATTATTTTTCAGACAAACTGTCAGTGTGTATTAGTACAAATGACATTGTTGTACTGTTGGGTGGCACAGTGACAATCTTTAGGAGTTAGTCATTGAATCATTTACTCGACCAATTCATTTAAATCATTCAGGAATGAAACAAAGGCTGAAAATCATATGCTTCCCTACTATATAATAGGCGAAAAGAATAGTATGTCTCAATTTACAATTTATTCATAAGACAGCAGCAGAAAAGTAACCAAATTATTATAGCCAAGCTGTCTTTATTAGTGAGTCATTGAATTGTTTACTCAACAATTCATTTGGAACTACTGATACATTCAGGAGCACCATGAGTGTGTGTCTTGGAGATTTTATTCTATTAAATTCTGTTTTTACTTCATTTGGAATTATTGCTGGTTTAAAAAAATACACAAATTGGTGTCTAATATGTAAGTTATACAATATAACTTTTTTCTTTACTGAACTATTGTGCAATATCATACTCCCAACCATGCTTATCAGTCTGTTTTACTATTCAAATATTTGATGTAGCAATTCAATAAACAACAGTTATTAGACTTTAGATGTAAACAGAAAACTTGGATGTGGTCAAGAACAATCCTTAATATGCATCTTCTCTTCCAAAAGTCCATGTTTCACCTCTTCACACCAGAGCACACAAGCAGAGGGAGAAAATAATTCCTGGTTGTGGAAATGGGCAACGGAGATGTGGAATTTGAAACATTTCTGATCCAGGTCCAGCCACTGTTTACCCTGCAGTCAGGCTATGACATCAGAGCGAGGACTTTATAAAAGTGCATGTGCACAGAGCCAGGCAGTGAGAAAACAGTAACACAAGTAGAAAATCTCATTGTGGTGGAACACATAGCAGAACGTGATGGAAAAGCTACAGAGAGACAGGAAAAACCTGATGGCATGGGCACTGCTGTTTTACCTGGGCTCACAGGTGAGAATCACGCACTTTATTTGCATGCATGCATTTTGCCAGTGGAAATGTTTCTGATGTCTGTGTTCAGTTTTATGTCCAACAGCTGTGAGATTTGATCTGGTTACTTTGTAAATTGTCTTGCTCAGAGTTGAGAGGAGGGAGCAGTTAGTTTTTTTTTTATCAGGGACTTTTTGTGGGAAGTTTTGTTGTCTGTGAGAACTCTAAATTAAACAGAGTTTTTCCAGTATAAACTAAATGTAATGGAGAATTAATGCTTAATTACAGAATCAAGGTTCTGTACAAATGTAAGATTGTCATCTTAAGCTTGTTGGCTGTAACACTAGCTTATAATTGAAAGCAGTTTTATGTATTCAGAGTCTCGGAAAACTTACCGTAAGTGATTCGCATGAGGGAAAATATTTTTCCTTTTGCTTCTCCTTATGCATATTATCAATTTTAACCAAAGCTGGATGTTTTAAAAACCAGCAGTGCTATTATTAGAGGCATAGATAACCAATACAGCATTAATGGGAAACTTGAAAGAAATACATTATATTACAGGAATGTCTGATTACTGAAACTTTACGGTTTTCACATGGTACAGATTTTGTAACAGATGCTCTGTTGCATGCATTACATAACACTTCTTCCTGTATGCTGTCTTAGGTGTGCTGTGAGCAGTGTGGTGGCCCTTGTCAGTGCCAAAGCTCTGTACCAGCCTGCCCAGAAGGTGTTCCTCTCATTCTCGATGGGTGCCAGTGCTGTCAGTTGTGTGCAAGGCAGCAGGGTGAGGCCTGCAGTGAGCTGTATCCATGTGACAGTCAGCACAGCCTGCAATGTGACTATAGTGCCAGCTTCCCTGGAGAACCAGGAGAGTGTGTCAGTAAGTTTCAAACACCAAATACACAGCATTACCACTAAAACACTATTACAGCCATAAGCTCCACCCATAGGTCTTGACTGACATGGCTCACATGGCTATCATTTTTTAACTTATTATCATAATTTGGGATGGCACTTTGCAATTTAATTCGTCATTTTTGACATCGGTTTGAGCATTTGATTCATCCTTTAAGATCAATTATGCCATGTTGTACTGGATTGATAAAGAAATACAACACAAATTTATATATAATAATATAATATATAAAATATCATAGAAATATGTATAGTTTATATATAAATATATAATACACATATATATCGTTTATGCTACACTATCTCAAATGAGTCAGTATAATTTTGACAGGGTTGTACTGGATTGATAATGAAAATATATTTAATTAAATAGCATTTGAGCTTTTCATTTTTTTCCATTTTCATCATTTTAGCAGCTATTGTAATTTATTTTATTATTTGAGAATTTTATTTATCTTAATTTTGGCAGGGCTGTACTGCATTGATAATTAAAAATTAAATATCAAACACAAATTCTATATATAGTATATTAATAAAATATAAAATATCACATTAATTATATGTTTTATTTTTTATCATGTATGCTACTTCGAATGAAGAAATTAAATTGCATTTTAGTTTTTGATTTATCAGTTGATTGACAGTTTGATTTATTATGTTACCTTAATAATGTTTTTTAATGTAAATAAATAATTGCTACAAATTATAGCCAATCTTAATTTTAAGACAACCAAAAATTTTAAGATTATATTAAAATAATAAAAATTTGTTAAAAAAACAATTAATTTCAAGTTTTACAAAGACTATTTATGTATATATATATATATATTTTTTTTTTTTTTTACAGTCGGGGCACATAAAATACAAAGCCAACCTCCACAGCAAGCCTTCATAAAACACCACAACATTTAGACCTTCTGCATTGCATATAGTGTCATCAGTGTAATCTTCTGAACCTTTGTTTTTAGGTCAGAAAGAGCTGGGCTGTGAGCATAATGGAGTCTCCTATCAGGAAGGCCAGGTATTTCAGCCCTCTTGTGCTCTTCAGTGTCACTGTTCGGGTGGAGGGGTGACCTGTGTGCCCCGGTGCAGTGAGGATGTTCTCCTGCCCACCCCAGACTGCCCTCATCCTCGAAGGGTTCAACAACCAGGAAAATGCTGTAAAGAATGGGTGTGTGAAAATATGGACAACACAGTGCTTCAGGATGCTCACATAGGTACTTTATTACCCATCGGCTGTTGTTGTTGTTCATGTAATAGTATTTCACGAGCTGGAATGAAAACTGTCTCTCTTCTTTGGGATTTTGCATAAATCTTTTTTCATGTTTCTTATTCGAATCCCTATCTGAGAACTCTCTATTACATTCCCGTCTGAGGTTTTCATTGTGGGATTCTGACCATTTTAATTAAAAATGTCTTGCCAAGATGGAACCCAAAAGCACAAATTCTAGCTTCTTCCCGAAGCCAACTTTCCATGATTCATAACAGGACTCATGTCTGTGTAGCACAACAGTTAAAACTCTAAAAAACCAGAGAGCGTGGAACACCGGACAGGAGGGTGTTCAAAAGCAATGTCACCCAGGTTAAATCAGCTGGAATGGTACATTTTGTTCTGAGTGTGTTTACAGTGGTGATGTTAACAGATCCATGTGCATAAAATACTGCCAATGAATGACTGATTATCATCTCATAAGGATGGAGGTATTTAGTATTGCTTCCTTGGGATTCTCAAATTATAACAATGATTGTCAGATGGTACAAGCTGATTGCAAATTTATGCAGATCTATGAGTTTTAGTGAGACAGAATTAAAGGGATAGTTCACCCAAAAATGAAAATTCGGTCATTAATTACTCACCCTCATGTCGTTCCAAACCTTTAGGACCTTTGTTCATCTTCGGAACACAAATTAAAATATTTTTGATATTAAGATTATTAAAATTTTTCATTTTTCATTCATCTCTTTAATATTTAAACTTAAACTTAACATGAAATCAACACTAATACTATATACTGTAATTTCTAAATGCACATTGCATGACTTGTGAACAATACAGTGTGTTATTTTAACCCTTAAGTCCTTTTCCTAGTTTGATGTTCCCAATCAAAATGACTGCCCTTAAAAAAAGTATTGTTCACTCAAAAACAGTGCATAAGCTGAGATCAATAAATCAGTTCCAAAAAATAATTACAAAACCAGTACTAAGTGAAAGAAAACATGTTGATAAAAAGATTGAATCCAATATTTGGTAATAATATAGCACAAGATCTTTTGTATGCTGGTATGAGTAGAAAAAATCCCCCCAAAAATAATTCTGAACATTTTTAAGTTGTTATACTCTGTTTTTAGTCCAATGTGATAACATTACATAGAATTTCGGACTCTCTATCCAAATGCTAACTAAAAAATAAAAAAAAAATATTTTTTAAATGTGACCATTTTTGGCTTTAGTAATATATTGTGACATAATTTAAAATGCATTAACATATTTTTATGATTAAAAAATATTTTTGAAATGTAATGAAATACACCTGGCTAAGTATGAAACATGAGTTAATTGGGTCTAAAATAGTCAATATGTGGCAATTACAAAGTTCCCTGTTTCGTTTTGAAACAAGTTTTGTGTAAGTTTAATTGAACTGTGTAAGTCTAATTAAATTGTTTTTGGAATGGCAGCTTCAGGAAGTGATCAGACAATGCCTGCAGACTCTGCATACCAAAACAGACCCGGTTCAAACTGCATAGACCAGAGCTCAGAGTGGAGCGCTTGCTCACACACCTGCGGGCCTGGAATATCCACACGGGTGTCCAATCAAAACCTGGCCTGTCGCCTGGAGATGCAGGTGCGCTTGTGTATGATCCGACCCTGTCAGCCTGCTCTCCAGAGAAACCCACAGGTGAGTCTCCAATCTACCATAGGATGCTTTGGTTTTGACTATTCAAACTATTCTCTAACCAACCCCGCTTCTATATTTCAGTGGTCAAGGAGGAAATGTCAGCCCAGCTACAGGTCAGCAACCCCAGTGAGGCTTTTCCACCAGGGCTGTTATAGTACGCAGTTCTACAGGCCCCATTATTGCGGCTCATGTAAAGACAACCGTTGTTGCACTCCTTACCACACTGGCACAGCACTGGTCACTTTCCGTTGCCCTGGAGGAAGACTGCTTAAACATGCTGTCATGACCATCAACTCCTGCATCTGCCATTACAACTGCCCCTATTCATCTGGAAGGGCATATAGAGGGACACCGTTCTGGGGTTAGAAACTGACTCTCTTATAGGCTGACTTTCAATCTAGTAGCTTCATATTGGATGCTCTGAGTTTAAAATGTCTTGTTGCATGTTAGTTACATGGACCCAACTCAAGATTTGACATTTAACTTCATCGACAAAAACAAAACAAAACAAAAAAAACACTAAAGAGCACTAAAGATAAGCCATTTGAGATTTGACAGCAATGCTTTTTTCAGGGCAATTTCTCAGTAGCCCCTCACTGTAGACCAAAGATCCAGGGATTGTGGTTGGATCCACATCTAGGGGGTGGAGATGGTAGGTTTAGGGGAGGAGATTGGTAGGTTTAGGGGTGGAGATGGGTGGGTTTAGGGATCAGGGGATGGAAACGGGTAGGTTTAGGTATATGTAAGGTGGGAGGAGTTGGATCTGGATCCAACCACACCCCCTGGATCTTGTGTTCTGCAGTGAGGACCATCTCAAAATTTTCTCTCTCTCTCTCTCTCTCTCTCTTTTTCTATTGGGTTTACACAGTGGCAGATGTTTTACTCTGAAAAAACTTTACACTTGAAAAATATTGAACAATTATATAGAAGTTCTTTCTGTATGTTTGTCAGTTTTGTGCTTATTATTGGACAATTGTAGCTTTCAATGAATTCCAAAGCTATTAGCTCACAAAAGATGAAAATTATGTAAATGAGATCTAATGTTTTCTTCACTTCAAGAAATAGGATCTAAGAAAAGAAACGTCCTGTCTCAGACAGATTTGAAATGTACCCAAATAACATTGTGAATGCAAAAGAATTGGTTAGAAGCTATGGGAAATGATTTTTTGAGTTACATGTGGCATGTTCACCTGTATTTACTGCCGGCTTTAATTTGAAGACTGACACTAGCTGTCCTTTAGTGTTTACCAATTTCATGTAAATGGATTGACTGTGTATACATGTAAATACTTGTTTATGTCTGTATGTTTCTGTCATTAATAATAGAACCTTTAACATTTGTGTTCATTTGGAATATTTCAAGTTTCATTGCACTATAATTTGCCACCTCACATATTTGCAGTCATTTGTCAGACCTTATGCAAATGGTTTTTTAAAAATCTCATCATAAAAATCTCAGAAATACTCAACAATAGCAAGTTACTGAAATAAAATCTAGTAGTTTGAGTCTCCCACTGTACAGCGATTCAGAAGTGTAAGGCTGCCCTCTCTTGTTTTTATGAGGAAAGGCAAAAAAGAATTAGATGCTCTATTTTGCAATTGATAGAATTTGTTTCATGTTTACTGTAGGGCTATGCATATGAATGGAAAATACAATAGAAATAAAGTGGATATCCAGTGTAATAATACTAAGTGAGATTTTTTTTATTACATGTACTCCGGGTATAACTAGGCTATATAACGATATATAATTACATATAATTTTATAATTAAACAATAGGTCCTTTAGAATTCACAGACAAACTATATTATTGTATGTATAAATGTTAATATAGCCTATTAGTGCTGTTTCTCTATCATCTAAATTAGATAAAGCTCAAAGTTCAGAGTTTTCTTTAACATGTGCTGTGCCTTTCTCTTTGAAGGCGTAAGTCAACGTGCCCACTTCCTGTGACAAAATTTAATGTGCTTGAATTGTCATGCATCTCCAACCTCCAACAAAGGAAGTCTGATGAACGTCTTTAATGAACAATGGAGTCCAATTCTTCCTGTAAATCTGTCAGTTTTAATTTCACGCACATATTTTTGCCCTCAGTCTACGTGACTGTTTTCATTCTAGGAGTTATTGGCAACAGTTTGGGGCTGAAATCTATGTATGATAACTGGAGGAAGATTGGTAATGTAAATATATTTGTGCTCAATCTTTGCCTGGCGGACATTTTATATCTTTTAACCTTGCCTTATTTGGTGGTTTACTACGCTTCCAGCAGCAAATGGATATTTGGAGATGTTTTCTGCAAGATTTTAAGATTGTGTTTCTGCATCAACCTGTACGGCAGCATTGGTTTCCTCACGTGCATCAGCGTTTACAGGTACCTCGGCATCGTTCACACTTTGAGGGCTAAAGGCAGAATTACAGCGAGATACTCTGTGGTGATTGCTTCGCTGGTGTGGTTTTTGGTTTTTCTTCAGTGCCTGCCTGATATGTTCTTTGACAAAACCAACAACAACGTAACATCATGTTTTGACACAACTTCGGACAAGTACATTAGGGAATACCTGAAGTACAGCATCGGAAGGACGCTTGTTGGATTCGGGATCCCGCTGTTAATAATGGTATGCTGCTACGGACATGTGGCGTTTACTCTGGTGACAAAGAAAAACATCGATGTCATCTTGAAGCTGAGGTGTCTCAGGCTGGTTGTCATCCTGACCCTGCTCTTCTCTGTTTGTTTTATTCCTTATCATATTTTTAGAAATTTAAACCTGGCAACTCGAATCTCCAAACTGGACGGCACGTGCCTGAAATGGTATTCTAATGTGTACATCTTAAACCAAGTTGGTAATGGATTGGCATGCATGAATAGTGCGATTAACCCACTGGTTTACTTCTTTAAGAGCGATGAATTTCTGGTGAAGTGTTTCGTAAAGTGCGGACGAGCCCGCCAATCTGCTGGCGTCCCTCTTGTGGCAGACTGTCCCAGACAGAAGCAAACTCTCGACAGCACGGCAATGAATTAGAGATAGCCTCAATGGGGAATCTTTGTTGTGTGATGACTTTTTCTCGCCTCCAGGACATGGCTGTTCATCGAGAGTGAATGAAACGATTCTTATCTTGTTCATCTTTATGATAGTTGTGGTTAATTGGGGCCCCACTCTGTCGTCACGGTATATGTATGTATGACAGGATATGCTCTCATGCCTCATTGTATTCTGAAAACCAGAAGTGAGTTTGTTATTGTGTTTCAACTTTCAACCATCAAGATCATTTTATGGTGTAATCATAGCTAAATGGGTGTATTGTTTATGTGGCTTGCAATGCTTATAGTTTGACACATTGAATGACTGAAAATACATTTTTGCTTTTTATGTTTGTATAGCCTACATGCATATAGAACTTAACAGATTTTTGAGTTGGATAATGTACATTCATCAATATCACAGTAGTGCTCTAGTTTCCAAGCAACAATACACTGATAAAACAAACACAAAGTGGATTACACAAATGAACAGTGTTATAATATCCACATTAAGATATGACACACCAAGCAGTCTTATATGACTGCCATGTGGTAAAGTAAAAGCAAAACTGAAAGATCTGAACTTTCCTCAACACTGACAAGATGGATGGATGGATGGATGGATAGATAGACTTGCATTCCAGTACATGAACAAAACTATGCAAGTTAAATAAATATATTATATACAAACAAGATAGAGATATTTTAACTAAATATCATAATGTCACCTTTTCTTTGTATGATGAATTTTGGTACTGTGTTTTGTCTCTGCTTGATGGCTAACATAAAAACTGCTCTCTGAAGGAAAAAAAAGGGGAATTCTTTATTACCCCAATTACTTTAACACATATTGTAAATATATATATTATGTTTTTTATTTATTTGTTTATATTCTTTTTTTAACATTGTCAAAGCAATAAATTTTGAAGAAACACTTGTGTCACTGATATCTAGAACTTTTGGAGAAACATTATTTTTAACAGTTCCCATTGAAGTTCATGACTGCCAGATAAACACATCTTGGATGCAATGATGCACATAGGGATGCAATGTTGCACATAGGGATGCAATGATGCATCAGTATTAAAATTTTAGCAGATATTGTTCATATAACCTACTGAATAATTAATTGTGCATAATTTCTACCATTTTCATATTTAGATTATCTTTTCTTGACAGTAGTGAGAGTAGTGGACAGGTTGCCTTAAACTTTTTAAGTTTGCTCAAATTTTTTTTTTAAAGTGCTGTAAAAAATCTAAATCAGAATCAGAATGAGCTTTATTGGCCAAGTATGTTTACACATACAAGGAATTTATTGTAGTGACAGAAGCTCCACAGTGCAACAGAAAGACAGCAACAGGACAGGACACAGATAATAAAAGAATATACAAATATCCAAATAGGCAATGTACAAAACAGCAAAAACACAGAATATAAAATAGACAACTATGTACAGGTCAAGTATGTGCAAATTAGAAATGAGAAAATAAAAATGAAATAAGTGAGTGTGGTGAATGGATAATGTATTAGTTGTGTGTTCCACGTTTATTGTTGAGTGTTCATGAGATGGATTGCCTGAGGGAAGAAACTGTTTCTGTGTCTGGTCGTTCTGGTGCTCAGAGCTCTGTAAGTTGAGATAACAAACATTTACGGCAACCAGTTTCAGCAGATTTTTGAGTTTTCTTAACTTGTTGCTTTAAGTTTATACAACAAAAAGTTGAGAAACTACAAAATCTGCTGAAGCTGGTTGCCTTAAACTTTTAAATTTGTTCAACTTTTTTTACAGTGTACATCTGAATTATATAACCATTAATAACTATTATTGTTATTAAAATAACTCCAGATCAAACCAAACAATATCTAATATTAGCAAACCTAACCATAATATCTAGCGGTTTATACTACATTTAAAGACTGTGCATTTGTTTAGTGGAAAGCGTAAAGGTTAAAAGCCAGAAGCATAGCCTTTGCTGCTGTTGTGAGGAGCCTGCTTGCCGAGTTTGTGAACTATTGGTCTGGCAGACATTAAAGGGCAAGACCAGGCAGGACAGATCATATGTCTACAAGTCATTAGGGTGGGGGATGATGGGGGAGAGAATGCACAAGCTTCTCTCATTTAGTTCCATTAAAATGAGCATCTGAAGTACATCATACTGCTCATGACAGAAGTTGGGGATTAATATTTAAGGTTATCTGCTAGTTTTCCCTAAAAATGGATGCACTTCCGAAGGAGTTCTGCAGACAAACAAGCTGTGACAGTGCCGGTGAGTTCAAAGTGTGACAACTGAACTTATTAAGCGTGAACAGGCAACAGATGGATAGTGCTGAGATTTTACAACACTAAGAGTTTACAGACAGCATAAATTGTCAGAATAAGACAAAGATTTATTTATTGATTTTTTTTAAATGATTTGAATTTTTCCTGGTGTATTAGTGACATTTGGATGTTTGCTAAATGGAGCTAAAATTTGCTGTAGAGCAAAGAGATAAAATGATTAACTTGTTTATTTTTCATGAAGCACAAGCAGCACATGTGGTCATATGGGTGTGGTATGTGTACAGGAAGTTGTCCCAGGGTGAAAGTGCACACTACACTTGCTTGCTTGTACGAAAACTTCCTGAGACATTATTTAGGTTGTTTTTGAACAATTCTTAACAACAAACACACAAACCAGAACATGATGACCTTTACACAAATAGAAATAAACAGATGAAAACTCACAAGTAAACTTCAATACAAAATTAACATACACTCACATTTTACAAAAATATTTTTTTACGACAAAACAGATATATTGTTCAACATTAAGACATGGTGCGTTTCATCTGTTCGCCTCTCCCATTTGCTTATTTAATAAAAACAAAAATACCCAAAATATAACTTTTTACATGTTATTCATGTAAATGTTTAGCCTATAGTTAATGTAATGAACTACACAGTGGTTACTTTGATACATATCTGTGTTCACATTCATCATATTATTTTTAAATGTGGCAAATATTAGATAGGCCTACCAGTCTGAACGAGTGACGGTGTTGTGCCCATTTTCGACCCCTGCCAAATTATTACCCCTTTCGTTTAAATCGCTACCTAATCCAAACCCTTCCCCCACACCTAACCCTAAACCTACCAAGGGGGGTAGTAATATGGCGGGGGTCAGAATTTGGCTCAACACCGGCCCTAAACTGACCCGTATGCGCACAAGAACGATGACAAAAAAGCATTAAGCGCGCACGGAGGCCACTGAATTGAGCGAGTGTTTACGCGTTCATTTAGTCTATATAAACTGATGTGCCGCGAAAGCCAGAGGATTCATGAGCTGGCGATAAGGAGGACGAAGATGAGGAGAAAAATGTCTACGGTACAACCCAGTAAGTTTATCTTGTATAGAGCTGTCTCTGATACAGCGCAAAACAATGTTCCGACAGCGTGGAATTACGACGAATGTCGATCGCATGAATTCCGTTTTGATTGTTCAGACTGCGTTCGCATTGCAAAACATCTGACCTGAATCAGATTTAGTATGTTTCGAGAAGTGGCCCAAATCAGAATCGAAAAGATCAGATTTTATGTGATTTGCTGTTCACACTGTTACAAACTAAACGATCTAGCTAGCATATGAGCAAAAAAAAAACAACAACAAAAAAACAAACAAACAATCATTTTGGCCACATTTTGCTACAGTGTGAAAGTTGCCTTTGTCACCAGAAAAAAAAAAAAAAAAAAAAAATCAAGTCAAAAGTGGCTCAGAAAATGGAAATTAGTTCTTAGTAGTTATTTGCTTGCAGATGCCACTTTATTTAGGCTATTATATCTAATGCAAAAACAATGAGGCCTTTTTTTTTTTTAGATTTAGACTTTTTTGTGACTCTTGACATTCATTGTGACATTAAGTTAAACAAACCTGGTTAAAAAAAATAAAACTGCATGTGTCTCCTGAAACGAACAAACAAAAAAAACATGTTAAAACCGGTTGGCTGGTTTAAGCTAGAACTAGCTTTAGCTGGTCTCCCAGCCTGGCTAAACTGATCAAGCTGGTCTCCCAGCCTCGCCAGCTAAAGAGGTGGTCAAAATGCTTCTAAAACCACTGATCTATATAATGACTTTACTAGATCAGTGTCTAAAACCAGCCTGCTGACCAGCTATGACCAAGATTGAGACTGTGTTAGCTAAAACCAACCAACCAGCAGGTTTTAGTTCCCTTACCAAAAAGTAGTAGGCCCTATACTTCAAGTTTATTTTATTAAGTATACTTAAGTAAAGTTAAAGTATATTTGTAAGTATACTTTATATAGTAAGTATACAAATTTCAGTGTACTAGTAGTATACTTGTAAGTGTACTATTTCAATACTCCTTGGGACTAAATTGGCCCACTTTCTAGTATATAAAAGTATACTTTAAGTATAACAATAGAAAACTTTGAGCACACAACTAGTTTGCATCAATGTTTTTAGCTTGTACTTATACTAAAATTTAACAGTTATACTGATAGTTTACTAATTAAATGTGTAGTAGCATTTTAGTACACTTTGAAGTATAGTCTCAGTAACTATGTACTAGTAACTAGTTTAGTAGTTTTATACTGAAAGTATACTCATAATTTTTTTAAGTGAACTTTAAGTCATACTTTAAGTATACTACCATGTCCCTATTATGTATTAATTTGTATATATTTTGTTGTATGAATATCTGAACATACAAAACATGAAGAGAAAGAACAGGGTATCTGCTTGTAAACAAACATTTTATTCTAGTTTCATGCATTCTTTTTTTAAAACACTTGTATGTGGTTAAGTTTCATAAGTAAAAAATGAAGAAATAAATAACATTTTGAACAAAAAGCTGAAAAAAGACTTTGAATCGGATTCAGAATGATAATCAAAACGTAGATGGAGTCGAACAACACCCCAAAGCTTGACAGTCATTATTACCTCTTCATTGGTCGACATTTTATTCCATAACGTTTCACAGTTTTGATGCTGTTTTATGTCAGATGATCGTGTTAGATTACATCATTGGTCTCAAACTCAATTCCAGGAGCGCCGCAGCTCTGCACAGTTTAGCTCCAACCAGCTCCAAATCACACTTGCTTGGAAGTTTGTAGTGATCCTGAAGAGCTTGATTAGCTGGATCAGGTGTGTTTGATTAGGGTTGGAGCTAAACTGTGCAGAGCTGTGGCCCTCCAGGAATTGAGTTTACCTGCATCCCAATGTTCATACTATCCATCCTAAATAGTATGTGAGATTACAATAAGTGTGTCCCAAAGCATAGTATGTTGAAAAGAGTATGTCAAAAGTCCCCGGATGGTCTACTATTTCAGGTCGATTTTTAAAGTGTGGATCCGTGCACACTGTAATGGCTAAAATTGCCCACAATCCATTGCGTTTGGTGAAGGATTCGGTCCAGAGCTACAAACACGAATAAAACGCGTTAGAAAAACTACAAAAGTGGCGGATGCGCGCGATCGACAGGTAGGTAGAGAAGTTTACAAAAAGGGGTTTGAGTTACTAATAATCAACATTTAACCTGGTAAAAAAAATTTTTTATTGTTATCCATGTTATATTTCATCTGCAACCACAATGTGAACTTTTATAAACACCCATTTGGTCATTAACTTTTAAATGCATCATTATGCAGAAGATATTAGCAAAGTTCTCCGCATTAAAGACCCACGACTGGCAGATCAATGAGATACTTCTTTTCTCTCTAATACGGTAGGAAGTTAAATGAAATGAAATGTGGAGGATGTTAACTGTGACAAGATGATTGACAGGCCAGTTTACAGTGACTGGGTGCGTGTAACAGGTGCAACAGAGCAGTCTGGTAAAGACGCAGTTGTGTGACGTGATAGTATGTCCCAAAGCTTGAATACTCTTCTACTACACACTCAAAAGTGTGTACTTTTTCTTCACCAAAAGAGTACATACTTTAAAGGCGTAGTATAAGTAGGCACATTGGGACGCAGCATGTGAGACCAATGGATTACATGTGAAGCGTCCCCTACCGTATAACAATGAAAACATGGATTCTAGGAGCACAAGTATAGCTCAAATATATTTAGATTTTTTTCTAAGTATGTCAAGTATACTTAAATGTCATTTTAAGTATATTTCTGAGAAGTACATAAAAAGTAGACTAACAGTATACTTTCCTATTTTAGTTTAAAAGAAGTATACTAATAGTACACTTGAATAAACTTTTTCCCTAGGGGTTGTTTTTTTTAGCAGGGGGGAAGAACATTGTTTTGATTGTGCTTCATCTGTGCTTCTCTGTGACTCGAGCACTGATCTATAATAGAGATATATATATATAGAATAGTATTTTGGTATAGATCAGTGGGTTCGAGCCAACGCTGTATATACATCTTATCAGAGCTACTTTTCTCTGTAAACGGATATAACGTGACTCCACTAGAATGCATTTCCCACGAAATCTGTGACCCATGTATGATATATATGCCTATATAGAAGTGTATATATAAAAATATAAATTGTTAAAAAACAAAAAAAGCTAATTTATTTCACATATGAAGTTAAGACTGTTAATACTGAATAAACAGCCTATAAAGTAAGACTATTAATGTCACACTCTGTGTAGGAGAGACGACGATCAAAGGAATAGTCTTTATTATATTCCAGAACAAAGGGGTAATCCACAAGGAAACAGCAGAGACACACGAGCAAGATGATAGAGACCCGACAAACACAGACTGAACAGAATGGGGCTTAAATGCACAGGATAATGAGGGATAGACGGGTGCGGGGAATCAACAAATTATCAAACTAAACTAGGACAGGACCAAATAAGTACAAACAGGGACAGAAACGGGGGCAAAACATGACACAAACAGTCCAGAATCCTGACATTACTCCCCCTCCCGAAAGGTGCGTCCTCGCACCGTAGCTACAGCAGAGGAGAGGGATGGATGGGAACTTGGGAGGAGGCTCAGGAGGAGGACGGACACCCGGTAGGGGGCCGGCTGACAGAGACCAGGGAAGTGACGAAGGAGGGAGGAGCTAGGAGGGAGCTGGAACGGGAGGAGCCAGGCGCCTGACGGCCCACAGTGGAGCCGACGGAGGGAGGAGACATGGAGGAGCAACGGCGGCGGAGTAGGTGGCGGAGGAGCCTGAGGCGGAGAGCCGAAGAGCAAGGGTGACGAGGAGCTCTCAGGACTGCCATCCAGGATCAAAGCCCACTCCTGGCTGTACTTTGGGACAGAGTCTCTCACACGGCTGGACTGGGAAACGGGAGTCCACTCTGGACTGGATGTAGGGACTGGAGACGAAGGAGGGCTGAACGGGATCAGCGGGGACGAAGGAGAGAGGAGAGGGGGCAAGTCGACATTCTGATCTGTTTCCCAGTCTATTAGGTCCCCCTCTAAGTCCAGCAGTCCCAGATGTATAATCAGCTCCCCCTCAGCCGCGGTGCAGTGGGCGGAGCTCCCCTCCGCAAAATGGTCACGGCATTCTCCCACGAGGCGGGCGTTGTTGCCGGCTCTTGCTCCTGGACTGACATCATTAGCAGCTCCGGCTCCGTGGTGATCCGTGGCTCTGTCGCTCCGTGCGGCGATGGCTCATCTGTTGCGGTGCGCTCTGGCTCTCAATCAGCGGTAGGCTCGGGCATGCGCTCCGGAGAGATGGTGGGCTGGGCACTGGGTCCAGAGGGAATTGGAGAGATCCTCCTCGGGACAGATGGTAAACGGAGATCCGGCGAAATTCACTTGAGGACCATCCTCGGACGACGGCGCTCTGTAGGCTGAGTTTAAGCTGGCGTCATAGAACGCACAGACCGCGTTGTCAGTGTAGCAGGAGAGGTTGGCGAGTACCAGGAACAGTCTGGTGTGGCCCTCGAGCGATCTCTCCCCCTGCTCCAGCAGGAGGAGGAGGAAATCCAGGCGGGTGAGAAGGTCCATGAAACACAATGGAAACAAAATACACTGAGGGAAAAACGGAAACAAAAATGGAGGGAACTCACAAAGGTAACGGTTTTCAGGTCGGGTCTTCTGTCACACTGTGTAGGAGAGACGACGGAGACAAGGATCAAAGGAATAGTCTTTATTATATTCCAGTACAAAGGGGTAATCCACAAGGAAACAGCAGAGACACACACGCAAGACGATAGAGACCCGACAAAAACAGATTGAGCACAGTGTTGCCAACTGCTTTCAATTAAAAGTAGCTAAAACTGGTAGCTAAATGTCACTAGATGACATCATAATGCCAAATTCACTGATCTATATAAAGATGAATAGAGATCAGTGGGCAAGATGAGAACTTAGATAAAGTTTGTCCAAGACGTTGCTATATTTGTCCCTAAACTTTTGAAAAAAGTCTCAAACGGGGTCTCTAAATCAAGCTACAAAATAAGCTAAATTGGCAACACTGATTGAACAGAATGGGGCTTAAATGCACAGGATAACGAGGGACATACAGGTGCGGGGAATCAACAAATAATCTAACTAAACGAGGACAGGAACATGATCAAGTAAGGACGAACAGGAACAGGAACAGAAACGGGGGGGGGGGCAAAACACCACACAAACAGTCCAGAATCCTGACAATTAAATAGCAGTCCCAAACTAGTTTTTGTTAATACAGTTAAGTTGGTATGAGCCACCACAGCATTTAAACATATACAAAATGACACAAAGTGAAAATAACATGATATTTTTGGGTTATGGAAACAGCAGTTACCATGGTGAATATAATGAAACGTGGAAACTGCTCTTGAATAGAATGAATATCATACCTTTATGCACATCCTTCCCAGCTAACACACGCTGTACCAGTTATGTGATTTATCGGATACTGTACTTTTATTTCACGCGTTGCATGCTCGTGCAACTATATACGGTGATATACAGCGCGCGGCGCCGCGTTCGCACCTGCTGTTGAAGAGTGCGCTATGAACACGGTATAACATCTGGCAGGACAGGATAGTTAGCTTTTCTGAGGTGAGAGACTTTTTATTGCATAACAAGTTACGAAAATAACGATAGAATAATGACGCTGACATTAAACCTGTCAACATCTCATCTGACCGCAGATACTGAAGCGCGTTTTTATCAGGCACTCTTTACTTAAACTGCATCTGACAGCAGTGTCAACAGCTTTCATGAAAGTCTCGTATCAGAAAAACATTTAGAATTACGTTTTTTTTTTTTTTGTTGATGTCGTTTCTTTGGCCGTACCCACCAGTTGAGAAACACCTCTAGCAACTATACAGCACAGGCCTTCTGCAGAGGAGATGTTACATTATTAAGGCCATGATATCAAACGACACCTGGAGATCAGGGACCAACCTGAAGTAAGGCACATGCAGAATCAGACAGTAGGCCTACATAAATCTGTCTGCAGTCTTGCTAATCTTGTTATTTACCACATCCTGATCAAGTTGCTTTTGAGCTTGGTCTCATCTTGCTCTACTAGGCCTACACCACAACCGCGTGATGCTAAATGGGTCATGAACAGCAAAACTGGTTCTTTTACTTTTCATTTGAAGATTACTGTCTCCAATCCTGCTTCTGGAGAGCTGCCAATCATTTTTAATCAGCTCTGATGATCTTGATTTGCTGGTTTAGATGTGTTTGATTAGAGTTGGAGCTGATCTCTGCTGGACAGTAGTTGTTGTTTTTTTTAAGTGTGTTGGTCATTCATTTACATTGCAGTTGTGTTAAGTGGGCCTGAAAACACAAACACTGAAAACACTTTTAAAAATTGGTTTCAAAATGCACATTGGTGGTGCATTCTGATTGGCTGTCAGTGTTTTAATCATTTAAGCTTGATAAATTGTTCTGGAAGTGATTCATATGATATCATTCCTCTGTGGTTTGGACATACATATTTTCATAGAATTAGAATGATTATTAAACTTTATAGATATAGTTTATAAAACCAGTATAAAGTGAGACTGTTGGATAAAACATTTCTAGAAAATATATAGGCCCATTTAAAAAAATATATAATTTTGTTGTATTTTACAAATTAGCAAATAAACACACTGCATACATTCTAAATAGGATGGTACTTGTGACTGTCTAAATATATACATGGAATAACATATTTGAATGCAATGTTTTATTTTTATTTAAGAAATGGTGTAGTTTTTGTCATGAAGCCAAAAATGACGACAGGCTCAAAGCCTCTAAAGGGTTAACTAAGTCAATTACCCATTGGCAGCCAGGATTCTGTCGCTCCACCCAACCCTTCCCGCCTCAATCAGGTGACCTGAGCAGGAACAGGGTTGATGGGATCACAGCCATGTGTTCTCAGCTCCTAAACACACAATCAGCCGTGCACCGCCTAACAACATGTCCACGGAGCAGAAAGAGCTCACACAGACACCACTGCTCAAGATATGGGTGCCAGGAATGGGCAGTTCCCTAGGCCAGAGGAGAGGCTGTAAGTGTGGGGATCATTTAATTCACCTGCCTTTCCTTTTAATATACTTGCTTATTCCCTCTCCTCTAAAATTCTTGGTGCATTAAGAGTGTTAATCTCTTGTAGATGATCAACCTGGGTGTTGTGAACTTCAGCCCTGCCTAGTTCTTTTGTCTACATTTGATTGCCTCTTGAAGTTGCACCAAGTTGTGTTTTTGAGAGCTTTGTTTCTTCAGTTGTGGCAACAGAATCAACAGGAATATTAAGTGCTGGAGTTGGCTTCAAGCCTCATGAGATTCCTTGGTTACTGTGGGATGTTCTTTCAGTAGTTTTCATACTCTTTGCCATCCAAGTCATTTGAATAACCCCATTGTCTCA
Organism: Barbus barbus; assembly: GCF_936440315.1. Taxonomy (NCBI): domain Eukaryota; kingdom Metazoa; phylum Chordata; class Actinopteri; order Cypriniformes; family Cyprinidae; genus Barbus; species Barbus barbus. The sequence goes on from NC_136718.1 coordinate 15,406,462, forward strand.
GTACAAATCAGTATAGAATGAACAACAAACTAATGATGAAGATGTACGGTTTTCATTGCAGAAGTCAGTGGGTTCCTGTAAGTACTTTGAAGCTAATGTGGCAGCCTTCTTCTTGTACCGCTTCCATTTTTCTCATTTCTTTCAAATGAAACGGACAATTATATTAATTTTGCATTGGCATTATCTTGTGAATACATATGTAATCTACTGCAATGTTTCCAAGTGATTAAAACTTCAATGTTTTCTACTGCTCCCCAGCCTCACGACCCCAGTTTACAAACTGTCCCACAATGATTGTGATGGTTGGACTGCCAGCCAGGGGAAAGACCTACATCTCCAAAAAGTTAACCCGATACCTAAATTGGATTGGAGTCCCAACTCAAGGTGCGTGTATATTTAATGAAGTTAATGATCAGCTCTTAATGGCAAGTATTTGGTTTTGTTTGTTTGTGGTATGTGTACGCGTATGTATTTCATATAAAATTATTTGCTGATATATCTAATTTACATGTTATACAAACACACACACACAAATATGCTGTATATATAATGCATAGGTATACACACACATATGTGTATTTATAAAAATGAACATATTAAATTGTTTGCTATATGTAATATGTATCAGTATCATTTAATAAAAAAAATAATTATAAATGTAGTGTATAAATATGTAAAAATATCTGCTAACTACTATATATATTTTTTTTTGGCTAATTTATTTTATTCGAAGTCTTTAATTTGGGTCAGTATCGAAGGGAAGTTGTGCAGACATACAAGAACTATGAATTTTTTCGTCCAGACAATGAAGAGGCCATGAAAATCCGCAGGTACAGTACAGGATGATAGTATATAACTTCTAAATAAGCAGTGTTATTTGATTATTAACTCCTGTGTACATGTATTTGATTATGAACTATTATGTGTAATTTGTTCAATAATATCTGTGTATTATGTGTTCAGAGCCTGTGCCTCAAATGCTCTTAAGGACATCGCCAATTACTTCACTAAGGAGCAGGGACAAGTTGCAGTGAGTCAAGAATGTAATGGATAATGGTTCTTCTTGTCTGTCCAAGCTATGAATTCAACTTTTCAAGCCACTATATGAATCTGTCTGACTTTACACCCAATACGATTGAGAATTTACCAGCTTAGTACGGGATTCTCAGCATTCTTATTGAGAAGTCAACCAATCATTAAGGCAAATCAGTCTCTGACAAATAAACTTCACAGGTGTTTGATGCCACCAATACTACAGGAGAAAGAAGAGGAGTCATCATCAGTTTTGCCAAGGAGAAGGGATATAAGGCAAGTGCAGGGTTCTGCTTCTTCAACACACTGCATTATATTATTAAGTTTGCCTCACATCTTCTTTGTTTTGTATTTAATGTGATGATTGATGGGATGTTACTTAAAGACTGTAGTTTTCCTAGTTATTTCATTACAAATATGAAAAGGACTAGAAGAGATTGTTGTGCTCCAAGCTTAAAAATCAAATTGCCTCAGGTGCATAGAGCCAAAAAAAGCCCACAAGATCCAGGGGGCGTGGTTGGATCCAGATCCAACTCCTCCCACCTTACATTTACCTAAACCTACCAATCTCCACCCCCTAGATGTGGATCCAACCACGCCCCCTGGATCTTGTGGGCTTCAGCGAGCCCTACTTGTCTAATCTTGATCTTAATGTTTTATATTCAATATTCATTTTGGAGTGAGATATATGTGGATTATGCCATAAATGTAAGTGTTGAAAAGGTATGATTCGTTTTCACCACCTCTTCACAGATACAATGGAAATGAATGATGATTGATAGTGGTAAAGCTCTGAATATAATCTGAATATAATTAATTTTTGAACTGAGCAAACCATTTTATATCAGAGTTTGCATGAGATATCGAGTTGATTGTGTCCGCATGCTTGGCTGCAGGGTAACAGCAATAGTGTTTTGTGATGCATTGGAAAGAAGCCAACCTTTCACAAAAAAATGTTTATGTGCAGGTGTTTTTCATTGAGTCTGTTTGTGACGATCCAGAAATCATTGAGGAAAATATAATGGTAAGGTTGTATAGTATTAAACTATTAATATTGTTAGACTATTAAAAATATTTTTTAGGATGAGAGAGCCTTTATTATTATTTCCTTGTTTTTTGACAGCAAGTAAAACTGAGCAGCCCAGATTATGAAAACTACGACAAAGAGGAAGCACTGGTAGACTTTCTGAAGCGGATTGATTGTTACAAAATGTCCTATGTACCCCTGGACGAAGAAAAGGACAGGTACACTGCTGCCGATGTTTCAAATGTATTAAAGTGTTATGGGCGTCAGTTCCAAATATTATGGACTCAATTCCTTTACTTCCTCTGCTCTGCCTCTCCATTTGTTTCATAGACACCTCTCCTTCATTAAGATTTTTAACGTGGGATCCAGGTACCTCGTCAACCGTGTCCAAGATCACATTCAGAGTCGTATAGTGTATTACCTCATGAACATCCACGTCACACCACGATCCATCTATCTGAGCCGCCATGGAGAAAGTGAGCTCAACCTGCTTGGAAGAATCGGGGGAGACACAGGCCTCTCTTCACAGGGCCAAAAGGTGATTTAGATCAGAAACTAAACATAAAATCTTGGTCAAAGTAGATCAGTTTACATGTGAAAGGGTCAAGGTGTATCCTTGCTGAGGGTGAGCATTGTAAATGTCTCACTGTTTTTATATACCTCTGTTTTCACAGTCTACACTACAAAGCAGAAACGGCAGATTCACATTCATCACTTTGAAAATGCTGTCTCAGTATAGATAAAATTCCAAAATGTCAAAAAATAAGATGCTTTCTCATTTATATGGATTAATGTGGATGTAGCCTTAATTCTAGCATAACAAGCCATGCATTTCTGTGATTTCAATCTTCCTTAAACACAGATATTGTCTAGACTTGTCTGTTTTGTTGTGTAGTATGCTAAGGCCCTTGCAGAGTTCATCAGGGATCAGTCCATCAAGGACCTGAAGGTGTGGACCAGCCACATGAAGAGGACCATACAGACGGCAGAGGCACTGGGCGTCCCATATGAACAGTGGAAGGCGTTGAATGAAATCGATGCAGTAAGCAAGTCATGCTCTGTATAAAAGGTGTATGCATGTGAAATGCAAATGTCAAGAAAAATGTGAACTCTGGTACATTTTAAGGGTGTATGTGAGGAGATGACGTATGAGGAGATTCAGGCAACCCGTCCAGAAGAGTTTGCTTTAAGAGACCAGGACAAATACCGCTACCGATATCCAAAGGGTGAAGTGAGTCCTTTACACAACATAACTGTGTTAAAATGAGTTTGTGAAAAATTTGTGTTTGGGTCAAAAATTTGGGATAATTAAGATTTGTTTTTGAATTCATTCTCTTATACTCACCAAGGCTGCATTTATTTGATCAAAAATACAGTAATGTGAAATGTTATCACAATCTAAAATAACTCTTTTCTGTTTTAATATATTTAATTTATTTCTGTGATGCCAAAGTTGACTTTTTAGCATCATTACTCCAGTCTTCAGAGTCACATGATCCTTCCTTCAGAAATCAAAGACTTTTCAACACTGATAATAATAAGAACTTCTTATTGTGCACCAACAGTAATCGATAGGAGAGTCCTAAATCAACATATTAGGATCATGTGACACTGAAGACTAGAGTAATAGCTGCTGAAAATATATTACAATTGAAAATGGTTATTTTAAATTGCAATACTATTTCACAACATTACTATTTTTGATCTTTTCTGTGTTCTGCAGTCGTATGAAGACCTGGTGCACCGTCTAGAGCCAGTCATAATGGAGCTTGAGAGACAAGAGAATGTGCTGGTCATCTGCCACCAGGCAGTCATGCGTTGTCTACTGGCCTACTTTCTGGACAAAAGTGCAGGTCTAAACCAAAAACAACCAACAATTGCTGTCACTGACTATGAAAAAAAAAAAACATTATCACTGTCATAGCATCTTTCATGCAAATAATACCTCTCTGATTTCTCCACAGGTGATCTACCATATTTAAAGTGTCCTTTGCATACTGTTCTCAAACTAACTCCATTAGCTTACGGTGAGTAGGCATAGCTACTGTTTTATTTCAAACATGGATTCAGGATTAGGGCCTAATTTTAATCTTTAAAATCTTTTTTTTTTTTTTTTGTCTTCAGTCTGAGAGAACTACTCTGTACATATGTTAGAGAAATAATTATGATAAAATGAACCCAGCATGAAAAGTAGTTTTTGGCCAGTACAACCTTCTTTATACATTAATGAAAAAGCACAAAATAACATTAGAATTCTGACATAATCTGTTGCAATGATATTTAGTTGATTGGACGCAAACCTGCAGCTACATAATTTTCCCTCATTACATTATTAATGAAAAGTGCTACACATAATGAGTATAGCATGTCCTTTTACGCCCTCCTTGCAGGATGTAAAGTGGAGTCCTTCTATTTAAACATCCAAGCAGTGAACACACACAGGGACAGACCCACAGTAAGTCCTGAAACTTAAAGATGAATTTTAATCGCTGATCAGTGTCTTAATGCAATTTCTTATTTGCATTCCAGAATGTGAATGTCGCAAGAAATCCAGAAGAAGCACTACAGACTGTACCTGAACATCTATAATCATAAAAAAAATCTTAAACCTGCCATTTTTGCACAATTAATCTACACACAGATTGTGTAAATGGATAAGAAGGTGGGAGGAAGGAATTTAAAAGGACATGAGCGTTTGTTCCCATTAAGATTATCAAGGCCTGCAAACACAAAAGTCTGAGACCACATCTGGTTTTTTGAGACCAGAGAAGTGATTTTTAATGTTTATTTCCAATTCAATTCTTCATTCAAACTTTGTGGTTAATATTAATTTTCTTTCCAAATTATATTCATTTTGTATTAAATTAGAAAACTCAGAACAGATTTTTTTTCTGCGTTTTCACTAGGGCTGTCAGACTTTTGAATTGTACTGTACTAAAATGTGAAAATCAAGTATGTTTGTAATTTGTTGATAAGATGGTTGCATTGGCCTAATGTTTTTAGTTGAAATGGATATTGCAATTTTGACCTTTTACTAGTTTCAAATGTTTAGTTAGAACAGGTAAAATCCCCATTGTGTGAAAGTCTTTATTTTATAAATTTTAATATTGTATTCTGGGCAATAATACCCTTTTATGCATTCGTAAAGTACAGTAATCAGAAGACGATTCAGTTAGTTAACAGCACCATGGACAGCAACCAAACAAATACATCTATATTAGTCGTCCCAATATCACACAGGAGCATTTTCAAGCCGCTTTACTCCTCACAATTCATTATTTAGTATGTTCACGAGCGCCTCTCCAAAACCCCTCTCAAACCTAACTGAGATTTCTAGAGTAAACATTCAGTACCCAAATACTTCAAATATGGTGACAGACAGTAATGCGGTTTTAGAACAGTTTTGTAACGACTGAAAGGCTTCTGGCAACAATCTTCGGAACTGTAGACATTCACGGGTTAATGGTTTGTGTTTTTTTTTCGTGCCCCCCAAAACCGTGGCGAGTCTCTGCGAAATTTCCAGTATGCACACTTGAAAAGAGCTCTCCTTGAAACCCACAAATACCTGCGCATGATTGAAACTCATTTGTCATTATAACCAAGTTATTTTTCCAGTCTAAATGAGCATCCTTGTTTCTTATGGCATTATCGTGGCTTCACTGTCATTTTTAGGATAAGTTTGGAAGGGAGGGGGCAATACTGCCCCTTTTATAAACAACTTTGTGGTGTAAAATGTGAAGTTAGTGGAAGACCCTACGCACTCGCCTTACGGGCAAAACAGTGGTTTTGGCTTTCCCACACAATCTGAAAGCATGGATGTTAAACTGGATTTGACTATCCACGCTGTCGTTTTCATCCTACTTACTGTTGTTCCTTTTGGATGTGCGCATTTCGACGCGCAATCAGTCCCTCTCCAGGTATGTGTAATTGGTAATAGCATTATTATTTATAATTTTACACTTAAACATACTTTTCCCGATTATTCTGTGACATTTTCCTTTGATAAGTAAAATGGGAAGTTTGTTTTGAGTGACCGATGGAATTTTGCGCGACACAAACACTAAATCTCCTCGACACATTACGCGCGAAAACGCACAGTCTGAAGAATCACACAACATTTAAGAATTTCTGTACCAGTGGAACGTTATTTCATTCTTAGAATTTTATATTGTTTATCTACTTATAGAACCTTTTTATATAGTATTTGGATGCCTTAGGAAACGGAAGGGAGGTAAATAACATCATCTGTTTACAATCCTTTTGGTAATCGTAGTCTTAATGTTTGTAACATTGTGTGTTTTAAAGATGTATAGTTTTTGTTTTGCATTACACTGGAATCTTAAAAAGTTGTAATAAAGATTCCCACTAGGTTCCAAATTATGTGAGAAATTCAAATTGCTATTCTGTACGGATTTCTTTTTGCAGTCAAATAAGGAAAACATAAAGAAAAGGAAGGATAACATTCAGGTGTTGTCCTTTAAGATTACTGTATTCACATATTATGCCCATTAACAGACTTGCATGTCAATTATTTAGCAGCTTTTAATAAACCTGTGTCACAGCAGGTTCGTTCAAAAGGTTGGAAAGTTATAGTAGCAAAGACATTTTTCCACATTTAGCTTTTCGTTTGTGTTTACAGCAAACTCCTGGAGATGTGGTAATATATTGGCACAGCAGTGAATTATGTGTAAATCCTCCAGTGGCCTTGTGTGTACAGTAGTGACATTTAGTTCCATTTCCACCCCTTTCATGAATAACTGAGTCAGTCTATTTCAATGTAAGATGAAGACCAAACCAGCATCTGAGAATACTGGGAGTGTTTCAAACTATTTTTACTTCAAAGGTCATTTGTGGTTGGTAATATATTAGTTAATTAAGTTTATATGAATAATACAACGTTTGTATGCATTTTAAAGGTGAATGGCACTAAGGAATTTTGAGGTTTGTTTTGTGATGCATATATTTATAACACCTAGAATTAATTCTTTGTAGATAATTTTATGTGACATACTTTTACTGAATGTAATGTAAAAATTCCCTATACACTCTGGATGGGAGATCTCAAGAAAATAACTGTAGGCCTCACATATTATTTTATACTTTTTAGAGACGTCAGACCTCAACCGCAAAACCAGCGGTAAGTATGACAGAAAAAACTGTTTTTGCTTTCTGTTAAACTGTAAATATTAAGACAAATGTCTTGTTTTTTTTGTTTTGCTTTGGTTTATTGTGAAATACCATAAAGCACCAAATAGTGTTCTAGCCTTCTGACCCATGGGTTCCACTTCATTTTAAAAATAGGCACAAACATGAATTTGATGCCTTAGAAACCAGATGTTTATTCTTATTAAACGCATGAGAATGTTTACATGAGTTTGAAGCAATATGAGCAAAACAATCCAGATTAGTAACTGGAGACAGAGAGCAAAGTTTTTTTAACAAGACATTCTATAATCTTAAATATTTACTGTTAGACACTAGACAGATAATATATTTTAGTCTTCGTAGTTTTTAATTTGTAGATCTGGCTAATTGTGTTAATATTTTTTTCCGTCACCTAATCTTGTCTTTAAATTATATACACCGCTTCTTTGAGCATACGCTGTTGCATGCAGTGCATGAAAGAGTGATCAGATAGACTGGATTTTCTGTAGCCAGACCAATGCGGTCTGACAAAAGACTGTCTCAGAAAAGACTGAAATTTGACATCAATTCAAAAATCCTGAGAAATCAAAATTAACATTCTATTCATACAAATTGTTCAATAGTCATGTCATGTTTTAAGTGGATGTTTTTTCAGATGTATTTCCTTGTAAACCTTCAAATATCCATGTTCATGTGCACAGCTTTTTTTATAGCTAATGTAAGAAAATTGAAAGATTTCAAAAATAAATAATGTGGCTTGGCATATTAATGTGTTATTCTGGTGTTTTTTGTGCCCTTAGCTCAAGGTGACGGATTACCATGTGCGATGTTTTGTAGTGTCTCGCTATGCTGTAACCACAGTAGAAAGCACCGTATGGAACCAACTCCACATTACTAAAGAGGCAGCCTTTGAGGTGGATTTATCTTCATATGCATTTATTTCCAACTTTACCATGTGAGTGAAAAATTACACCACGTTCTTTGTTATTCTGGCTGTCAAATCAGTTTAAAAACAGTGAAATTGCAATTAAATTGAGTATCGCTTGGCTTAAGTTTGAAGTTTTCCCTGAATAGACACAGCAGGTTTATAATTGCACTAATGATTTGTTCATGTGGAAAGAAGTGCTTTGTGATCAAAAGGGATTTTTTAATGCTCAGATCTAATTTACAGAAATAATTCAAGGATTACTTCACTTAAATGTTAAAGTTCTGTCATCATTTACTTATCCACATGCTGTTTCAAAAATGACTTCTTTCTCTGTTCTTCTGTTAAACATTTTTTTAATCACACCAGTCGTAAGGAAGTTACATGAATGGGAACTTTCAAGCTGTAAAAATGACTCAAAAGCATCATAAACGTGACACTATTTTCTAAATCTTCGGAAGCCATATGACAGCTTTTTGTGTGACAAATGCGCTTATATTTGAGACAAAAATCTCAGTGTCTGACCTCCTTGGAACATTCATGAGAAAAGTAGCTTTGAGTTAGTTTAAGCCAATGAATCAGTTGATCTAGTTCATAAACATTGAATGATTCATTCATAAATTGGACGGATCTGTTCATCTCACTGATCCAGATGGTTCGAGTTAAGATCTCAAAGAAGGGGAAGATATCAAGTGAATGGCTATGTAAATATGGTCTGATTGTCACACAGAGCTTTTTTATGGCTTGTGAATAATCATATAGACCGCTTTAAAAAAATAAATAAAAAAAAAATCATATTTTAAGGTGCTTTTGCATCCTTTTTGAAGCTTGAAAGCTTCAGTCATCCACTTATTGAAATTGTATGGAATACAGCGACCAACACATTATTTAGAATTTCTACTTTTGTGTTCTACAGAAGAAAGAAAGTCATACCGGTTCTTCAAAAATAATGAAGAATTGTCATTTTTGGGTGAATTGTCCTTGTAACTTTCACTTAATTATATTCTATCAGTTGTAAATTTTGTACAAATTAAGAAACATAGAAAAGGACACTGGAATGGAGCAACAAAAAAACAAAACAAAAAGGACCTAGTGAAGCAATCATATTTGTTCACCAGAGTAAAAGTTCTGTAAACCTCTTTTCCAGAAATGCTAAATATAAATAATTTCCCTCAAATAAGGCTCCATAACAGCTTGATAAAGCACACAGGGGCTGGATTTGGAAGCGGACGTGGGTCAAAAGTAAAGAACGTTCAGGCCAGATGAATAGCAGGCTTTGTCAAGAAAACTCAGAAAGCTAATAGAGAAAATGACGAGAACTGGCTCTGTGCACTCTCCCTTTTACCCAGCAGAGTTTACCAAGGCACACGGCCAAGGTACACACGCTCACACATTTACGTGCATATAAATACACACACAAATGCGTGAAGAATGCACACATGTATCCATCAACAAAGCAGGGCTTCAAGTTTCAATGTACATTACAGATGTATACACAACCTCAAAGAATCACACAAATACAGACAGACACTTCCACCAGGCTCTGTATTTTTTTTCAAATAGCTGCGGCAAATGTGTTTCTTTCATCCAGTAGCATTTGTTCAACTGTGACCGAGAGCTCTGTGTTCACAGTGTCACTTGCACAGCCATCCCAGACCTCTCAGTGCCACACATACATGCAGGCGCCTCATTTTCCACTGTGCTTTAAACTGTCCATTCACCCTGCTCTTATTCAAACAAGCTCTTTTTCAAGGCTATTGGTTTATTTTGGTTGGTTCTTGTTGACTTTTATTTAAATATTTGCTTATAGGGGCTGACCTTACTTGAGCATTTTCTCTGCTTGACTCTCATGTAAAGACATAAAGAGAGTATGGATAGCTTTGTGTGGGTGAACTCCTGAGCGTTTATGCAGGGGAAATGCTCCTGAACTGAGCATTAAGGGGATTTTGGAATTGCTATGATTGCGAGAGTTTCTCTGTAATTGTTTTATGAGGGGAAATTACATTTTCTTTTTGCCGCAATCCATTTCCACTTGTTTTTGTGAGTTTAAATTAAGAAATACAAAACACAAAGGCAGAAAATCTGCACACCAAACGAAATGCACAGTTCATGGTCCTTTTTGAGCAAAAATGTATTCCTGAAGATTTACATGAAGGTGACAACAAAAACTAAAGTGTACAAACAAAAACGTGACTCTGCACACACAAAAAAGCAAACGTTTGAGTCCTGGCTGGTATATCTTCAGTGCTAAAGAATTTGATTGCATTTGAATTTGAAAACGATTGCATTTGTTAATTTTTAGTTAAGAAAAGCAATCATAATTGTGAGAAATTAAGACGCAATTACAAGAAAATGCTGCAATTACGAGAAATAGTTGAGAGACATAGTGTCACAATTTTCAATAAATTTGCGACTTTGATAATATAGTAATAACTGTGAAAATTAAATCACATTTTGAGACAAATGTAAGATATGATTCACAACCATGAAAAAGTTACAACCCGAATTCCGGAAATGTTGGTACGTTTTTTTAAATTTGAATAAAATGAAAGCTAAAAGAATTTCAAATCACATGAGCTAATATTTTATTCACAATAGAACATAGATAATATAACAAATGTTTAAACTGAGAAATTTTACAATTTTATGCACAAAATGAGCTTATTTCAAATTTGATGCCTGCTACAGGTCTCAAAATAGTTGGGACGGGGGCATGTTTACCATGTTGTAGCATCTCCTCTTCTTTTCAAAACAGTTTGAAGACATCTGGGCATCGAGGTTATGAGTTTTGTTGTTGGAATTTGGTCCCATTCTTGCCTGATATAGGTTTCCAGCTGCTGAAGAGTTTGTGGTCGTCTTTGACGTATTTTTTGTTTAATGATGTGCCAAATGTTCTCTATAGGTGAAAGATCTGGACTGCAGGCAGGCCAGTTCAGCACCCGGACTCTTCTACTATGAAGCCATGCTGTTGTAATAGCTGCAGTATATGGTTTTGCATTGTCCTGCTGAAATACACAAGGCCTTGCCTTAAATAGACGTCGTCTGGAGGGGACCATACGTTGCTCTAAAACCTTTATATACCTTTCAGCATTCATGGTGCCTTCCAAATCATGCAAGCTGCCCAAACCTTATGCACTTATGCACCCCCATACCATCAGAAATGCTTGCTTTTGAACTGAATACTGATAACATGCTGGAAAGTCTCCCTCCTCTTTAGCCCGGAGGACACGGCGTCCGTGATTTCCAACAAGACTGTCAAATTTGGACTCGTCTGACCATAGAACACTTGTCCACTTTGAAACAGTCTATTTAAAATGAGCCTTGGCCCACAGGACACAACAGCGCTTCTGGACCATGTTCACATGTGGCTTCCTTTTTGCATGATAGAGCTTTAGTTGGCATCTGCAGATGGCACGGCAGATTGTGTTTACCGACAGTGGTTTCTGGAAGTATTCCTGGGCCCATTTAGTAATGTCAATGACAGAATCATGCCGATGAGTTATGTAGTGTCGTCTGAGGGCCCGAAGACCACGGGCATCCAACAAAGTTCTTCAGCCTTGTCCCTTACGCACAGAGATTTCTCCAGTTTCTCTGAATCTTTTGATGATGTTATGCACTGTAGATGATGATATTTGCAAAGCCTTTGCAATTTGACATTGAGGAATGTTGTTTTTAAAGTATTCCACAATCTTTTTACGCACTCTTTCACAGATTGGAGAGCCTCTGCCCATCTTTACTTCTGAGAGACTCTGCCTCTCTAAGACATCCCTTTTATAGCTAATCATGTTAGAGACCTAATGTCAATTAACTTAATCTGTTGTTAGATGTTCTCCCAGCTGAATCTTTTCAAAATTTCTTGCTTTTTCAGCCCTTTGTTGTCCCCGTGCCAACTTTTTTGAGACCTGTAGCAGGCATCAAATTTGAAATGAGCTCATTTAGTGGAAAAAAGTGTAAAATTTCTTCATTTAAACATTTATGTTCTCTGTTCTATTGTGAATAAAATATTGGCTCGTGATTTGAAAGTCTTTTAGTTTTCATTTTATTCTAATTTAAAAACATCCCAACATTTCTGGAATTCGGGTTGTACAATTGTGAGAATAAAGTCTTAATTTTGAGTTATAAAATTGCAATTGGGAGAAATAATCACAATTAGTGATAGTTACAGTTGAGATATAAAGTCACATTTTGAGATATAGTCACAGTTGCTTGCTAACTATAAAGTCACTAACTATAAAAAAGTCACCACTGTAAAATATAAAATCACGTTATGAGACAACTATGAAAAAATCATTGCCAGAATGAAATTGCAATTTTTAGTTGTCGCAATTAAGAAATAGTCAAAATTACTGTAGAAATCACAGATGCGAGATATAAAGTCACATTTTTAAATATAAAGTCTCAATTGCTATAAAGTTGCAATATGAAAAGTCACAACTTTGAGGTTTAAAGTCACATAATTAGACAAATGGGAAGTTGCAATTACGAGAAGTTTCTTTATTGGTCACACTTTATTTTAAGGTTAAATTCTTGCTATTAACAAACCATTAACTACGACTTTGACCTCAAACTCCTCATTTGCTTCTTATTAATAGTTAGAAAGGTAGTTGTTAAGTTTAGGTATTGGGTAGGATTAGGGATGTAGAATATGGTCATGCAGAATATGTGCTTAAAGTACTAATAAACAGCCAATATGTTAATAATAGGCATGCTAATAAGCAATTAGTTAATAGTGAGAAATGGTCCCTATACTAAAGTGATACCCTTGTTTTATTACCTTTTATGATGGATAGGATGTGTTTATAAACCAGTGAGAAGTGGTTTTGCATCAGCATATCACAGATGTGTGAACTAGACTGTCTGAATGATCATTATCAAAATATTAATGTTTTCTGCTTTGATTTGTCTTTATTTATATCCAGCACATCAAATGGTAAGGTGTATGTCGCTCAGGTGAAGAGGAGAACTGATGCCAGGAAGATCTATGACACCGCTAAGAAGCAGGGGAAAACAGCAGGACTTGTTGCTACCAAGTCAGTCCAAATTTGTTTCATACCTTCTCTACCGGGACTTGTGTTTGGCAGAATCCCAGTGTGCAGCCATCCACTAAAAATTGCAAAGGGCTGTTTCATTTACTCTTCAGTTTTGACCCAAAACACATGTTGTTTTGGAAATGAATGTGTTGACAAAAATCCCTACATTTTTCTCATTCATTTCCGGATGTTTCAAACAATAAATCTTTTTTTGTTGAATCATCCTGAAAGTAAATCAAAATAATTTTTCAGGTGAAGTGTTATCTCATGACACATGGACAAACTATTTATTCAATTTACTATGAAGAACTTGAACCTGATTAATTTATTTTGTATTCCAAAGGGAACGTGAGATAGAGAAGTTCCGTGTAGCAGTCAACGTGCCACCTGGGACTCGCGTCTCCTTCTCGCTGACTTATGAGGAGCTGTTATCACGACGTCTCGGCCGTTATGAGCTGTCTCTGGGTCTGCGGCCTGGTCAACCTGTGCAGAACATCTCCCTGGATGTCAGCATATCAGAGCGGACAGGCATCAGCTTTATCAGAGCTCTGCCACTGCGAACCAGCCGACTGCTAACCAACAATGTTCAAGGTACCCTATAAAATAAACACTTCTGTGATGTCAATGCTTCAGAACAAACAATCACAAAATATATGGTGTATCTAATTTTCCCTAATCTTTCAGTGGATGCAGATCCTCCTCCATCAACTAAGGTTGAGCAGAATCCTGACTGCGCACATGTGCACTATACTCCCACCATACAGCAACAGAAGAAATTCTCCCCCAGAGGTCTCAATGCAGACTTCATCATTCAATATGACGTGGAGCTCAAAGACCCCATGGGGGACATTCAGGTCTTCACACTAATATCTGATTGATTGTACAAAATAGCAGTGGTCTCCATGTAGCATTCTATTATTGTCACTTCTTTCTCCAGGTGGATGATGGTTACTTTGTTCATTACTTTGCACCTCGAGGACTTCCTGTAGTTCCTAAAGATGTCATCTTTGTCATTGACATCAGTGGCTCTATGATTGGCACAAAAATCAAGCAGGTAATGTCTCAGCCAGCTCAAAACTACAACTTGTTGAGAATGAGATAAAGAATACTGAATTGTGTATTTCTCCATTGTGTTTTACATCAGACAAAGGCAGCAATGACCACCATACTGAGTGATCTACGTGAGGGAGATTACTTCAATCTTATCACTTTCTCAGATAAAGTCCACACCTGGAAGAAAGGCCGCACTGTGCGGGCCACTCGGCAAAATGTGAAGGATGCCAAGGAATTTGTCAGGAAGATAATCGCAGAGGGCTGTAGGTGTTTCTTCTGTATCTTAATAAAAGTATTTTTATTATTCAAAATAATAACATCGTTTCCTGCAGAATTCTGTTTTTGATATATTTATTTTTGTAATGTATTTAACATTTACATATCTAATTATAATTTATCCATAGTAAAAATTATAAGTCATTAAAATATATTTAATAACTGTTGAAAATGTGTATATTTAACTGTTATACGAACAATGAGTCAGTAGAATAATACTGATAGTTTCAGTGAGTCAGACTGATTTAGTGATTCAATAACCGCTAATTAATTGAGTTCAGTGACTGATTCAAACTAGTAACCTGTAGTTCTTTTTTAACAGTTATCAAAGGATGATTTTGTGAATCATATTTTCCTACATGCTGTTTTTTTTTACTCAATAGAAAGAGATGTTTTTGCCCCTATTTTGTGGTGCACTGTATTTTATCTCATCACAAACAATTCAGACTGGAAACTCTGGGATAAATATGTTTTTATACAATTAATGTTGCTGTGAAGGTAGAGATTAAACAGCCACAGTGAAGATTCAGTTATGCAAGAAATACTGTAATAACATTATTCTCCTTACACCAGGGACAAACATCAATGCAGCTCTACTGTCTGCAGCCCAGTTGCTAAATCCATCCTCACACTCGTCTTCATCCACTGGTCTTGCGCCTTCGTCTCATCGTGTTCCCATGATCATCTTCCTGACTGATGGAGAAGCCACTATTGGGGAGACCGAACCAGATGTGATTCTGCGCAATGCACAGAATGCTTTAGGGTTAGCTTCGTTATTTGGCTTGGCCTTTGGAGATGATGCTGATTTTCCAATGTTGAGAAGGCTGGCATTGGAGAATCGGGGTGTAGCTCGGATGGTAAGTGGCCTTCTACGAGTATGCCTATACAAGAAAAGTTGAAAGAGTCCCCAGTGTTTCTGGAATACACAAACTCAATAAAGAAAGAGTTCACCCAAAAATGGAAACTATCCCATGATGTACTCGCCCTCAATCTATCCTAGGTTTATATGACCACCTTCTGTCAGATGAATACAGTTGGAGTTATATTGCAAAAATGTCCTGGCTCTTCCAAGCTTTATAATGGCAGTGAATGGTGGTTGAGATTTTGGAGGCCAAAAAAAGTGCATCACTCCATCATAAAAAGTACTCCACACGGTTTCAAGGGGTTAATGAAAGCTAGGACATTTTTTTTATATAACTCCAATTGTATTTGTCTGAAAGAAGAAAGTCATATACACCAAGGATGACTTGAGTGTAATTTTCATTTTTGGGTGAACTATCTCTTTAAGCAATTACAAACAGTCAAAAGTCCCAATGCTGTTGGACTGTATATCAGTGCTCATGAAATGACATTCAACTAATCAGATTTAAGGACTGGAACTGTATAATAAGAATTAGAATATTTTATTTACATTAAATTGTGTAAATGAAATGATGATACATCTTTATTTGTTTGTTGTCTTTCAGGTATATGAGGAAGAGGATGCAGCTGTCCAGTTGAAAGATTTCTATGATGAAGTCGCCAGCCCTCTGCTTTCAGATATCCAGCTGTCCTACCTAGACGATCAGGTGTACGATATCAGTCGCTCTCTGTTCCCCAATTACTTCCAGGGCTCTGAATTGGTAGTCATGGGTCGACTTAAGCCAGGTGTACGGGATTTAAAGGTTACGCTAACAGCAAACGATTCAAAGCAGAAAGTCAAAGTGGAGAATGAGCTACCATTGGCCAAAGCAGTTGTAAATGGCACAGAACCGTCTCTGGGCTGTGCACAGGCACTGGATGGCATTCCTAGCTTTGTTCATCGGCTCTGGGGTTATTTCACTATCAAAGAGTTGCTCTTGGCTAAAATTAACACCTCGGATGTATTCATACAGCATCTTCTTGTAGATAAAGCCACCAATCTTTCGCTGAAGTACAATTTTGTAACACCGGTCACATCGTTGGTTGTGATCAAACCAGATATCGATGAACCCAAACCTACAATTAGCTCTTCTGTTGTGGCTACTACTAGCAAGACGTCAACTAGTACCGTAGCTGGTTCTACAAACGTAACGAATCAGACCTCTCACGCTGCACCTAAAGTATCTTCCACATCTGCAACAGGAAAAAAATCCAGCTCATTCTCACCTCCAAAAACAAGCAAACCTCCTGTCACCAAATCTGTACGAGCACATCCACCACCCTCAGGGATTCACACCACAGGTCAACCTCCTAATACTTCTGTTTCCCTTAACAAAACAATCTCTCATCCATCACCTAAGAAGACCACTACAGGACCACTTAAGGCCACCTCTACCCCACTTTCCAGCAAGCCATCCTCCTCACCTCCAAGCACCATCAAAACCACACCAGCCTTGGCTAAGATTTCAAACACACCTGTCAGTACAGAGAAAACCACTTCTTCCTCTCCACCAGTCAAAAGCACGTTAGCCTCCTTACTTAAAACTGCACCATCTGTGGTGAAAGACTCTTCCACAGATGTTGAGAACTCTACCACCTCAGGACTCACAACGCTTGAACAGGGCAAACAAACATTAACCTCCACAACATCTACCACAGATGCTAATTCAGACATTCAGGTTGAACTGGAAGTGGCCACACTGATGGCTCCTTCGTTTCTGCCTATGCCAGGAATGACAGATGCACCGAAGTTGTGGGAAGCCTCTCGTTTTCTGGGTGAGTTCCTTCTAAGGAGCAGAAGCTGACATTTTTAGCCACAATTTTACAGATATTTGCTAGTTTTTTGTTCTTTGAATGTTACATAAATTTCAGATGAATAACCAAAGTGCCATTGAATGTAATGGTTGTTTTTGTGACCTCTATTTTCCATTCTTCTCTGTCCATCAGATGTGTCCTCATCCATCCAGATTCAGAGAAAAGGTAATGCAGTCCATTTTATTTTCATTCTACTTCTTTGGTTTAGACACTGTATGTGTCCACTAGGGCAGATTAAGTAGTGCTGAACATGAATCTACAATAAATTTTCTTTAGCTACGTACCAATTGACAAGGTCCCTACACAGTGTTCACTTCTCTTTCAATGGTATCGGTTTAAGTCCACTTTACTTGATAAAATGTGCATTTGGTCTGTCATGTCTTGCACACAGCTGTGTACAAACCATACCTGGAACTAATTAAACTGAATGATAATGCTGGAAGCTCACTGAAAAGGAGGTAGCAGGTGCTTAGGAAGCTAGCTTGAAGCCAGTGGGGCTGTCGGTAAGAACAGGTCCTGTCTAGTCAAACCAGGTATAGGAAAGATTATTGTACATCCAAGGAGGTTTTGTGTATGTAGATGTGCGTGTGCGCATGTGGTTTCTATAAAGGGAATAGATATACAGAGTTTTAGTTTACCAATAAATAGTGCTAAATAAGGTACAAGACAAATCACAATGTTACATCAACTGTACATTAGATAACTAAAGCACATTCCTAAACAGGAACTTGAGCAAGCATGAAAATAAACACATTGAGGCCAAACTTAAGTCATACAATATGATATTTAAGCATCAAACAAAGGCACTTACATGGTCAATTACGCACACGCAGGAAAAACACATGTAAGGAGTAAAAGTCAGTCCTCTGCACAGTACAACCACATGCAACAAAAGGGCAAGCTGTGGACACAGATGCAGCTAAGAAAGTCTGTGAGATGGTTCTAATTGGCTTGAGATTGGGTGGGTGGAGATTGGCACTAACAGGGAACTGAACAGGCTAAGAGGGGTGTGGTACTGCTTTGAGGGTGCAGCTTAAGCCTGGTACACACCAAGCCGATGCCGACGAACTAGTGGCAATGAAAGCAGACTGCGGGGTCAGCCGACTTCGGCAGCGTCTTGGTCCAAAGTTGCCCTGACACACCAAGCCGACGCTCAACACCCAACGGCCAAGTAGGGTTTTTTGATAAGATGGTCCGACTGACCGACGAGCTCCGACGCCGATTCAACATGTCGAATCGGCCGAAAACAAGCCGACGAGGACCAACTTCAGCCGACGACGCAGAACACACAGAGAAAACTTCGTCGGCCAACGAACAAAAACTACCCGACGGCCGACCGTCTGCTTGGTGTGTACCGGGCTTTAGGGACACACAAACTTCTCAACACTCACATTATTTGGATCTGATTGGCTGAGAGGAGTGCAATATTCTAGTGATAACAAAGCTCCAACCGTTTGTATCACACCATTAGCAGTATTTCTCTCACTATAATTTTAAAAATAATCACGGAATGTAGTTTTAAAGAGTTTTTTCGGCAAGAACGTACTTGTATAGACTTCAAATATGCAGTTTGTTAATAAAGATAAAGTTTATTTGAAAATTTGCTTTGACATTTTCAGAGATGTGAGCTCCAGTGTGTCAGCGGCCGTTCAGTGCTCATGAACCCCGCCGAGAGCAGCCTCGGCCAACTCTTCTGGAATTTGCTGCTGGCTTTGAGTATTTCGTTTTGGGTAAATCTAACGGGCAGTCTTTGGTCTCGTTAATCTAATAGTTATTCCAGAGTAAATAGTTTTGGCTGAGGGCAATATCCCATTGCGTTATATTTTGTAATTTTAATGCTGTATGTTGTCATATGTATTTACGCACTCTTGCCGTTGAACTGTTGTATAAATGTAATATCACATTCGTAGCCGTGCGATATGGCTGTATGTCGGCATGCTGCGATTACCTACAGCCGAATCACAGCCGTGCCAATGTACAGCCATATCACACTGATACTTGTTTGATATTGCTGATTTAAGGATTGGAGTGATGCGCAGTGATCGGTGGGTAAATGTCCTTCTACACTTACTTGTGACGTGAGATGTTGATGTCCCCTTATTTCCAATTCTGTTTGCTGTGCCCTTCTAACTGAAGATGTCCTAGTATTGGAATCTCACTTAAGATGGCAATATATGCTATAAAGTCCACTTCGCAGGGCACTTACGGTTAAAAGAAATGCGTCTTATTGTGGGAGTGAAAGCAGAGCAAATACTGAGACGTTCGGCTTTATGCTGTTAACAGGAGGAAAACAAAGTGGCAGCCATAAAGCCGAGTGGACACATACAGTCAGGCTGAAATTAGGGTAAAGTTGTAACTTCTGGTTGTGTTTCTTAATCTTTTATACAGATATTGAACTTCTTAAAGGTAAGTTATTTTAAAATGCTATAGTTTGACACTGATTCCAAAAATAAACAATAACTGCCTAAACATGAATCAAATTAAGCCAAAGCTGCATCATTATGACATTATTTTGCAGATTATGATACAGCACATGACTACGACTATGACTACAACATCCATTATGAGTCATGTGAGTTAAAAACATAATTTCTTTTAGCTTGGTCTACTTTTTCAGCTACCAGGAATTATGTAGTTTTTTAATTTGTTCATTTTTCTTTCAGATTCCGATGCTGAGGTGTCTGGTAAGCACTTCCTTCATTTAGCCATTCATAATCTGTGTTTGTGCACGGTTAAAAAACCTTCAGAAATGCAATGTAACTACATTTATTAACTTGTAATAAGCAGCACATTTTACTGTAGAATGTCTTCAATTTCCACAGACCCAGATAACCAACCCAGTTTAAGTTCAGTTAGAGTGTTCTCCTCCTCAGGTATGACTCAAGGGCAGAATATCTTATGAAACATTAAAATTTTCTTTTAGCTATTTTTGCACATTTAAAGTTAAATGTAAGATTATAATTTCATTAACATAAGAGTATTTTTTGTCTCTGAAAGTGGATGGAGACCCACATTTTGTTGTTCAGCTCCCAAAGCTCCATCAGAACTTGTGTTTTACCATCGATGGCAGGGCTGATGATATACTACGGCTTCTTGTGGACCCAGACAATGGTGGTTTTATGTTTTTACATTGAATATATAGAGCTTATTGTGTAGATACTCTTTTAACATGATTGATGTCTCTTGTTCTTGTTTTATACCATTAGGCATTACTGTGGATGGGCGTTTAATGCTGGCTCCTTCTAAAGAGGGGCTGGAGAATCATACTCGTACCTTCTTCAACAGGATTTCCATCGCTGCAGCCAAAGGTGCCATTATGATCACATTAACACTGGACTCAGTACAAGTGGAAGTGGATGGGAAGGAAATTGAGAAGCTGCCCACCAATCAGAGAGGATTCGTGGAGCGGGATGGCATGAGAATTACAGTTGAAGAACACCACAGCTGTTGGATTGAGCTCGGGGTTGGTGTGCAGTTCCTCATTCTCTTCCATCGCTACAACCATCCCAAATACTTTCAAATGGAGCACCTGGGCTTCTATATTGCAGATGGAAAGGGGCTTTCACATCTCACTCAAGGGCTGTTGGGTAGGTAACACCATTTGTTATTTTTTATCTTATTCAGTGAGATGTCAAATGGTTTTTCAGCCATATTTTGCCATTTTTGAGGACTTGTATGGGTATTTATTTCCAGGCCAGTTTCAACATGCTGTTATGGAGGTCGTAAGGGTTTCAAATGATGAAGCTGATTTCCATCATGCACAAACAAATAAGAACACTTCACTGGCCATGGGTTTGCTAAAGAAAGGAGATGAGCATTTTCCTGTCACTCTACAAGACAAGGTTCTGAAGGACTCATCTAGGAAGCGACACTCAGCTCAGTGTTGGGTAGTGCCAAAGGTGGATGTAGAGAGACTTCTGGGCCAGTCCTATGAGAGCTATGTCGTGGATCACCAATAGATAACCTTTATACCATGTCTCCACATCTACAGAGCTATAAAAGGTACAGAAAAGACACTGGAACTTGAATGTTTTTCTATTTGACAGTGAAAAAAAAATGATGGGGGAGAGAATAGGAATATACACAAGCTGTGATGAACTGAAGTATGTTTCTAAAGCATTGACCGCTCCAAATATTTGCATTTGAACATAATGGTACAAAACCATTCAAAGGTGTGTGTATATATATATATATATATATATATATATATACATATATACATATATACACACACTGCCCTCCAAAAGTCTGGAAACGCCCTAGAAAAGTGGGGTTTTGGACAATATTGGCATGAATCCTTTTTAATTTGGGATAATTTTGCCCTGATAAGGGACAACACAAACTACGAAAACATATTTTATTACATAAACAGTTTATACATAGAAAAAACTTAAATTTTCGATTCATCAAAATATCCACCATTAATTACAGCTCTGCATAATCTGGGCATCTGAGCTGTCAGTTTATTCAAACATTGACGTGGGAATTGGCAATCAATTGTTGAAGCTACAGTATTAAGGTGTGCTGACCCAAACATCTTTTAAAAACCAGGGCCAAGTTTAAACCAGTAACCAGGCATCACAGCTGGCAATGTCTGACTTTGACATGTATATATTGCCATTATTATGTTTTATTGCTGGTCTTCAATGAGAATGTCAAGTTACTTTAATGCATTTGCCCCCAAAAATAAGGATTTATGCTGATATCGGCCAAAACCACACTTTGCCAGGGGTGTTTCCAAACTTTTGGAGGGCAGTGTATACACACACACACACACACACACACACACACACACACGTAAATTAAATAAATGCTTCTTTGGTGAGTATAAGATTTTTCTTTCAAAAACATAAAAAAATGTTGCTGATATCAGTGCAGTTGTATCAGTAAATTAACTATTTAATAAAATTAATATTTAATGTTCTCTTTGGGATGAGATGATGGAAAAAAAATCTAAGTAATCAAAAAACTTTCTAATCATCCAGTTAGTTTGCATTAATATGCATGTGTGTATATATATGCCTTCATTTAAAATAATATAATATGGGAATTGTGTAAAGTGATTATATAATATTGTATATTAGTAATGAGTATTGAATGTTTTAGTTTGTCCTGTTAGGAAAGGAAATGTTTCTTCATGTGGCAATAACCAAACTTAACCAAAGAAAGATTGAGTTTCATTTTATTCATATTTATTTTTGTTGCACAAGACTGCTCAAACACGAGATGAAATTCACAACTTAAAATTGTCGAGTTTGTGTGTCAGTTTTTTTGTTTTTTTTTAGATGTTTAGTTGTTTCAACATTGAAAATGAAAGACAAAATGAAAATAAATACAGTACAAAACAGTTAATCCAAACATATGTGACAATATGCTGGACAGGTGCAAAAGATAACAAATATAGCAATGCAGCGTAATTCTATTTGATTCCAGTTATCAATAATTCACAATCTAAATTGTGCACTATAAAGAAGACAGTTCAAGACCTGTATGTTTCTATGTGAATCTATAAGGCCATTAGTGACTTTGGCCCAATAAAATTCAAGGATGTAATGAAACTGTCACACTCCTTGTTTTACATAAAAAAAAATAATAAAGAGGGGAAACTACAGTCAAAGGCTTTTTTTCTCAGCAAAGGCGAGTATGGAAAACATGAGAATGCTTGTATATTCTACTCTGAAAGCTGTACAGTAAGAGTTCAAACAGCACACCATTACCATCTGCTCCAGACTAGCGTCTACTATAACTATTGATGGCAATTCAATTCATTTGAAAACAAAAACAAGCATGATTAGAGATATAAGTAACGGTGAAAACGACCAGTCATTGTTCAATACTAAGTTTGTCTTGTGGTTTCTAACAGCCAAGTGTAAATGCAGAGACTACGTGTGTCAATCACTGATAAAACAGAAATCAAAATGCAGACTGATTGCATGATGCAGTGAGAATCTTTACAGAACACAGGGAGAGGCATAGTGTTCATCACAATTCAAAGTTAGAGCATGTATTTAGTAGACTGTAGTCAGCCCGGTTTACAAAAGCCAGGATATCAACGGATATGGCTACTATCAAATACCAAAGGATCTGATGCTCATTAAATTCACATTATCGTTTTCTTCTGCAGCTGTAGGAGTTAAAATTGCTTCCACATTCTTATTAAGACTCATTTCCCGTAACTAAGCGATCGACTCCTGTTTGCACACATTTGCATTCGATAACATCTGTCCGTATCGGTTTTCACTACAAACAAAATGAATGATAGCAGGAATGTAGAATAAGGTCATTAGTAATTGTGAGGCCATACAATGTTTTTAAGAGTTAGGACAAAGACTGTAATGTTAGTTAAAAGTTAATGGCTTACAGTTCGCATCTATACTGCATATTATACATCTCATTCAATTTAGTTGTCAAAAAAAAATATCCACCAATAATAATAACAAAAAATAATTAAATAACTTTAAAGACCAGTGAGTTAAACGAGCGGAAAGATTGTGAATAGGAAATGCAATGATATGAGACTGTCAGTTCAGGTTTTGATTGCTGGATCTAGCAAAGTCAGATTTACTTTTGTACAACTTTGTGTTTTAAATATTATCAATATCATATTACATCCTTTTTCCAGGTGTCAAACTGTAGTGTTTAATGATCTTACTATCGGTTTGTCAGTGACCACTTTCCTAAAGTACAGGAAGGCTGCTGTTCACATGATGCTGTTAAATGTCAAAGTGACGACATTACGCTAAACTAACAGTCTGAGGACCGTTGGGGATACTTCACGAAAGTTGATGAGGAATAGTTTTAAATCTCCTTCAATATTCAAGGACTCGTTCACATGTATGGGGTTCAGTCAAAGACGATATTCAGAAACCAGAAAGACACGTGTTTCACTTCAACAGGATATTTTGCGCAAACAATGCATACTGCTTGTGTAAGAATCTAAAATAGCATGTTGGTGAGAGCCCACTTTGTAGTGCAGAGTTGTGGAATGTGAGCGACAGAGCGTTTGTGTGTCTGTGTGCTGAACTGTATGTATCTGAACAGAGACACTGGAGGGGTGTGGAGACAATGAGAAAAGAGCACTCTGGGAAAGATAAGGTCGGTTGAAAGAGATTTACAGCATTGTCGATTCTGTTCTGCATAACCTCTGAACCCAGCCAGGTAATCCCGTTCAGCCCGCCTCATCTCTCCCTCCATCTGATCATTGCCTCTCCACTCCTCCGTCACTTCTCCACCCCTCACTGCTCGTCCTCGCCGAAGACGTCGTTCTGTTTACGCTTCATGTTCTCAAAGTCGAAGTCACTGCCTGTCATGCGCTTGTAGATGTCCTTGATGTCGTTACAAGTTGTTTCAAAATGAGTGGTGGCATCGTAGGACCGTGATGCAAAAATCTGAAACAAATGACAACGAAAGTGGTTATAATTTTGATTGATGCCCAGCAGTGCCTTATTTAAAGAAATTACTGTGAAGCCAGTTGCTGTTAACTAAAACTATTAAAATAGTCTGTTAATTGAAATAAAGCTGAAATAAAATTAAGTATGAATAATTAGATGAAAAGTAAAGATTAGAAATGTTTCCTTGGAATAAAAACTAAAGTTAAACCTAAAAGTGAAACAAAAATAAAGCTAAATAGAAATATTAATTTTTTTTTCAATAATTTTCGTTGAGCGAAATAAAGTATACTGATGTAAAGTATACTTGCTAAGTCTTTTATCTAAAATGTAATATTATTTCAGTTTAAATGAAAATTAGAAATGTTTCCTTGGAAATTAAATTAAAGCTGAGTGAAATATAATATATACTGTAATTACTAAAAGAGAAATAAAATATAATATAAAAAAGAAAAAGCACAAAATAAAACAAAATTATAAAAAACTAATTCTAAATAATTGTAAATACTACAATAGCAGATAAATAATATTAAAATGCTGACCTGGCTCTCTGTGCCATCATCTGTGAGTTCATACATGTCACTGATGGCCACAAACCTGCAAAAATGACAAAATAAAAAAATTGCATTCGTGTAGTATGATATATGTGTGTTTAATACAACATTTAGCTGTAGTCCATGAATTTAGCGGGCAAAGTGGCATTGCAGACAAAAGCATGTGAGTGGTGTGGGTGTTTGTCTGGAGGGAAGTGTATTTAGTGTATTTTTTTAAACATACTATTACTAAATGGTTACATCTTTCTGAACCATGTTACTTGGTATTTACGTCAAAGTTCTTTACTAAAACAGAGCCAAGAGAGTAAACTGACTTTTGGTCAATGGGCTCGAGGAGTTCCAGAGCAGGTTCGATTTCAGCTTCAGGATCAGCGGTTTCCACAGTGGTGCTTGCAATGGCGATGTACTTCCCCTGAGCCGCCACATTATGGGCGTAGGAGATCATGCAAACATAGATATCTACAGACAAACGAGAACAAATTGTGCATGAAGTACTCATTACATCACACTTTTGCAGCTCAGCTCATTTTTTTAAACGAAAGCAAGCAGCGCCCTCTAGTGGTGACTGTACACAAGTACTGATGCAGAGAAGCTGTAATGCATGCATACACACACACACACACACACACACACACACACTAATGGACTAGTGTAGGTTTATCCTATAAGTTTTGATATATTGTCACTCACCTGATTTGCGATTAACCTGGTTCTGAGGGATGATGATCTGGCAGGAATTGGCATCATTAGTGTTTTTAATGGGATGGCTGAGGACGCAGATGACCCGGATCACCTGGCCGACTTTGTGCACGCGGTCCGGGATGTAGCTAGGGTCGCAGATGAGCTGCTTGCAACGGGCAACCTGGAAAAATCAGGATTATTGAGGCAAATCAGAAGACAACACCAGATCTTATACATATATGTAAACCTATGCATGAAAACCACCCATTTAATCTCATGATGCATGCTTGATGAAATTAAACAAACATAATTGTCTCAACATTTTTTAAGGAAAATCCACACATTGTCATGTTGTAATAAATCAGTTTAATTTTTAATAATATAAATTATTACTATTTAATTATTCATTTTTAGTAATATCACACTGCAAACAACACTTTAAGTCTAATGTTTTACCTCTCCCTCCGATTTCACGCCCACCACATGTCCTCCCTCCATCACGATCTCGTCCACTGGTTTGTTCAGCATGTAGGTTCCTCCATAAATTGCACTTAACCTGTAAGTTCACAAGGGAAAAGGCCCATATTTATAACATAAGGACTTTACAATGACGCTCAACACATGATTACTAGGATGATTGGGTGGGAGGAGCGGCTGACCTAGCAAACCCTTGAGGCAGCTCCCCCAGTCCGTACAGAGGGTACAGGTATGGGCTCTTCCCGTAGCGTGCCAGAGACTCACTGTAGAGTTTGATCCTATTGATGGTCTCTAGACACGGCTGCTCAAGGTAACTAGGAGGAATTCAATTCAGTACATTTACCACCAATGCAAAAGAATATGCTGTCATTTACTGGCAAGCCAAAAGCAAGACACCACACGTGAATAGATATCTAATAGATATCAGAGTACTTCCTCAGCTAAATAATCACAGTGTATTTGGACGATTGTTTTGTTTTACAAATTTTTAAGGTGTTAGGTTTGAATATGCAAATGAGGTATTATCTGATTAAATATGCACTGATTTGCATACATTTCCACAAAAGAAATCTGAACATTGTTTGATTTTGTTGACATGAATCTCTCTGACATCTCTTTTTATCACTCTATAAATTAGAACACTGTCAACAGCCAGAAAAAAATCTATATATTGACATAGAAACAAACCCTCCTGTAAAAATCATTAGAATACAGATAGAAATAAAATCTAAAAGTTTGTTGTATTTAAGTGCTACTGAAGTGGAAAAAATTCAAACTCATTTTGAGAAAAAATCCTTTAAAGATTTGTGTTGTAATTGAAATCTACAGATGCAGATAAATAAATGTAATAAAATAAACAAATGTGCAAATCAAGGTTTTTTTTCTGTAGTGTCTTGCCTTAAATGATAAGTTTTATGATGAGAGCAATGATAAGACTCTTGGGGTTTTGTAACACTAGCGACACTCACTCGTCTGTCCTGTAGAGGGCCAGGGCATGTCCCGTGAAGTCGACGACGTCCTGACCTAAGTCAAACTTCTTGTACACATCTCCCATTGTTGTGAGTTTGGGATCGACGCCTTCAAAAGTCTTGGGGTCGTTCTCATCAAAGTTTGCCACAAAAACTAGGAACTTGCGGAAACGTCTCTTCTCAAACATTCCCATTAGGTCTAAGCAACACATGTCACGGGTCAACTAAAGGAATCTGCATTTTTAACAAAAACAATCATTCTTGATTTCGTCCTAGAGAAAATAAAACCCCTAGCTGGACTTACTTGAAGCCAGTGCCTCTGTCTCAGTAGAGGGCACTTTGTAGATTTTTCCTCCTTTATACACAAAGCTTCCCTCGACCACTTTGAAGTCAAGATATCTGGTCACTTCAGTGTATAGAAGCATCTTAACTAACTGACCTTAAGGAAGAAAACAATGACAAAATGCAGTGGTACATTATTATTCGGAATATTATTTAAAAAAATTACAGATTTGCATGAATTAAAGGACAACAAGCTAATCTAAAAACATGTTTTGAGCAATATTATCACACCAACTATCATGTTACTTAAGTTTTTACCATTGGCCATTAAAAATTTAGGAATAAGATCCACATTCCAGTCTCTTCCCCGGCCCATTGACTCTGGGGGGCTGTCTGAAATCCCAAATCTCTTATAGAGCTGAGAGAAAAGCATGTAAAATGTGAGTGCATGCGTAAATGTTTAAAAACATATATTGTATATTAATATAAACATTAATATTAAAATATAAACATGAATTTGTTAAAACACATCGCTACAAATTTATTCTTGCAATTAGGCTAAACAGTTACAGTAAACGTGCAATATCAAGCAGACATGAGATTGGAGTAGTGACAGCGGTAAATGTGAAGCATCCTCACCTCCTCCAGGGGTGTGATGGAGGAACTTTCACCACCGTAGTATGGATTTCTGTCCATATGCAAAACTTTCTTCCCATTCACAGACATGATCCCAGAGAGAATACATTCCTACACAAATAAACATCATTTAGTTGAAATAATCGGTCATGGATATAAATTTTTTTTTTTTTCTATTCATCTGTTGACATGGCAGCGGGTATCTATCCATTGCCTTGACTTCCGTGTTAAACACTGGGATGGATGCGAGTCACCCCACCCAAATAGTGATGGAAAGTCCGAATCATTTCCGCGAATCGGTTCTTTTGAACAATTAATGGAGCGCTTCGAAAACGAATTCTTCTGATTCGTCTACGTCATTCTGACATCCTAGCTTGGCTTATTAAATGTTTTGAAGTTTGATTAAGAGCAGAGTTTACTGTAATTTTGTGTGTTCCGATTTCGTTTGTTTTAGTCATGTCATAAAACCGTAATAAATTAGAACCTAAATTTAATTTACAGTTACGTTAAACAATACTATTTGTTTACATCTTGGCTGAAGTATCACATCCACCTGTTTGTATTTTAAAACGTCCATATAATCAAATCTTAAATACACTTTCAGGAGGTATTTATAAATTTTTTACTATTCGGTTATTAATGAGTCAACGACCGAAGAACCGCTCAGATCGATTCACTGAAAAGATCCGATTCACAAGAACAATTTGACGAATCGAACTACACCCAGCCCACATTATGAGCCGCAGCCCAGATCAGCCACTATCCTCCATGAGGAAAATAGAGGAAACGTTTGATAAAAACACTTTTTTGTTTTTATTATTATTATTAGCAATACTGTTTTTTTGCACGAATGTAACTAATGTCAAGCTCCCACATTTGTAAAATTAGGCTCTTTAGATTATAACAATTACAAAATAAATACTCACTAAACCCAGAATTACAGGCAAACAGTGAACTAACATCAAGTACAACACAGCTGTTACGTTGGCAAACCATAAAAGGCTAAATATCCGCAATAAATACATGTATTTCCCCTATTTCGACGACCGAGCAAACGGGATACCTGATGCCACTCCTTAGAACCAGACACTGAGAGAAGAATCATTCATTACTTTTTAATAACCGCTTTCATGTCAATATATGATGCCGCCTCAGTGGCTTTGAAAATTCGGGGGAAGGTGGATTTGGGATGGATTGCACTCGTATTTATGCAGAAATTGCGAGAAATGCTGGCTCACTACAGACACAGTACAGGTCCAAAGGATGCGTCAGCAATAGGCCGTCGGGTTCAATCAAACGCAAAGCATCTATTGGTACAGCCTCATCTATAAGCATCCGAGCATCCATCGGTAATGTCTTAATCTGTTTCCAAAGCGAGCGAGCCATCATTGACCCCAATGCGTTACTCACTGTGAGTCCGGTGCCCAATACGATAACATCATATTCCTCATCCATGTTGTATTACAGTGGATCTCCCAAATTTCCGCTGCAAAAAGGTGTTGATGCAACAAAATATTTATGCAGAACCAGTCCGTTGTCCTATTAACGTTAGTGGCAAAAACGGTATCTTTGGAAACAATTATCGCTCAAATAATTTGGTACGTATCACAATTGATCACTGACTGTGGTGCGACCGGCGAGAACAACCAAAGATGGCCCTGACCGCAGCACGAGCTCCAGCGGTGCGGAGACATTCGCGAAATAATATAGTGCACCTCTCTAAACGGAGATAATCAATATTGCTGTGAATGTCATCAACACAGACTTGCAATTCAGCAGTAAATATAGATGCTTTACAAATGTCAACTATAATTCACCTCCTGGGTATGTAATTTAATTGATTTGACTACGCTCGGTGGCGTTTTCATTTCCCCATTTTACAGCTGAATGGCACAGGGCGCAGTCACAGTACCAGATATCCCTCCGCCGTCAACACTGTGGATGATGAAGCCTCTCTCAATAATGCGTGAATTAACGTGGTGATGATTATTAAGATAAGAGCTGTTTTAGTGTTATGCACGAATTTTTCTACAACATGCTCATAATAATATACGATCTGTTAGTAGTTTAAAAAAGCTGGATTAAAATGCGATCATATGACAGAGACTCCCTGTCAATATTTAAGCCTGACATTACAGCGCCATCCCATGCATAAATGCAAACTTTACATTGAGTATTCAGAAACGGATTATCTCTGTGTGGTCTAAAGCAAAGGAAATTTCTGATGGACAGTTCGATATTTTACAGGTTATAGCGAGGACTGATACATTTGGATTCTGCAGGTAGCAGAAAGGAGACACACGAGAGTTAATTGTTAAACTGGACTTAAAATCAAACGATATTTTATCAGATGTTTCTGTTTCTACAGGATAATGCGTGAAACTTTATAATATTTTATATTTTTGGCCACTGTAGTAATGTATTTTACAATACAGCGTTTCTATCTGAAGACAGACAGATAGACAGACAGACAGACAGACAGATAGATAGATAGATAGATAGATAGATAGATAGATCCAAATCGAATTTAAATTTAAAAGTTCATTTTTAAACGTTTGTAATCATTATGGTTGAGTTTTAAATGAAGGATATTTTACAGCGGCTGGATGTTCTTTTTCTTGCTGGCCTAGCAAATAATGCAAATGTAGTTTATTCATATGGTGTTCAGCGTTAGACGCTGCATCTCGCGCATGCGCACTGCTCTGAGGACGTGAACGAATCGAGTCAGAAGAGAATCGCATGATTGAAGAAAAAAACAGTCACATGATCATCAGCGCTCTGCCATTCACGTGACTGTCCTGCAGCATGACGGAAGTGGGAATGTGGCGTAGTAGTCTCTCAACAATGGCCTTCACCTCGGTTTTATTATTTATGTGCTCGATTTATAGCTGTTATGCTCAAGTGCCTCTGCTCATGTGGACCAGTGATGGGTACGTCACACGTTTGCCTCTTGAATATTGTTTTCAGATTGATTTCTATAGTAACTCCAGAACACTGCTGTGCTTTTCTTGTATATGTTCAGCTAAATCATTCAAAAACGATTGGTAGAGGTTCATTACAGTGGACAAGGTTTCAAGTCAGCCTGGTTCTGCTGAGGGGGGTCGCGAACTGAATGATATCTTTGTCAATACAGGTCCAACATGCCACATCTGGCTCAACCAGCAGCTGGTCAGACTGTGTCTGGTGGCCAGCTGGCGTCTTATCTGAAATCTGCCTTGTCCACTGCTCCACACAATGTGCTGCTCTTCCTACAAGATAAGGTAAGATGCCCCAGTTGTGTAAAATGCGGGATAAAATAACGCCCCTGCAGTGCATCCTTTTGTTTTTATCTGCTATTTAGCATTTTAGACATTTGATTAGTCTTTGATTTGGTTATATGACCTGTTTGAAATCTATGAAATAATGAACAATGTGGTGTATGTTGGAAAAATGTCCTCATTGCCCTTTAAAATCATTTCCACACATTGTCCTTGTTGTCCCTAAGTTAATTTCTGATATTATTGAAAAGTTTTATAATGTGATCAGTGTAGTAGGAATGTATCATTACAGTTAATTTACAATGTGGAACTATTAGTGAAGTAGTTCCCTCCTCTCTCACGCTGATATTTTTACTCTCATAGTTACTGGACTTGTCAGTCTAGTGTGACTTTGAGCCACAGTCTTACTTCCCCATCCATCTTCCCTTGGACATACCAGGATTTCATTACCCTTGTACAATTTAGATCATCTGCAGACTGATATGACAAGATTTCTTTTGCATTATTGCAATATTAAACATCAGAGATGTGAAGCATTTTATACAAGTGTGATTGGTAGATATTAACAATGTATATGTGATCGGAGTTAGTGTTGTTATTGAAAACTGAGACCGCATAAACCGTTTTCAGCAACTGAAATAAAACTAAACTAAAATAAATGAGATGAAAATCTTATTTATTTCAGTTAGTTGCCATGGCAGCATTTCTAATTTTTAAGTATTAAAATTGAATTGAAATCTGAAAATATAAAAATAAAATCTAATTAAAAATATTAATAAATAGTATAAAAATGATACTAAAATAACATAGATGTTATGCAACACCTAGGGTTATTATAATTAACTGAAAGTAAAAATAAAATAATAAAAACATTTTTTGTTGCTTGAAAAAAAAAAACTGTAAATGAAACTAAAATAACTAAAACTGAAATAAAATTCAAATGAAAACAGAAAATATAAAAATGAATTCAAAATATTATTTAAAAATAAATAGTATCTCAGTGATACTAATATAACCAACTTTTTGCCTGCTCTCCCCACTTTATAGCTAAGTATGGAAGACTTCACTATGTACGGTGGAGTGTTTGGCAACAAGCAAGACAGTGCCTTTTTGAATACAGAGGTGGGTGTGCTCTGATTTTTTTTTATTCTGGAGGGATAGCACAACTAGATTTCTCTCAACATTCTCATCAACATTTCTCTCTCTGTATTCAAGTCAGCACTTCAGACGTCCTCCAGTCCCCTTGTGTTGCCAGCCCTGGACTGGTCTGCATCACATTCCATCCTGGAACTCCTCCAGGGAGAGCTGGGTATCCCAGCAGTCCAGATCGACCCCAGCACCCTGAAGGAAATCAAGCTGAACACCGCACAGCCTTCACTGCTGGCTGTCCATCTCCCTTACACTGCTGGGTAAGATGTTCTGTAATGTTATTTATATTATACAGTGTCTTACAAAAAGGGTTCAGATTCTTTTCATCTGAATAACTTTCTGCAACACAGAAACTAAACTGTAGCATTTTCAGCTGTTTCAAAGAATACATTCTAATACAAAACAAAGTCATACCAAAGTGATACATTTTGTTTCAGAGCTTTGAAATAAAACAAACACAGCCCAGTATTTCAGTAAAATGAAGGAATTGATTAATGTCTGAATGCTTTGGCAAGGCACTCTGACTTTCAATAATAATGTTAAAAATGTAAAAACTTCCCTTTTATTACTGTTGATATTGTTAAAACCTAAAAATCATTTAGTTATTGAAATAAAGCTGAAATGAAGTATAAACATTAGAGGAAAACGGAAGCATAAAAAACCTAAATGAAAATAAGATATAGCCTTGGCCACAACAAAAATAAAAACACAACTAATGAAAATGACAAGAGTACAACAAAATTGCTTAAAGAATAACACAGAAAATGTAAAAATAAAAGGTAATTAAAATTTTAATAAACTTTACGACAGTATAGAAATAATACAAAAATAATACTATTTTTGCTTTGTTTGAATGTCAGGGATCAGACAAAGGAATTGCTTTTGAAAAATGGTGAGTAGTTACTCGATAATGATTTTAACATAATGATTGAGTATTGCTTTTTATGGTTTGATTCTTTCTTACTTGTGTTTGTCAGTATCGTTGTGCTGTAAGATTTCTTTTCTGATTAGATGCGATCATTGGAGAGGTCCTCGACATGTTCAAATCTCAGGATGTGCCTTACACTGCTGTATACACCGGCCTGAAGCCTTCTAGAGTAAGTCCTCACTTTTTACATGAATGCATTTCGCAGATGCTTTTATCCAAATAAGGAAAATCACAAGTATGTACTACACTTTTCATTTGACACATAAATTCACAACAGCTTTGATGAAACAAAAATGTATTTCTCATTTATCCTCCTTTTGTAGGTCATTGAGGAGACCCCAGTAATGGCAGGACATTCTGTGGGTCGATCACTACTTCAGGCACCGCAAGAGTCACCTGTGAAACCTCCACTTGTTTTCAACAGCACAGCGGGGCAGCCCTGCATCCTGCTGTGGGCCGACACACTCCTCGCCAGTCACTCTGGGAACCAGGTTGATCTGGCAAAAGACATTTTTAATGGTTCTACTGACGTCACGGCTGGTTCTGTTTGCAATGAAACACTGTCAAGGTCAGAATCATAATAAAACAGAAACCAGTATACATCTCCATATTTTTCAAAGATTTTCTCTTGAAAGTATAAAATATTTTGTTTTTCAGACTCGTTCTTAATTACCAAAATGTTCTGAATTTGCGATCCCTCCGACTTATGTGAGTATTCAACACATAATCCTTCATTGATATGTATTATTTGTCATTTTGAACAACAGGATTTACTGCAATTGTTGGATAAGAAGAAAAAACCTGCATTTTTACATGTATTTATAATAGGTGTGTGACATTACACTCATGTCACCATTCGGATCAGTACACAATACTGATCGTATGATACAATATTCTCACAATACTTTGAACAGATAGTACTTTTTTAGAAGTGAATAAACATTGGTCCCCTGTGTACAGGCCAATAGCAACACCAAAATAGAAATATTCATGATTTGCTTATCCTCAAAACAAAAAGCCCCACAAAATTCATGTTAAACACACATACTTGTTCGCTGTCCCTGACTATAAACATTTAAAAAGTATTGTATTTTATTATATAATGTATTTTGTCTTCACTTTATTGATTAGAATGATTTCTGAAGGATCATGTGACACTGAAGACTGGAGTAATGGCTGCTGAAAATTCAGCTTTGCCAAAATGAACAAATGACGTTTTGCAATAAAATAACAAAACATAATATTCCATAATTGTACTATTTTTATAGAAAAAAATGCAGCTTTGTTGAAGATAAGAGACTTTAAAAACATTTTTAAAAATTGTAATTAATTAAAAGCTTTGGCCCGTAGTGTATACATGATATATATTGCTTTTTTTGTTGTTGTATTGTAGCAATATATTGTAACACCCTTAATTTGTGTTATGATACTTCCCCAAAGCTTCTCTATGCGCAAGATATTCTTTCCTGTATCTGCTCGCAACTGGTCGATGATGGAGCAGGTGGAGCTGGAGTATGACGGGCAGAGGGCCATCTTTAACGCCAGCAGTGGGATCTACTCCCCTGCAGAGTATTCTTTCCATTGCCAGAGTGTGAGAAGCGATCAGAGCCCCCTGCT
Source organism: Barbus barbus (assembly GCF_936440315.1). Classification (NCBI taxonomy): domain Eukaryota; kingdom Metazoa; phylum Chordata; class Actinopteri; order Cypriniformes; family Cyprinidae; genus Barbus; species Barbus barbus. The sequence goes on from NC_136718.1 coordinate 15,441,602, forward strand.
GGTGCCCCACAGTGCTACAGACAATGCTAGCCAATGGATACTGTCCTTCACTGATTTTCAGGTACTATATCAGTGCTGTTTTGAGCTGGTAGTGTTAAACGAGACTCATTTACAGTATACCACAAAAACTCCACATTGATGCATCATGTTTCTCACAGATCCAAGGCTTCAATGTTACTGGTGAAGACTTCTCGTATGCCAGCGACTGTGCAGGATTCTTCACTCCAGGGATTTGGATGGGGCTGCTGACCTCTCTGCTCATGGTGTTCATTCTTACCTACGGCCTGCACATGATCATGCAGCTTCGCACCATGGACCGCTTTGATGATCCAAAAGGCCCATCGATTTCAGTGCCTCAGAGTGAGTGATTTGAGCCAGAAAAAAGAAAAGAACTGTCATTGTCAAAATTGTAAAAATATACTTGATTTTTATGTGTCAAAACCGGTGTGGTTGGTAATCAGGAATTTACGGATCTAGCACGAGTATTTGAGTGTTTTTAAGAGTATGTGTTTTCAAAGGCAAATCATATTTTTCAAATTTATTTTGATGTCTTGAAAGACATCAAAAAAAGAAAGTGTAGAAAGTGGTGAAATTATTTCCATATCTCCCTCATTACATTTGTAATTATTTAATTAACATTTTACAGTAGGGTTCTATACATTAAATGCACTAACTACCATGAAACGGTAAACAGTTATTTTACAGCATTATAATATACACGTACACACACACATGCATGCATGCATACATACACGTACACATACACATGCATGCATACATACAAGAAGGAACATGGGCTTACACTGAATATTATACATATTTTATATTTGTAAATTAACATGGGTCTAGATTAATTAATGCTGTAAAAAGTTGTTCATTGACATTTATTCATGATTGAACCTACACATTTCAGTACACATACAGTGCACATGCATGTTTCTCTGTCTACTGGTAAACTAGACAGACTTATGAATGCAAAAGCTTTTTTGACACGTTTTGCATTAGAACATCTTGTGCTGTTATTTATCATGTCATAAATATGGCTGTTTGTTTCTCATATTGTACTGGGTTTGTGTAGTTGTACATCTAAGAGTTGACAATATTTCATACCAAATGTACAATTTAAGTGCCTAAGATGGACCAGTCACTGCACGGAAAATGAACAGTGCAAAATTAAAATGCAAGTCATGAAGCTAAATTATGATTTATTGGTTATTAGTCTAATAAAAGTGCCAAAAGTATAGCATTGTGTTTTCAGTGGATAAAATGTTTGAATTTATGAGATGCCCAAAATAGTCAAATTAAAGATTGAATGGTTTATAGGAGACCTAAATCTGTAAATGCAGTGTAACGTCATCGTTTTGCTATTGGTTGTGCAACTGGACATGAAGTTAATTGAAGTGACTATATTTATTAAGCTCATTGGAGCAATATTGTCCATTCAAAATATGCCATGTCCGGTATGATTCAGGAGTAGGTGTTATTTTACAATGTGTTTTGTTTGGCAGGTAGTGAAACATATATTGTATATTCTACTGATTCAAGCAGTTCACATCACTATATTTGCAAGAGAGGTGCATTGCAATCATGTCATAAACATCCTTTTTTTAACCTGAATGATTAAACTACAACTAAATATCTCAATTGCTCCTTGTAACAATGCTTTTATTTTCATTTCATAATATGGTGAAAGAACATGGTGTATTAGGAGCCTTGTGATACAGAAAGCAGCTATACTGGTTGATTATGAAATGTATCCACTGATGGAGCTACTGGTCTCTTGCGAAATCTAATTTTACAACATCACACTTTGTCAAACAGAATCAGTGCTTAGGTCTGCAATATCTAAGAACTGAAATAAAACGAACAAATGAAAACCAAAGTTAAGAACCCAAGTGTTTGTTTTGATTGTGGAGTTTTTAATTTGAGACATTCCAGGCACCCAGACATCTCAGTGAAATACAGAATAGCAAAAGGTGGATTTATATTTGATCAACTTTGTTTTCCAGAACTAGTGCTGTTGTAGAGACATGCCAGTGCATTCCTAGTTTAAAACAGCATAAATAGTGTTTCAAAACCATTCCACAGTTAACTGCAACACACACATTTCAGAAAAAATTTCTACATGAACAACTTCAATTAAATTATAGCATTGAGCAAACTTTTTCAAAAGAAAAAAAGTGCCCAATAACAAAATGCAATTAGGCCCCTGTAGGTATTTGGTCTTAAATAATTTGGAAAATTCTGTAAATATTAATAAAATAGACAAAAGTAAATTATGTTTAACATCTTAAAGAAAAGTTTACTGAAATCTAATGATGGGGGGGGGGGGGGGGGGGGGGGGGGGGGTGTAAGTAATCAAAACCAATAGCAAAGCTTTTCTAATGTAAATAGAACCGTTACAAACTCTGCTCAACGCATAGCTAGACAAGACTGAACAAAAACCAGAGCAGGATGACAAGGCACTTCAGCAGGATTAAACAAAACTTTCAATTTAAAATCAGGACTGCAAATAACATTCTGCAGTATATTTACTATACACCCCCAAATTAATTTATCCAAATGAAAAGTAGTAACAGGCAAAACTAAGACAAAGTCTTAAGCATTGTACAACATTTGGTTTTGTTTACACAATGTGGCTTCACAAACACTATGGAATAGTTATGAATTTAAACAATCCTCTCTTTTAAATCAAGAGAATTGATCAGACATTCTACATCAATATTCATGCTAAATCTAGGCTTCAACTAAATTAGAAGATAAGGGACAGTCAGTGCACTTTTTTTTCTGTGAATCTTTAGATTTTAGAATCTTTAGGAACAGCAACATCATTAAGAGTAGAGCGATCACCGTTTCAACACTTTTAAAAATCAAGTTAGAAATGGCAAGCAAACACTTCATGAAAGTGAAATCAACCTGACGTGTGAAGACGGATCTGTTTCAGAGTACAGAATGGGGTGAAGTTCGCAACTGCTAGAAAGAAATTGATCCAAATTAAGCAACAGTGGGTCTGATTACAGAGGAATTTGATGTGGAAAATCAGCTTCTTTATGGATTCTGGGAAGTGCTTATATAAATGTATATATTTGCAGGATGCTTCACTTGTATTTTCACCAACTTCATGAAAACCTGAAATTAGAGGTACAAAAATGATCATATAGCTAATCATTCACAAAACAGAGTAATGTTTTTTTTTTTTTTTTTTACTTTTAAGAATATAGAGAAAAGGTACATTTATATAATTCATTCAATTTAAGCCACAAAAACGGGCAAATCCCAGTTATATCACGCTCAGGTAAAAAGCTAGAAGAATGAGTAAGCAGTGTCTAGAAGTATGGATTTGCTAAATACAAGGTCACGAGGAAGAACCTTCAGAACTCGAAAATCCTCCATAATCCTTAACTCTTCAATTAATTTTTCTTAAACTCTTATATTTTGGGATTGATGGGTTTCTGACATCAGAAATCTGACCACTCACATTTAAGTGTCAATTGGTTATGTTTACATGCAACCAAATTTGAGAGAGCACGTAAACACTCAATCGGACTGAAAACCTAAATTGAAAGGACTGCGCATGTGCAATGATGCAGAAATAGCGTAATGACGTATGACGCGTGGATCGAGCTGTTCTTCCTTTTAAAGTGTTGTATAAATGCGTGTCCTGTCATTACATAACTCTCCTTTCACTCAGCAACTGAGAAGTGGAGCAGGACAACATCCCAGTCCTTGTTTCGGATTCTCATCCACAGGTAACCCGTTTTGCAGGGAAGGGCATTTTTACTGTGTGATAAATATGAGCAGCACAGCACAGCGGTTTAGATTTACCCAGAAATATCAAATATTAATTCTTCTGTTAAAAACAAAAAGAAAAAGTGTAGAAGAGTGGTTACGTGCAAACAGTGAGAAACTCTATATGTGCGGTGCGTGCATGTAAAAAAAAAATAATTACTATTATTCCGATTTGAAGCTTGGGACATATAAACGCGCACATCAACCCGATCACTTTATTTAACGTTCATGCTACATTCAGATTCATCAATCGGAATGAATTCAGTCCAAAAATTGTACATGTAAACATGCTTGTATGATGTTCAGAAACTCTGCCTCACGGTGATGTAACAAGGAGGAAGTAAGAGAAGACTTTCTTTAGGAAAGTTGCATAGTTCCCATTGTCCTTACCATGTATGACAGGATGTTACAATGTATCCTCTTCTTTATTAGATTTTGCCACCTTGTCAGAATACTCATGTTTTGACCTGTAATCCAAATGTGATGGTCAGCATGTGCATGTATAAATAACTGGGTATATTAAAACTCAATCTACACACAAGGCCTCACCCCACTGTCAAACACAGAAAACCCTGCCACCCAGGGTGAAAAAAAAAATAAAATAAAAAAAAACACGCTGATTCCCATATGGCCTATCAGAACAACGGGTTGCAAAAGTGAAATTTTCACAAGAATTTTTAATGGGAACTTTATGATCATTTTTATACACGATTAAGCGTTTTGTGATTTGATGTCATTGCATATATTTATATTTTTATTTAATTACCTGCTCAAAAAAGTGACTGTCCACTTTTTCAGCATTCTCCTAAAAGACATTCCCTTCAAAAACAAAAGTAATCCACTGCGTTTTCAGCAGCTCAGATGTTGGGAGTAAATGATGACTGCTATGTTCATTACTACACCCAACAACAAAACACCTCAATCGCTATGGAGACATTCTTGTCTACAACCGCTCTGGCGGTGAAACAATGGTGGACTGATGACAGCTCACTCAGGACGGGTCTAAAGTAAGACACCAGTGTCAGTCAGCAATTGTGGGAGCGGCCTTGGCCAGTGTGACATCACACAGGAATCTGAGAATGGCTTTATTTGAGAAAAGGGTAATGATTTTAGGAGAGATTAAAAAAAAAAAAAATACACTGGGTGGATTTTTATTATAGGGTGGTTGTGTACACACACTGCCAACACACATTTATGTCCATTTAACATGTAGAAGTGCATTTCGCATCCGATGACCCATTTAAACAATTCTTAAATAATCAAACAACATTATAAAAAGTGCATGAAAATCAAAAAACAATGAAAGTGGGTACTTAAATGCTCATGAGCGAATTAACTGCACATGAAGCACTGAAAAAAAATATTCAATATAAAACTACTTCGTAACTGATTATTAAAAAATACACAAAGAGGCACAAAATCACTTTCACTGACTTTTAAATGAAATTTTCCGTCCTGGTGGAATGGCCTGCCCAACTCAATCCGAGTAGTCCTTAGCCATCTTCAAGAATCGGCTAAAAACATCTCTTCCATCTTTATTTGACCCTCTAACTCTAGGACTCTATTCTAATTCTATTATAAAAAATAAAAAAAATAACTTGCCCCTTTTAGCACTCTATACTTTTACTACTTGTTTTCTTTAAAAAAACTAGCTTCTCTATTCCTTTTCATTTTATTTATTATACAATTAACAACAACAAAAAAAGGCCTCTAACACTAGCTTGCTCTATTGTTTTAATATTCTATCCGTTTGCTTTTTATTATATAATGAAAAAAAACCTTGCTATGAGTACTACGTTAAGTTAATTGAGACTTGTTAAAACACTTGCATATCATTGCTCTTTTGTTGGTTTGGTTGAAATGTAAATTCTGTCAGTTTTATAGTGAAATGTGTTTTACAATGTTTTTCACGCTCTTTAATGTGGCGTGACAGATTGCTGTATTCATGAATCAATCGTCTTTTCAATTACAATGAAACGGTTTCATTAAATTATACTGTTTTTTTTTTGGTAAAAATCCACAGTATAATAGCTACAGTAAATGATTGGAAATATTTCATTTCTTCCATTCATTATTTGTAGAGCACCAGCCAGTAAATCACAATAATTTTATGCTTTGTTGCTTGACAGAATTTGAAAGCTGAGCTGCGTTATATCACAAAATACAAATGATAAATGTGTTTTTCCTATATAGCAGTTATAAAACGCATGAAAAAAACAAAAACAAAACCGTAGGCAAGCTTAATTTAAAGGACACTAATGTCTCATTGTAATCGGAAAGATGATGGATTCACATGCCGCTTAAACTGAGGCGAATACGGTGATCTGTTACGCCACATCAAGAGCATAAAAAACACATTATTGGAAGACTTTTTTTTGTATTTAAACTAACAATTTGAAAGCTGAGACTTTGGAATTTCTCCCCCAATCCGGCCTAGGCCATTTGCATGCGCAATATAGGCTATACTCTCAAAATATTATAGCCTAACTTTAATTGCTATGATTTAATTCTCATAAATTTGAATAGATCCTCAAAATATTTAGACTATTCTCATAATTTTGACTTTATTCTCCAAACATTCAGACTTTAATCTCGTAATTAAAAAAAAAAAATTTAACGTGGCACTAAAATGTTTCAACCCCCTGATGATGAAGAGCATTCACAGGGATCCTGTCATTTCCTATGCCTCATGGGAGCAGAAAATTGTTTGAAAGGTGGAGTTTTCTGCAGGATTATGGGTAGTCCAGGGAATAGTCACCACCTTTTTAAAATGTTTTGAGCTGTGCATGACTAAACAGCTGGTATATTAAACCTTAACCTCAAAGGTATTTCCCATGAAAAATAAGTGGAAGTCTTACCCAAACCTTCCACCAGTTTTGCAATCCTGAATGCAAAGCATTCATTTATCACCCGATATTTGATTGTAAGAGCAACAGTCTAGACCAGCTGGTCCACGCAAGCCCCCGCTCTGCACATTTTGTATGTTCCGCTTCAGGGGTTTGTTCCATTAGACCGCAAGTACCCTGCAAAGTGGACATCACAGGATATTCTGCCATGATTCCAGTTCGAAAGAAATGTATATGTTCCATTCAAAGGGTATTAAAGTGCGCGAGATGTGACTTCTATGCAAATCTCATAATTACGGTTAAATAACCCTTCACACTTCTGGAGTAAGTTTGAAGTGAATCTGCCGATTTCCCATGTGCAGGGAGTAGAGAACCGTGAACACTATGTAGGGAACATGTCAATCGGAACAGTTCATTCATGGAGCTCGCTTCTAACGTGCTAGTTATCTAAATCAGGAGTTAAACAAAAGAGACATGCAAAATATGCAGAGGAGGGGGGGTTGGGGTGCGTGTCACGAGGACCAGGATTAAGAACCGCTGGTCTAGACGTCACACAAGCAAGAAGTCACTGAGACATACCTTACAGAAAAAGAAATACCTTACCTTTTACAGCAGCAGCAATATATAACCAGTCCACTCAGACCTATTAAACAAAGGAATTGGTATAATTAACCCTGATTAAAAAAAATAAATAAAATTCTTTAGACATAAAATGAAAAACAAAAGTCATTCAGTAGTGTCTACTGACAAAATTTTGTGATTATGTTAAGCATTAATTGAATGAGTTTTCATAATGTTGATGTGATGAGTGATTTCTCCATATATATTTTCTATTAGTGTGTGTGTGTGTGTGTATGTTCATTGCCATCACAAGACTTGGAATATGACACTCGAGTAGCATGAACTACAGATCAGATGAGTTTTTGGTATACTTGTACTGTACTGTTTTAAATATGGATATTTTTCTTACAAAAATGCATCAATTCACTACAGGAAGCCTTTGTTCACCCGCCCCCGTTGTATTGGTAAGAACCAAATATCTTCAGAAAAGCTTCAATGTCATTTTCATTCCATTTTTCCTATAATGCAGCGCTGTTTTGATTATAACCATTACTGGGGAAATAGCTATTTCTGCTGCTCCAAAAGCGTCTCCTGCTGGTAAACAATGAATTTGCATTTTCAATCAGCTCATCTGCTGTTTCAATTTAGACCAATGTGAAAATCGACGTTTTCAATGTTTTTATGGAGTAAACACGCAGAGAAAAGTTGTAAATGTGGACAGGTATATCCCTGGGGGAAGTGCTTCCACACATAGAGTGTAAGTCTATGGGAAACACTCATCATATAGAGCAAGCAGATTAGGCAGTGCAATTTTTCAATTCACGCAGGGTTATGGCCCTGTGTTCTAAGGCTGTCACGATTCCTTGATTAAATTTGAGTAATTTTTAAATCTATTACGTTTATTAAAAAAGATGAGCTCATTTATCCGATTAAAAAAAATAATTTCATAACTGTAATTTTTTTTTTTTTTTAAGACCAAACAGCTACAATTTAACAGTAGATTTAGTGACTGAATAATAGATACACTGAATAATATCAAGGTCAGGGACATGTACATTATCAGGTGAAATATGCAGACTGATACTTACATGCAAATATCAGTGTTAATACCGATGCTATCAGAGGTGTATCTGCAGAAAATGGAGAAAATTAATTGAATGGATTAAGACAAAATGAACAGCACAAGACATATCCTTGCAATCTATTAGAAAACAAAATCACTTTGTAAACTTATTGAATTTTTTTTTTTTTTTTTTTCAAACAAGCTAAAATACCAAACCAGAAATATGACATAACCTGCAAAATGCTCAAAAACTGGCCTATTATTAGATACTTTGTGAGCTAGTCAGCAGAAAATTCCAAAAACCTCACTCTAATGTCAAATATATACATACATTTACAGGAATAGTAGAATTATTACATATAATCCACCAATTTCATAATTTTCAAAAAGATCAAGATAATTGTAATTTAGGAAGAAGCTCTTTTCTGAAAAGTACAAAAAAAGTTAAAACTTTTTTTAAAATGAAAAACACTTACTATTTGTAGTCATGGCCTTTTCTGTAAAAGAGAGGAGAAAGAAAATTAAGATTAAAATACAAATAGATTAATAACCCTGATTAAGCAGATTTAAAAATAAATAAATAAATGATTTGCATATGAATTGAGATTCAGTGTTCTAGCGATTTGCATCAATTCACAAATGTCAAAAATCGATTTTCTAGTTATATAATAATAATAATAATAAACAACAACATGTTGTCGGAACAAAACGGCACCCATAATGGAGGAAAAACAAATAAGTTACATCCTGCCCCATTTTCAGCGAGGCAAGTGTTGAGAAAATTATTATATTAATTATTGATCTTTTACTATTATGGGAAGTAGGGATGTGCCCGAATAGTGAATCCGTATTCAGAAAGGCACGGAAAACAAACAACGCATTCTATGGAGCCACTAAAGGGACATGGTTAGCAGCATGCTAGCGGTTGCCTGTTACATTACAGTACATAAAATTTCACTTGCCACATAAACAGAGTAAGGAGAGTTGACTAATAAGATGGCGAATGATTTGCAGATTCTGAGCACCACTGACTAACATCTAATCTTGTAAAATGTGTAGGGCAAGTCCTCCTGCCGCTCCATAGTATACACAGAGTAATGTTAAGTGTGATCGCGAATCTCGAAAGTGAAAGTAAAAAGCAAGTATTTATACTACAAAATGTCATAGAATAGTGCATAAGTACGCAATTTGGGACGCACCTTTTGTCTCGCTGCACAAAGCACTGTATATAGATCCTTGCACACTGAGTTCACATAATTGGTCTTCTTTTTAATATGTGGCTCTAGTATCCCTAGCAAAGCATCGAACTGAGCCACTGACATCCTGAAGTAAACTTTGAATCGCCCGTGATAATCCTACTGCTCCTTAAGGAGGGGGAACTCTCCGTCCTCTCTATATCTCAGGATTGGATGGACCCAATATTTACTTTCTTTTTGTTCTCCTCTCGCTTCTTAAAAAAAGAAACTCATCCTCAATGCTTGACGACTCCATTTATTAAGGTCTACTGTTCTGTGAAAGTTTTCACAACAGATTAACGGATTAATCACAACGGTTTATTTCATGTAAACAGGATTAGATTACATCTTTTTAAGCAGAATTGATACTTAATATTTGCCACAGCCACCGCTACTTTATTACAAGAGTACCCTACTGGTCCAGGGACAATCATTTAAAATAATAATAATTTTAAAAAATTATTTGAAAATAACGTTGTGTAGTCCAGGGGTTTTCAAACTCGCAGAGCTGGACAAGGTTTAAAATGAGACGCATCTTTTCATTATTTTTACAATTATTCTAATCTCCAAACAGTTTTAGATAGTTCTTTTGCTTTGTGATTGGTTGTTCTCCACTCTGCCCTACACACACGGAAGGATCATGAATGCATTTTCTGCGCTACAGTATAGCTGCACCGGAGTGAGCATGTTTCAGTTTTTATGGACATATTTCATAGTCTCATTAACGTCTGTAAATGAAGAAATTAAAATGTAATTATTAGTTGGGAAATTTTACAGTTGTACTATAAAAATAAAATGGTCATTTTTCTTAATTTCCGCCATATTAAACGTTTAATTAAGAATAAGCTTACAGTAATTTCAATTGTTTATTTTTTTTTTAAATCTTAAATATTTTCGTGGGTCTCGAAATAGATTATACTTCTCTAGGTGGGTCGTGGAATGGAAAAGTTTGGGAACCCCTGGTGTAGTCTATAATACTATAACCACAACCAGTGTCTATACTCATACTCATTGAAAGATTTATTAGTGATGAAATAATTACTTTAGAAATGTATTGGAAGTACCGAGTCAGTGTTTATTATTATTACACATATTCAAATGTCTTTGTGTCAGTTTATCGTTTAAAATGCCCATTTCGTGTGCGTATCCTGGGTGTTTTAATATTAAAAAGCCTACTGACTCGGTACTTCCGCCTAAGTCAACCGTGACCTTTTCCACATAATTGCGTATTACGTGACGTCACGAACGCGCATCACAGAACAGAGCAAGGCGAGCATTTGTGCTTATAAAACTTAAACTTTTTTTTATTTATTTTTGAAATGACCGATCGTTTCGCTAGATAACACCCTTATTCATCGTCTAGTATCGTTTAAAGCCCTTTGAAGCTGCACTGAAACTGTCATTTGGACCTTGAACCCGTTTGGGTCCCATTGACGTTCATTTTATGGAGAAATGTTTTCATCAAAAACCTTAATTTCTTTTCAACTGAAGAAAGAAAGACATGGACATCTTGGATGACATGGGGGTGAGTAAATTATCAGCAAAAGTTTTTTTAAAAGTGAACTAATCCTTTAAATTGTACCATATTAGTACTTCTATAATTTTACAGGATATGTACAGCTACTTTAATTCACAAATTACTTGGAAGAAAAAAAAGGGCTGAATTTTGTGATTACATCCCTGAATATAAATTGAATTTAATTGCGAGGTGGCTGAAAATGTACACCCCTAAATTTTAGGCCAACATTTTCTCGTAATTGTTCATAAATGTCTGAGCATGAAAGTTTCTTAGCTCTCTCTTACTGGATCTTTATGTTGTTAACTCTTTAAAGCAGGGCTATAGAACATCAATGTATACTCCATTATAAAATCATTAGATACACAGTGAAAAGACAATACCATTCTCTTTGGGTGAATCCTTGGATGTTGTGCGAGTTACAGAAGTTACTGTTACCGGGACTGTTATGGTAGTTGCACGAGTTGTGGCAGTTGTAGGTCGGGCTGAGAATCAACATATGCACTGGGTTAGAGAATTAGAAATATGAGTTCAAGAAGTTTATATTCCCACAAATTCAACCACACTTGAAGAAAGAGATAAGAAGCTTTCTAAAAGGTATTTTTTTTTTTTTTAGAGAAGCAGGAAAGTTCATGGACATGTAAACAGTTTTCTAGAAATTCGCTATAAGCATCAGCAGGATTTTTAAGCTCAAATTTAAGAACTTTTTTAAAACCTGCACAAATAAAATTAATACCATATGAGCGGGGTAGGGCAATGTCTATAGTACCATATTAAACTGTAAAATGACTGTAAAAAGCATAATTAACAGTTCAGATACAAGTTTTCACAAAAACAAAAAGTTTTGTAAAATGATAAACTTTACATTTCAGCCTTTAAACCATTTTTAAGAAAATGGATAAGTCAAAAGTATTAATAATACTGATTTTAACAATTATTATCAATACATTATTATATAAATTAAAGAATATGAATTAGGGGCATGCGAAATTGGCAAACAATGATATCTTGATATTTTCTGGGATTTTATTGATAACGATAATTAGACAATATTTTGCTGAGTGGGTTATTGTGCTGACATCTTAAAGATTACCGTGGACAGCTGACTCCTGAATTTTTTTGATATTATTCATATTCTGTGTGGTCAGTTCACAGCAGTGATAGAAATTTGTCTTTTCCAACAAGTTTTATGAGCATTTTTACCTTTAAGCCATTTTTTTTCCTAAAAGTGTGCATCATCTTTTGAGTCAAATTCTTGCATTTGGGCTATTACCAAGCAAATGAAATCAGTATCAACAAAATGCATCTTTGCAATGCATCTGATATTTGAAACATAAAACGTTGAAAACTGATGTTTGAAATCATTTTAAAAAATGAAGATACTTTAAATGTGAAATTAAAACGGCCAGTAGGTGGCAGCAAGTCCCTGTTAATAAGGGAGTCATTGCGATTGAACCAAATCATTTAAAGGGTTGATTCATTCACCGAATCACCGTCATGTTGCTCAGAGACGCGAAACAGAGCTGTATGGTGTCTAAAACGTAAGTCTCTTAATATTAACTTCTTGTTTATTGAACTGTTGCATAAAATCAATATGACATTTTTTCATGCTTATTTTTGAAAAAAAAAAAAAGGCACTCTTCGTGTGATATTAACTATATGGAATGATATAAATATAGGCTATACATTTTCTGCCCCCATATCTTAAATTATGTGATAATTATAAATATATTTTAATAAACTGAATCATGCAGTGAAACTCATACACGCACTAGTTTAACCTGTTAACTGATTCATTCTCTGCCAGCAGGTGTCCCGTTTGGCTGAAATGATGGTTTATTACATTTATAATTCAAAATGACCCGTTAACTCTACTATAAATAAAACCAAATAAAAGGACACGAAGGCTGATAACAAAGGCATCGTAAAATCAAAACTGAGGAAAGTCATCCAAAGTACTTTTTCGCTCTTTTCTAAATTAGTGGTTCTCAATTCCGGTCATGGGGACCCACATACTCTGCACATGTTGCATGTCTCTCTTATTTGACACACCCAGTTCAGCTCATGGAGCGCTCTCCTAATGAGATGATAATCTGAATCATGTGCGTTAAATAAGGGAGATGTGCAAAATGTGCAGAGCAGTGGGCCCACAGGACCGGAATTGAGAACCACTGTTCCAAATCTCCTTAAACCATATTATAGCTTTGTGTAAGGACCGAAATTTAAATGGTGATCTTCCCCTTAACCTTAGCTTTAAAGTATTGCACTCACATTCGCAGACCAACAAGACCTGGAATATAATGCAAATTTTGTTTGGGCAATTTCTATGGTTTCGTTTTGTCATGTGGAGGGTGACATGCTCCGGGCTCCATTCACTTTCTGTAAATATCTTTTGTGTTTCACGAAAAAGAAAAACAAATAGATCTGAAGATAAACATTTAATGACAGTACTTACCTTTGCAGGTCAAGAGCATTTCTGCCCACTTGGTTTCCTCACAGGTAATTGTTTTAGATACTGTCACATCATCTGGCTCGTATCCACTAACGCACTTAAGAGTTACTTTAAATCCATGTGGAAAAGTTTTAAGTGAGCGCAAATCGTCTGGAAAAGTGACATGTTCATTTAACTTCGGTAAACTACAAGGTGCTGTGGAGATAAACACAAGCAACATGCATTATGGTCACTTGATTCAAAACTCCCATAACAGATCCACTACTACTTCAGTTATTATACCATTATTACCTCATTTCTATCTTTTGAACCACTTGAATGTGATGATTAGTTAGACTAACTATAACTCACTATGATTTCCTCACTATGACAACAACACAAGTATGTATATGACAACTTTCATTTTGGGTAAACTGAATACAGAATGCAGCCATGCATTAACAAAATTAATTATTTCAGACTTACCAATGCACCTTGGTGGTTCAGGGTCCCATCCATTTGCTCTACACACAATATAACCTGTTCCGTTCATTTTATGGTCATCTACACATTTGTATTCTACAAAGTTACCCAGCTTGTACGGGGGTGATTTTCCACCGATTCTTTTTACATTAGGAATTGTAGGCGCTGGACACCCATCTGGGAAAAAAAAAAGAAAAGAAAAATTGTTTACGTAAAAGAACAGTATTGATCATTAAATATTTTATTCATTAACAGGAATCAACTCACAAGTGATTTGTTTTCATCTCTTGACTGGCATTTGAACCATAACTTACCAAAACATTTTGGCGGATCTGGTTTAAAGGTTCCATCCTCAGAACAATGAAGTATCGATTGTCCTATAAGATTAAGTCCTCTGTTACAGCTATAGGAGACTGCATGTAAATAATCATAACTGTCCAAAGGCTCATCTTCAAGTTGCCCATTTTCTATGGCTGGAGGTGCTGTACATTTCACCGCTAAAGAGAAAAACATATCCAGGTGAATAGCTATTTATTTCCAGAAAACAAAAAAAATCTTTTAATACAAATTGGCAATGGTTTTGTGCTCTTCAATATCATATTTCACTTGAAGGTAAGAACTAACATACGTTCACAGAGAGGATCTCGGCCATCCCATCCCCGTTCTCGGCATGTTCTTGTTGCTTCCTGACCTGCTAACATGTATCTGAAAGCAATGATTCTCCTCTTACCAAATATTCAACAAACAGCACACAACCTAAATTCCACATGGTTTAAAACACACTTAAAAAAGCATATAGTAACATACCTTAATCGTTTCACTTACCCTTTGTCACAAACTGGTTTAGCTGTGTCACCAAATACATTTCCAGTCATTTCATATCTCCCATGAAGAAAATCTGCAAGGCTTCCACAGGATTTTCCTGTAACATATTCAAGATATTGGCTGATTTAGAATTGTTGCTCTTTTAAATACTGTTGAAAATAATAAAAGTGTCGCTTCATTATAAAGGGATTTATTTTAAGAGGAAATGTGTGATACTGTGATGCTTCCTGCTGTCAGTGGCAAAACCACTATGGGCTATTTCATGATTGTTAAGCTATTTAATGACTTGTTGACCTATAACACATTCTTTCACATATCTAAATTAGACATTTTAAAAAGGCATGTTAGAGAAATTTCCAAATGTAGGGCACTCATATTTAATGACAGTACATACTTGTGCAACTGAGTTCCAGACTTGTCCACTGGTTTCCCTGACAGGTAACTGATTTAGATGCTTTTAAGTTAGCTGGCCTGTGTCCAATCACACACTCAAATGTTACAGTGGATCCGTCTGGAAAACCTTGAGTTGAGAAATGCTCTTCTGTTAAAATGACATTTCTTGATCCAAAATCAGGCTCTGTGCATTGCGCTGTGGAAATAAACAAAACACATGCTTTACACTAAGCTGATGCAGTACTATTTTGATCATCAATCATCATCATTATTATTTTTAGTACAACTTCTGCTCCATTCTATTCTTATATTTGGTAAAAAAAAAAAAAATACTAGGAGGTGAATATAAATTAGTATGATTTACTCACTCAAAGATGTGCAGTTGAAATTAAATCTCAATGCTCAAATGGGATCGGTGAATTAGAGTTTAATAACAGTTTTTACTTTTTTGAGGTGTTGCTCATACTTTATCATCCACCCTCCCCCTTTTTATAGCCCAAATTTTGTCAACTTTGGCTCTTTAAAACACTAAAACAACCTTTGGGTAAAAACACAACAGTGTCTAAAGCTACACACACTGGTGCTAACTACAACTGAACAAATCACATGTTGAAGTTGCTTTCATACAGCTTTACCGCTGTTATCACTGCAAAATGTATCAAGGTCACATAAACATTTATGCATTGGGGACAAAAACACATCTGCTGGTTAAGATCATGATTAAATCTGTCCTGAAAGCATTACAAGGGCACCAATGAACAGCCTGAAGATATTGTTGCAGGGCAGGCTCATATAAATCCTAAAATTAATTTTGGGTTTATGCATCCATTTCATGATTGAAGCAAATGAAATTCATGTGCGTGTACCATGTTTACCAGTGAAGATTTCGGTTATTTCTGTGTACAGTAGCAGCATGCTATGACCCTGATTAGGATTATCAAGCTTTAAACTAAAACCTTTTTGTTTGCAAAGCACTGTTAGTTGCTAGTATCAACATTATGCACTAGGTTATACACTTGTCTACAATTTGTTCAGTGAATGAATGAACTCACCAAGTGTACTTTCCTAATATTATACTACAGCACTATAATTTTTTACAATACAATTAAAGGAACGTACTGCATTTTAAAATATGGGCAGCACTTCTGGTTTTGCCAAGTGTCACTCAAATAGACAAAAAACAAAGGATTATATTTTAAGGATGCGCTACAAATAATCCTTATCTGTCAGATTGAACAAATGAGCTGTACATTTTCTGTCATTCTATATTTTTATCTATCAGGACACAGGTTTCACAAAAACATCAGTTTCAAGACCTCTGTTAAGTTCTCTGTTCTATCCTTCTGATTATATTCTTTTCACTTTTCCACTGTAACACTATGAAAAAGACACTTACCGCGGACATGCTGACAGATGATAAGATAAGCAAGAAGAGCAACACTGGGACACAGCACCTTACATGCCATCTTGTTTATGTCGGTGAACGTTAGCTCCAAACAAGGCCAATGTTTTTTTCCCCGCTACTGATAAATATAAAGACATCTTAGCGTAAGGAAATGCACTTTTAAAACAGGTACTTTTGAATAACTAAACGTCAAAACATTCAGTACAAAAACAAAAAAAGCTACAAGAAAGATTCATATTAGCAAAACCTGTTAGCCGCTAGCATAACACTCAAGATGGGGTTTAAATTGACGTCACATTACTAGACAACATACACGTTTAAGTTAGAGCGAAAGCATAAAAATAGATTTAGCTAATCAACGATGCTTCATTTAATGTTTTTATAAGGCTATTTGTTACGCTAAAAGAAAGTGGTAACTTAAGCAGCGCGCAGGAAGGGCGTAACGTAAAGGTCACTGCGCTTCCTTATTTGTTAATTTAATAGTCAATAACAGAAATCCTAATCTAACCCGACACACGTAAAATATAATTGTGAAATAACAAATAATTTCACATAAAACAAAATGACGTAGTCATATCTTTTCTTTTTTTGGATAATGGCGAGGGCCTTGTGGTAGTTACTATAGTTATACACAGAAGCGAAAATAAAATCCTTGTTTTAAGCAATTTTACCTTTGGTTATTTTCGAAGGTTTCTCGGTGTTCAGTGCTCGATTCAGACTGACGCATATAAAGACCAGTCTAAACTTCCAGGAAAGAGATGAGGGTGGAGATCACCACTTGCTTCTCATGAAGTAAATTTCCAAGTAGTTAGGGCTCGCTGCATCCTGCGGTGGACATCCAACCCCGCCCACATCCACGCCCATACCAATACAGTCACGCCCACGTCAAAACGTTACGTCAGAAACCACGCCCTATAATATACGTCACCTCTTGTTATTCCCCGGGAAACCCGGAAGTAACGTTTTGTCCAAGCAATTTACAGCAGTTTCTGGGATCTAAATAAAATAATGTTGCCTTTCGTTTTACTAATACACGTTTTCTTATTTATTTAAAGGATGACTAGGCTAAAATGGCACAACTTAAATGTAATATATTTAATATGTCTAATGTACAGAGCTGATTTCTCATCACAAGAGCCTGTAAAACACTTAAATTTGATTAAATGATTAAGGTTGATTAAATTAGGCTAATTGTAATAAAAAAAACCTCTACACCTTATCTTATTCAACCTTATTGTAATGAGATAAATTCTCATTTATTACTATCGATTTTAAACTACCTAAGACACCTTTTAGATTTATAAAATTTAAAAGGGATAATTAGATTTTGTTATTGTAAAAGTCACAACACATTGTTATAATTTATAATTGTCATTTAATTTTATAAAGTTGTGTTGTTCCACTTATCAAGTGTTAACATTTGAATGAAAGGATTGATAATTCTCCATACAGTATGCAGTAGGAGACACATACATTTGCTGAACAGAGATTGCTTGCTTTGATAGATTATAACAAGTAACATGACATTGACATTCAGGCCTTGTTCATCAACAAAACTTCATATGAAGTGTGTCCAGGTCCTCCACATATTTATAGATGAATAAACATCCCTTGATTCATTAGGTATTTTTATATTTATTATTTTACAAAAATAACTAAATACATTTTTTTACAAAATATATGTTCTATAAGAGATATGTTCCAACTATCATAAATGAACAGCTGAATGATCAGATAAACAGTTCTTGAAATGCAGTACACATACATACATAAACTACACAGAGAGATTCCTTGCCTTGTTAGATTATTCACAGAAACATGGCATGGACTTTCAAGCCTTGATCAGCAACACAATTTGATATGAATATGTCCAGCTCCTGCAGATACTCAAACAATCAGAATATTGTATTGTACAGATGTGCTATATACAAATTATGCAAGGGAATGTGGATAGATGTATGATATATTAAAACATATGTATAATAAATATAAGTATGGATAATTTGGTATTGCACATTTTATTGCACAGTGGGGAGAACATTTAACTGTTTGTGAGGTAGATATGGCCTGAGGGAAGAAACTGTTCCTGTGTCTGGTCGTTCTGGTGCTCAGAGCTTTGTAGCATCGACCAGACGGTAACAGTTCAAAGAGGGAGTGTGCTGGATGTGAGGGGTCCAGAGTGATTTTACCAGCACTTTTGCTCACTCTGGATAAGTACAGTTCTTGGAGAGTGTGAATGTGAATGTCCCACTGCAGGTCCTGAGAGATGAATAAAAAGACATCTCTTGCTTCATCTGATTCGACCCCAGGTAGTCTTTGATGGCATTTTGTTGATTTTTACCATCCATCTGGAGTAAAGCAGGCCCTTTCACCTCCCCACAGAATAACTCATATTCTATAATTTGTCACAAACACAGAGTTATCCTGCAATTCATAGTGAAATGATGGTTGCTCAACCAAGTTACTGTGCAAGGGTACTGTGATCAGTGTATATCATTAAAAATATCATCTGTATGTGAGTGAGTGTTTTTGTGTGTGTGTGTGTGTGGGGTGGTAAGTACATATCTGTGAGTGGGTGAGATGAGTGTTATAAAAAAATTGCACATTAACTCAACATTCATTATATGTTGTAAGAATCAGTGCACTAATAAATATATAGTGCACTGTTTTTTTGTGACAAAATTAACTAACTGAATGTGCAATTTTTTTAATAACCCTTTTTTTATAATAGCTAAATAACACTCTTACCTACTCATATACACACTCTATCCCTCTCACATATGTATTCATCTCTCCCCACACACATGATATTTTAATGACACTGATCACAGTACCCTTCCACAGTATCTTGGTTGAGGAACCACATCATTTCACTTCTTGCTGGATAACACACACACACGCACACACAAACACGCACCCACACAAACAAACAAACACGCATACATATATATATATATATGTTAGTGATATCTAAGTAATAACATGCCTGTGTACAGTTCAAAACACATAAGCATGCTGAACTGTTGTTTACATATGCACACAAACATTCAAGTTGTCAACGTTTTAAGTCTTCCTAAAGACAAAAGATGTTTTTTTTTTTTACTTACCAACACAGCAAACTTCTTTTGCTTCGGTTTGCAAACAATTAGGCTTATCTTCTTGTCAATGCTTTTTCCTGGTGCAAAATAATAGGTATGTGACGTATTTGGACACAGGCGTGGCTTGTGACGTCACGCTTGGATGTGGGCGGGGTTGGATGTCCACCGCAGGCTGCAGCGAGACGCTCTTAGGGCGTTACAATGTGTCATTAATCTTGAAGGAGGGTGGGACGTTCACACTAGCCTTTTTTTTTTTTTCTCAAATATACAGAAGTACTTAACTTCAAGCACAACTCACATCCAAAAAATAAAAAAAACAACAACAAAAATAAGAACATGGGGGATAACAAATATATATGATGTATGGTAAAGTATTACATTTTACAGATAACATTTTTTAATATGAGAGATGTTTTTATACATTTCTTGTTTCTGGTAATTGAAGTCAGTGAGTCATAAAATATATTAAGTTCTTTACAAAAAAACTTAAATGAGGGACTAATAGATGTAATTTTTGCTTTATGTATATGGAACTTCCCAAGAAGAATTATCACCTTTAAAGTGTTATCAACTACATCCGATCCAGTATTACAGTTCAAAAAAAGGATCATAGATTCATCTATTTTAAATATTTTGTAAAATATATCAAAAACCAACATAGAAACCTGCTTCCAAAAGTCTTCAGAATATTTACAGTTACAAAACAAGTGTATAAGTGTTTCATTTTCCAGGTTACAAAATGAACATATTGGTGAGACATCTTTTCTAAACTTGTTAATAAAAGTGTTACAGGGATAGTACCTATGCAATATCTTAAAATGTAATTCCTTTACCTTATTTGGCAATAAAAATTTATTAGTCGCTGACCAAATTTTTCCAGAGGAAGGAATGAAGTAAAATTGTTTCCACTTACTAAGTGCTTTTGGGTAACAGCTGACATCTCGAGTAAGACATTTTCTAATGTGTGAATTATTACACTTAATATCCATTATATTAACACCTCCTATAACAAGGTTTAGAATTTGTCGGACAGCTGAGTTATAACTGAGATGTATTTTCACAAGGTGAAGCAATTTATGAGAAATACTTTTCACAACCAAATTATAATCTCTACAGGAAGATTCAATCCCTGAGAAAGAAAGAAATTGCTTATAAGTATAAATCTCACCATCAGTATTCAATAAATCTGAAAGAAATATAATCCCTTTATCAAACCATTCTTTTTTAAATATACTCTTGTTTTTAGATAACACAAATTGGTTATTCCATAGTATGCATGAATGTGGAGAGAAATTATGTTTAAAGGCTAATTTCCATGCTTCTAGTGATTGCTTATGAAAATTAGATAATTTAATGGGAAGTTTACTGTATTTGAAGTCACACGATAATAGAAAAGATAACCCACCACACTTTTCAAAGAACAAACAGGGGATATGAAACCATATAGATTTACTCTGGGCCAAGCAATGTTTAATCCAATTGATTTTAAAAATATTATTAAGAGTACTAAAATCAAGGACATTAAGACCACCCTCTGAAACAGTTCTAATAACAGTTTTTCTTTTCACATATTCAGTTCTGTTTTTCCAAATAAACTTAAATAAGGGCCTATCTATATCTGAGCACATTTTAGGGCTGACATACAAACCCAGAGCAGGATATACCAGCCTCGAAATTCCCTCAGCCTTGGAGAGCAGAACACGTCCATGGATGGTTAGATTCCTCTGAGACCAGCAATTAAAAACAGTTTTTGCTTTAAGTAAACATTTAGAAAAATTAGATTCAATTCTTTCAGATGAACATTTATTAATTACAATACCAAGATATCTAACTGTTTGTTTTACCTTAATTCCACATACATCTGATATATCAGATTGATGAATTGTCATAATCTCAGATTTAGTCTGGTTAACAGAAAGGCCAGAGGCACGCGAAAACAGTTTTAAGGCTTCTAATATAATAAGGACCTGTCTTTTGTCTTTTAGGAAAATACATGTATCGTCTGCAAGTTGACTAATCAAAATAGTGCGATCTACAATTTGGATGCCCTCAATATTTGAGCAATTCACTGTATAAAGATTAAGAAGCTCTGCAACTAACAAAAACAAGAAGGGGGAAATAGGGCAACCTTGCCTAATTCCTCTCCCAATGGCGAAACGTGGTGACGTTCCAGAAGACAAAGACACATTACTAGTGATGCCTTTATACAGAGTCTGTACAGTTTTCACAAATTTAGGGCCAAAACCGAAATGTCTTAAGGCTTCAAACATAAAGGAATGCTCTACTGTATCAAACGCCTTATAGAAATCTAAAAACAAAATAAGTGCATCATCATTAACCAGCTCAGAGTAATCTAAGAGATCTAAAACAAGACGAATATTATTTGAAATGTGTCGACCCTTCATGAAGCCAGATTGTGTGAGTGAGATAACTTCTTCTAAACAAGGTTTTAGTCTCCTTGCAAATAAAGAAGCTAATAATTTTCACAGCTGTTTATTTTCAGCAATTACAGCCGCTAAGTTAACGTACTTGAACACCCAACTCATCAGTTTTAACTACAGCCCTCTCCGATTGATCGGTAACTGAATCAACTTTTGACAGCAAGTTCAGATATCAGGGTCGAATTAGAAGCTACCGACCTTTCAATTTCCAGTAACTTCTCCATGAAAATATCTTGCTTTTTTCCTAGCCTCTCGATCGCCTCCAGGATAGCCGCGTTTGAGGGCTCGGAAGACTGCCGCCGCACTTTCGTAAGAGGGCTGTTGATCGGGGTGTCTGAAAGTGGCGCACAATCCATACTTGGATCTTCTTCAGGAGTGGATTTAGTATAGTCATGCACACGCTTCCCACTGTCCGCCATTCCTATAGGTTTTCTACAGGTATGTTTCACTCATGTGAGATTCGAATAATGTGCTCAGGAGACCGCCACACACGTTCTTTAGGCAAAAAAGAGGTAAAAATGTTCCGCTCCGGCTTAAAGACGTCACAGAATTCTTCAGAAGGTATTTACATTGGTATCAGTAACGCCAAACATTAAGGAAGGTCAAACAAGATCAAGTTTTGCACGAAGGTTTATAAGAGACAGCAAAAGTACGACTACATAGACGCCATCTTGGCACCTCCCCCTCACGTTCACACTAGCTGTGTCCCAAAGCTTTCTGTACACTTAACCAAGGTGGGCTAAATGTACTTGATTTTGAAACATCCAACACTATTTTTAAAATTAAGTGGATACAAAATTATATCCGTTCAAAAGATGAGCTATGGTATTACATCCCTAATATTATTTTTTTTTTAAAAGTTGCTGGTATTGAATTTCTTCTTAATTGTAATTTTAATATTAGCAAGCTTCCCATAAAACTTTCTAATTTGCACAAACAGGCATTGTTATCATGGATGATTATATACAAGCACAATTTTCCCCTCATAAATGCTTAATTTGGAATAATAAATACATTACACACCAAAATAAATATCTTTTTCTTAGTTAATTGGTTTAGAAATAATATTTTGTTGGTTTCACAACTTTTGAATAGTAGTAATGGTCATGTTCTTACCTATACAGAATTTTAATTTTATATACCTGTTAAGGAATTTATGATGGTAATTAATGCAATTCCTTCAGAACTTAGGAAATTATTGGGAAATGATATAGACAAAAAAACTAATTTAGATTTTAGTCTTAAACTGGAAGGTATAAATATAAAAGAACAAAAATTTAATAATCATTATCTTAGAATGATTTGCCATCTTTTTTTTTACTGTCTATGGTTTAGAAAATACAGGATTGCCATAGACAAACACAGTGAGTATTCTAAAATAAGGCCTGTATATATATATATATATATATATTTATTTATTTATTTTTTCCCATAAAGAACCCAATCAAACAAATGAGAAAAATATTTTCTTTGTCATTTATTTATTCAGGAAAATTATCCCATATTGCAGTTAATTTAAAGGTGAAATTAGAGACCATCTGTGCAGAGGTGTTTTCAGTCAGTGCAGTGCCTAACAAATGTCAGTACGTGACCGGTTTTATTCAAAGAACAGATATCTATCACAGTCTGATCATGTTTGTGGAAGTGAATCATGTCATGATCAAAGGAGATTACTGAGGACCTCGGAAAAAGAGTTGCTCATCAGGCTAGAAAAGGTTACAAAACGAGTTTGACTCCAAAACGCCACAGTCAGACAGACTGTGTACAAATGGAGGAAATTCAAGACCACTCTTACCTTCCCGAGAAGTGGTTGACCAACAAAGATTAATGGATGGATGAAACCAAAATAGAACTTTATTGGTTTATATGAGAAGCTATTATGTTCGGAGAAAAGAACACACTGCATTCCAGCTTAAGAATCTTATCCCATCTGTGAAACATGGTGGTGGTAATACCATGGCTTGGGCCTGTTTTGCTGCATCTTGACCAGGACACCCTGCCATCATTCATGGAACATTGAATTCTGAATTATACCAGCAAATTCTAAAGGAAAACTTCAAGACATCTGTTTAAGAACAGAGTCTCAAGAGAACGTGGGTCATTACCAATGAATGGTTAAAGAAGAACAAATTTAATGTTTTGGAATGGAGACAAAGTCCAGACCTTAATCCAATTAAAATGTTGTGAAAGGACCTAAGTTCATAGATGTGATGTGTGGCCAAGTGCGATGACCCATACTCAGAATTTATATATTTAACCCATCCAAGTGCACACACACACATACTGTACACACACCATGAACACACACCTGGAGCAGTGAGCAGCCATTTATGCTTCGGTGCCCGGGGAACAGTTGAGATTTCTTCGGCAACCATTTTAGTATATCTTCTCAGGGGACAATACTACAGAAATGAAACTTGGATATATTTTAGGAGTAGACAATGTGCAACTTGTATAGCAGAAAAGATTTACTGTCCTCTGAAAATAACTTAACATACAGCCATTATTGTCAAAAAAGCTGGAAACAAAAGTGAGTACACCCTAAGTGATAACACCTATACGTCGTTTAACCATGCAAAGCCACATGTGCTATTCATCATGTTCATGATTTTGTCTGCTTGACAGGACTATACAAATTTGTGAATCTTATATTAGAGCTGTTAAAATTTGGTGCTTTGAGTACAATTCTCTCATACTGACCACTGGATGTTCAACATGGCACCTCATGGCAAAGAACTCTCTGAGGATTTTAGAATTAGAATTGTTGCTCTCCACATAGATGGCCTGGGCCAGGGGTGCCCAACCCTGTTCCTGGTGATCGACTGTCCTGCAAAGTTTAGCTCCAACTCTAATCAAACACACCTGAAGCAACTAATTAAGGTCTTCAGGATCGCGTGAAAATTAAAGGCAGGTGTGTTTGATTAGAGTTGGAGATAAACTTTGCAGGACAGTCGATTGCCAGGAACAGGGTTGGTGACCCCTGGCCTAGGCTATAAGAAGATCAGTAACAACCTAAAACTGAGTTACAGTACAGTGGCATACAGAGGTTTTCTAGGACTGGTTTCACTCGGAACAGGCCTCGCAAGGTCGATCAAAGAAGTTAAGTCCTCGTGCTGTGTATCAGGTGCAGAAGCTGGCTTCAAAAAACAGATACATGAGTGCTGCCAGCATTGCTTTAGAGATTGGAGAAGTGGAAGGTCAGCTTGTCAGTGCTCAGACCATACGCCGCTCACTGCAACAAGTCAGTTTGCATGGCTGTCATCCCAGAAGGAATGCTCTTCTGAAGCTGGCTCACAAGAAAGCCCGCAAACAGTTTGCCGAAGACAATGTGTCCAAGAGCATGAATTACTGGATGTCTGATGAGACTAAGATCAACTTGTTTGGCTCAGATGGTGTCCAGCATGTGTGGTGACGTCCTGGTAAGAAGTACCAAGAAAATTGTGTCTTGCCTACAGTCAAGCATGGTGGTGGTAGCATCATGGTCTGGGGCTGCATGAGTGCTACTGGTACTGGGGAGCTGCGGTTCATTGAGGGAAACATGGATTCCAACATGTATTGTGACATTCTGAAGCAGAACATGACGCCCTCCCTTCAGAAACTGGGCCGAACGGGAGTTTTCCAACATAATAACGACCCCAAACACATCACCAAAATGACAACTGCCTTGCTGATGAAGCTGAAGGTGATGGAGTGGCCAAGTATGTCTCCAGACCTGAACCCTGTTGAGCACATGTGGGGCATCCTCAAGCGAAAGGTGGAGAAGCACCATGTGTCTAACATCCAGCAGCTCCATGATGTCATTATGGAGGAGTGGAAGAGGATGCCAGCAACAATCTGTGAAGCTCTGCTGAATTCCATGCCCAGGAGGATTAAGGCAGTGCTAGGTAACAATGATGCCCCTACAAAATATACAAAATAATAAACCCCTGGTATCACTGTACTGTGCCGGAGGGACGGACACGGAGATGTAGATCAAAGAAACAGTATTTAATTCAATCGACACAAGGAATGGCAGAAGACACATGTACATAACGTTTAAGACCCGACAAACACTAACTGATCAGACAGGGACTTAAATCCATTGATAAACGAGGATAATAGACAAGACACACCTGATAATAAATGACAATCAACGGGAGACAGAAACTAGGTGACGCAGAGCACATGGGGAAAGAACACACACAAACAGTCCTGGGATGTGACATCACCTCCCCCTCCCGGAAGACACGTCCTCACGCCAATTAAATTCCAAATGGGTGGGGGGTGGGCACCCTGGAGGCCTATCAGGACAGGCTTGTAAAGGACGAGAAGCCGTACCGGTTCAGGGAACCATGGTGGAGCAGGCAGTTCAGGGAGTCATGACAGTGCGGACTCTGTGGCCTTGGCCTCAGAACTTGACTCGATCACCATGGCCGGAGACGTATAGCCAAATTGATCTTGGGCTGCGAAGTCATTTTAGGACATTGATCTCTGAATTGAAGTTGGGAACAGAAGCCCTCTCTGGGTTGGACTCGGGGACAGGAGCTATCTCTGGGCTGGACATGGGGACAGAAGCCCTCTCTGGGCTGCATCTCTTGACTCTGGTCAGGGGCTCGAGCCTGCACTGGACTTTGGTCCTCAGTGAACCGTCTCTTCTTCCTCATCCTCCTCTTTTGGGCTGAGGTTAAAGAGAATGCTGAAGCTATCATAGGACCTGAGAGTAGTGGTGTGCGATATATATTGTCTGCGATAATATCGTAATTGTTATTTTAACGATATGTAATTGGACATTGAGTATTTTGCAAAATCCAATCCAAAAAAAATATTAAGAGACTTACGTCTTAGACACCATATTGCCTGTTTTTTCTCCATTTCTGGGGTGTGACACCTGGAGGCTTGTGTTCGTTGCGTCAGCTTTTAAGTGCATCGCCCACATCTCAAAATCCAATCAATATCCAAAGTTAGAACCAAGTGCCCATCCTACACTTTTTCTTTTTGTTTCCCTCAGATGTATGTCACATAACAGAAGAGATGATCTGTCATTACTTACATTTCACTGTGACTTTAAGACAATTTCCATTTGACGAGGTTCATAACAGCTCTCATAACTACAGGGACTAGGATGGTTTGCTTTAACATTTGTAACTAAATTTTTCTGCAATATTTATATCAAACTTGGAAATTATTTTCCCACATTGATCTGTTAAACTGTAAATGAATGTAAAACTCTTCAAACTAAATTTATTTTAGCATTTTAATTTAAAAAGAGGTTAAAATCATTCTAAAGCCCATAACAGACTGTTTGTGCCAGTTTTTCAGGTCATTCTGTTCAATCTGTGTGTTCACAAGAACAAAATGTGTAAAGCTAAGTTACAACCACTGAGAACAGTGGTTACAACTCTCACCATCTGCTCAGATATGACAGTTAAAGATTTTTAACAGTTTTTGTTAAATTTTGAGCAAATGCGACATATTAAATTAAACAAAAAAATCTGATTCACAAGAGAACAAAAGGAGGTGACTCAGGTGATGCCAGTTCAGGTCATTAAAATGCAGTAACATAATCAAAAAAAAAAAAAAATTCTGCCTAAAAGTAGTCCAATAAACCGTCATGTATAATAGTGATGCCATCCCGATTTGTAAAACTACTTACAAATAAAACTATACGCTGACAGAAATTTAGGTTTAATTGAAAAAGAAATGAATATAAAAAGAAATACAAGGCAGATAAACACAAAAAAACAACAACACGTGAATAGATCAGTCAAAAGAGACTTACTGTGTGCTAAAAGCAGTATATACAGGCCCTTCATAATGTTGATGAGAGTGTGAAGGCTATGTTGCGTGTTGAAACACCTTATTGCGAGCTATACAGAGTGAAACAGGATGTAAGGCAGTCATGGACGAACTGTGGTTTTCAAATGGCATTGTAGGGTCTCTCAATATGCTAACATACCGTATGTATACATAAACACAAGCAAACTTTACTACATTTAAAAAAGTGAAAGTGCACTCTTCATGCAAAAACCTAAAAGAATAGGAATTATAATACAGAGTATCTAACCTTTTTTGGTGAGATTAGAAAGTTATGTATATAAAGGAAATTATATACCTGTAATAGAGCATCTTGCCACACAGGAAAAGGTCAAAGACTGCAATTTTAATAAACAGTCACAAGATGAAAGATGTACCTTCCTGGTACCTTTTGTAAAAGCTTTTGATTAATACATGATTAGTAACAGGCCTATATATATTTGTGTGTGTGTGAAATGTAGAAAGACAAAAATTGTATTTTCTTTTCATTTTAAGGTCAAAGACTGCCATTTAACTAAACAGCCACTAGATGGAAGACTTACCTTCCAAGTACCTTTTCCAGTGTAAAAGATTTTGATTGATAAATGATTAGTGATATATGAATATTATATGTATGTGTGTGTGAAATGTAAGTAGAAAGTAAAAATAGTAATTATCTACTAATTTTGTTTAGCTATATCTCTTTCGGTTCACTTATAGTCATGTGATTACATAACAATACACAATAACAAATTATTCATAATTTACTGATTCTCCCTAATTTTTCAATAACTTTTTCATATTTTAAATTTTCTTTTGTAAAATAGCCTACCACTAATACAATTCAGTTTTTTGGGCATTCACACAAAGACACGTCTCTAATCATGTAGCTATCATTATACACAGAAAATTGAGAGGCCACAAAGCATTTGACCACTTGATTTACAAAACTCATTTCAGTTTTAACATGTGTTTTCTCTACATTTCAATATTGCATCAACTACTGGTGATTAATTTTTATTTGAATGATCACTCAGTAGGTTATTTAACCATGGATGTCTTTGGAAGGATTTTGTCTTTCAAACACATAAAATGCACATTCATTTTATTTTTTATTTACATGTAATGCAGAGATTCCCCCCCAAAAATTCATCAGCTGAACCTCTTTTACTTAATATATTTATATGAAATACCCCAGAGATTTTAAGGTAATAAGTCAATAATTAAGTAGCAAATTTGCATGTTCACGGTTCTCTGGCGTTGATTAGTGGTCACATGACATGCAAGTAAACATGATGTTATTTTAATATCATTTGTTTAAATTTGACATTTTTATAATTTATTTATTTGCTTTTCCTTAATCTCACAAACCCCCTGCAGTTCCTTTACAAACCCCAGTTTGGGAAATCGTGATGTAATGTAATGTTTAATGCACTTCATGTTGTCAGTAACCACGAATGGAATATTTTCTTTTTCTTCGCATTTTTATATCAACTTACTAAGATTATCCAATTATTTTAGATGACTTTTCACCTAACTTGTTGACACACACACACACACCTAAAATAATACATTTTAAATAGATACATCTCTTGGTGTGACAAATTCCTGTTTAAAAGTAATTAAGAATTATATAAGAATTACAAAATATGACATTTAAAAAAAAAAAAAAATGTAATTTAAGCATGTCACATTGCAATTGGGACAATTCTGTCACTGCCTGATATGTCAGGTCAAACACCTGAATACATTTATTCCAAGAGTCACACAAGTACAGTATCTTTCCCTGGTCTGACAACATTTACACATTCTCTAAATTCTAGTTCATCCACAACTGTTGAATGTCATCAAACTGGCTTGGCCGCTTTCAGCAATAAAACAAATGACTGACTGTCTCACTATTTTTTTTACATACAAGCGCATACCCACCCACAAAAGCTTCCTGTGTGGGGGTATGGGCTCGAAGACCTTGTGCTACAAAGTGTTGGACAGAAAGAAACAAGCAGGCAGAGAGAAAAAGAGAAGGCCACAGACAGACAACAAACGCATATGCAAAAAGGAAAAAAATGAGAGAAACTGAAGTGAGAGATGGAGGGCGGAGAGGGTCACAGTGATACTTCGAGTTGACCACAGAACCTGTGAAATGTTGCTGCCACTGCTTCCGTGACGCCACATCGCACAGTTCCTCAACTCAGCTACAGACCTACAAGAGACGCACACAGAGAGAAAGTGAAAGATGGACTCTTTTCAGAAGCCCACCGATCTCCACAATCTTTGACATGAGAGAGGAAGCTGCTGTGTCACACATCATGCCATGGACACCCAAGCCCACATTCTGAGGGACCTATTGGCCGAAATCGCCAGCAAGGAAGCAGGAGAGGAAGGGGCAGAGAACGGCTTTGCCGGAGAGTTTTTGGTAAGTTATTAACAAAATTTTTAAAAATGGCAGGGTTTCATTCGAGAAAAAGAACATGCGTTCTCAGATTCATGTCATGTGACAGCGCATAGGTTGCAAAAGATGCCCAACACACACCTGTATGAGGTAGCTGTATGCTAGGCTAAAACAAACCAGCTTTTTTTTTTTTTTACATTATAGGCAATGTTTGTGTGGCTATGTGAAACTTTGTAAATTAATGAACTGTGACTGTAAATATTAGCACTGCATGTGCCAAAAGTAAGCTAAAAATAAAACATGTTTGGGCAGTGAGTTGAGGCAATGGCTTAAATGTTTAAGCGTGGACTTCCTCTTTTTAACACGGTAACTCTTACTTTAGGCTTTTGTACAAGAAGTTTTACCCTTGTGTGGTTATTTATGACCAAACTAATTTATTATTGAAGCAATGGATGATTGTCTACAACAAGGGATTTTTGAACCCCAAAGTAGACATTTGTCTCACTTCTGCTTATATTTGTTTCCAAAATAACCTTCATATGCTATTCCCCTCAAATGTCAACTGTTAGATGTTGCATGTGAACAGTCAGGGTGACTGAGAGGAAGTTACCCATGACCCATCCTGAGCTGGCACTCGCTGACTCAAACTTAGCAATACAAAAGCAAAAAATGCAAAAATGCTCATTCACATAAGATGCTTATTATTATTATTATTTACATTTATTTACTTGCCAGACACTTTCATCCAAATCAGCTTACAGTGCACTCAGTGAAACAGGATGTCAGGCAGTGATGGATGGACTGTGGTTTTCGAATAACACTGTGGTGTCTCTCTGTATGTTGATAAGGACATTATATTTGAATAGAAGTACATAAGCTATTTCTTCACCTAAATTAATCCAATGCAAACTTTTTAAAAAGTATGTCTTATCAGTGTTCACTAGGAATTAAACTCATGGCATTGGTGTCGCTAGCACCGTGTTGTTCCTCTACATTAACGATAGTGGAGCAAATGTGTGCTTCTTAGAGTCTATAAAGTAGCATGGGGGGGGTATTTTTATATACAGTAAACAGTACATTCAGTAACAACAAATTCAAAAATTATATTTTAGCATTACAAAAAAAAAACTGTGACTAAAGAGCTTACATATACTGGTGGATTGGCCATTACAGAAACATACAAATATTTTGGTAATCACTAATACTGTTTGGGTAGCGGCTGATGTGGCACAAACCTTATTTACATTACATTTACATTTATTCATTTAGCTGACGCTTTTATCCAAAGCGACTTACAATTGCTATATATGTCTGGAGCAACTAGGGGTTAAGTGTCTTGCTCAGGGACACATTGGTGTCTCACAGTGGATTCGAACCCGGGTCTCTCACACCAAAGGCATGTGTCTTATCCACTGTGCCATCACCACCCACTACCCACCACTTATGGTGGTCTACTGAAATTGATAAGCACTGGACATAAACATACATATCTGTATGGGCTAGATATGAAACCGTTCCAGTTTCTAATATATTTTATGTATGTCTTTACTTCATATGACAGACATTTTGAATATGTAAATATGATGTATATTACATTAATGTATGGCTGTAAAGGAAAATATTAAGCAAATATATTTTAGGAAGTATATTTCGTGGTTATTTGGGGTCATTAGCATCAAAATGTTTTAAAACCTTGCTGTAAAAGAAGGTTACAACACTGGACATTCATGCAACCACCATCACTCCATTTTTAAGGCTTAAAAATGTATCACCAAGTTACATGTTACTCTTGTATCTATAACTAAAATGCCATCCTTGACGGCTTATCACATCTGTACACATGTGCTAAACCCCGAAGTACCAAACCGATTTAGGCCTGTCTTTGCCACTACAGCTTTATCCTGTCCTACAGAACAAAACATGCTCTTTAGTCCAGCCTGAACGCTACAGAGTGTCTTTTATAGTCATTAGCAGCTGCAAAGTGTTTAGTTTGTGTCTTTATTTTCCTAATGTGAAACCAGGCCATGAGGAAGACCTCGTAGGCACTGTCTGCTTTCTCAAACGCATGAAGTGGTCTCTTCCTACTCTACTTAAAAAAACACTTTCAAACATGCTGCTCTATTATCTGTCAAATCGCTGGCAAAAAAGACTCCTGCCAGAATAGTGATTCAAGTCGCTTACGAATGGAGTGTTTACAGGAAGAGAAACTGTCTATTTGGCAGGAACTGTCTATTAGGCATGGAAACCTAAGTTCACATTACACTAAGAACAGAACTAGTGGTCCTCAATGCTGGACTGCAATTTATGCCCACACAAGGGACATATGTAGAGAAATGTCCAGTCTCACTGTACAAAATTCTTGGACAAAACATGAGGGATTGCAAGGGATGGGCTGGTTCCTCATACGCAGTCCTGACTGTTTCGACTCAGAGAGCCCATGCAAATTACTCAGCTTGTTATATTTGCTCATTGCCTGTTGGGCTCACAAGGTAAGCTCAGCTGTGGTCGGAAAGTGTCTTGGTCTGATCAAGGTGCTTGTGCGCAGAAACACACACTCACACAGGAGAGCAATGGTACATCCCACATGCATATTGTGGCAGCAACACACACTCACGCATACACAGCCAGACTTATCTAGTTTTCACAGATCTTAACCACAGGGCTTCAAACTTTAGTCTGTTAGTCTCAGATCACAGTTGAGATGTAAAATATATGGCAAATAAGAGTTTTGAAACACACAAGGTTTTCTCATTCTGCTTTGTCTTTAAAATAATATCAGTATTAACATCTCTGCCCTGAACTTCTGGCTTAGACTATTTGCAATATAAGCAGAAAATAAAATGCCAAAATACTACAAACGTTTTTATTGCACAAAATGATACAAAATCATAACTGAATCTTATTGGTCAAAACAGAAACTAAAGAGACAGTCTACTAAATATCGTGCAGAGAAGACGTACCCCACCACAGCCGCGGACAAACAAGACAATGTGAAGAAGAACAGATACAAAGACATTGTTCCCTGTGAGTATTACATCTGACTATACACAGTACGGTATACCATAATATACTGTACCGTACCATTTTCGATGAAATATTATACACAATATAGAACACATACATACTGTACATATGGAAAGCTAATAGGCCTATCTGTATAGTAATGTCTGATAAACATGTTTAAAAAGCAGATTTACATTCACTGCAACAATATCCTGTTAAATTTAAGGAAAACAAAAACAACGCAGATATGATTACCAAAAATGTAGCTTAAAAATAAAATATTGGTGCATGTGTATATTTTGAGCGTAATATTGATACATAAATTGAGCGTAGCGTTAGTTCTGGCAGGTCACGTTAGTCAAGCTCGCGTCAGCTGACTCTCAGCTGATCCCCATCTACCTATAGGAATACGACACCTATCTAAGCATCCATATACAGTCAGGTCCATAAATATTGGGACATCGACACAATTCTAACATTTTTGGCTCTATACACCACCACAATGGATATCAAATGAAACGAACAAGATGTGCTTTAACTGCAGACTGTCAGCTTTAATTTGAGGGTATTTACATCCAAATCAGGTGAACGGTGTAGGAATTACAACAGTTTGCATATGTGCCTCCCACTTGTTAAGGGACCAAAAGTAATGGGACAATTGGCTTCTCAGTTGTTCCATGGCCAGGTGTGTGTTATTCCCTCATTATACCAATTACAATGAGCAGATAAAATGTCCAGAGTTCATTTCAAGTGTGCTATTTGCATTTGGAATCTGTTGCTGTCAACTGTCAAGATGAAATCCAAAGAGCTGTCACTATCAGTGAAGCAAGCCATCATTAGGCTGAAAAAACAAAACAACCCCATCAGAGAGATAGCAAAAACATTAGGCGTGGCCAAAACAACTGTTTGGAACATTCTTAAAAAGAAGGAACGCACCGGTGAACTCAGCAACACCAAAAGACCCGGAAGACCACGGAAAACAACTGTGGTGGATGACCGAAGAATTCTTTCCCTGGTGAAGAAAACACCCTTCACAACAGTTGGCCAGATCAAGAACACTCTCCAGGAGGTAGGTGTATGTGTGTCAAAGTCAACAATCAAGAGAATACTTCACCAGAGTGAATACAGAGGGTTCACCACAAGATGTAAACCATTGGTGAGCCTCAAAAACAGGAAGGCCAGATTAGAGCTTGCCAAACGACATCTAAAAAAGCCTTCACAGTTCTGGAACAACATACTATGGACAGATGAGACCAAGATCAACTTGTACTAGAGTGATGGGAAGAGAAGAGTATGGAGAAGGAAAGGAACTGCTCATGATCCTAAGCATACCACCTCATCAGTGAAGCATGGTGGTGGTAGTGTCATGGCGTGGGCATGTATGGCTGCCAGTGGAACTGGTTCTCTTGTATTTATTGATGATGTGACTGCTAACAAAAGCAGCAGGATGAATTATCGTTGCTCTCATCCATGCTAGGCTGCATGGATGCGCAGGGAGTTCTTGCCCAGAACAGAACCATACCGCCAATCCAAACTATATGCTAATTGTCAATCATCTTTGACGATAGTGTTCCTGACAGAACCGTACATTTCATTAAGTTAAAATACCAGTCTGCTTGAAGTACCAAAATCTGCTTATACTGTAAAATATACTGATAACTACCGTAATACAGGTGGCAAAATAGAAAACCATGATGAATCGTAAGTGGCTTGTCCATAATATATGGCTAATGCTTTCACATAAATGGTGCACAGAGTCATACACACAGAGACAAGACACCACCAGTGTAACACATAACACTACAACAATGCCATAAATATTAACCAAACAAAAGAAAATGTAACACAAACACCTTCATGCACTGATAACAAAAATAAGCAATTTTTTAAATGTAAAAGTACATTTATGTGAACAGCAGGACTTGTGGGAATGTCCTTGTACTGCTTTTTACTGCAAATTACACAATTCATAGTTGTTACGTGCCAAAACCATATATTTTACAGTTAAACAATTTAAAATTAACAGTTTTTTTTTTTTACATACAACTGAAAAAAAAAACTTCTGTCCTTTCACCATTTCTTAATCTCTTCCTGTTCTAGCTTGAACTATTCTGAACAGTGGTTAAAACTTTGTGTTGTTAGCACGTCTCACAGTATTACCTCCGCTTGCTGTTTTCCTCATTTGTAAGTTTCTTATAAAAGTGAGAAAATTGTCTGCTAAATGTATAAATGTAAATGTTTTTATGTTAGCATTTTAACAGTATTCTGTAAAAATGACAAGCATTTCATTCAGTGCTCTAAATCATAAAGATGTTCTCTAAATGTCTAGTCAACATCTGACAGGAAACATTGTAGAAGTGTATTGCAATAGAACAAACGCTCTAAAAACATCTAAATGAAAATGCGTACATGTACAGTATGTGTGCTGTCTGAGTATATTATACCATAAAATACTGCACTGTATCACACTAGACCATGCCACAGACAAACATGGATAGCAATGTAGAAGATTAACACAAGCTTTGTGAAAATAGCAGTTATATGAAAACCATGAAATGTGTTGATTGTGAAGATAACAAAATGTGCAAGAGATGTTGATGGCTGTATTTTCTCACAGTTGATCACAGCAGAGTAAAGCTCTCCCTCATCACATCCAAACATGACACAGATTACATCAATGCTAGTTTCATTAAGGTAAGGAAGCGTAGGCCTATATACATTTATACACAAAGAGAACTATACACTTATCAGATTAAACAAAACATGCTTAAACGATAACTGACAAAATCAGGAGGATTGCCATTTGTTCTGTATTTATTTCAGGGAGTGTTGGGCTCTAGGGTGTATATTGCCACACAAGGCCCGCTGCCAAACACTGTGCTTGACTTCTGGAGGATGCTGTGGGAATACAACGTACAGGTGAGAGCTTGATTATGTAGTGTACGACTGCTTCCTGTAGAAAACAGGTTAACCTGCTAGATGAGCTTGGGTCAGATCCAAGGAGAAATATACACACAATGAAATCTAAATGCCTCTAACTCTCTCTCTCTGCAGGTTATTGTGATGGTTTGCCGGGAGTTTGAAATGGGAAGGGTAAGTTGTAACTGAGTGTGTTATAGGGGAAATGTTGACAGTCACTGTGTTTAAAAGAAAACATTTTTATTAACCACATCCTTCTTGCCTCAGAATGGTGAGGCAATGCATCATGCATGACATTTTCTTCAACTTCTTTTTTTTTTATCTTGAGCTCCCACCCTTTCAAAACGTTTGATACGATTGCAGTGCTGCCATGCACTCAGCGTATACATTTTCACAACATAGACAGAAGGGAGCAGTTGAGATTGAATGCTGCTTTTCCTCTTTCTTTCAGAAAAAATGTGAGCGTTACTGGCCGGAGTTAAAGGATGGTGTGTTTGTGTGTGAGCCCTTTACCATATACTATGTGAGAAACACCTCTTCCCTCACTCACACCACACTTCCTGTCCTTTATTTTATTTGCACTCACACACACATGTTCAAGCCTGATTCTCAGTATTCATGTGGTATCTAAGACACAACATCTCGAAGCACTAAGTACGATACAAAAAAAGACATTGCGTTCTTCCACAAGGTCACTATGTTTTCTTAATATGTTGACATTTATAACAAACAAAAATGTTACAGACAAATTATCAGTACTGTCAGGATGCACAGATTATCAGTACTATATTGGTTACTGGTATCAGTCTATATTGAATATTTAATTGTGCCAGCTTATGTACCTTAATTTACCTTTGTCATTTTATAGGACTCATCTGCATTAAGAAACGTTGGTTATGATATGAAGTAATTTTTCGTGTAGGTATATAACGTGTTTCACCCGTATTATGAATTAGGGTTAAAGAAATGTCTATAAACTTATCGGATAATGTCCTGGCAGAAAATTACCAGTAACTTTTCGTTTTTTTAGTGTAAAGTTTATCTTTAAAACCCTAATGTGATAAAACTTCTAAATGTAATCTTTAGCAAATCTCAAAAATGAATATCGTTGTTGTTTCATATTGTAATTTATCATTTTGAGCTGCATGCTTAAATTCACTTGTAGCACTTAAAATTTTTTATTTTTATTTTATTATTTATTTAGACAAAATAGTTATGAGCTTATTGTGTCAACCAGAATTTTATATTGGTGCATCCCTTAAAAACAATAATATCATATTTAAGGGTTGTATATTCTGCATCTTTTATCACTAGCTTAGATCTTTAATCAGTTTTCACTATTGAATAATATTAGCCAAAATATTATCTGCAAATTACTGATCCAATAAGCATTCCATGCACATGTTTGATTTTGTCTAGGAGTCTGATGAGAATAAGGGAGAATATTTGACACGGACGCTGAAGGTGACATTTAAACAAGTAAGTAAAATTTCTTGGATCTTAACCTCACCGCACTGAATAATATTCAAAGCTTACCCTTTATACAAAAAGATTGTACATTTCAATGATTGTATTACTTTTCCCCCGTGCTTTTAAAATAAAACCATTTAAAAAAATGTTTTTTCCCAATGTCCTGATTAATTGTTTGCCAATAAACATCTGCTTTATAAACTGATCGCTGGATGTGTTCACACTTCAGTCAAGTTCAATGAGTTTTAAAAATACTGCTTTAGTGTTATGTTGTGGTGACCTATGACTCGTCCATGCATGTTTTTTTTTCAGTAAAAGTATTCAGTATTCAGGTTTAATAGTCAAAAAGACTGTGCAGACATTGTAGTGGAACAAACATAAAGACAGACAGGTGCTGACATTTCTGCAGATGATTTGTAGTGATGAAAGAAAACCACCAAATGTGGTGGTTTAATGACAAGAAACCAGGTTACCAGAAAAAAACAAACAATCTATATTACACCGGTTATTTCCAGGTGTCTCGAACACTGAAGCAGCTGCACTATGTGAACTGGCCGGATCACGGAGTACCCGACTCCATTCCTGCCATCCTGGAGCTGCTGCAGGACATGCGGATTTACCAGGCTCATGATGACATTCCCATCTGTATTCACTGCAGGTAAACACCTGTATCTGCTGGGATTGACTGTTAGGATTGATTTTGCAATGACTGCATTTGAGAGTAAATCAGATAAGTCTGAGGTTATATTGTGGCCATGGTGGAAATTTTGGTGGAAATGAACGCAAGATACTGATACAAACAGGTTGTTTGTAACGGTAACCATGGAAGATGCCCACCTTCAACTTTTAAACAGAAAATGTGTAGGTGGTGGACCAACAACAAGCAAATACCCCAACAAGCATCTGCACTGAGTTACAATGACTTTACATAACAAACAAAAACAAGTGGATATTCGTTTTTAGATTAGCTAAAGATTACATTCAACAGTGTTATTACATTATTAGTGTTGTAAAGATTAACTTTAACTTTTAAACGTTTTCCCACACAGAATATTCTGAGCACCTTATAGGCAGCTCATTGACTTTATCGCTCCACAGCAGCGTTATGTAGCAAACTGCAACTCAAAGGACAATTAATCTAAGTTGCTCAAAAGTGAGAAGAGAGAATTGCGTTTTCCCTGTGGCTCATTCTCTTGAAACTCTTGAATTTGCAGTGCTGGCTGTGGAAGAACAGGTGCATTGTGTGCCATTGACTTTACCTGGAATCTACTGAAGAGACAGGTAAGAGTTCAAAACATTTTACTGAAGCTTTCATTATACTGACAAAATATCATCTATATTCCACAAGGTGCTGATCTTATTTTCTCTTGTTTAGATTATACCAGCGGATTTCAGTATCTTTGAACTGGTAAAGGACATGCGCACACAGAGGCCCTCTGTGGTTCAGACTAAGGTAACCAACTTAGTTTCTCCTTAAATTTCCAGAACCAATAAAAAGTCTCCATTTTACCTAATGATAATTTCTTCTCCCGCTAGGAACAATATGAACTAGTATACAGGACCATCAAATTGCTGTTTGAGAGATATCTGGCAGCAATGGATGAATCAAACAGAGAGGTTAGATATACCATCATTATTACTCACTCTTTATTTCCCTAAATAAATAAATACATAATTTTATTTATGGTTTTTGCTTTACAGTTAGGACACATTATACAACATAGTCAGAGCAATTTATATGGCATGTAACCTTTTTATTTTTTGCATTGTTCAATGAACAATTTAATTTGATCATCAATCAGGTCCCAGCATCCTCTTCTCCTGTCACCTTAAGTAGTGGGAGTGAGCTCTCGGATTTCAGCGACTCTGAATCAGAGACTGGGACATACTTCAGAGCATTGCTTCGAACTGAGCACAGGTATTAGGGAATATCTATCTTTAATACAATACAGATTTTAAAGGAATAGTTCACCCAAAAATAAACATTCTTTCATCATTTATTTACCCTCCTGCAGGTGAATAAATGTACCTTTTTGGTTGAACTATCACTTTAAAGCTGATGTGTGTAACTTCAGCTCCAATAACATCACTAAAGATAATAATAATAATAATGGGCCTGTCCCAATACCCACATTTGCAGTCTTTGCACTTGAACACTTGCCAACTAACATGACGTATTTCCTGTATTTGACCCAAGTGGTCAAGTGGGTGTGAACAAGTATGTGTAGAACTTGTGTGTGACTTTTGGTGACTCTAATCAAAGGGATAGTTCACCCAAAAATTTAAATGACACTATGATTTACTCACCCTCAAGCCATAGGTGTATATGACTTTCTTGTTTCAGACAAATGCAATTTGAGTTATATCACAAAATGTCTTGGGTCTTCCAAGCTTTATAATGGCAGGGAACAGTGGCTAAGATTTTTAAGTTCAAAA
The DNA here is from genome assembly GCF_936440315.1 of Barbus barbus. Classification (NCBI taxonomy): domain Eukaryota; kingdom Metazoa; phylum Chordata; class Actinopteri; order Cypriniformes; family Cyprinidae; genus Barbus; species Barbus barbus. The sequence goes on from NC_136718.1 coordinate 15,481,680, forward strand.
AAAGTGCAACCATCCATCATAAAAAGTGCTCTGGGAACACTTCATTTGAGATTACGGTTTATAAACTTTGAAATATGGATATTTTTCTTACACAAGCACATTGCTTCATTCCAGAATGCCTTTATTAACTTCAAAAAATTGCTTCAAAATCTCGACCACCATTCACTGTTATTATAAAGTTTGGAAGACCCAGGACATTTTTTTTATATAAGTCTGATTGTATTCGTCTGAAAGAAGTCATATACTGTCAAGGTCAGCAGGGAGGGACCCAAATGCAATGTGAGTGAATCAAATAAAAGTTCAGGGATGCACAGGGGTGAACAATCTTGAAACAACTCCAACCAGCAGGAAGAGAACTATGCCTCCAGAGGTAGATGGTCTGGAGAACAGTCCCAGTCGGTGACCAAGCCAGGCAGAATAATGGGGAGAAGGCCAGAGCAGAGAACAGTAGAGGGTGCAATCAGAGTGAAGGGACTGAAAGCAGAGATAGATTCACAGCACCAGGCTTGGTTGGCAGACTGCCTTGGGGAACCGACAGGCAGGGAGTCTCAGGCTGGTAGAGCAGGACTGCACGCGAAAATTTCGGACTCTGTGTGTGCAATGGCCTTGAGTCTGAAATTTTCGCACCTTAAAGGCCATTGCACACTGAGTCCAAAATTTTTGCATGCCTTTTTCTGTTTTTTCATATTCCTCATCCTTCCCTATCAAAATGAATACTATACGGATGTGAAAACGCAGAAAATCGAACCTGATCTGAATTGACCTTAATCCTTGAATTGTTTCATGTCAAAGGGAAATTTCACACTTGGCTGGTTTGGTTTGATTAAAACGTTTGATTGCTCTGTTAGTGTGGTTCATTTGAAAAAGTATGAATGCTGCCATACGAACCTTGATACACACCAAACAAGAGTAGGCCTTACTGAGACTTCCTGAAAAGGTGTGCCTTGGTGCACTTCCAAACAAACTCTGGTGCAGTTTCACTGAAATATGATCGGAACACGGACCAAATAAATAAACAAACCTAAACAAACCAAGAACAAGATGTGTATCCTTATGCCTTTTATGTTGTATCTTTGGGTTCAGTTTAAAAAAAAAATGACAGCATGAATGCTAAGCAAACTAGGACTAAATGTATAATTTTTGTTTTTGGTCCAGACCAGAACCAAGAGAAACAAAAGTTTCTACGATTGCGACGGTGTTTGTGACATTCCTGATCATAACAAAATCTTTCACTGTTTTGATAGGAATAATGAGATGGTCCCTATAAATGAATTCAATCACATCACACACAATGTCACTTCTTGGCCACAGCCTCATTCAGAACCATTCAGTCAAGAGGTCATCTCCACAAAACTCAATTCTGCAGACATGCTCAGTACAATGAGTGAATGGACCCAGATTACAGATCAGAGGTCATTCATAGCAGCAACTCCTCAAACTGACTTTACAAGCTCTGTATCTCAAAGAACTGAGCCATCCACCAGCTTTAACACTGATCTCACCCATGCTGCATGCTCAAACTATCCCATCAGCCTATTACAGGAACCGAGGCCAAGTAAGAAGCATCTGGAGTGTGCAGAAAACCAAGATGTCAGTCCTGCTGCCACAGACCACAACCCTATCATCCCCAGCACAGTGTGCTACACTGTGGAAGATCCTTATTTTGGTCCTGAGTCTCCACCAGTTAGCGACAATCACAGTCTTATGGACTCTGTAATTCATGAAGCACGGATGGAGAACCCCTCTTTCACAATACCTAGTTTAACGCTTAATAATCAGCTGTTAGAACTGCCAAAACATGACTGCAATGACAAAGGTATGAAAACTTATGGCTATTTTAGCAATTGATTTCTTAAAACTATTAATGATGAATCACTTATGATAATTTCCTGTGTTATAATTTGTATAAAGGTGCAAATAAACCTTCATCTGATGAAGACACTCCTCCTCCTTTGCCAGAGCGAACCCCAGAGTCATTTATACTGGCAGATGAAATTAATGGTTAGTCCAACTTAAGGTCTAAATGTCTATCCTCCCCATGCTATTTTAGTTGTATTTTATATACATTACTATTATATTAATTTATTAATATCTCGAATTGACTTTTATTTTTATATTTCAGTTTTCATTTTTATATTAGTTGAATAGCTGCATATATTATGTGCTCTTGTCATTTTTATTAGATCTCATTTTTAATGTTTCTGTTTAGCTTTAATTTATTTTATTTCAGTTTTAGCTTTTACTCAATCATATATAATGCATCATTAAGGTATTCATAATGAATTTAAATGCATTTAATCTTTACATACATAATTGTAAACAAAATTATAATATTTGCAGATTCCACTGTTTATCATGCGTTTTAATGCATCATACTTTCTAAAAGTCTTAAAATTATGTTTTATAACTGTGGTTACAATTATATATGAAATCATGCATCATGCAATGCATTATATAGGCTTCATGGAAAGTGTTATCGAAATTTTAGCACTTATTTCTAATATTTAAATCTGTTATTTTAACTTTATTTCAGTCACTGAAAATCGTTTAAATAATAGATTTGTGTTTATTTATTAGTTATAGTAACAATAACAACACTGATTCTCACTTACATAAACTGACATTTCAAGCCATACAGCATATACAAATTAGTCCAGTACATTTTCTATTAACTTAAAGCAAAAGATTTTTTAAATCTATATCACAATATATGGTCTTATTTCCAGATATCAGTGAAAACACTGAGATGTTGACATTGGTGATCCCAACCAGCTCAGAATCTGAGAGCATCAATAAAGGTGAATATTATGCACACTTGAAAATCTGTGTATAGATTTGATGGACATCACCTGTAAATGTTCCCGTTTTCTCTAAAAAGACAGCCCCCCTTCACCTGTGCCCGCACTGCCTGAGAGAACTCCAGAGTCTTTTGAAATGGCCACAGATGAGGGTATGACAATGATGGGCAGGGATGAATCTATAACAAATTTCATGTCCTTACTTCTTTGTACCTTATCAAACTGTAATCTAATTTTCAACAGATTTGGTACAAAACATAACACAGGAAAAGCCACAGGATATTGTAATGAGAGTTGGGAAATCACTAGAATGGTCTGGGCAATCAAATGAAGCTCAGATAGACATGAAACAATCTTGGTCCAGAAGCAAGGTGAGAGGACGCAGTCTAATGAATCATATCGGCATATTAATAGAACACACCAATCTAAACAATGTAATCATAAATAAAATTATTTTCTTTATTTCAGAGCTTAAAACTTAGAATGTCACTTCCTGGTAAGTCAGTCATATATATTTAAGATTTCAACGTCATAGATAAGTAGAGCAAGATATTACTTTTGGCAACAATGTTGACTTCCTCTCTTTTTTTTTTTTTAGCTGCAGCATCATATGCTCCATTCTGCCCTATTTCGATCACAAGTCACAGTCCTCCTCCCCTACTGTACAAACAACCTCAGGGTAAGACTTAGCAGGAATAGTGTATAGTACAATTTTAACTTTGAATATATTCTGCAGAAACTCACAGTTATATACTGGTGTTAAAGCTAGGTGACTATTTACACATGCATATTTGAGGAAATTTTCAAATGCGCCTACTTTCAACAGTGGCTACAAAAATGCAAACAAAATATCATAAAAATCTAGAATTTTGGGAGTCGATTCACTTGTGAAAGGAAGCTAGGCGACGAAACCTTATGTACAACATTAATAAACAAGTCAAAACATTGTTTTGAGCTGAATGCTAGCTGTGGTTGCTCAAAATGAATACATATTTCATGATTAATGACTGTTCTTGTGTTCACTTACCTCTTGTTTCAATTATTGTTTAGCCGCGTTTGTATAGAAGCATGTTGTGATCTGAGCACATCTTTTTGGTGGACTTACCTAGACACTTATTGGTTGCCACCTACTGGTAATAATATAACTGACAGAAAAAGTCACCAAATTAATCAGTAAACGAATCCAAACGAGTCTTTTTTATTGAATAACATTCACAAGAATGCAATTGTTTTCCAGCGTGGATTCGTCTTCAGTTTTACAATCCTAAAGCCTCGTTCTGGATGAATTCATACTTCCTGGGATCCCAGATCTCTGCAGAATAATTTTTGGTTGCAAATTGTATATTTTAATTTTAGTCTCAGGTCTAAAGTTTTGGTTATCAAGTTATCAATCTAAAACGGATTGACAGAAACATTTAAAGCATCAAATATATCCACACATAGGCTAATTCATAATTGATTCTTATGACATTTTAAATGTATAGAAATTCAAGTGGCTTAAAGGTTTGTGGCAACACAGAGGATACATGTTTGTAACTTCCTTTCCATACTATATACTTGTTCTAAAACAACTAGGAGTTTAAGGAAGTTCTGTCAGTGTCATTCTGGTTGATTGTTTTAATATAAACTATGTTTTCATTTAGAATCTCTACTACACATCCCAACACCACGTGAGCAGGCATTGAACTCAGTTCCTGGGACAGGTACTGTGTATCACATACTGTCCAGTGTAACCGTTCAATTTACAGTCTTCAGCATACAACATATTTGCGCTGATTCAATAATAGTCTACGCAACTCACACTAAGTTTTGTGGTTTTGTTTCATAAAGAAAGTGTAACTCCACCACTTCCTGAAAGAACTCCAGAATCTTTCATTTTTCACGCGGAGAAAGGTGCAGTACACAGAACTTACAGTATACTGAAAATCGTGACCTACATTTACTAACAAAACTGAGAAATCTTTTAATTTTATTTTATTTTTTGTTAAAGTGGCCGACAGCAGCGTCCCCTGTCAGCCAGCTGAGGCAGAGCAGCAGAGACTGAGACTGGGCACCTCTTCTGAATGGTCAGGCAGCTCCCAGCCCAGATCATTCCTGGATCATTCTTGGAGCCGAAGCAAGGTTTCGTTGCATTTACCTTTATACTATTACTACATACTTTATACTCACTATATACTAAAAGCTAATTTTGGCAACGTTTAGGAGTAAAGCATATAGACATGGACTAGAAGAAACAAACCTCTAATTTAATTTAAACAGAAATGCTGGGTTATGATTTTCCAGTTGTATGATCAATGCTTGACTCATTCTTGCCAAAATGTGTCATTTTCTAACAGAGCGTCAGGGCAAAAAGTTCAAAACAAGGTAGGCAGGTGTTTCCATTGTGTCCTCCTATACCCTCCTCACTAGTGTCATTACATCATAACATGTACAAGCAAATTTGCCCTCTCGAGTGCACTGAAGTGTAGTGTTTGTTTCTGCGCGACAGATAAAGAGGCCGCACTATTATTGGATCTATGTGTGCACAGCTGTGTTTAATTTTACAGAGTCTCTGTCTGTGGCTCCGCTGACTCTGCCTGTCCCTGTAACCATAGCAACTGGAGGCCGAGGTGAGTGACAGCATGAATCCCTTAACGGTGATTGATGTCAGTTCATGAAACTGCATAAGCATTACTGCATGACCTTAGTTTACCTTGCCCTGTGGCTAATACAGTAGAGCACCAGACGGCACCCAGTGGCCAGCCGGCAGCAATGGGACCAACAGAGAACCAGTCGAACAAGGGGGGAGAGAAAACTTCACTGGTCAGCAAAGCCAGGACCAAGGTTCACCTTCTAAAGTTTCTGTAATTGGTACATGTAAAGTGCATGGCATAATAAGCATGTAAAATTTAGGTTACTGATTATACAAATTTATTTTGTATTATATGTTTCCCTCTGAACCCACATACTGAAAATAACCTGCCTTTAATGCACTTTAAAGGGGCTGTTCACACACAGCGTGTTGTTGTATTCCATTGCACAGCTTTCCATTGTTTTGTTTTTTTCAAACGCCATGTCAAGTTAAGGAAGCTTAACTTTTTAAAACATGCACCCTATCTCGCATTTTTAAACACCAAAACTGATTAGAGGCAGAACACATAGAACACGTTTTTGCATTCAACCACGCTTACTAAGCAGACATGGTTGTGCGCTCATATCTTTTGCCTTTTGCAGTGTCTCATGCATGGCATTCTAAAAACGTTGAGCTGAAGTTAAAAGAAGTTCCTGCATTCTTTTCTATTCTGCATTTCGCATTTTTAAATGGCAGAATGACTTAAGGGCTGTTCACACAGAACATAGTTTTAAATTCCACTGTGCTGCTTCTCCATCATCTTTATATGTACACATGTGCTAGGTGGGTTTAATGTGTAACTGAAGTTAAAAGAAGTTTAACTTTTAAATAACATGTCTTAAGACAGTTTTCTCACTGTAAAAAACACATTCTGTGTGAATGGCCCCAAATGGCTTTTCACACAGAACATGTTTTTACATCCCACTGCATAGGTTTTCAATGTAGGAGTGCTAGACAGATGTTTTTGACCATTCTCCCATGTCCCATGTGCCTCGTGCATGAGCATTTAAGATGCCATGTCAAATAAAAGAAATACTTTGGTGCCGATGGCCTCGTGTGCAGTGCACCAACATGTAGCGCTGTTGCGCTTCGGCCGTTCCGAGTTCGAGTCCCAGCTTGTGGACCTTTCCCAATCCCATCCCCCTCTCTCCCTGTCCCACTTCACTTCCTGTCCACCTACTGTCCTAAATCTAAAGGCATACAAAGTCAAAAATAAATCTTAAAAAAAGAAAAAATTAAATACAAACAAAAAAACACTACTGTGCTACAACTCACTAAATAGACTTGATTGTTTGATTGTTGTGCTTGCATCTTTTGCTGCATCTCCCGCAAAACGTTTTTTTAAAAACACACCTCAATACCTTATTATTTTTTCATTCCACTACCCTGCCTTTGATATTTTTCAGTGTAAAATCACATCTATGTGAATGGTCTCTCTCATGTGAACAGTCTCTGTTGCTTTGGATAAAAGCAAATATTATAAATCTCAATATGTATTTTCTTTTCTTACAGAGTATTAGGTTTTTGAAAGGAAAACAGAAGAGTATGTATTATAACCACTTACTACTAACTCTATTAAAATAAACATGTAAGTCAAAGGACAAATAAGTAGCTGTGTGTGGCTTGAATATCATGTAACTGTCATTTGCAGCAAAAACGGCCCCACCTCCAATCCCACCCCCAGCCCCACCTTCAGGCCAGTCTCCAGCCCCGCCTCAGTCTGCTCCACCACCCACTGTTGGATTCTTTTTTTGTAAGATATTGCCCCCTTTATTATTTAATATTAATACTTTTAAATACAGTACGATTCCAAACTGATGTTCTGAGAGTTTAAAAGCTGCCACAAGATGGAGCTATTCTTCAGTTCTTGTTGATTCCTGGCCTGTACATGACATAGTGACCCTTTTCTTACTCCACAGCTTTTGGATCTCGTTTTGGAAAGCCAAAAGGCCCACGAAATAAGCCAGGAACATGGGTGTAGTTCATGCTGAAGGCGAAAACAGCCTCACAGGACAGTTCAAAAGAGGATTTACTGAGCAAAGTAAAGTTTCTTTCGCCGTGTTTTTTGAAGGATAGAAGCACAACAACTGACCTCACTCAATAGATGGACATATATAAAGATTGGGCTTTTGTAAATGGCTTGAAGGTACTGTAAAGGTATTATGCAAGCAAATTGCCTCTTTAGACTTTAAATACTGAAGCGTGTTGCAACTTTATGCAACTAAAATGTATATAAAATGATTACAAATGTGGAACTAAAGACAAGATAATAAAGGGGGATGAATGTACTGAAAAGTAGACACTTCTGTAATTGCATAGGTAACATTTTAATGTATTTTATAATATATAGCAGTGCAGGCAACCATGGTCAATCATGCTTTTCTATGTCACATAATGCTGGACTTAGTAACTGCGCATTTGGTGTCATGTCTATCTGAAAGGGATGAAAATGACAGAAGATTGGGAATATCTATTGTCAAGTTTGTTTTGTGTCAGCATTCACTCTGCCTTTTCTTATTTGTATATTTTCAATTTCTGATGCAGTGAAACGCTTGGTACACTCATAAAATTGTTTATTTAAAAAAATACAGAAAAAAAGTCTATGCATTCCATTGCATTTTTACACAATTGAAAAGATCCACATGACAGTTCTATTAAATGTAACTTAGCATTTACAAAACATTACTTTGACTATGTTCATAATTGACCATCTAATTAGTCCTTAAAAATCAATGAAATCGAAAACCTTTATACAAATATCAAACAGAGCAACTAATGAATCGAACACACAGAGCATGCCTTGATCCCTAAGTGGATTTTTCCTATATTACAAACGACCATCAAAACCTGATCAACACAAAAAAAGAAGACTAGCTGCCAAAATTCAGGAGAAACATAGAACACTAAACATGTTTATTACAATATAACATGGAACCGTAAGGTATAAAAGCATAATTGTGTGATGCTGAGCAGAAAACATGTCTGAAACTGTATATATGGGAAGATTCATCTTAATGGATTAGTGTTAAGGACACCAATAAAGACATCTTAAAAAAGAAATTTAAGTACTCTTTGAGTGAAAGAATGAAATTATCTTTTCTTACATTAGGCAAAACTATTAATCTGCAGAACCTGTAAATGAGGAAATGCTATTGAATAGTATAGTGAAAATTATTTTTGTTTAGGCTTTCACACCTGCCTATATAATCCTAACCCTAATTTAAAAACACTGGGAAATATAGGAAGCAGATTTGATTCTTATTGCACGATTTTGAATTCTCTATAGGTCGTTTACCACCAATTTTTCTTTATTTTGTTGGCTGTGGTGGCCAATAAAACTGTCTCCTTTAGTTGCTTTTGGATAAGTAGAATTTGTATCACAGAGTAAGCATGATTTTTTTTAATGATAATACATACCCAATCTTTACTTATTGCCAGACTTTATGAAATTCCATCACAATTAATGCTTTGTACAACTTGAATAACATCAATTAGCTTAATAGCAGACAATTAAAGACTCAATAAAAGGCACTCATTTATAGAGGATGCATTTGATTAGGGAAAGCCATTAGATCATTTTGTTGAAACCATAATCAATGTAGACTGTGCCAATGCGATTGGCTTGCTGGTGTGAAATTACATTCAAATCAGTCATTAGCAATACTTGGCATCAACAGAGAAGCACAACTACTGCCCATAACCCTTTCAAAAACACTAAATGCCTGCTTTAAGACTTAATCCCATTCAAAAGAAACACGTCAACATGCGCAAAAACATTACTGACACGCAACTACACTCAGCAAGTGAAAGCTAAATTGCAGTCATCCAAATCTTGGAAAGTCACCCTAGAATGCTTATCATAAATTACTATGGACAACTTCAGTTCAAACACAGGAAACAAGTGTTATGCAATAGCACTGGACATGTGCCTTCTGCTACTATACTTATAAATAATATCAAATGCTTTTTTGAAGGAGAAATATTTGGGTAGCAGATTATGGGAAGAGTAACATATAATAACAGTTTTCTTGTACACGAAAAACAGGAGTTTATTCATGCCTTGTTAATGTATATTACTGAGTTAATTGATATTTGCACTGACTGATTTTCAGAAAAAAAAAATCTAAATCAACAAATGCTTAAAACGGCCAAAGCAACAAGATTAGCTATTTGGGACATTTTTTAAAAGTGCTGACAATGACAGACAAAAACAAAAGAATGATATAAAAAGATCTTTCCATTGTGACTCTAAAACTACTCTGATAGTATGAGCAGAATTGTGTAAAATCTGAATGGAAGCTCGTTTAGATGGTCCATCTAAATCAAGAGACCGTTTTCTTTCCATGAAGCTCATATGAACACATGCCAGAATTATAGATTCAATCAAAACCCAAAAATCTGAATGTATGGATTAGATTGCTATAGAAATTTAAAATAAAGTAGAAGGAGACTTGACCAAATGAAAAGGCATCAGAATGTTGCCCCTGAGCGTAGGTTTGGTTATTTACATTTCCATCTAGTTTTCTGCTAACATCCGGACTTGATGGACTGTGTCTTCCTAGTCAAAAATAAAAACAAAGCACAAAGGCTTCTGCACACAATACAAACAGAAAACATGTCAAATGAATTCATGACCATGATGATCTTAAAAGACTGACTACTCTGGACAAAAATAAATAATTAATATGAACAAACAAATGAACAACCCTCTTGTGGAGGCCAAATCCTATTTCCTGCATACATGAGAGGTAATGCACAAGTTCCTCTTTGATAATTACTGCTATTAGTCATTCAAAAAATAATTAATTTTCCTTCAAGCGAATCCGACAAAAAGATCAAAGAAAAAGCAAATATCTCTCACTTTAAATCGATACCTACTCACTAGTCTAGCTTAAATGCGTCAAATATTTCAGTGACATTACACCATGGGAAAAAAAAAATAAGACTATTGTTCTCTTTTAAGATATGATTGCTGCTCTCCACTTGTGACAGGCACTTTTTTTTTACTTGTTTTTGTTTGTAGAAACCAATTAGCAGATCAACATAATGCAAATGATGGCCTGGGAAACAACATGAAAAGTCCCTCTTGAGAGATAGTTTGTTTCATTTATAATAATAATAATAATATTATATAAACAAATATAAAACAATGCTGAGTAATCAGCAAAAATATATTTCAAATTAAATACTTTGGCTGAGAAAAACCTAAAAAGTACTCACGGGGTCATTTCCTTAACCAAAAGCTAAAAAATAAAAATATAGTCTTCATTTTTAGGCAAAGTCCAGATATTCCTTTTTTTTTTTTTTTACACTGTGGAATGTCAGTCAAGTCTGTTAGGCAAAATAAAACCCCATCCTTCTGCAAAAGAAAGGATTTGGAAGTTATTTGGGGAAATCCGTGGACCTGCTGCCGTCGAGTGAGGAGTCTGATGCAGGCTCGGTGGGAGCCTGTGGAAGCATTTGCTCTGGTGTGGGCGAGGACAGAGGGCAGGGTGCACCGGCGGAAACCGTGTGGGCGGATTTAGCCGGCTGCGGAGGTGCGGGCTGCAGCTCTCTGGGTGGCGTTGCAGGCCTCTGGAAAACCAGTTCGCCCATTTTGGCCACTCCGCCTTGTGCCGTGTCTGCTTGTAGCCGGGCACAAGAGGTGACTTTGGTGTCTGGGTGAACAGGGGATGAAGAGGGGGGAGGACATGTTGTGGAGCACAGGTCCTTTGTCTTAACGTCCTTCGATTCCTCTTCCTCGGAGTAGTACTGCTTTAGACGGATGTGCCAGGCGAGGCTGCACACGGCCGAGACGGTTTTGAACTGGTGGATCACGTTGCGAGGGATGAAGTAGATGTCGTCGTCACAGAGCTGCACGCGAACGTAGCGGATGCCTTCTCGCCGTAACTGGTTGAGTTTGGCTTCATCCACCCACTGGACACACTGAAGAGAGAGGGGCATTATGGGAATGCTGACCTATTTTATACCCGTCTACCTCTATATCACCACTACTATATCTCCACACCTGTTCAGGATCATGAATTTACTGCTTACCCAAAACCACATGGCATTATCAGATCAGATTGTGATCTCAAACTAAACATAAATTATGCATTAGAAAAAAAACGTATTCATTATAAAAAAAAAAGTAGCCCCACATTTTGGTTTTTCCGACAATGTTTTTAACACTTGTTTTGACTTCCTCTGAAACTATCATGCCAGTTCTTATACTTCAATTTAGCTGACAAATAAGTCTTTTTGAAAGAACTGAAATAAGTTAAAAAGTAAAGCTGCTGACTACACAAGTGTTGTCACAACACCCTAAAAACTGTATCAATGTTCAATATTATTTTTGATATCATGGGAAGAAATTGCCACAACATTGACAGCATAAAATTGGAACGGTATCAAAGTTAACTTAATTTTGACCATAGTCAAAAGATTTTTTATCAGCTAAAACTAGCTGAGATTCCCCAGGAATGCTAGCACTAAGTAGCATAACAATAATAATAATAATGATACTAATAACTTAATTATTACTATTAGTATTATTAGCATTAAAATTATTTCTAAGAAATATATTATTCCAATATAACAAATCTAAAATAAAAAATTAATAGTATATCAAAAAATGAGTAGTATAGCAATTATATTTTTCAAATAAAAACACAATGACTGAATTTCTTCACTGCAAGAATTAAACCCTCAAGCTTTTAACTGCAACTGGACCTTTAAGTGTCTGTGACAACAGGTTTACAAATGCTTCTCGTTACAAATCTGTGTGAAATGCTGTAATCATCTGTCTACAAAAATATGGGATATTATGCAAACAAAGAGTTAATGGCTCCGATTTCAATCCCAAAATGCATGGTAAACTCCACAGCACATGCAGGGATGACGTTTACATTTACTGTGAGCGGAGCCACTTAAAACACTGGATCATGAGCTGCGCATGTAAATTATCACAGTGACGCACTTTGCTCTGAAACATGCAGACTATATAGGCCTAGTTATATACTTAAAATACACACTGCTGTGCATCAGTGACAGTGTAATAAAACCAAAAAATTAATACTGAATGTAATACCTAAGAAACTATATTGTAATCCCATAAAAAAGTTCTGCTCAGTACAAAAAAAAGCAAGTTCACTCATAAGTTGTGTTTACACCACTTAACTTGCCATGCTAACCATGACTAATATAAACACACAAGCCCACAGACTGTCCTGAAACAATCTGTTTAGCAGTAACACAAATCCTACCTGGGACACAGGTGGCTCATACAAGTCTAGCTGAAGCCTTTGAACGACGTCATTGAAGTCCTCAGCGTGAAAACAGATCGCATCTTTGGTTATCCGTGGCCGGTCACTCCTTTGGGAGATGAGAACATCAAAGGTCACTTTATCTATGGTTAATTACACGTGGCTTTTTGCGTGCACTAGCATGTGCATATGTCTCTGCGTGGCAGATGGCTGCACTCACCATTCCCCAAACTGCACTGCTTTCAGGACACCCACAGCTGCTGTACTCTGCCAGTCGAAACTCTGGCCAACGTGATCAGCGTGGGCTCGCGTCCGATCCTCAAAGAGGACCTCACGTGGCTCACTGGCTCTCGGTAGGTAATGCAAGTTCTTGACCTCATTCATTGATCTACAAACAAAATGAAAGTGTTTTGTGAGGCGCTACAAACAGCTTCAAACTGTTTTAATCTTTAAAAATTTTTTTTCAAGTGTTCAATTTGCGGTTGAATCAATACCTTCGTCTCTTGAATGGAGATTTGGGCATATCGGCTGTGGGGACCATCTGCTCTCCTGGTCTCACCCACATGATGGGACCATCGTCACTCTGAGACCTGCAGTCAAGCTTTAGGGTAGACAGGCTGCCCCATGGCAAAGTCATCTGCATAAATTAAACATATGCTGGGAAGTTAAAACAATGACGTAGTCTTGCCTTGACCATTGTCTGAAAGTGTGAATGCAATAAATGACTGGATGAAGGGTTTTCTTTTCTGAGCTGACAGATTTCTTATTTATCATGTGACACTGAAGACTGGAGTAATGACTGCTGAAAATTCAGCTTTGCCATTGCAGGAATAAACTACATTTTAAAACATATTAAAATAGAGTTATTATAAATTGTAATAATATTTGATATTCTACTGCATTTTTATCAAATAAATGCATTCTTGGTGAGTATAAGAGACTTAATTTCAAAAACATAAAAAAAAATCTTTCAGGCCTCCAAAATTTGGATGGTATACACATCTCAGCACATAAACATGGACTAAAAAGTCACAAATCTCCTATTTTGATGTTATGGAGTTTTTAAAAGTAAAGAGATGCAAACAAAATCCTTTACATAAGTGTGCAAGACGACACCACACCATTCATCTAGGTCCAAATCGTAAGATACTCTGCTGGCACATAGTGAATTGAAACACACCATTTGCACTAAAAAACACCGTCAGCACAAAGCCTTTCAAACTCACTCATCTGTGAGAGATTATGTCCTAACTCCTAACCTTCAGAAATGGAGACTCCTCAAGCATGTCCAAGAACTCTGGGAAGTAATCGCCCACCTCCTCATCTACTGCACCGACCAGACTGATTTGCCTCATGGGACCAGCTCTATATGTCCCAGAGCAATACGTTCGGCTCACCTGCAACACAAAAGCACTTCAGATCCAGCAAACATCCTAACACAAACCCTTTATCTTAGTGTGCATTTAAAAAAAAAAAAAAAAATACTAAAATGAACCTAAATGAAAACTTCAGCACATGTCTTTTATTTTTAGAACTTCGGTATATACTACTTTTTAGTTTCATGATACAAAAAAAAAAGTTTAAAGGCCCATTTATGCAGAGAAAGATAACTATATTATTGTTCACACCAACGAAACAATAATGATGCGTTTATTAAAAGCACAAGCTGCTGCTTTAAATGATCAAGCTCTTTCAAGTCAGGTGGATTCTGATTGGCTGTCAATGTTTTTATCATCTGGAAGAAATCAATCTGAAAGTGATTCACATTATATTTTTCATCTGTGTCATTATTGTTATAGTTCACATAGAATTAGAACAATTATTAAAACAATACTTATCATTACAGTTATTGTCTATTGTACTTGCCTTAAGGCAAGATTTAGTTATATGGTTTTTAGACTGCCATAAAACTGAAATAACTTCCAGAAACTGTGATTCTCCTGCTTGTTATAAGAATGAACGCAATCATTTCAGTTTGTTTAATCTCAGCAGAAAAAAAGCCTGACCGGCTGCGGGTAAATTTGGTCTACATCACTCAAGACTGTTATTGTACTTTGAACGGCCACCTTTTAACCACCTGACTTGAGCAAATAATAAATGCACCTGCTTTAAAAGTCCTTTAAAAGTGGGAAAGGCTAAATGAATTGTATAGACTTCGTTTAGTGAGCTACACATGATGTATCCTGCCATGGATTGTTACCTGGGAGTGGAAGTTGGCAATCGTGGTGGTCTCAATGTCCTTTTTACCAAGGATTTCCATCTTGACAGGTGTATTTGGGAAATTGAAGGCAAAGTAGTCCAAGAAATCGGGCAGGTAGGCAGCCGCTCCGTGCACCACAGCGAGAGCATAACGTGCGGCTCCTTTAGGGTGTTCAGCAAAGGCGAGATCCAGAAACTCCTGGGCGAATCTTTCAGTGTCCTCCGGTCGCAGTAAAGACAGCTCATCTGCGTAAGCGTGTAGTACAGACGCCCCTCCATTGGCCTGCTTTTCCTCATGGATCAGTCTGCTGAAGGAGGTGTTGGTCTGAAGCCACGAGCTGCGGATGTAGTGGTCTCGGTGTGAGATGAACGGCTTCTTCTCAGCTTTGGGAGCGCAGTGCTCACCTAAGCTCGGACATGGCTTTTCATCTTTGATGTACGCATGCAACACAGGGTCTTCAGAAGATGGCAGAGCATCTCCTGTCAATCCTGTACACAGCGTCTGGACCTCTTTGCTGTGCACGCGTAACTTCTTGCCACGCTCATCTTCACGATGCCGCTTCTTCTTCTTCTTTTTCTTTAGGAGGTATTCCTCCAGGTTCTGGGTTTTGCCATTCTCATTATGGGGCTCTGAAAAGATCAACAGAGATGGTAGAACTTAATAAAACTACTGACTGCTCATAACATCTAGGTCTTTACCCATGTAAAATTGTAAACATGAAAAACTTCACAAAAATTATTTTGTGGCTAATTGAAAAGTTGTTAGATACTACTTGGTAATCAAGTCCAGCAATTCTGGTTATTTGGTCGTCCTGAAAGACGTTATCGCTGTAATACGCTCCTACTTCATATCTAATCCTACATTTACACCAATTTACAGTGGCAACTACTGACCACAGTTTTGAGAACAATACCATAATTACTACAGTTGTTGCTATTACCCAAAAGTTTGGTGGTTCCATGTTACAATGATAGTGACAGATGGTAATACTATGGTACTGTGTTTTAAGGGGAGACACTGTAGGCAAAAACTAAGTTTTTTCATGCACCCGTCAAATTTGAAATTTTGGGCTTTTTGGTTTTTCATAAAGTATTTTTTCAGACTAGTGGAAAGAAAACATCCAAAAGACACTGTTAAGTGTTTCTTTTATAGCACCGTATCTATTTGTGTCAATAGATTTCAATTACAATACATATTTTTAAAGGCCGTTTTCTCAAAACGAGTTCTCTCTCCTACATTGATAAATGTATACAGTAATAAACAAGCTACAGATAGTCCAAAATGCAGCGGCTAGAGTTCTTACCAGATCAAGAAAATATGATCATATTACCCCAATTTTACAGTCTCTGCACTGGCTACCTATTCAGTTCCGTATCATTTACAAAATATTATTACTGGCCTATAAGGCCCTAAATGGTTTAGCTCCTGCGTACCTAACTTGTCTTCTACCACGCTACAATCCAACCCGCTCCTTAAGGTCGCAAAACTCTGGACTTTTGGTAGTGCCTAGGATAGCAAAGTCCACTAAAGGAGGTAGAGCTTTTTCACATTTGGCTCCTAAACTTTGGAATAGCCGTCCTGATAACGTTCGGGGTTCAGACACACTCTCTATGTTTAAATCTAGATTAAAGACACATCTCTTTAGCCAAGCATTCACATAACGCATTTTATAATCTTGTACTGTAGTATATCTGATCAAATGTACATTATTATTATTCTTTAGCTTGGGATGAACAAATTTTTTTTATTTTTTTATTTTTTTTGGCTTAGATGGAACAGCAGCTACGCTAATTATGTTTCTATTTGTCTCTGTTTCTGCCACGGGATTAACATCCCGTGGTAATTAGGAATGACAGAAGCTTCAGTCTGGATCCAACCCCTAAATGATCTGAGATGACCGAACACCTGAGAAAAGATAATGCCAACCCCTCAGAGGACCTCAGAGGATGCCAACGCTCAGACAACATACAGAATTACCAAATGACCACTGGAACTAGTTGAGACCTTACAATCTGACTTTGCTGCAGTTAAATTGAACTGCTGGTTTGTTGGCCAGAGGATTTTGATTTTGATATTGTGCAGTTGCTTTGACACAATTTACATTGTTAAAAGCGCTATATAAATAAAGGTGACTTGACTTGACTTGAGCCATACATCTCCACTTCAGTAGCACTTACACACACCAAACTTTACATCTTTATTCCTGTCTATATCCTCAAGGTTTTTACAGAGGGATTTGTTCATATATAATTTGCTTGATTATATACAACATTTTATTCCCCCCAAAATTGTGAAAATGTATTGTTTTCTGTCTGTTCTAAGTATTTTCTGAATTATGGAGTGACAAAATGAGATAGCCAAAATTCCCTCTGTAAAAACTTTTTACTCTTATATGTCAATAAAATGAAATAAGAATTTTGAAAGCAACTTCATCCAGTGTTTGGATTTTTGTTCTAGAAATGTATGCAAATTAGCTCATATTTCATTAAATGCATATTTAAACCTAACATTTTAGAAAGCTTGCAATAGAAAAACTGTTTGCAATTATCAATGTAATCAATCAACTAGGTATTTTGTTTTTACCCTATTCACCTGCAGTGTCTCGCCTTAAATCTTTACACAGCCGAGTTCAGGCCTGGTCTGTGCCTGTTCAAAACATAATGGCGCATAAAAGCCAGGCTAAATTAAGCCTGCTCTGACCCACATTAGCCCCCAGTATCTAAGCATACAGTAGTATTAGCTGTGTGAATGCACTCATTCTGTGTAAAGACGGCTAAAAACCACTTCAGAAGCACTCCTGTATCAACTTTGAAGCGTCAATTTGGCATAATACAGTATGGTACCGCAAAACACTTGAAATTGTTATGATATCGTGTTAATAAAAAGCCATAGAAGTATCGAGTTACTTAGTTTTGTGAAATTACAGATTAGCGTAGTTACAGCGAGTTTAGTAAACAGTAAACATGACAGCTGTAAAGAGAACGGCTCTAATACTAAGCAGAGAAAAAGTATTTAGTTGCATTTCGGCTGCGGTGAAAAGTTTCTTTCTCAATAAAATGTAGCAATTCTGCTGATCTACACGTACACGGAGCTCTTGTGAATGGGGGCGTGCTCGCGCATGGGTTAGCAGCGGAGGCTAACGGCACTTTCTCCGCTCACTTCTCAAGTTGGAAGCCAGCCAGAAATATAAAATCGTTTGGCTTGAGTCTAAACGCTATTAAAGTTACCTTTCTTCTTCTTACATTCCCCCACTTTAACATTCGCCTCGGCGTTTTCCTTCTTGGGCTTGAGTTTGGCGTCCTTCTCGATGTGTTTGGGCTTGTTATTGGGGGTCTCGGCCTTCGCTACTTTGAGCGGCGTGAAAGTGAAGAGCGGGGAAGGCGGCAGGACCGTCTTCTGCGGGACGTGAGCCGCTGCTGGTGTCACTTTGCGCGGCGGCCATCCGGGAGGTAATTCTTTCTTGACGCTGTGATGGTGATGATTGTTGTGATGGCGGTGTTGCACAGGTGCCTGCTCTTTGCTGAAGTTGCGCGCTTGGTTGTTCTGTTGTTGCTGCGGTGGATGCGCTCGTTGTTGGGCATGTTGTTGGTGGTGATGTAGCTTTATTTTCTTCGCTTCCTTCTCCGCTCTCTCACGCTTGTCATCGGACGGCGAACATTCCCGTTTTTTCTTTTTTTTCTTCTCTTTGGTGGCTTTGTCAAAGCTGTCCCTGCTCTTCTCCTCTACTTTGACGCGCAGTAGATCGACCTGTGCAGCCATTTTGCACGTAAATTTAAAAGGCTTTAAGAGGGATTTATTTTTTTGCGCATGTCTACTGGGAGATGTAGTTCTTTCGTCCGTAGCCAATCGGAGCTCACGCGATTGTAGTTTTCCCACTCGTAGCGCGCATGCGCACAATCGGTAGCTGTGTGGGTGGTGATGGTTCAGGGCTGCGTGCGCTGCTGCACGCACCGCGGCCAGTGACTGACGTAATGCTGTAGCAGCTTCAGGGGTTGGGCGGTTCCGTTTCGTTGAGAGGAGATAACAACCTCCGACAAAAGAGCAGCACACAATATCCTGGAGATAATAGTTGCACGGTGTTGGATTTCTTTGGTGGGCGTTCACACGGGACGCTTTCTTACTAATTGGGCTATTTTTGGTTGGTCTGTGTATACAACATGAGTCAGACGGACGTCTTCGGATATTGCGTCGCATCTGCCTGTTTGTTATTGGCGGCACGAGCGTTGCGTTTTTTAAATCGGCGTGTCAAATTAAAAATAACCATGTCTGATTCGTAAATGAATCGTTCATGTGAGTCGGATCTTTTCAAGAAACCTGTTTACAGAACTGGGCTGCGTTTCCCAGAAGCATCGTGAGCTGAAGCACATCGAAAAGCACATTGAAACCAATGGAGCTACGATCAATTTGGGCTTACGATGCTTTTGGGAAACGCAGCCCTGGCCTAAACGATTTGTTCACGAATCGGACGGAATCATTTTGTGATTCTTTCGATTCAACAGCTCACCGACTCTTGAAACAAGAACCGATGGTAAGAGCATTTTGTGCAATGGAAAAATGTTAAATAAAAATACTGGAAATGCGTTGCTTGTTTGTATTTATGACTAGTTTTAAATAGGTTTAGCATTTTAATGTAAATTATATTTAGGTAATACATTTAATCGCAACAGACTGTGACAATAGGTTAGAAAATAACATGTTTTTATTACAGAATCAATATGTTGGGATGGGACCACTTACAAAAGAATCGCTGAATCGATTTACGATCTGGGTCTTTGATATGAACTTCCCATCACTTTTGTGTGAACACCCCCTTAAATGCAATCAAACGTACACTTTCACTCATGTTTAATAACGTAGGAAATCAGAAACTTAAAAGCAATCAAGAGGCATCTTTTCAGTAAATCTTTATTCATCAGTGCATGAACAGAAGGCCATGACCAGATTAATTTTAACCACTCTCTCTCTATATATGCATATACTCTTAATTACTTAAAAAAATAATGGAGCGATTTATAGATTTTTTTTCCCTTCACGAAGGCAAGTTTTATACAGGTGCTGTACATTGTATTTTTTTATAAACATTTACAACTACCACAATGTAGAGACCACAAGGCTTTTTTGTGTAAGATAAAGCAATGCAAGGCCACAGTATCATACATACAACCTCATGAGATGCACTAGAGAAACAAGCTACAAAAGGGTTGAGGTTAATGATCACGAAGCAATCATAAGCCGTATTAGAAAGTATTCACATTTTTCATCATGACAAAACAGAGAAACGCTGTAGCATATGCAATGTTTTACTGATGTCTGCTCTGTCCGTATGGAAAATCAATATTTATGGAATTTCAAAAATACTGTTACGAAAAAAGGTATTAGACATTGTTATATCTTGCATCTGAATCTGTGCCAATTGTTTGAGGCTTTAAGAAGGCCATGATATAACATCTAACATGTTCGGTACATAATTCAGAGCTACATTTCCCTTGGATATAAGACAGCATCTTGACATTTAATCTGAAAGATACAGATGCACAAAGACACTTTAAATTAATACGAATTCCCAATATTGGGAAAACAATGCAGTATGAATCATTTGATGTGCTAAAAAGAATAAGAAAAAATATATGTTAGATTGGATAGTTTGCAAAAATATATCTGAATTTCTCCCAGTTCTGCTTCACCTGCTAATGATACGAGTGAACATTTGATTCCAAATGTACACACCTTGCAAATGCTCCACCGAGATTAACTGTAAAAGCTATAGCACTGTGAAAAAATATGTTTGTTAGGAAGCTGAAAGTCGTATCGGCAAGCTGGAACACTAATAAGTGACCTGGCTCAGAATGGATACAAATATCTATACCTCTATACATGTATGCGTTTATATCATCATATTCATTTCAATAAATTACATATGCGTCTTCATCAACACACAAGTAGTAAACAATATACTTAACCACAAGTTTCTGGTCTTTTAAAGATGGATATGTGAAAATTCACCGCAAAAAGCTGAATAATGCACAGCCTACACAGCGTCACTTCTCAGGACTGGATCTCGAGGACAGTTGCATCACTGGAAAAGTCTTTGTAAGGACATGCGGCGAATCAGAGATGGAGAATTAGGGATAGTTTACTCCCAAAAAATCTATTTTGTCATCATTCACTCATCCTCATGTTGTTTCAACCCTGTATTTCTGTCTGTCTTCAGTGGAAGATAAAAGATTTTATGGTCCATACACAATATAAGCCAATGGTCATCAAATTGACTTTGTTACCAACATTCTTCAAAATATCTTCTTTTGTGTTCTGCAGAGTCATACCAGTAAATGCTGACAGAATTTTCATTTTTGGGTCAACTATCCCCTTTTTTTTTTATATTAACAGACATTTTAAACCTTCACTGAAAAGCATCCTTCATGTTATGGTCACAGGAGCAAAGAGACATGGATGAGTCTTTAGCTGCAGTCTGATTGGCACAAAACAAAACTGAGGCTCATACTGTAGGTGGACATAAGCAAACGCTGCATGTTATCAGTGTAGATGGTGATAGTCATACAAAGAAAAGACAAAATCCACAGTGATTCACATCAATAACTACTCCCAAATGCATTAGACTCCATGCACCGGAGGCTGAACCCTTGTGGAGCTGGGCACCTTCCAGGGGCCTGGCGTTATAGGGGCTCTCTTGATGGTAGGGTTCCCATTGTGGGGAGTCTCTTGAGGGACGCCCTCAATGTCCTCTGGCCTGTCTCGTCCTCTATGGTCCTTCCGGTTGAGGGTATCGCTTTCAGACCTCTGAGGTTCTGCTGTCTTGTCCCTCTGGTATCTGTCATTGCCACCTCTTGAGACCTCAGGTCTGGTTTCTCCCGTTTCCCTGTCCTGCTTGTGCATAGTGTCCTCGTCTTTGTATCTCCTTCCCGAGTTAGGCTTCAATCCGTCAGTGGCCTTTTGAGGCATTTCCTGTCTGATCCCAATGTTTTCCTTCTTGGTCTTCCTGGGGCTTGCGGATCGAGCTTCTCGTTCACTAGGGTCGTTCCTGTTGTCCATGTTTAGAGTCTTTTTTGGACTCCGTGAGCGTTCTTTCCCATCCTGTCTTCGAGGGAGTGTAAAATTGTCATTGTTGTCACGAGGCATGCTTGGGTCGCTCTTTCTGGTTTGCTGTTTGGCATCTCTGTAATGTTGGTGAAGTTGTCCGTGCGATGGGTCGAAGAAGAGCTCCTCGGGTGGACAGGGTTTGACCTCAGGGGAGTGAGAGACGAAGGATGGAGATGCTGGTGTTGACGGCTCAATGGATGCAGAATACCTTGGAGAGTTTGCAGATGGACCTGTCATCATATCCTTAACATCTGAAATGCAAAACATGATAATAATTAGCATCGGAAGAACATTAAAACCATTTATTTTAAAAGTGCACTGAGTCTGTTTTGTAACATGTAAAAGAGCAAATCAGACTTTTTGGTTAGTAAGATGTTTTTTTTTAAATAAAATGTATTATTTTATTTAGCAAGGATGCGTTATGTTGATAAAAAGTGACAGTAAAGACATTTATAATGTCATTTTTTTATTTGAAATAAATGCTGTTCTAATAATACTTTTTATTCCTAATAATCCTGAAAAAAAATGTTTCATGGTTTCCACAAAAAACATTAGCCTAAGCATCACAATTGTTTTCAACATTGATATAATAAGAAATGTTTCTTGAGAAAGCACCAAACTTGTTTTACCAAATCAGCATATAAGAATGATTTCTGAAGGATCATGTGACACTGAAGACTGGAGTTATGATGCTGAAAATTCAGCTTTGCCATCACAAAAAAAAGTACATTTTAAAATATATTAAAATAGGGAAAATGTTATTTTAAATTATATAGTGCTATTTCATATTACAGTTTTTTCCCCCACAGTATTTGTGACTGAATAAATGCAGTCTTGGTGAGCAAAAGACATTTCTTTCAAAAACATTAAAAGAAGATTTCACTGACTGTGTTTGTTTATTTATTTATTCTTATTCTTTTCTCAGTAATAACCTGTCAAACTCTTTTTAGTCAACCTCATATTCCGTTACACTGAAACCTAGTGGTGTGGATGCAGCATCATATCATGATTAATTTACTTTTAAATATATTTTTCAAATGTGCTGTTCATTTCTCTGTGTAAAACTTTTTTAAGGAAGAAAAAATGACAGAGTGCACGTTTAAACATTGCGAATTGGATTTGGCAAAATCTGCAGAATACAACTGATAGACTGAACATAATTAACCCGTCTTCTGAAATGCATTTCAGCAGAGACATTCTCAATTTAACTGTCACAGTTTTCAGTCTTCAGTGGCTTTGGCCTCCAGATACAGTGACACATATCAAGCAGCTGAAAACGGCTATGAGAAAGAGTCAGACCCAGAATGGCAAAAGAAAGCTGCAATTTTCTATAAAATGATCAAATGTCACGCCACAAGACGTGAAGCAACAAGAACCAAAAATTAAAACCAAGCCGGTAGCTCCTGTCATGGGTTTCAATTTCTTTCTCATTTAACTGTCTGGTAAGAAATATATTTAGTCACATATTTAGTCTCTAAGATTTACCCAGGATGCAACATTCTAGAGCAGTATTCCCAACTAAGAGCATGTGAACTCCAGGGGGTTCTTGAAAAGATTTCAGTTTTGATTAAATTATAACATGTCAGATTACAGTTTACAAATAAAAGGGCTGTCACTGATTAAAATATCTAATCATGATCAGTGTTATCCCAGGTTAAAAATTACACTTCCACAATGTACTTAAAGTGCTCTATTTTCGCACATAAAGTACTTTGTACTTATTATACAAAAAATTATTATTTAGTACTTCTTAAGATAAACTAAAGATCAACTGTATACTTAAGTGTGCTATTGTGGGACACCATGAATATGAACCATAATGTGCTTTTAACATGCTATGTATTTAAAAAAAAATAATTTTAGCTACCACTTGTAGTACACTTGAACCCATCTTTCATAGTACACTCAAGTGTACTACAAGTGGTGACTAAATGCATTTTTAAATACAGGAATAGTATGTTAAAAGCACATTTTAGTTCATATTCAAGGTGTCCCAAACACTTAGTTGATCTTGAGTTTATCTTAAAATAAACTTTTTTTTTACTAAAATAAAGCTGAAATAAAACAAAACACAAATACTGGATGAAAAACAAAAAAAGTTATTAATCTTGCACTGGCAACTAAGTTTCAGATGAAGTACTTCATCTTATATACTTACTTGAAAGCAACAATTTATGCGATAATTGTTTTATAAAATCAAACAAAAATGAAAACAAAACCGGGAACTGCTCTCGAGAATGGCCAATAATCACTGCATGTTTATATAGAAATCAGGAAATTTGATCTGCACCACTTTCATTTCCTTCTTTTCTTTTGAGACCTTCAGAAGCAGAAGGTTCATTTTAAGGCTAATGAAGGGGAAAGAAAGGTAGGGCTGCACATACACAAAATAAGCATAGAGGAGGAAAGCAAAGTTTACCAAAGTTATTAGGGACAGACCAAGAAAAGCAGAGAAGCCTTTAGTGATGCTCTGGTTTCATGTGGAAGCACAGCGTGGAGGAGGAAGAGTTCAGACCTAAACCAGGAAGAGAGAGAGAAAGAAGTGCATAGAACAGTGCCCGGACAGAGAGAAAGAAACCAGCAAAAATTGAGACAGGAAGCAAGAGTGACAGCAATGCATGAAGATAGGAAGATCTGACATAACATGCATATGACCCACATACCCAAATCACCTAATAGGCCTCATTCACTAATAATTGAGTACTTGTGTGCGTACTTATCTATTTTTGCAATTGGTGTCGATCCATATGCATGCGATGTTTAGGCAATATAAAGGTAAGTGTGATGATGAGTGTAATATTTCAGTAAATCCACCGTGGTTATACTCTATATAAGTCTATTTTGTAATAATGTCCTGAACAAGAGTACCCATGTTGCATGAAGTACCTTTAGAAAACACTCTGTTGAGAAAAGATAACCGTCACAATACATTTTCAACGGCTTTTGAAACAGCAGAAGAAAACAAACCAATCTTCAGAAATTTATTTGTTTCTCAGAGGGGAACATGCCGGCTTCAGGGAACTGATTTTTCTCGGTTCATGAAGCAGACGGAATTCAAATGAGCGCTTCTGCACTTCTGAACAAACCTAAAGAGGTGGTTTGCTATGGAGAACGCTTCTCTCAGCTATGCCGGTTCATTGGTCTGTATTGTTTGAGAGGTCAGGTTAAATAGACTCACTATGATCAGGCACCAGGCCCAGTCCGGGCCTCAAAAGCAGCAGCACTTTATTGCCCCCGGCCTGGATGAGCTCAATGGCCCGTGTGTGTGTAATGCCCTGCGTGGGTTCACCGTTGATCTCCACGATCTGATCTCCCACCTGCGAGGTCACAAACACAGATTCTCTGATTCCTCTGTCATTTTAACAAGAACCACTGACAATATCAATAAACTGTATCATAAAATGTTTCATGTTAGAAAACATTTAAAAAATTGTGTATCCTTTTGTATTTTATTAGTTGCATAATTTAATTTGAATGAATAACTGTATTATGTATAATAATGATAATACTAATAATGGTTACATATTTATTGGATTTTATTATTCATTTTTTTATTTTATCTAAAATATACACTACTGTTTAAAAGCATACGGTCAAGCTTAGAGTCAGTAAGACTTTTTAAAAGAAATTTAATGAACTTTTATTCAGCATTAAATTGACCAAAAGTGACAGTAAAGACATTTATAATGTCCGTTTCAAACAAATGCTGTTATTATCTATTGCTATATATAATCTACTCAGAAAATCATGAAAAGTGCATCACAGTTTTTAAATATTTAGACAATTTAAACAATTTCTGAAGAATTGTGCGACACTGAAAACTGAAGAAATGGCTGCTAAAAACTGAGCTTTGCCATCACAGAAAGAAATTACATTTTAAAATTTATTAAAATAGAATACAGTTCTTTTAAATTGTAATAATGTTTCACAATATTACTGTTTTCACTGTATTTTAAATAAACAAATATTAATAATGGGAATAGTTAATAATAAATTTAAAATAATTAATAATAATATATGCATAAAAAATACAGCCTTGGTAAGCATAAGAGAAAAACACACTTTAAAAATCTTACCAACCCCAAACTTTTGAATGGTAATGTATTATTCTATTTTATGAAACATTATGTTCCATTTCTTAATATGACATGTTTCATTTTTCATTTATTATTGTAAGAATGTCTTAAGTTACGGTTCTTTATGTATTATGTGTTAATGTCATGAGAGCTCACATGTATTCTGCCATCTTTCAGTGCAGGACCGTCCTCAGCTAGTCTAAGGATGAAGAGGCCCATATTATACTCCTTCCCTCCTCGCAGACTGAAGCCAAAACCTCTCTGTCCTCTCTCCAACTCCACAGGATAACAGCCCTGAAAAAGAGAGATATCAGTTACATTTTTGATCAAAATAAACAGCTCAACACTGCCCGAATTCAACCTTAGACCAATCACATTACATTTAATTGCACTGTAGATTCGTTAAACTATGCAAATATATTATCACACATTTCTTGCCTTCACCTAAAACACTAAATATAAATCATAACATTCTGTTCTGACTGCAAAAACAAACGGCTCTACCACACCTGTCAGTGCTAATGAGAAACGACACTTTATTTGCATATCTACATTCTGTCATTAGCATTAAATTTGACTTATATTTTGCAAACATTTCCTCCATTTCATAGCTCATAAAATCACTGTAGCCTATAGTATTAATCCTTAAGGTGACAAATTCTTCCATCTCAAAGTTTTACATTTAATTTAAACTTCATAAAACGTGCGCTGCATGAAAATTAAGTACTTAAGTCAGTTGCATAATAAAGTGTGAACTCTATTACTACACAAATTATTACTCGAAGTGCCGTCGTCCCATTTACATCTCACCTGCTTTGGTCCTGAGGTGTTGACAGTCCCCATCTCACCCTGCGGCTGGGATTTGTACTCCGCTCGGGCCATAGCGTCCTTCCTCTCCTCCGTTTCTACACCATTCCTAAATGACACACAATTAAACGCTACTTTAGGGCATTTAATGAACTGCTGCACAAAATGAAAGCATCTCCCTTCTTCCAACGTCATGTTATCCAGCGCAGCTAAGAGCGTTTTTGTTCATGAGAACGTGCAGTTCAAAATCGTAATTTGCACAAAGAGGCTGAGAGTCTCTCTTCTGGACCTCAATGGTCTGCGGAGCTCATTACATCCTTTTGTTGGTCTTAAGTGTGGGCAAAAGCTTCGACAGTGGCTGCCCCTCTTATCTGAGCCTTGACTGTTGAGCGACTTCACAACAAGTCTGCTCAGTTTTATGCTGGAAAGAATGACCTGGACCATGTGCTTGGGATTGAAATGAAAGGAGAGGTCGTGAGCGTTCTTGACAGAGGAGAAAATGGAAAGAGGTAATTGAAATTGGAAAGATGGAGAGGGCAGGGTGTCATGAAGCGTAACATATCATATTTGCAGGGGTCTAGGGCCCTGTCCTTGCAGGTATAAAAAAAAACCTAACTATTTTAGCAATAGTATTTATTATTTGCTAACAGTATATTTGGGTCTCTTAAACCACACATCCTCAATATGTGTAATTTATCTACTAAGAATGTCCAGCCATTGAATGTACACAACCATTCAAGCATTTGGGGTTACTAAGATTTTTTTTTTTTTTAAGTCTCCTATATTAAATACATACATACATATATACACATATATATATATATATATATATATACATACATACATACATACATATATATATATATACATACATACATACATACATACATACACACACATATATATAAAATACATATATAAATACACATATATATAAAATACATATATAAATACACACATATATACACACATATATACATATATATATATATATATATATATATATATATATATATATATATATATATATATATATATATATATATATATATATATACATACATACATACATACATACATACATACATACATACATATATATATATATATACATACATACATACATACATATACATACATACATACATACATATATATATATATATATATAAATAAATACACATACATGCATGTATATATTTCAGAAGAATATGTTGTTTATATATTAAATACATTTATTTATAATATAAATTATGAGATTATAAATATAGACATGTAAATATTTTTTAAATATATACCGTATGTGTGTGTATTTAGATATACATAATAAACAAACAGAGAACACTCACATATATTATGCAAACAAAAACGTTCATTTTGTATGCAATTAATCGCGATTAATCGTTTGACAGCACTTAACGAGTGCACATGACGATGAATGACATGAAATACGCTGTGTTTTGCGCCAACTGGCAACCCGACGTGCTGAAATACAATTGGGTAAACTGGCAGTGGGCGTGTTTCACAAACCGAGACCGACATTCCGGCCCGGAATGCATTTTCAAAGGAGAATAACTGACTGTAGCATTGTTTTTCAGATAAACAAGTACGTTAACTTAACATGTTTCTTAAATATCTGCAAACATATTGTGGTATTTTTATGCTTTAGTAGAGTCAAAATCCTACATATAGCACCTTTAAAGTAAAAGTCAACAGCAAAAAACTGAGATTTGTTTTTTTAAATGAGACAGTAAAATATTTGTATGTTGACTGTAAAGACTGTGACTGTGCGTTGTGATTGAACTGGCCGTCAGGATGGATCTTGTACCTGTCATCTCGGCTGGCAGGCTGCTGTCCCTCGGCTCTGTGCTGGGTGGCTGGGCTCTGCTTGGCTGAACTAGTGCCTGATGGAGGGCCGCTGTGTTCTGAAAAGTAAACAGGATTATCAGTGTGGCAGAAACACATATACACACACACAACACCATCCCAAGTTTCACTTTCAATCCTCAAAGTCAAATGGTTTAATAACCTGTTTGTTACAGAAGAAAAATCAATATGCATTCTCCTGCTTCCTTCTATCAGCTCACTGTTCACTAGAATAATGAAGAGAAATTATATAGTTTCCTCAAAAGCTTACCCTCCTCAGGCACCACTGTGAGGGTAACAGCATTCCCAGCTTCTTTGATGAGCTGCACAATATCATTGTGGGACAGCTCAACAATTGACTGGCCATTCACAGCAGAGATGCGGTCACCCACTTTCAGCCGACCGCAGCGGTCTGTGGGACTGCCGTCTATGATGCGACCAATCTTATGCGGGATAACTGAGGACAGACAGAGATCAATGCTTATTTCATTTATACATCTAGAAGCACCACAATATTTGAGATAGTGATAACTGATACTTATTATTATTATTATTAAATACATTTGATTATTCTCAAAAGGTTTACAGTTGTGTTACATGATCAGGAAAAACACAGTGCTTTACATGGTACATACACTATGAAATGAACACACAAAAAAAATCACTAAATATGTTTCCACAAAAATAAAAGTTTTTAGCATTGATAATAATATGACGTTTTCAAAACAGCATATTTTTGAAGGATCATGTGACACTGAAGACTAGAGTAATGGTGGCTGAAAATTCAGCTTTGCATCACAGGAATAAATGACATTTTAAAAAACTAATATTTCACAATATTACTATCTGGACTGTATTTTTTTTGATCAAATACAGCCTAGATATCACAAGGAAAATACACCCTTCAGCTTCAAACTATATTTTCAACTTTACAGCATAATTTCACAAATAAATCCTACAAAATGTTCACATTCTGAGCTAATGTAACAGCCATTATATCTGAATAAGGCTTTTTGTTACAGCCCTGGGTTTATTACTGTAATACTTCACAGTTAATCTAGCTTTGATTGTATTATTGTAATTGCATTGTACAGTATGTCGCCCCTTCAAGAGACTGGATGAAAGACTTAATGTAGATTTCAGCCACATTTTCAACAATGTTATGAGTCTGTAGCTGCACATCTAACGCAGCAGAACAAGGTGTGCTTTCAGAAGCTGACAGAAAAGTATCAAAAAGCTTGAAAATTAGGGTGGGGTGGGGTGAGATGAAGAGACAGACACAGACACACAAGGAGAGACTAATGGAAAAAAGCTTTGAAAGTCATTTCTAACCTCCAGGAGGAGGCTTGTTTTTAGAGGTGAGGATGACGAATCCGAAGCCCTCGTTGTCCTTGCGCTGAAGAGTGACGTCGTAGGGCTGAGGGTGGCTGTGGCTGGACACCTCGACGTGGGGTGGTTTGGGTGAGCCGTTGACCAGCACTGGAGCATGTGGGGCCTGAGGTTGACCCCCATCATCTTCCTCTCTTTCTGCTAAAGCATATGCAATATTCAGTGTATAAATGAACAAAGATACTGTACAGGTGTACTATTTTTGTACTATTTATACACATGACAAAAGCACAAAATGATTACAAGACTTAAAACAAAACCTGAAAATTTGAAACTTAGATTAGCTGAAGGATTAAGACACATCTGATGTATTTTTTAATATATTCTATTTATTTGTTTTATATTTTATTTATATATTTTTATCCCATATTTATTTTTTATTTTATTTCAGCTTTATAGTATCTAAATGATATTTTATACATTTATAAAATAGTTTTATAAATTCAATAATTATAAGTTAATTCTCCATATCACAATGGGATCGTTTATGTATCAGTGAGGTGAGGTTCATTTTTATTGTTCTGGCAGTTACTTTAAGTGTTTGGTCATTGGCAAGTAATACTGTTTTATACGTAATAATCAAAGCCAAATTTTGCTTTAATAGTGCTAATTTTAGACATCCACCTATTGTATTGCTTTTTAAATAGTTTGCCCGATTCAATCTGGGTCTGATGATTCATGAAGAAAACAATTGGCAAACATCTCTACCAATGCTCAACATGAAGTAAAACAAATGAACAAAATCCCAGTGTGCTTTAACAAAACTGAATGGGAACATTATGAAAGTGTTGAAAAAAACTGCTACGAGGCATAAAGCCAAATTTCATAATGGCTTCATAATTGAAGTTTTTTTTTCCAAATTACCCAGTGTGTGTTGTCTTGAGGCGTCTTTCTTTTATAGTTACTCAGCGCACTGAGTCTTTGTTTTGTTAACACATAAACAGTCTTCTGCTTTGACTGAAAACAGTGGTCATTAAATTTAGATTTTGTGGTTATTATTTTATAGCTCAAGTTGGCCCTTTACTCAGAACTAATGGAGCGAAACGCTCACTTCTCACAGGGAGTGGATCTTTTTTCAGACATCTTTGTGCAATACGACTGAAACCTCCGGAGGATGTCTACAGCTGTCAGAACATAAATGGAAGCATGCAGTTATCCCATACGGATACACAGCAGCAGGGTACGAACCTGGATAGGTGAGCTTTCTGCGCACAGTCAACATCACTTGCCCGTTGCGGGCAGCATTAGTCATGAGCTCCAGAACTTGTTTGTGAGATTTGCCTTTGACGGGAACGCCGTCAATACAGATAAGCTCATCCCCAGCCCGCAGACGCCCGTCCTTCTCTGCGGCACCCAGAGGAACAATTGCACCAATGTACACCTAAAGAGAGATGACATGGTTACAGGTTACATCATTTTCCGTTGTGACAATATGGTGACGAATCGAAGCATGTCAGCACTCACTGGCTGATCTGGTCCCTCTCCACCCAGCACTCTGAACCCAAATCCAGTCTCCTGGTTCCTCCTGATAAACACGTCCAGTTCTTTAGTGTTGGCGGCTGGAAAACCCCCCCATCCCCAGTAAAATTAGCTGTCAGCTACAAATATTTTGGTGTAAATGATAAAACTGTTTCACATATCCACTCCTAGCTCTCTAGAACTCACGTTTGCTGTCCAGCATGGCTTTAGACTTGAGGTAGAGCTCAGACGGGTCCAGTTTTGGGGAGTTGGAGCGGATGGCATGAGGAGGGAAGGGGAGGGACTGGAGCCCAGGTTCAGCCGGACTGGGAGTTTCAGTACTGATGGAACTGGTGGCAATGTCCTGCTTCTGGGCACTGGGAATAGCTGGAGTGATCTAAATGAAGAGACGGACAAACACAGCAATAAACATTACCAAAAATTCATCAACATTACAGCACTTCAGTGAATAACACTATCCTAAGTACTATTTCTGTCATCATTTACTCATCCTCATGCCATTCCAAACCTATATGCATTTCTTTCTTCTGCTGAACACAAGCGAATGTTGATAACTAATGAGTTTTATTTCCCATTGACTTCCGTTGTATTTTTAGTCCATTCAATGAAAGTCAATGGGAACCAAAACTGTTCAGTATAAAATATCTTCTTTTATGTTCTACAGAAGAAAGAAAGTCATACAGGTTTGGAATGACATGAGGATAAATAAATTCTGAAAGAATGATCAATTTTGGGTGAATTACCCCTTTAAATAGGCCATCATGTCAAATGCGTCTTTTTTGACTATTAACTGAAAACATTACATATTGATTAGAAGATCTGCTTAATCATGTACTAATCAAGCAGAAATTATTTTTAATGCAGTCACTCAGAGCGTGTCCTTATGACTCACATTGTTTATATCCGTGTTGAATGCAATGCTATACAAACTGCTCTGAGAGATAATCAACATTAGAGACTGTATGAGAAAGACTTGTGAGAGAAGCCCAATAGGGGCCTGTTGACTCAGCAGCGATGTTTGCTGCAGAAGCTCGTTTTTGTCTTGAAGTGATTCACCACATCGCGCTCTTAAAATAACATTATAGCATTTGGCACTTGCTCCGTGAATAATGTACGACTGCAAGGAACGTGCGTCGCTGAAGAACCCAGAACCAGGCTGATAAATATTTAATCCTGTTTCATCTTCATTTCATCAAAATTCCCTAGTGTGTCTAAATTAAATCCTAAAAACTGAGTAATTAAAAGACATTTAGCTGAACTTACAGGTTTCAGAGACTTCACGGGAGATGTCTGACCTGCAGGCACAAACAGATATAAAGAGGGAAATGAGAATGAGCAAGTACAGTTGAAGAGGTACGTTCCAAGTCTATTTAATAAATCAGAGCCATGTATTGTAGGAGAAAGGCAATTCATCAGTTCATTTAGTAAATTTAAAACCATTAAAAGTGAAGTGTGCCAGTTTTGCATCACTAACGACACCAAATGAAATGAGTATTTCAAACAGGTTTACAGAACTCTCTGCCTCTATCCGTCATTGGTCAGATAAACAGATAGCCCCGCCCCAAACTCATGGCATTGGCTGAGCCAAAGTTAGGCCAAAACAGAATGTTTAAAACAACAGAGATCAACCTATAAATGACTTTCTGTAAACATTGTACAAGCTGGAGAAAGTATTTTAGCATTCACTGTTTTTCTGCACATTTCACTTTTAATACCAATATGAAGATCTTTGCAAAATATTAATCAAGTCAAAATTCTGTCTCAGTGTGAAAAACATAGCACACACTACTGTTCCCAAGTCTGGGGTCAGAATGTTTTTGTTCTTGACAGAAATTAAAAATAATTTTCTAGCAAGGATGCAAATTGATCAAAAGAGACCAATAAAGACATTCATGATGTTACAAAAGATATTTATTTCAAATAAACTTTCTATTCATCAAAGAATCCTGAAAAAAACGATCAGTTTCCACACATAAATTAAGAATTATTCCAGCAGATTAGAATGATTTTTGAAGAAATACGTTTTTAAATATTAAAACTTACAATAATAAAAAAATTATAAAATAATAAAATAAAGTTAAAAAATATTAAATTGAAATAATATTTCACAAAATTACTGTATTTTTGGTCAAATAAATGCAGCCTTGGTGAGCATAAGAGACTTCTTTCAAAAACAAACAAACAAAAAAATCTTACATGCCCCAAACTTTTGCACGGTAGTGCAGAGGAACACACACACACACACACACACACACACACACACACACACACAAAACATTATTGAAATCCAAAATGTTTCAATCTTGAAGCTGAATTTCAGGCTCTAGTACTGTATATATTAATACAATGGAAAACCTTAAAAAAAATCAACACTAGCCACTAAGGGGCAGTGTAACCCACAATGCATTTACTTATACTGGAGAAATAGATGAGAAGACATAATATATACACAATGTTAACTCTGAATACTAACAAGGCCTAGCTGTCTCTATTAAAAAAACAAAAAAACAAACCCAATAACTATGTAGAACATCCACATCTGTGGTATGCTGCTCTTTGTGCAGAATTTGAGCATATAATGGTGTTTGTATAAGTCAGAGAAGAAAAGCTTGCTTATGAATTCGCTTGACCTTTTGTAGCCACAATCCGCTGTCTGCGCTGTGACAGCCGAAACTTGGAAGTCAGTAAGTGAACACAGAACCTCATATTTTCACTTGGGCTCCAGACAAACCACAGACTAGATGCAATATAGATCTGTGTGTATAGCCGGTATGCGCCCGCTGCTGTGCATGCAAATACAAGATTCAGTTCAATTAAAACATTGTCAGGGGTTTTTCTCTACGGGAGTTCAGGAGATGGTATTTATTAGTCTCATGCATATAAACTATTGATAAAGTGTCCACAAACCACAGCAGCACAAACTGAAGTTGTAGAGACTTTATTTCGATTACTTCACAAATGAACTTTAATCACCCCAGTAACCTGCTGTACTGAGATTGTGCAATCCATTTTCGGTGTTACAGAGTGTAAGCGTTAATGTTTTTTCCTTCAGGCGTTAACAGCATTATAGTGATATACGATGATCAGTCTCACTAAAATGTGAGGATCTTTCACTTTCAGCTCTCATCCTTCCTGCTATGTCTCTCACTCTATTCTTCTTCACACATCTTCAGCTTACATAAATCATTTTCATCACAACTTTAAATCAGAGATCTTCTTTACAGGGATGGTTCACCAAAAATGAAAACTCTGTCATCATTATTTACCCAGGCTCATGTCATTCCAAATATGTTTGACTGACTGACTGACTGACTGACTTTCTTGCATGGAATGCAAAATGTTCCAAACTAAATGGGGACCAAACAACATTTGACTTTCTTTGACCCCTTTGACTTTGACTGTATGGAAAAAAACTGCCATTTTCCAATGAAGAAAGTCATTCAGGTTTGAAATGTCATGAGGGTGAGTAAATGTTATTATTATTGTTAACAAAAACTAAAACTATGAGAATCATTTGCATTAATTGCAATAAAAATAATTTTATTATATAATAAATTATACAAAAAATATTAGATGAAAAGTAAGTTTGGTTTTAGTTATTTTTTGTTATATAAATTGGGGATAAACTTTAATAAGCTTCAACGAAAATTAGAAACGTTCCCTTTGCAACTAACTGAAATAAGTGGCACGGGTATATTTGTAGCAATAGCCAACAATACATTGTATGGATCAAAATTATCGATTTTTCTTTAAATCATTAGGATATTAAGTAAAGATCGTGTTCCATGAAGATGTTTTGTAAATTTCCTACCGTAAATATATCAAAACTTCCTTATTTATTAGTAATATGCACTGCTAATGACATCATTTGGACAGATTTAAAGGCGATTTTTTCAATATTTGGATTTTTTTGCCCCCTCAGATTCCAGATTTTCAAATAGTTGTATCTCGGGCAAATATTGTCCTATCCTAACAGACCATACATCAATGGAAAGATGTATAAATCTAAATATAAAAAAAAAATTACCCTTATATTTGTGGTCCAGGGTGACAAATGGAAATAAAACTCAACTAAACCTAAATATAAATATTAAAAATCTGCTATAATGTATTGCGATATTTGCCACTTTTATTAATAATAGTTTAAGCATTTCTATTCAGCTTTATTTTTATTTAAGTTTAGTTTTAGTAATTTCAACTTATTATATTTCAGTTAGTTTCCCAAGCAACATTACTAATTTTCATTTAAGCTTATTAAAGTTTACACATAATTTATATAATAAAACTACTAAAACAAAAATTTAAATGAAAACTGAAAATATAAAAATAAAAGCTAATTCAAAATATAAATAAATACTACAATAGCATATAAATAGCCTTGTGGGCAGTGTGCCAACATACAGTGCCGTTGCACTACGGGCGTCCCGAGTTCGAATCCCAACTCAAGGAACTTTCGCGATCCCGCCCCCCTATCTCTCTCCCACTTCGCTTGTCAGTTCAGATCCGTCTTATCATAATAAAAGGCAAAATGCCAAAAATAAATCTTCAAATATAAATAAATAAATAATACTAAAACAACACTGGAAAATAATTAAAGAATATTAGCTTTTGGATGAACTATCCCTTTAACTGTCACTAGAGCCAGATGAGGCCTGCAATGGGATGTAGTCAAAATAAATAGGAGGCAATTGGACCCCATCACTCACCTCCTCTGAGCACCAGAACGTTGACCTCACTGCCCATGGGCTGGTCTTTGAGGATGTCCACCACCTGTGCATGGGTGAGGGTTTGCACGTTCTGCCTGTTAATTTCCTTTATCACATCCCCCTTCAGCAGACCTCGGCACCACTGCGCATCCAGAATCATCTTCACCTTCTGGCCCAGCGGACAGTCTGCGATTGCAAAGCCGAATCCACTCGGCCCCTTTACCAGAGGCACGCTGACCAGCTCAGGCTGCAGCAGGGTGGTCTCCCCCACCTCTGGGTAGCGTCCGTTGGGCATTGCTGCTGGTGCAGCTGGATGTCTGCCATCGGTGGTCATGTAATGGAGGTCCTGCACGGAGGGGGTCCCATCTGAATGTATGGGCTGCCCGTCCATTCCCGGCATAGCAGTTATTATGTCGCCCGTGCCCTCTTCACTGGAGTTTGTGTCCTCTGGCAACGGGTATCCACGGCATAGGACCATATCCACATACTGATTCACAGGAATGGACTGGAACATCTGGACCACATCTGCATGGGTCTTACCCAGCACGCATGTACCATTTATGTCCACTATAACATCACCTAAACGAGAGACAAAGAATAAGTATGAATGAAGCATCTGTTCCAAACCCTTGCCTTGCAAAAGATCTTGTTTTGGCCATCATCACATGAAAAATTACATTTATTTGGTACTGACAAATTGTTCAGTCTGATTAAAGTCCATAAATTACCTCAATATTTGTATGTAATATGCATTTTGAGTTTTAACTTAGAAGCATTTTAACATTAGATTCAATGGTAATCATTAGTCAAGTTTCTCATGCACTCCTTGACAGCCTGTTTCAAACAGTTGGATACCTTGTTATGGCCAAAACGGCCAAAGGCAGCATTGAATTTCTCCTTCACACATAAGGCGTTCCCAGAATGCAATGTGACAAGCTCAGTGAAAATTACATTCATTCAGTACTGAAATGTTCTCAATAAGTTTTGTGTTATTTTACTATTATTCATATACTATTGGAGTATTTGTTAATATTTTAAAATAATGTTTGTTCTCATATTTTCAGTTTCATTAGAATTTATATCAGTTTCAGTACTTTTAACATTTAACTTATATTTTAGTTTGCTGCTACAGGCAACACTTCTAATTTTCATTTACATTTTTTTTCCAAGTGTTAAATGATCTATTATTTTAATTCTTACGTTAATAATTTAATTTAATTTAATTGAAATTAAATTGAATTTTATTTAATTTCAATTCATGAAAATTATTTTTAACAGTTTTGTGTCACAACAACACTGTTTTTGCACTTAATAGAATATAATGTTTTAGCATTTGAAGTGTTTCCTATGCATTCCTGATGAAAAGGCTGTTTAAAACAGTAAAATAGCTATTTCTGGACAAAATATAAGGCAAAATTGTATGCATCTATAAAGCACTTCCATAATACATTTGCATTAACTATTTTTTTTTTCCAGTACTGAAAAAAAGTTATGATTAAAACAATTACATCCGATATCTGTGCGTTATGAAATTCAGCAACATGCTAACATTTGAAGCATGCACTTTTGAAGTCTGCTGTTTGTGTGGGATGTGAATGACCATTATAAGTCTCTAATAAGATTCAATTTTAGTAAGCATAGTGTCTTCGAAGCTGTATATTGCTGCGAATCCGACTGTGTAGAAAGACAATAGACAGCAAGGCAAACTCACTTGGACCTGGAACATGACCACCGTGTCAATTTGAGCACAAATACAAATCCTGCCAGTGTGTTTAAACTGTTCATTTTGATTCGAGCAAAGAGAGCCGTCTTGGCTCCTTCTGTTCTGTTCACGGGGGAGTGTGTATGAGTATGATATGCAGTGATAAAGAACAGTGCCCACATAACCATTACTCCAGCTAAAGTCAATGATCCGCTCAGTTGGTGCAGTCTATCTAATGGGAAGTGTGTCTATTGATCAATGCAGAGGACGTTGGGGGATTCCTGCATCCTTTTCTACTCCTGACCAATCAATGGCATCCTTCCAGGTTCGCTTCACTTCTTGAAAGTCGCTGTTCTGACCAAGACATCCTGCTGCTTATATAGTAATATTGGCACGGAGCACACAACCTGTCAAAGCGTTGCGAGAGTCAATGTTTCATTCAGCTGATGAAGTAACTGGGCCCGGACTACTGTTAGCCATGAGGTTTTAGTGTGAGTTTAGATATTCTGTTAACAAAACAAGCAAAATACTTCTCACTGACCTCCAGATAAATATAGTGCACATAAAAACGACAAGCACTGACTGAAATCCTCGGTTCCAATCTGTTTGCCTGACTTTAAGTCTGGGGTCAGTAAGAATTTTTTTTTTTTTTTAAAAGAAGTAAATACTTTCAATCTGCAAGGATGCATTAAATTAATCAAAAGTGACAGTAAAGACATTTATAATATTACAGAAAGATTTCCATTTCAAACAAATGCTGTTCTTCTGAATTATTCAAAGAAAGTTGAAAAATAATCTCAGTTTCCACGAAAATATTAAACAGCGCAAATGTTTTCAAAACTGATAATAATCAGAAATGTTTTCGAGCAGCAGAATGATTTCTGAAGGATCAAGTGACGCTTAAGATTGGAGTAATGGCTGCTGAAATTTCAGTGTTGCTATCACAGAAATAAATTATATTTTAAAATATAAAGCACTTATTTGAAATTCTAATAATATTTTACAATACTGTGTTTATTTTATGATCAAACAAATGCAGCTCATCTGAATTTTGCCCATGACAATCTATTATTGCCATTTCAACTTCAATTAATCCTGCCCCCCATAAAAATAAAACAAACTGCTGTTGGCCGCTTTCCATGTCAATCAGATAGTCTCTTGCTAAGTGAGCTATTCTTGGCCAGAATAATCATAAATGAGGACAAAACTTTATGCTAAGTCAAAAGTCTGGTGAATACCAAATGAACAAAAGTAAATAGTGCAAACCCACAATTACGATTAATGTTTTGCCAGGACAAAAAGAGGCTCATAAACAGCCCTCTATGGCTTTTTTGACAGCTTGTTGATCAAACATAAGATTTTGCCTAAAGAAATTGGATGCAGATGAATCTACCCTTCAGCATGCCTCTTTGAGCCAGCTGAAGCATGTTTATTGCACTGCACTCGAATCCAGAATTAAATGTATATCTCGGTTAAACTGTTTTACAATTCTTTGTACAGCCCGATGTCTCCAGGGAGTTGAAGTATAAAAGGAGTTGCTTCTTCACATTGTAATGGAGGGTAGTGGGTGTTCGTGTAAGTGCCGCAATTATCACCAAACGTAACTCTGCGGGAAAGCCAGCTCCCGTGATGCTCACCCACTGATTCTGATTTATTTTATCTACGCGATCCCACTGTGGGCACTTTCACAGGATTATTTACTTGGAATCTAGTAACCCGGCAATGATCCAAGATATGGATGTGGCATCCAGCAATGCGCCACATATGGTACCATTCAAGACTGCAGCGATAAACACCAATGGTCCTGGGTGTTAATGTGCATAACAATCCTTATATCAAATTAAACACCTGATGGCTTATCAACATTCATAAAATAAGCAACAAGTTGCCTCACAAGTTAATGAACAGAAGCCGAGTGGATTTACCCGAAGCAATTTTTTTATTGTGTGCGGCGGGTCCATCTCTCAGGACGTTCTTCACTTGAAGGAATTCATCTAGTCGGTCTCCACCGATGATGGTGAAACCAAAGCCCTGAGGACTCTTCTTCAGAGTTGTGCGCAAGATAGCACCCTGCAGCTGAGATGGGTCCCGTGTGAATCCCCTTAAACCAGTTTCATCTAAAAGAGGAGAGATAGAGTGAGTATGTGAGACTAACAATTCAAAGCTTGTTTACAAAGCAAGACAAAGAGTATGTACTTCTAAATGAGCTGTTTGTATAGAAATTTCTCTAGTTTGTCAAAATGAGCAACATTTACTTTTAAAGTCAGAATGACAGAATCTACTGTGACATATATTCAGTGAAATGAGGAAAAAGTAGGCCGGGACTTAATTCGGTCCATGGGGAATTGATTGGATTGTTGTCGTTTGCCATCGCTGGACAGGATGTCCTGTCCTCATCCAGGTAAACATGCCATTAGAGAAGAGATTTCATTGCAAGGGAATAGGTGCAGTTACTTTGATGATAATTTATTTGCAAATAATGATGCGCATGGATAAATTATTTATACTAAACACTGCAATATTCCATAAAAAAAAACAAGAATTTTACTTTAATCTGAACTGTTCCTGCAGTGCTTCTTACTGTACTACTGAAACCAACACAAAACAGGCTGCGAAAGAAACAGCAGCACAGAGAGAACAAGAGGGAGGTCTGGACTCCATTAGTCATTTATATTGAATAATGCAACAGAGAGAGCAATAGAGAGAGTAAAAGATACATTACTAAACGAGTGAATGATAGTGGGATTGTTCTGTATATATCCACATACACTTCAATTAATTAATTATTGCAGTCCATTCATTACACTCTTCTTCAATTACTCCTAAACCATTTACCCTCACATCAGCACATTTATAAGAGTGTTCTGGTTAGGAACTCCTAACTGATAATGACTAAGAAAATGCTCAAGCAACATTTGGCGATGTTTTCATCTGATAAAATGTCCTCGGATGGGCTGATAATCATCCCTTTTTTGCTCTAAATGTGTTAAAATATAAATAAAAAATTTTTTATAAAAAAAAAAAAAAAAAAGAAAACACAAAAGCCACAAGCTCTGATTTAACAGCCTAATTGCTGTGGGAAGAAAGCTATTCAACAGCCGAATGGTTCTAGTTTTTATACTACAGTATCTTTTCCCTGAGTGCATCAATGAAAAGAATACATAAAATGGATGTGTGCAGTCCTTCAGGATGCTACCAGCTCTCCGCACACAGTGCTCTGTGTAGATGTCTTGTAGCTGTGGCAGTGAGACACCAATAATTTTCTCTGTTGTTCTCACAATCCGGCTGAGATTGTGTCTCTCCTCTGATGCACAGCTACCGAACCAGGACGAGATACAGTAGGTCAGCAGACTCTCTACTGTCCCTCTATAAAACAGGGTCATGGCTGAGATAGGAAGTTCCCCCTTCTTCAGCCTACGAAGAAAGTGAAGGCGTTGTTGGGCCTTCTTGATAACAGCTGAGGTGTTATCTCTGGTAGTCAGCTTGTCTGTCAGATGGATCCCCAGAAACTTGGTGCTTTGGACCCTCTCCACCTCAGAGCTGTTTATAGTCAGAGGGAGATGGTGATGATGGCTAGCCCTCCTGAAGTCTATAACCATCTCCTTTGTCTTATTGGTGTTCAGGGCCAGATTGTGCATGGTGCACCAAGCTGTGAGTTTCTCCACCTCTTTCCTGTATGCCGATTCATCATTGTTGGTAATAAGGCCGGCAACAGTGGTATCGTCTGCAAACTTGATGACATGATTGCTATTAAAACTGGCAGTGCAGTCATATGTCAGCAGCGTGAACAATAAAGGACTCAGAACGCACCCTTGTAGCGTACCTGTGGTCAGTTATTGTTTTAGATGTTAAACTGCCAACTCTGACTGTCTGTCGTCTCTCTGTCAGAAAGTTCATAATCCACCTACACACTCCTGAATCCAGACCCAGCAGCAACAACTTTTCCACCAGTTGTTGAGGCAACATTGTATTAAATGCTGAGCTGAAGTCCATTAGTAAGATCCTGGCGTAGGTGTTCTTGTTCTCCAGGTGTGCCAGTGTGAGGTGGAACAGGCTGGAGATGGCGTCCTCGCGGTTCGCTCTATTCGCAAACTGAAGCAGGTCCAGATTTGTTGGAAGACAAGACCTGATATGACTCATCACTAGACACTCAAAACACTTCATAGCAATGGAGGTCAAGGCTACTGGACGATAGTCATTCATTGAGGATGGATTGGACTTTTTTGGAAGTAGAATAATAATAGAGCTTTTTAGACAAAGACATCCTTTAATTGCTCCGCACAACCTTTTAGCACGCAACCTGGGATATGGTCAGGCCCAGAAGCTTTCCGTGGGTTGATCTTAGTGAAGACCCTCTTGACGCTGTCTACTGTCAGCTGCAATGTCCACGGCTTATTAGTAGAGTACACCTTGATAGATTTTTTAACAGTCACATCATCAGTGCACTTGTTCATAAAACCCAGCACAGCTCCTGTATATTCCTCCAGGTTTATACAGTCACCAGATGCTGCGGTGTATGCTTTTGTGATGTTAGTGTAAAGATGGTCCAGTGTATTTTCCCCTCTTATTGCACATGTAACATGTTGATGGAAATTAGGTAGAGCAGACTTAAGATTAGCCTTATTAAAATCCCCAGCAATGATGAAAATTTCATCGGGATAAGAAGTCTGTAATTGACTGACTCTATTATAAAGTTCTCCCATTGCCTGTTTGACCTCAGAACTTGGAGGGACATACACTGCTATGATGATAATAGCTGTCAGTTCACGTGGTAAGTAAAAGGGTCTGCACTTGACAACCATTTGCTCTGCATCTGGAGAACAGGATTTCAGAATCCAAATTTTCCCAGCTGATCTGTTAAATACCGATCTACCGGCCGACCACCACGCTCTCTGATATCATCATAAAATCACGACTGTAAACAAACTTTCGCCCATATGATTAACAGAGTAATAACTGTTGCACTGAAAAGCCGGTGTCCGCAAAAGCCGCCGCAAGCGTCGGTCGCGCCACAATGTTGATGGATTCTTTTGTGTTTTGTGTTTATATTAAATTATATTACTTTACTGCTTATTCCTGGAAAGTCATTTTATCATGTCAACAATCACAGACATTTTATAGGGAGATCTGAGTTTATACTTTTAAAGTAAATAATAAAATATGTCTTTAAAGTGAGATATACATTACAATTCACAATTTATTTTAATTTTTTTTGAAAGAAGTGTTTTATGCTCACTAAGGCTTATTTTGTTCAAAAATACAGTAAAATAGTAATATTCTGAAATATTATTACAATTTAAAATTATTATTTCCTATTTGAATATTTTAAAATATCATTTATTCCTGTGATGTCAAAGCTGAATTTTTAGCATCCATTACTCCAGTCTTCAGTGTCACATGATCCTTCAGAAATCATTAAAATATGCTGATCTGCTGCTTAGGAAACATTTCTTATTGTTATTATCAATGCTGAAAACAATTGGAACAGTGGAACAGAAAGTTGCTAGACAGAAAGTTCAAAAGAACAGCATTTATTTGGAACTGTCACTTTTGATCAATTTAATGCATCATTGCTTTATAAAAATATTAATTTCTTTCAAAGCAAAAAACTTACTGACCCCACACTTTTGAACTTAACCAGTGATGATGCTTTCCAATTATTGAGAGGAATATTGCACATTTCCAAATTCCATTCTAAAATTACAGGATATTACAAAAACCCCTGGAGGACTGTGGAAATGGTGTAGAAAGTATCCATTAAATAAAAGAGCCAGTTTCATACTGCTCAACAAGTTATGTGAAGCGTAACAGCACTGAGCACTTACATCAGATAATCACACAGAG
This sequence comes from Barbus barbus, assembly GCF_936440315.1. Classification (NCBI taxonomy): domain Eukaryota; kingdom Metazoa; phylum Chordata; class Actinopteri; order Cypriniformes; family Cyprinidae; genus Barbus; species Barbus barbus. The sequence continues at coordinate 15,525,500 of NC_136718.1, forward strand.
TTATGAAACAATAGAGACCGCAAGTAGCACTTTACAGTTTCACCTGTTTGATAAATAATAATAAAGCGAAAAGGATGGCTGCATTTTCAGTCTTTCTAAACTCTGCATAAGCTTAATTTATTAAATTTTTTACACATGGTTTGTGTGTCTGAATATATGCTTCTTCCAGTTTTCTTAATTCTGTCATCACTTATGTCATTCCGAATGACTTTTGGGTGAACTATCCCTTTAAGAGGAAGGTGTTCAACACTGACTCTGAATCAGCTCTAAACGGCAGATCATACACTAATTACAGTCATTTCTAACCCAGCCAGCAGTTTTATTTTTTTCTTGTCTCATTTGAGAGTGCCAACAGCATCAGATGAGGCCACATCAATCTCATTAGGAGAGCAGGGATGGATATCTCACCATGTGTGGTGGGAACTGGATTTGCATAACAGCCACATTGATGAGTTGGACTGGCCCTATGAAATGGATTATGGTGATTGTAATAACCATGGCACACATTTGAACTGTGAGTGTGAATTGGTTGCTGGACACAGGTACAAACAAACCCATCCTTGCATATTATTAGATTTATCCCTCCTGTACTGCTGTTTTCACATTCAGCTGGTGTGGGAATTCTGTGAAAAGGGGGAAGGTTGATGTTTATGTTTACCTTATTATGCTTCTTATGCATAAAGGGCCACTGTGTCTCTCATAGGGCGAGCAGATTATGAAACGTCAGAGTTTAATTAAAGGTGTAGTATACATACATATATGTGTGTGTGTGTGTGTGTGTGTGTGTGTGTGTTTTACAAAATTACCTAAATGCACAAGCCAAGCGGCAAGAGCTAAAATGGTTTTATAATTGTTTGAATATATGAATAAAACAAATAAAATGCATCAGTTTTGTCATAACTATCATAACTGCTGGTAGAATTGTATAGTTATGGTTATAATTTTTGATTATTCTCTGAAAACACTGCTTGACTGCATTATATTTTTGTGCACTCGTCCCTGTCCTGTTCTCAGCTAGGTATCACCATCCACTCATTAAAGTGTCTTGGCCAGCTAACAGAGCATAGCTTGGGGGGGCTGCATTCGCTTTCACTAATGAGACAGAACAGACGTCCACTGCCAGCCTTCCACAGGGGATAGGAAGACAAAATCAACGCTCAGAGGACAGAGGAACACACAGGAGACAGTGACTCTCAGGGAGGCCAAACAACAGACAGCCTGGTTTAACCTTAAATTACCTAAAACCGAACTCAGTCATGTGTTGGCCAAACTCTATTGTTCAGTGCAATCATTCAACAGGATGGAATTGCTGGATACTGGGCCAGGCAGTGGAAGATAAAGCAGCATCAATCATTAAATACTATTAAAGACACTAAAAATTTGAAATTACAAATTTAGACAACCAGAATTGTTATTAAGAAACCTCATCAATTAAATGATGATAATAAAATGATCTATCCATCCATCCATCCATCTAGTCAGCATGCAGATTGGGACAAAACAAGTACATGTACACCAGGTGTAAACTCGTGCTTTGAAACCTGAGATGTAAGCAAACACCTATTGAAAACAAGAAAAAAGGTCAGAGAAAAAGAGCAAATGAAAGAGACCGAGCTACTGCTTAGTGTCACATTAGAAGACAGAACAAGGATGTGTAATGTTAAATCATTAGTGAAACACAAACAACAAAATGGAACGCGTGCATAAATATACAAAAGTTGGCGCAGGTGAGCGTAACTAAACAAGAACATGGTCACACATAAATACACACACAGATGGTAAAACACACGCTAGCTGACAGAATTGCTGCATATGACGAAAGAAGCTCTGAGCCTCTGGGATTATCAGAGATCATATTAACCACAGATGTTGATTATGCTCTTCTGATGGAAATGATCTGCCTCTGCTTACACTAACACCTGAGCAGCTCATGCATCTCTTATTTTATAAGCTCAGTTGTCACTTAAACCATGTCTGAACCAGGTGTGGTGTGACAAAGCATCAAGAAATAAATCATATCTGTTCCAAGTTAATCTGAGTTTTTGTCCCAACAAGTCAGGACTTGGCAAGATATTCTGACGTTTGTTTGGTTTCTATGACTGAGAATCACACTGGTGCAAAATCATGTTGTTCCTTCACTTATAGCGAGGACAGAAAAACTACTGGCAAAGCAATTGAAAACATTGGCACTTGTTACTTCCTGATCTCTGTGGCAATTATCACTTCCTAATCTCATGCTCACTGAATTGTTTCCTATCACCATTGCTGAAAAAAAAAAATCAGCCTTATGTGTTTAGGTTGGACTGTTCTGATGGGGGTTGTATGTACATATTACCTGGACAGGCAACTAAAAACGTAAAGACCTTTTTGAAAATGCATTAAATTGATCAAAAGTGACCGTACATTTACATTGTTACAAACAAAAAAATTAAGCAACACAAAGTTCTTTTTCTGACGAATCATGTGACACTGAAGACTGGAGTAATGGCTGCTGATCACAGGAATACAATTTTTAAATGCTTTAGAAAAGACTAAAGTGGTAAAATAAAACAAAAACTGAGGTAATAGGAAATGGGGAATAAAGCAGAAAAAATGTAGAGATTTACTTAAGGGCGTTGGTACTGCTCCTGCTGCTATTGGCTGACTGGTTGGAGACGCGTCCTGGCTGAGTTTCTTCTTGGCTTCCTGCACTGGATTCTCAAACTGAGTCTTCTGGTTGATGTGGCTGAAGGAAAGCGTGAGATAGTCAGTGCAAAAGACCGGAGAGGGCAGATACAATGACACACACGTTTGCACAAATATTAGCAATGCTTATCTGTTTATGAAAACACAGTCTTTGTAAAGGACAAAACCGTATCAGAGCCAAAAGGTAAGGAACTGTGCGCATGCGTCTCTTCCTGTTCGCCGTCTGCTAACCAGGCAGTCACTTTTTCCTTTACCACAGACATTTGGTAAATGAACAGAAAAATAAACAACGTACTGAGACAGAAACTTGGAAAAATGACACAAACTGCTTTGACTTGGGAAGCACGCAAGCCTTTCAACCACACAACTTTGAGAAGCCTATCAAAGACTTTAATTAAATACTGGAAAAGTATTTGAAAAATATGGCTTTAATCAGTATTTGAAAGTAATAATTTTAGTATGATTTTAAAATAAAACCTCCTTGGAATAAGATGAATTTACCTAAAAAGCGAAAAGGTTTAAGATATCAATAAGATCAATAAGATTTCATAGAGTATATTTTTTGTTTTGTTAGTTTTAAAATACACCTCACTAAATATCGCTAGAAATTTAAAAAAAAAAAATTACCATGAATTTAACTTTGGATAAATTCTCGGAAAACATATTTTGAAGTTAATGCGAACTGTTCTTACTTCCACAATGTGACATATTCAAATAAAATGGGATATTCAACAAGATATTAAAAATACAATAGGACTTTTTTATTCATTGAGAATTGATTGGATTCTGTTACAGAGAAAGCTACTACATTTTGATTAAAGACTACAAAGACGAATTATGAAGACAAACATTTCTTTGGTAAAAACCATGCAGAGATTAATAGTTTGCAATAAAACTAGAAGAGTACATTAAGAAAGTCAACAGGGTCAATTTCATTCTGACTTTAGAATTGCTGTTGTTTTAATAATGATGTTTCTACTGAAAAATAAGACAAAAACCTTAATAAAGATTTTTTGTTGTTGTTGCATTGAATCTTTTCATGACCTTCTGAAATGATCAAATAGCAATGCACAAACACACTTGATCAAAAGTGCCACAGAACAGGCATATTTCAAAGCCATATGTAATCGCTGCACGCATACACTCTTGTTTGTTAGCTGCCGAAATGAATCAATATTACCTTGGCAAGCCTTTCCAGAGACATGTGATTCCTCTGTAGAGGTTCAGGCTCAGTGCTGGAGTGTGCTGTTCTATCTCTCCTACCCTACAGGTTCACATAAAGTGAAAAAAGCTGCTCGTCTGCATTGTGTTACTTGGCTTTAACTGTTGTACCTGCCGGTTGTGACTGCACCTCAGGAAGGCTTTTAACAGCCACGGATCTCTCACAAAACCAGTCGGCGTGCTGCGAATTTGTAGAAGAAAGGTACTGTTTGTGCTTTTTCTGTGGGTGACTCATGCTGAGACTTATCCACCCAATCCACAGAGAGCGAGAGACTGAGTGCTCTCAGCTGAACTTCCCCCTTTTGATAAATCAGGCAGAGAATAATGAGGCACTGTGCCAAGCCATATTTAAATAAAAAATAAAACTGTTTTGTTGACTTCCTTGCATAAATATCCTGGCACAGCAGGGATTGACCTTACAAAAAAAAAAAGCCACTAAAATCAAATCCTGTCTCCACTTCCGAAAGCCCTCGAGTCGGCTGTCCTGTCAACAACTTCAATATCCCACAATGCTTCGAGAGCAGAATATTAGCAAATCCAGCCAATTTGATAAAATTGAGTCATTTAAATTTGAGTCAATATGATGATCGATAGGTCACACTGATCAGTCTTCAATTTCAGAAAAACATTAATAAACAATATATTTTTTAAATAATCAGGACAGGTGTTCAGAAATTAGACATTTTGTGCATTTTGTAAAAATTATATACATCTAAAAGTAAAACAATGTGAGTGGATTTAAAAAAAATTGTCTTTGTGTCCAGATCATTCATTATATTGTCATTCATTATAGATTGTTATATATAAAATTTATAATATACTATATACAGTACATACTGTAGCATTAATATAATTACTGTTTAATTACAATATAATATATAGACTTTATTAAACTACATTGCCAAATTAGGTCAACAAATATTGAATACTTTTTTCCTAATTTTTAATTTATTATTTTATTCTCTTACTAGCAAAATAGACGAATGTGGTCATGTTTGGCAAAACTTTGTGTTTATGTCAAGGTTTTTTTAAAATCAAATATTTTTTATTTGATCAAGTTCACAATTTTTAAAAAATGGTTCATTTCCAAGTTAAAAATAACCATTTTGGTGTTTTTGGACACAGAGATGCAAGTATTAAAATATTTAAAAATGATGCTTTATGCAGTGATTTTCATTCTGACATCATTTACATAAATAAATCAACTCATATAAAGTTGCATTATTTTCATAACTTAAGTACAAACCCGATTCCAAAAAAGTTGGGACACTGTACAAATTACGAATAAAAAAGGAATGCAATAATTTACAAATCTCATAAACTTATATTTTATTCACAATAGAATATAGATAACATATCAAATGTTGAAAGTGAGACATTTTGAAATGTCATGCCAAATATTGGCTCATTTTGGATTTCATGAGAGCTACACATTCCAAAAAAGTTGGGACAGGTAGCAATAAGAGGCCGGAAAAGTTAAATGTACATATAAGGAACAGCTGGAGGACCAATTTGCAACTTATTAGGTCAATTGGCAACATGATTGGGTATAAAAAGAGCCTCTCAGAGTGGCAGTGTCTCTCAGAAGTCAAGATGGCAAGAGGATCACCAATTCCCCCAATGCTGTGGCGAAAAATAGTGGAGCAATATCAGAAAGGAGTTTCTCAGAGAAAAATTGCAAAGAGTTTGAAGTTATCATCATCTACAGAGCATAATATCATCCAAAGATTCAGAGAATCTGGAACAATCTCTGTGCGTAAGGGTCAAGGCCAGAAAACCATACTGGATGCCCGTGATCTTCGGGCCCTTAGACGGCACTGCATCACATACAGGAATGCTACTGTAATGGAAATCACAACATGGGCTCAGGAATACTTCCAGAAAACATTGTCGGTGAACACAATCCACCGTGCCATTCGCCGTTGCCGGCTAAAAAAGAAGCCATATCTAAACATGATCCAGAAGCGCAGGCGTTTTCTCTGGGCCCAGGCTTATTTAAAATGGACTGTGGCAAAGTAGAAAACTGTTCTGTGGTCAGACGAATCAAAATTTGAAGTTCTTTTTGGAAAATTGGGACACAATGTCATCCGGACTAAAGAGGACAAGGACAACCCAAGTTGTTATCAGCGCTCAGTTCAGAAGCCTGCATCTCTGATGGTATGGGGTTGCATGAGTGCGTGTGGCATGGGCAGCTTACACATCTGGAAAGGCACCATCAATGCTGAAAGGTATATCCAAGTTCTAGAACAACATATGCTCCCATCCAGATGTTGTCTCTTTCAGGGAAGACCTTGCATGACAATGCCAGACCACATACTGCATCAATTACAACATCATGGCTGCGTAGGAGGAGGATCCGGGTACTGAAATGGCCAGCCTGCAGTCCAGATCTTTCACCCATAGAAAACATTTAGCGCATCATAAAGAGGAAGATGCGACAAAGAAGACCTAAGACAGTTGAGCAACTAGAAGCCTGTATTAGACAAGAATGGGACAACATTCCTATTCCTAAACTTGAGCAACTTGTCTCCTCAGTCCCCAGACTTTTGCAGACTGTTATAAAAAGAAGAGGGGATGCCACACAGTGGTAAACATGGCCTTGTCCCAACTTTTTTGAGATGTGTTGATGCCATGAAATTTAAAATAAACTTATTTTTCCCTTAAAATGATACATTTTCTCAGTTTAAACATTTGATATGTCATCTGTTGTATTCTGAATAAAATATAGAAATTTGAAACTTCCACATCATTGCATTCTGTTTTTATTCACAATTTGTACAGTGTCCCAACTTTTTTGGAATCGGGTTTGTAACTTAAGTGATTGTTTTCGTTGAGGATCAATGTTACACACCCTTTATGCTTTTCTTGTTGTTTTAATCTGAAAAACAGGATAAAAAAAAAAAACTAAAAGAGGAGAAAAGTAAAAGAAAAGGCCAAGGCCAAAACTTCAATGTATAGCAAACCAAGATGCTGTGGACAAAAATGTGCCATCCATCATTCTTACTAGACGATAAATGATATGAGCATACTCACTCCACATAATAAGTCCCATACTGCGGGTCCTCAATCTTCTCCCAGCCATATGGAAGCTCTGCGGAGAATCAGACAGACATATCAGAGACAGCTAGAACAGATGCAAATCACCCATGTGCTTGACACCAGGGGGTCTGATTTTTTGACAGTGTATTTCTGAGAAGCCAAACACCAGGTAGGTCAAGAAATCTGGCTGTATTTACACGCGTGTTTGGGCAGAGAGCAGATCAGAAGGCTGAGCGGCGAGGAAACGCAGGGGGGTGCGGGTATTAGTAAGCTGTACGGAAAATGACTTGTTATCTTTCCCTGTGATGTGAGAGGTGTGGGGAGCCACGAGCCTGACACGGACGTACATTCCCATTGCAGAAAGTGGTGCTGGAATTGCTTGTGTGAGATGACACTCTGATGGGCTCTCAGCATGTCTCCTGTGAGCCATTAGTCAGGCGGGCCGCAGAGAGGCAGGCTAATGTCTCACAGCACGGCTCGGGTCTGTTTACTGTGTGATTCTGTTTTGTGTGTGATTCATGAACCAACTCGGTCTTACCTCCATCCTCGCATTTTTCAGGAGGCTTGGCTTTCTTTGCCAGTCGTGGGTCGAGCCAGGTCGTGGTCTTGGTATTATGACTACAAAGAGAGGGAAAGAAGCATTAGTAAACAAACACCTGAAAGCCTTTCTGAGAATGGACCGTCATTATACTGGAACGCATCTGTAGCTTAACAGTGTAACACTCATAAAACAACAGAAATATGACTAGAGCTCACTGTAACAATGTAAAAATGACAATCAATCAATAAAGCTGCTCAATGATCGTTAAAACCAGATGGCAAACTGTTTTTTCATATTTTCAAAGCAGTGATTTTCAACCATGTGTACACGTGTCAAATGATAAAAATAATCATACTTATACATCATATTATAAAAGCTAATAAACATTCATGTTCTAGTTTTCACCCAATTATAGGTTTTTGATGTGACTTATTAATAATAAAATATTTAAATTAAAACGAAACTCCTTTTTTCAATAATTCAATAATAAGGGTTCCAAAAATGCCACTGATCACATTAAATCATAAGCAAGACTTTTCAAAAACCACTTTAGTTGTCTCTTTTGGGTAGGGGAGAGGACTCTACTCCAAAAGCAAATGTGTTTAAAATCTGAAATATTCATGACAAGGTGCAGCTCGTCCTCCGAGACTCATGCAGGCAGACACGCGTGTGGAAGCAAGGCCCGCTGGGAAGGCTCCATTTAGCCGATTGTTTGCATTGTTCGGAGAATGAAGTATTGATTCGCTGGCTCTCTCTTCCTCTGTGTGGAAAGCAGAGATGCTTGGTTAAGAGCTGCGACCACAGGCACAGGTAATGGACACTGAAAGGAAGAGGCTGGCAAAACTGTAAGCTAGCCTCAGCATCAGCATGCAAGAGAAGAGCCGTTTCAATTCCCAGCGGTCTCTCGAGCTTGATGTGTCTGCAGGAGTACCGGAGTTCCTGTTTACTGAGCGAGCCTTTAGCTGGAGAGCTTCTGTCTACATCTGGGCTCTGTTACAGTAAATCATAGGAGAAATTTGTAAAAGTGGAGCCACAAATTTTTCTTTGCTATACAGCACAACTTCTGCATGGTCCATAAACTTCCCTTCTATTCAGTACACTAAAAGTGACAGTATTTATTAATACACCGTATACATGAAAACAGTAAGTGGAAAAAACCTGGATGACATTCTGCTACCGTCAAGAATCAGTGGTGTGTATCCAACGGACACTTTACTGTCTCATGAGGCCAAGAACGGTGGTGCAGATGACAATGCTAACATGGCAGATGTAGTGGGATCAGACAGTATTCAACCTACACATCTGTATACTTCTAGAACTATAGAATTTATGAACAAAATTGCAAAAGTTTGTGGTTGTTATATTTTTATGTTTGAAAAGTTCTAATGGTCACCAAGGCAGCATTTATTTGATTAAAAATACACTAATGTTGTGAAATATTACAATTTAAAGGGGTGGTTGATTGCAATTTTAGGTTTTTTTAACGTTAGTTAATGTGTAATGTTGCTGTTTGAGCATAAACAATATCTGCAAAGTAGTGGCACTGAAAGTTCAATGCAAACGGAGATATCGTCTTTTAAAATTCTGGCAGTTTAATGCCTACAAAAACACCTCGTAGGGACTACAACGAGTTACTCCCCGGGTCTGTTACGTCACAAACCCAGATAAACCCCGCCCCCGGGAAAATGTAACAAAGGGGCAAGGCCATGCTGCGCTGCTTGAGAGAAGAGGACGAGAAAACTAGGGGTGCACGTAAAAATCTATTCATATATGAACTGTAATTCTGTCTTCTAACGATTCTAATGGATTCACAAGTTTCAAAATCATATGTTCTAAAGTATCGGTTCTCAATCCTGTTCCTCGCGTTGCCCTGCTCTGCATCTCTCTCTCTCTCTATCTCTCATTCAGATTGTCAGCTCAGCTCCAACAAACTGTTCCAATTATACACTTATTTTCACATAGCGATGAGAAGCTGTGGTTTTTAATACATTTCCAATCAATTACCATAGTAATTTTTGAATTATGAATCATAAGTGAACTTTTGCAAACATATTTTTACTTGAATTTTTATTTTGGTAAACAAAATTGACACAATCAAGCAAATCAAATTGCAAATCTGCAAATTGCACTAACATAAAAAAAATCATCGTCCATTCAGTGGACCATTTCTAAATGACATATTTATCATTTTCTCCACATTTAGCTGACCAGATAAGAAGAGCAGTATTTAATCTGCACTGCATTCAAGGGGCACAAAAGAACAGATTTTGCTTATTTCTGCTTATTTATCATTTGAAGATATAAAATGAAATAACTGAAAAAAGTGCTATTTAACACATTAAAATTAGGGATGCTCAGTTCGATCAGCTGGGGATCGGTATCGGCCGATCATCACATTTTATGACTCGATCGGTACTTATACTTTTGGCCGATCTCACAAACCGATCGCAATTTGATGACATCAACGCGTGAGAACGTATGCGTGGGATGCTGCAAGTCATCGCCGGTGTGGAAATGCTATGACGTTTCGAGCTAATTCGTGTACGTTTTGCATGATGATATGATGACTTCTCCATATTGGAGTTTAAATGTTTCTATTTATTTTGTCCTCTCTCTAACACTGGACAATCAAAACATTCTCATCATGAGCAGAAAAGAAAGATAACAGTTTCAAAGTTTAAATTCCAACAGACAAAATTGCTCTGTTGGCTGTGGAGTCAAGACATTTGACAAATATGATTAAAAGATGAATGTGAGACAAAACTACAGAATGTCACATTTTATTATTGGGTGATTCAACACTTCTATGTTTTACCAGCTAAGAAGTTCAGCACTTTTAGAGTTTCATCCATCTATCTGATGTGAGCATAAGTATTGGAACAGTTGCCTCACAGGTCTTTCTAAGTGATCAGCTGTGTCCTGTTGCATTAATTCTTCAGATATTAAAAGCAGGGAATGTGTCGTATCAGTTATATCCATTACTTCTGTATTCTGAATCTTACATTCGATGATGACACACACAAACCAGGATGAAAACGAGGGAGCTGACTTTGAGAGAAAAGCAAGCAATTTGGATGCTAAAAGAAAAGAGGAAGTCAATTAGAGCTCTAGCAAAAACAGGGCATGGAGAAATCAAGAGTTTGGAAGCCACCAGCAACCAACAACGAGCTGATCAGCTGAGAAAACAACAGTAGTTGATGACAGACAAATCATAAAAGCTGTGAAAATGAATCCTAAAAGACGTGTCTATAAAATCACCAACAACTTCCAGAAAGCTGGGGTGATGCTCTGACAATCTACTGTCCTCAGGAGACTTTGACACAGAATTACAGATGCTACACAGCGAGATGCAAACCTCTGACCAGCACCAAAAATAGAAAGGCATGATTAGAGTTTGCAAAAAAGCACAAAGGTGAGCCAGAAGAGTTTTAGAACTGTGTTTATGGACTGACGAGACAAAGATGAACCTTTATCTAAGTGATGGGAAAGCAAAAATGTGGAGAAAAAAAAAGGGAACTGCAATGATCCCAAGCATACAGCCTCATCTGTAAAGCATGGTGGAGGTGATGTCATGGCATGGGCATGCATGGCTGTCTCTGGAACAGGCCCTCACAACTTTACTGATGACTTAATGTATGATGACAGTAGCAGAATGAATTTGGAAGGGTACGAAACCATCTTGCCTACCAATATTCAAGAAAATGCCACCAGATTCATTGGGAAGTGCTTCATATTGCATCAGAACAATGACCCAAAACACCCTGCCAGTTCAGTCAAGGAATTTATAAGGGAAAAGAAATGGAAAGTCTTAGATTGCCCAAATCAATCTCCAGATTTAAATCTGATTGAACATGAATTTCACCAGCTGAAGAGGAGAGTAAAGGCAAAACAAGCAACAATTGGAATTGGCTGCATTAAAGGCTGGGAAAAGTATTTCAAAGGATGAGACCAAGAGTCTGGTGATGTCTATGGGTCACAGACTCACTGCTGTGATTGTGCGCAAGGGATCTGCAACTAAATAATAGCTTTAGCTATATCTGCCTTATGTTCCACCGTCCCAATACTTATGCTCACATCAATGAGTGTGATGAACTCTAAAAGTGCTGTTCTCTTTATTTGGTAAAACATATATGTGTTGAAACGGCTAATAATAAAATGTGACATTCTGTAGTTTTGTCTCATATTCATCTTTTAATCATATTTGTAAATGTCTTGACTCCACAGCCAACAGAGCAATTTTGTATTTACTGTTCCAATACGGTTATAGATAGTAAGAAAATAATTTTGTATTTGCAGCATTGTTGTTTTCTGCTGCATTTTAGTGAAAGTAATCTATAATTTTGCCTCTCACCGTGTTTCTGTTGTTGTTACAAATAACCACGGCAGCTCTTGAACTTGGCGCTGGCGCGCATCCGGAGAGAGAGAGAAAGCGCATATAATATACTTATATTAAGTATCCTGACATACATAATTTTACGCATAAACACCATTTTAAAGGAATATTAAAATGTATAAGGAATAATTTTGGTGATTATTTATATAACATTATTAGGCTACATGTTATATAAAGCTTGAAGCATCAGAATTGGCATTGGTATCGGTACTCGGTATCGGCTGCAAAAATCCTGATCGTAGCATCCCTAATTAAAATAAATAAATAAATGCCTAAACATTTAAACACATGTAACTAACCAATTCCTGTAACAACATTTCTGTCAAATAAACACAGTCCAAATGCCAAACCCTAAAATCTGATAGGCTGACAGGACCGTAGCAAATGTCCTGCTTGGCAATCAAGACTTACTCTATAAAGTAGACCATGCCCGTCTCCGTATAGGCCATCTCCCAGTTCTTGGGCAGAGACTCCTGGCTCTCGTCACGTTGCAGCGTGTTCCAGTTGCGGAAGTCCATGTTGCTGCTGGACTGTGTGTAGCTGGGCACAGCTTTCCTCCACTCCGGTCCCTCCTTGTGTTCTGTGAGTGGAAAGAGCAAAAAGCCAGTGAGACTTTGAGAAAGAGGTGGGGAGAACACACAGGAATGGGGAGTAATACATACTTTAACTCTCTCTAGCACTGCAGAATGGACTTTCCAACCTTCTCAAGAGACGGAGAAAAACAGAGAGAGAGAAACAGAGAGAGAAAGGAGGCAGACAACATGAGCCACTGGATTTGCATGCCAGTACTGATGTTCAGAGAGCCGCCTCTCGGGCAGGGCCAGAGCTGGACAACGCTGAACAGTGAAGCTGATGTGTGTCACATAAACAAATGAGTATGTGAGTGAGACAAACAGTCTGCTTACGCATCAGAACAAGGCAGAGATAGTATAAGAGGGTGAAAATGTAACACTCTAATGTTCCATCCGTCAGTTTAAAGAGACAATTGTCTTTGTTTACTCTAGAGCGCACGTGTTCCTGTAGCTCGACTATAAAATATGGTGCTACTGTAGTCACAAGGCTGATTCCCAGGAAACATTACTTAATAAAATGAATAGACTACATAATTTTTTTATGTATACATAAATATAATTTTATATCTAAACCACCATTCAAAAGTTTGGGGTCAGTAATTATTATTTTTTTTTGGTAGTAATTAATACTTTTATTCAGCAAGGATGTATTAAATTGATCAAAAATACATTTATTAATTGGGGAAAAAAATTCTAAGAAATTATGTTCTTTTGATATTTCTATTCATTAAAGAATTATGTAAAAAAATGTATTATGGTTTCCATAAAAACAATAAGCAGCACAACGGTTTTCATCATTAATAAGAAGAAATAGTTCTTGAGCACCAAATCATCATATTAGAATGATTTATGAAGGATCACGTGACACTGAAAATTAATTCAGGAATAAATTTAATGTGAATGTTTTCAATTTAATAATATTTTCTGTTTTTATATATTTTTGATCAAATGAAAGCAGACACACACATATATATACACATACATATATATATATATATATATATATATATATATATATATATTTATTATTGTATATGTATATATATATATATGTGTGTGTGTGTGTGTGTGTGTGTGTGTGTGTGTGTGTGTGTATGTATATATATACACACACACATATAATGCTTTTGACTGTCTTGCATTACATAAGCTTTTGGTTTGGTTATATATAATGGTAATGTGTGTGTGTGTGTGTGTGTGTGTGTGTGTGTATAGTAATGTATATAGTGTGTATATTATAAAAGGTAAATGCATAATGCAAATGTAGAAGATCTTTTTAAAAGGGTATGTTTACTATAACACTAAATGTAGTGTAGATAATAGCCTTAAAATACAGCCGGATTCAAGCTAAAACTGCTACGTTTAAGCATCCTATTGTTGTGAGACTTACTGCAATATAAATTATTGAAATAATTATTGAAAGTTTTTGGTCTCTCTCAATCAAACAGATAGAAGCTATATACAGTACCTATTAAATACATAAAATAGCTAAAAACATATAAAAAATTGTTGCCAGAGGGTGTTATCAATATGGCCGGGACATTGGGACACTGACAGAGGAAACCATGCCTGTGTTTATGTATGGTTCTGGATATACTGGTTGTACAGTACATGTAAACAGGAGGTGAGATGATGGAAAAAGTATAAGTTGTCATTAAACGGCTTGATATGATTTGCTGACATAGTCATGCTTAAAGCCCGTTCATCGGAATGATTCGAGCCTGCCTCTGGGATGCCAGCATGTGTGGCAGATGAATCAGCACTTGTTGTTCCTTTGCTGTAACCATGGAAGCACCATTCATGACACAGGCAGAAACATAAGCTCCACCATTCAGAAGCAAATATCATAAGAAGCTTGTGCTTGTGGCCTGAAGAAAGAGGCTGAACTCGATGATAAACATAAGGGTAGAATGTGGTGAACATTATTTAAAAAAATAAATACTTCACTGTGTTCACAGGAAATAACGTAACGGGAACAGATGAACACAATGTGTTGCAGATTGAGTGAAACCTAATGGTGAAGGTTTGCTTTCACACGCGGCTATGGAAAAACAACCATTCAGGCCTTACAATTCAGCCTTTCCACAAAGTTATTTAGTGAGAGACTATAAAGTGTATACATTAAATAGTCTGAGGCAGTATCTATCACAACTTGCCTTAAGCATGCAAACACAAACATTATAACCTCACTGCAAAGGCAAGACTAGCCATTTCAGTAATGCAAATTTAATCAATAAAAAACCACAAACACCCTTCTGGGTTACAAAATCGACTCAGTTTGCACTTGGCAAATTCAGTTAGATACTGTTGCCATTTGCATCTCATCCTTACAGTTGTGCCAGAGGGTTTACAAAGCTCTATCCAATCATAATGGAGGACAGCTGTGAGGCATCTTGTCCAACTAGAGACAAACACGGCCAACAAAGCCTCCCTCAGTGCATCCAGAAACCTCTTTTGGCCATATTGGTGAAAAAATTGCATTGCAAAAATTGCATTTCCTCCAGTGACCCTGAAAAACACCTCATGTTTATTGAGGTTACATAAAGCTAGAATTTAAAACTTAAAGCCTAAATAAACTCTTTTCACATTATTAATTCTAAGTAAAAGCCAGTCTGGAGAAATCTTGTTTAAATGCTATCTATTCTGAAGGGGCGATTAGGAAAAGGAAGCCAGATATTGTAGGATATAGGATATCGGTTCTCATGGTGATCAATCATACTAACACAAACAGAACAGTAGTGGACACTGCAGTGGGTTAATGTGCTGTGAATATAAACTTTTTTTGGCAGTCTCTTCCCCAAGCTCACGATCACTGCATGTGAATAATCTGAAGGTGTTCACTGTTCCGTATCCCATTGATTTATGGGAAAGAAAACTTGCTGTGCAGGGAGCATCAGTAAATCCTACCTACTTTCGGCACGCTGCAGTTGAACCTCGACCGAGCTCCCCAGCAGTCTTCCCAAAAACCCGAACTCAAGAAAAAGTACTGTTCTATGAAGTGGGTTAAAATCAAGAGCTAGAAATCTCAAAAAAAGTTATGCATTTTTAAAATTGATCTTATTATTGTAGCTATTTCTCAGGCAATATTGTGGATTTTCAGTATTCTGGAGTGATATGAGGGCTGGCCTACGCATGGCCGCTCTCCGTTCCAATGAAATCACAGAATTAAATTCAAAATGTTTATATTTATACACAAACGCACATTACAGTTGAAAATTTTTGGAAAATACATCCTTTTTTGATTATTTAATTTTTATTTAATAGATTTTAATTTATTTAAATGTATTTATTACTTCTAATAGCAAAGTTGCCTTTTCAGGAGTCATTACTTCAGTCTTCAGTGTCACACGATCCATCAGAAATCATTCTAATATGCTGATTTGGTGCTTAAGAAACATTTCTTAATATATCATAGTTGAAAACAGTTGTGTTGCTTAACATTTTTGTGAAAGTCTTGAAACTTTTTTCATGATCCTCTGATGAATATAAAAAGAAAAGAACAAAATAGCATTTGTTTGAAATATATTTTTGTAACAAAATACCGTATAAGTCTTCACTGTCACTTTTAATCAATTCAATGCAACTCTGAACAGTATTTTATCACCTCAACCTAATCTAGTGTATCATGTCAGTTTAACTGGATAAAAGTGGATGCATGTGTCTCCTGGCAATCAAACCTATGACTTTAGTACTTTAAGTGTCATGCTCTACCAGTAGAGCTTAAAAAAATTAAATAAATCTATACAGCTACAGCGACATCAACCCAGCCCCAGATGGATGGTGGCAGGAATGTACCTTAGGATGGCAATGGGTTGGCTCAAATGTAGTCAATAATGTAAAACCAAAATGACTGTAAAAGACTAATAATAAGCCTGAGGTATCTTTTTAATGAGAAGGTAGAAGACAGAGTGCAGGGGCTGGTACACAACAGTCAGATATAGGTAGCGGCACAGCAGTTACTCTGTGGTGTGCAGAGACTTTTATGCCTCACAGCAAACAGCAGCCTCTTTAACATGCTCATTACTTGAAGTGATACCAGCCATAAACTCATTCATTCCGAGCTCAATATGGTCTATTTATGCCACTGGATAATCACTGAAAAAACTCTGACTGACTGTGCTTTTGGCCTACTTTAAAAGCTCAACTACTGCTCAAGTTTCTGAAACTGCTCTCCTGCAGCTCTTCAGTGGTTAGACTCAAAAACACAAATCATGGCTTTAGCAACAAAATCACATTCTGAGGTAAATAAAGGTAAAAATAATGATGTAAAAATGAACAAGAATATGTAAAAAAAAAAAAAAAAAAAAAAATGTTTTGTGAGTCTATCTGATTTATCAAAAAGAATTGATTCATAAATAGGAGTCATTACTTGCAAATCAGACATCCCCCTTCATGCTGTGGTTGAATAATGAATAAAATACAGTTGGCCTCAACATTAGGGGTTGGCTGATATGTTTATTTCAGGGCCAATACCCATTATTACAGATAAGTAATAAGTAATAGTGATAAGTAGACTGATAACCGATACATATATATCTGGTATAAAAAAGAAAATCAATGTCAAAATTAAGAATAACAAGGGCTCTGACAAAAACTCTTTAAATGCTTTTAAACTATTTTATCGGCAAATCGGTTTTGAAAATGGCTGATACTCATAACCATAAAAATGTTTAATATCGGCGCAGATAATCAGCCAGGCAAATAATCGGTTAACCCCTACTCAACATTCATTACATTGTACTGAACCTAAGGTACAGTAACAGTAATCTGTTCATAAATTTGAACCAAAGAATGACTTCCAGTTGCATGATGGAGTCTGATTTAAACTCAATAACCCCTCAGAGCGATTCATTTTGAGTCCGATTCAAATGTGTACAATCTTTGAGTTTGTGAATCTTACTGACTGATTCATTAATAAGAACCGTCAGTTTATAAGAGTCATTGTTTTGTAATTCAGACACCACCAAATCACAATATGAAATTGGACAAAAATTACTTATGGATCCACACAAAATCGCAATTAGATTTTAAATTGCTGTCAATTTTTTTGGACATCAGCTCTACGAAACCATTACATTATAGCTTCTTAAGGGCAAGCTTTACTGACCGACTGGTCCTGGCCCAATCAACAGAGGATAATTGACTTCCTGCGTGACAGGAAGCAGCATGTGTGGAAAGCAATGCACTAGTCGCACCATCCTTTAGCACCACGGGGCTCTACAGTACTACACCTTCTTTATACAACTGACTGCACATCCAAGGACCCCTCTTGTAAAGCTCTTCATATTGCTCTCACAGGGAACATGATCAAATCTGCCATAACAACTAAAGCTCTATTGACAGCATCTGTGCCCTCCTGTCAATTATCACAGAACGTAAAGTTGCTCAGCTTGCAAAAATGAAGTAAACACACATTTACAGTAATACACTTACAATGAAAGCCTAGCAGGCAGGCAGCCAATACAGTGAATCACACGGTTGGAGAAACTTTGAAACTAGCATGCCAAACTATAAGCTAGTCATAATTTTAAGTATTTAAATCACACTTAAAATATTCCTTTGGAAAAAGTAGTCAGCTACACATATAAAAATAAAATCTTAATACATAAATATACTAATAGATACTTATTGTATACTTATTGTATATATTGTATATTTTTAATATATAAATATTTAAAATAATAAATATATAAATATTCATATAAAAATAAACAAACTAGTATGATGCTTCAGAACAATAGATAGTAGCTTAGCTAAAGGTAATTAGCTAAACGGTAATTAGTGTCTTTGCAAATTTATATCCAATCTTTTAACTTTGCTGAGTTGCATTTGTACAATATTGATTTTTTAATTCTCTTCCATATAATGTATACTAGGCCAAATACGCAGAACATTATAATTCTGCACCAACATACACTACTTTCAGAACCTATATCAACTCACTCAATGCATGCACTCCCAGTCTCACCTGTGAGCCCATTAACCATGGGTGGCCTCTCATCCTCCTCCTCTTCCTCAGGAGCTGCACTGTCCTTTCTATCCATTTTGCTGACAGACGTGGTGCGTTTGCGCTGGACCTCCGCATCAAACTCCTCGTCAAACAGAACCTGGTCCACCAGGTCAGGCTGCACTGGGCTGGGCTCTGCAGGGGGCTTTGGAGTGCCATAGTAATTACCTATGAAAAAACAAAGATACTGTAAAAAGGAAAAACACAGTTTTTTACATTCTGCACAGATCTTTGGAGAAAATGGATTTGAATTAAACAACAATATATTACATTTGAGGAGATTTAAAAACTCAGAATTGCTCAGAGTTAAACTCAGAGTTATAAACTAACAATTGTGAATTTACATCACATTTTTTGACTTTTTTTTTTTAAATTGCGAGATATTAACCAGTCACATTTGATATATAATCTTGCAATTGTGAGAAATCAGTCAGAAAATCACAATTACCTTATTTATGTATTTTGCATATATTTTTTTATTCTAGGACAGAAACAGACAAACAGAATTGCGAGATGTAAACTCAGAATTGCTTGATGTAAACTTAGAATTAAGAGAAAAAAAGTCATAATTGTATGTTATCATCTCACAATTCTGGATCGCAATTATATCTCACGGGGAAAAAAAAAATCAGAATTATTTTTCCTTAGCAGAAACGGATTTCCATATTAAGTTGATATATACCTCTAGTAACTCTATTGTAATTAAAATAAATAAACTAAAAAAGACAACATGAATTTTAATGTTGTAAGGCTTTATTTTTTAATGTTTTAGCATTTTAATTAAAGCTAGATTAGTAAAGTTCAAAAACAAACTTTGAAGTTGGCTTGAAAGCCAGACAAGAAAGTTAGAAAAAGTTTTAAAAGCTTGAAGTTTGAAAGTATTTTTAAGTTTAAAATAGTTTTAAAGATTAAAGTTTGAATGTTTTGAAGGCAATAGAGTCTATTAGAAAAACAGATAGATAAGCAAACTTATTTCATATTTAGTCTGTAGGAGTTTTGAAGGGTGCTCCAATAGTGCTGCGTTTTCGAGGCTTGGCCAGTCAGAACAGAAACTGTAACGACATTGAACCCACAATATATCCTACTGCCTGACGCTTCAGTAAGGCTATAAGTCTTGTTTGTTGTTTGTCAACACTGCAGCTCGGCTCCCCGCAGCGCTCCTCTGGAGCAAGACGCAGCCCTCTCGCACTTTATTGTTATTTATTGGCAACAGTCCTCCACTAGAAACTAAGACTAGCTGTGTGGCGGCTTCTACTTCCAAGAGAGGCAGGAGGTCTATCTTATAAGCTTTACTGTGCTGTCTCATCTGAATAGACTTATTGGGGTGAGAATGGTATCAGTACAACATATGGGAAAGTGCACTTGCTGGCCTACTTTGTCGACAACTCAACAAAATATCGGCTGCAAAACTTGAGATTTGGGAAGACATGACAAGAGTTTGCTATCACAATCTACTCCATTTTACAAGCGCTGTAACATTATAGACACGTAGGACATGAAATTGAAGAAGAGAGCTATTGGTTTAAATTAAACGCGGATCGGATTTACTGCTTGTAAGATGGCAAATGAAAACAGTGACAGGCACTTTTTCTTTGAAATAATAAAATGATACCCCTTCATAACTTCACTGGCTGACTGCAACCTTAAGCGCATCACTCTAAAGACTTCATTAAGCTTATTTACACTCTCGTTTGACATGTTGCATCATTATTCTTCACTATGTGGAACACAAAAATAAATATGGGTTTAAAAAACTCCCCACACAGAGTTTGCTTTAATGTATTCCTAAAAGAAACTGTTCATTTGAATTAATTACATCTTTATTGTGTTAATAATTCACTTGCAGCTGTGAGTGTTATACCTAACAGTGAATTTGTCTATGCAGACCTATTAATTACAGCCTTAACTTTAAAGTGATGATAAGGGAATGAGAGACTTCACATTAAATGATGAATTTGATGAATAAATATTTACATACAGTGGGGATTTAAAGGTTCAAAAATTAGGGTGCTTTCATTTTGCACTTTTAAACAATTTTTGTTTCTTTTCAAATGATGTTAAAAAAGGTACATTGATCAATTATTAATTATTAAGTTTTTTTAAGAAATACTTGAGTATTTGAAATACATGCAAAAAGTTTAAAGGAATACTTTTATTCAGCAAGAACTCATTGAATCAATCAAAAGTGACAGCAAAGACACTTATTATGTTACAAAACATTTTCACATATTTTCACATAAATTATATTCTTTTGAATGTTCTATTCATCAAAGAATCCTGAAAAAAATGTGTGTTCTTGTTAAGTATTTATTTCAGCACACCTATTTTCAACATTGTTTAATAATAAGAAATGTTTTTGACCACCAAATCAGCATATCAGAATGATTTCTGAAGGATCATGACAATGAGGACTGAAGTAATGATGCTGAAAATTCAGCTTTGCCATCACAGGAATAAATTACATTTTAAAATATATTAAAAACAAGCTTTTTAAAATTGTAATAATATTTCACAGTTTTTCTGTAGTATTGATCAAATGTATGCAGCCTTGATATATAATAGTGATATAGTGTCTGTATATATATTCAAAACCCTAGAAGTTCCTGTTTATTTCAAGTCTAAATTAGACTCTGAATCACAGATCTTCAATATGGGCTCAGACTTTTGGACCCTACTGTATCTAATGGAAACATGTTATCGCTGTAGTCTGCAACACAGAAACTATCCTCCAATCACTTGCTGTGGACTTCATGTGGCTGTACAGGAGATGGACAGTGCTTTAACAGAAGTGTGCACTGTCAACAGCCGTTATCATCTTCATCAACAGGCACTACGCCATGCATGAAATAAACCTGCTTACTTCAAACAGTTCTGCTGAGTGTCCTCTCCAGATTTCATAAATGCATAGAAATCTATGTGACTGGAATAACTGAAGTGTCCACAATGGCAAAGGGTTTTAGAGAATGCAGTTATGCAGCGGTAAGTAGAAATAAAAGGATCTATTATGTAACATAACATGCACTGTGGACACTCAATACAAGCGGTATCCCAGGAGTCCATGGGATGAATATCAAGTTACACAGCCTGTACTGTATGCAGAGACTCCCTATGCAGTTTTAATGGTTGTGTACAGTGTCTATTGTGACTTACCATAAATGGCTAGCTGTGAATTTGACCTAAGATATAAATCCCCCCTTTGACACATCAACTATAGTTTATGGAAAATATTTAGGGTTGCAAACAAAGGTAAGAACAGTTTAAATTTTTTAAGAAACACGTAATGGTTGTTTTATTAATGGTTCTCACTCATAAGTTTCTGCCAATGTGAATGTACTAACATAAAATTCTCAACGGCCTACTCAACACAGCAACAACGCTATTGAATTTAGTGCTGTCCGATTACTAAATGAATAACTCTTATGAGCCAGTTATTTATAGTGAATCAAAACATACAGAGGAACCAGTGTGTTCCCATTACTGAACAAATGACTCTTATGAGCCAATTCTTTATGATAAATACAAAAACATATTCTGAAAACGGAACTGTGCACTAGCATGCAGTACTCCTCTTACAATTTTCTCCAAGATGTGGTAAAATATGATGATGCTCTATGCTTTTACTATTTCTAAATTCCTCCGTGTTTGCTTAAATTATTTTGAAACTTTGTATTGCTAGCACTTCTTGTGTTTGTGCCTCAAGATGAACAAGTTGCTTCGGAAGTATGTTACTACATTTTATTTGTCAGATCTCATTGTTTAATATACAGTTAAGGCTAATTTTCGGATTGCGTTCATGTCAAAAACTGATTTAAAAAAATATGCGTTGTGGTACTCTTGTGAATGCACGTCAAAGTCTGACAAGGAAGAGAAAGAATTGTTGAATAAAGTCGTTATTTTTGCTTTCTTTGCGCACAAAATGTATTCTCGTAGTTTCATAAAATTATGGTCACATGGACTATTTTAACGATGTCCTTACTACCTTTCTGGGCCTTGAACTTTGTAGTTGTGTTGCTAACTATGCAGGGTCAGAAAGCTCTTGGATTTCTTCAAAAATAACTTAGTGTTCTGAAAGTTTTACGGGTTTAACATGAGGGCGAGTAATTAATGACAGAATTTTCATTTTTGGGTGAACTATCCCTTTAAGGGCTGAATAACCTTGCTTTAACATTCTCGCCCTGCAATTCCCCCTTATTCAGTAAGGCACTGTAAGACGTGTTTTTCAGGAAATGTCTTGATTATACCTGCGCACGCAGCACAGCAGAAAAGTGTGATCAAATCATGGCCATAATCATGCCATGACACAGCCTCTAGGGTCCCCTGTCAAACAGCGGCCACAGCATGATGGATCGCTCATAAACAGCGCACTGCGTCATCCTTGATTAACGGCCATAAAAAAACACAGCAAGAAGGAGGGAGGGTTGTCCACCGGGGTCTGAGATGATATTTCTTAGCATTAATATGTGGGAGACTGCTAGGTGCTGTCAGAGGAATGGCGATGATTTGAAACCATCTTCCTTTCACCACTGCACACTGAATGGCATACAGGAGGAAAGAGAGACGGGCTGATAGCAGGTAGTTATTTAACATTTGAGTGTTTCATGTCAAATAAATAACACCATGCCTGCACCTGTGTCCCTGATGAACTGATGGAGGACGACAATTCACCCATGACGATCAACGAGTGCAACAAATACAGACTTGCTACTGAAATTTTCCCTGAATGATGTTTACTCTCTCACACACACTCACCCAGAGTTGACTCATCTATAACCTTTCTATAACCTTTACCCACTCGGGCAAAGTTGCAGTGCAATTTAAACATCACTGCACCAAAAATACAAATCAATTCCTGCAGTTTAGTCAGCATCTGCTAAGCTTTGCACAGAATCTTAAACAGTTTAGTATCTTTATTTTTTGTTTTGTACTATAACTGGTGAAAAAGTCCTCAAATATGAACTTGATGCTTTGGTTTGTGGTCAACGTTCAGTTCTACAATGTAATACGCTAAAGAAAAAGTTTGTCACTTGGGAAAAGCACTTCAAAGCCTTGAGTTTCTTCGTGTGGGACACGGAGCAGACTGCTGAAGTATGGACGGATGGAAAACCGCATCGCCCAAAGCCTTTTTGATCCTATTGCGGGATGTTGGGGATATTGTTATGGGCAGTGGGGATGCTGATGTTCAGTGCTCTTGATTCTGCATCTACACAAACAGAAAAGAGCTCTTGCTCTCGTTCAAAGATGAGAAGGGCTGTCAAGCAGTTCTGTGGACATCATTAATGATAAAACTTATCCTGAGGAGAGATCGAAATCAGTGGTGCTCAACCAGAGGGCCTTAGCAAACTTCCGAACACTTTACTATAAGATTCTAACACTAAAAATACTTCTAAAGCATTTTAAGTTCATTTCAACATTTACCAATACAGTATTGAAATCAAAAGTATCTGTTATGTAAAATCAAAAGTATCAACAATGAATAGCTTTTTTTATTTTGTAATCTTTTTTAAAATTATTATTTGATTTCTAGACCTGAAAAAAGCCACACTCTAAAAATATGCTGGGCTATTTATTTATTTTTAACCCAAATGCCGTTTTTTTTTTTTTAAACCAAACGCTGGGTTCAACTTGTTGGGTTATTTTATTGGGTTATTTTTTTCTACCTAACCACTGGGTTGAGCTTGTCTCCGGTGAAACTTCTCAACAATGCAGCTGCTGTGAGCACGGGCTTTTTAAGTCCACAGGAAAGAGTGGTTCTCAGCACCGCCGATTTGGTCTACCTTTTTGGGGAAATAAAGGTTTGTATATATTTTATTTATAAAGTCTTTAATGTGGTGTAAATTAAATTATTTTACGCAATGCAACATAAGAACGAGATGTCAGTCAGCTGCGTTAACAGCGGTCGTTTTGCGCTGGAAACGCCTTTGTCTTGCATAACATAAATGGATTTTATTCATTATAATACTGAGTGTAATTTAGTTTGATGTTAAAATATGTTCTCTAATCTGAGTACTGTTTGTTTTTGGGCAGGTTTAGGAGTCAGTCATGCTATCTCTCAGCTACAAGATACAGAAACGCAAAGCCACGGTCTAAAGTTCGCAGTTCCCCCACGAGTAGCAGCCCTTCACCGGCTCAGATTTCGGCGACACATTTCGGTAAAAAGCGATTACAGGGAACGGTTGAATACACTTAGATTAAAATGCTACTTCTATATGCCTTTTTTATTTCTAAAATGCTTGTTAAACGAGTTTAAATGTAATATTGTAAACTATGCTGTATTCACCCAAATAAATTTAATTTGTCTTCATTTTGTCCATGGGTGTTCTTGCTTAATAATAAATGTTCATCTTTTGTTTATTGCTGTTGCCTCTAGTAATTCTGTGTGTGATTTTTCATTTCCAGCCCATTTTAAGCCAGCAATATAACAATTTTTAAACAATATATTAAACAACCCAGCATGGTGGGTAAAAACGTTTAACCCAACCAGCTGGGTCAAAATAACACAGCATGTGTTCTGTCCAATATTTACCCAGCGCTGAATGCCAAATAACCCAAGTTAGGTTGTTTTTAACCCAGCAGTTTTTAGAGTGCATGTAAATCATTAAAATCTTATAACTCCATGAGCATTTTTATAATGCATATGCAATTTTCTAGTAATGCCAAGCTCTAAAAAATTCTCGCCAAAATCCTTATCCAATAAATCGTGAACAACTGGAAATTCCTAGAGCCTTGGAGTCAAAAAGGTTGAGAACCACTGATCTAAATGATCTCTCCAGGAACATGGCAGAGAGAAAGGGTGATTACCGTAACTGTCGTCATCGCTCACTTCTCATGGAATTGTGGGTGGACGTGTTCTGGTTTATAAACATTGTCTACCTGTGTCACTCTGAGGTGGCCGTCCTTCAATATTCCACACTGAAGCAATCATTAGAAAAGCAAGGACACAAGTAGGAGATTTTCCTCGAGGGATTCAAATGCAAGTTCTCATTATTTTTAATCACTGTTGTAAGACTACGACCCAGTGAAGCATTCAAAGAGGACACTTAGAGTTTACGCTATAAAACTCAAGCATAACCAGTTACCATTGATTACATCACGCTCCGGGCATTTCGAAAAACTGGTCAATTATTTCCTTGGCCTGAAAACAGCAAAACTCAACTCTGGAGAACACATAAAATCGCTCTCTATTGCATACAGACAGCATCATCTTTAGCTTAGAGTTTCTTCTTTAGCATGACCTTGAATTTATATATTTAGGTGTACAAGACTTGTGAATGGTGAAAGCCACTGGAAAGGACATAAAGCCTGAAAATGGACTTCCTGTTTCACACACTACCAGGACAAACCAGTACAAAACCAGGACAGAATCTATTCCTCTGCTTTTAAGGAGATGGAGTTGAACACACTGCAGTCTGTTCAACAATAACAGAACAGGAATGTGCCCACAAAAACCTGTTTTCACAGAAGAACAGAGACCATTCACAAACAAGATCACATATTAGTTTAAGGAATGTTTATGGTCAAAGTCAAGTTACTCAGTGAGGGGTGTTTCTTATATTATATTATATATTATAATAAAAAAAGGAGTCAGCAAGATTTTTAAACGTTTTTAAAAGAAGTCTCTTATCTTCACCAAGGCTGCATGTATTTGATCAAAATACAGTAAAAACAGTAATACTGTGAAATATTATTGTAAATTAAAATAACTTCTCTTTATTAACATATTTTTAAAATTATTTTATTCCTGTGATGGCATAGCTGAATTTTCAGCAGCCTTCAGAAATCATTCTAACGCTGATTTGGTGCTCAAGAAACATTTATCATCAATGTTAAAAACAGCTGAGCTGTTTAATATTTGAGGAAACTGCAATCAATTTTTTTTACAGGATGAATAAAAACTTTTTCAGGATGAAAATAAACTTTTGACCAATTTCATTTGTCCTTGCTGAATAAAAGCATTAATTTCATTTAAAACAAATCTTATTGACCACTAACAGTAGTGACTGAGTAAATGTGAGTAGTTTTAAACAGTAGTGTATATTTATTTAAATATATAATTCAATTATATAACAGATCAAACAAGTCAATAAGTTGCTCTACAGGTACATGGGAAGCATATTTTGAACAAAACAGCAAACAAGTCCACTATTATAAATATATTTATAGGCTCAATAAATCATGCTGCTTTCAGCCATCAAATCCTTGTGCAGCATGTACTGACATTTTTGCCAGATGTCATGGGAAGACAAGAAATCACTAACCAGAATTGGTGAGTGTGAAATTATCTTTCAAGCTAAAATCCTAAGAGTCAAGATATTTCATTGAGATGGAAAGGCCCCAGTAAATGTCACCCACTGTGACATGCGCATCGGACAGATTTACTTCTACACCCTGGAAACTACCACGAGACCTTCCCATTAAAAAAAGGGCACTTAGTGACTCATCGAGGGATCATTAACCAAACCCACCTCCTTCCCACACGGCCAAAGGCTAGGACTTCGCCAAGCATTTACTGGGTTTATCAGTGAGGAACTCACCGGCTTTGAGGCTGTGACATTAATAACTCCTTTAGGCATGTTACAGAGACGGTATGAATCACACAAGGTGAACGCCCTCTGCTCTGAACTATTTCAAGTCAGCAGAGGAGGTATATGCCAAGAGTATGCAGTACAAACATCTAGCACACTTGACTTGTCTCCCTTAATTAACATAAAAAACACGGTGAGTCAGCAACCGATGCTGCAACTACACAGTAATGTAGCCCACATTATTTTTTTTGCTACGGCAATCTAAAGACTTTGAAAGCAATACTTTAAGAGCGAAGGAAACCGATGTTCAACATCAGCTGAGATGACCTAGTTACAGAGCTTGTATTGAAATTCCACTTTCTTCCTTTTCATCTGCAATTAATTCAGCTCGAAAGCTATACAGGCTCCATCCAAACCCCAGACATTTTTCCAAATATCTTCTTTTGTGCTACACAGAAGAAAGTCATATTGGTTTAGAAGGATATGAAGCTGAATAAATGATGAGTATTTATTGAATATTCATTTTTGGGTGAAATATCACTTTAAAATTCGCTTTAAGGGACATTTCTGAGCTGTTGGTCGCTAGTAGGCTTGTCAGTTCAACCTTATTTCCATTAAGTTGAGGTTTGCAGCTCTTTTGCATACTGAATTGGTCTTGTACATCTTTTCACTGTCGTGTCTGGTTATAGGTTTATTCTTATGCACAGTAGATAGAAAACAAGATGCAGAATGCATTACCCTTTCTCACATCTATGAATCTTGCAAACACTAGTAGTTCCTTCTGCAAATATATCAAATTTAGATTGTGTTCTCAACAAGTTGCTGTATAACATGCCCACAAGAAATGATCCTTGACCCTCAGAGCTCCTACACACGGTTTCATACCATCATATGTGCCACTCTCCAGTAGCAGGCCGCTCTCCTCCAGCACACGAAACTCCCCCACGCTGATGAAATTATAGTCCACTCCTGGAACCTCCCCTTCGCGAGGCTGCCTTGTGGTACCTGCCAAAAGCACATAGAAGGATAAGCAACAAATTATTAGAGGAAGAATGCTCTTTTTGTGTAACTTCAACTATGTACATATGTTTTTTTATTTTTGTTACAGGACAATGACATTTTCTTGGGAAAATGTTATAATTTTAAATGCCTTTTAGGTATAGAGTTTTATCAATTACCCTTGTATCTCCCCCATACTTGCAATGAAAACATTAAAGTTATGATGAAATGGAAATGGGGAAGTCGGGGAAGTCGTGGCCTAATGGTTAGAGAGTTGGACTCGTGATCCAAAGGTTGCGGGTTCGAGTCTCCGGCCGGCAGGAATTGTAGGTGGGGGGAGTGAATGTCCAGCGCTCTCTCCACCCTCAATACCACGACTGAGGTGCCCTTGAGCAAGGCACCGAACCCCCAACTGCTCCCCGGGCGCTGCAGCATAAAATGGCTGCCCACTGCTCCGGGTGTATGTTCACGGTGTGTGTGTGTTCACTGCTGTGTGTGTGCACGCGTGATGGGTTAAATGCAGAGCACGAATTCCGAGTATGGGTCACCATACTTGGCTGAATGTCACTTCACTTCAAATAGAGAGAGATCCATTTTTTTACATATTGTGACGTATATCCAAATGCAACAGATTATCAAAAATGACAAAAATTGTAAAGTGGAACTTGGTGTTATGCATTGGTCGTTAAATGAAATTTGAGAAAGTGAGGATTAAAAAAAACAAATTTAAACATGGACTGATGAATTGTTCACTATGTGTGGCCCTGGACCACAAAATCAGTCATAAGGGTCAATTTTGAAATAAGCTTTCCATTGATGTATAGTTTGTTAGGATAGGACAGTATTTGACTGACATACAACTATTTGAAAATCTGGAATCTGAGGGTGCAAAAAATCTAAATATTGAGAAAATCACCTTTAAAGTTGTCCAAATGAAGTTCTTAGCAATGCATATTACTAATCAAAAATTAAGTTTTGATATAATTTAATTTACGGTAGGAAATTTACCAAATATCTTCATGGAACATGATCTTTACTTAATATCCTAATGATATTTGACAAAAGAAAAATCGCTAATTTTGACTCATGCAGTATATTTTTGGCTGTTTCTACAAATATACCCGTGCGACTTATGACTGTTTTTTGTGGTCCAGGGTCACATATATATGACACAATTTAAACACTAATTCCAAAACCCAAAACAAGTACATTTAAAATGTCATCTGAGTTTCACCTCACCTGAAATACACAATGATTTGTAAGATAAATCTTTCCTGTGTATTTAACCTCACTCGTCAAACAACAGCTGACAAAGATTTTAAGATTTTAGACTAAAATTTAAAACTCAACTGCATGAAATCATTAAGCTACATATAAAGAACATGAAATATAAAAATGAGCATTGATCTCTGATCAGTTTGAGTGTTGACCTCATTTTCTCTGCTGTAAGAGGAGCTGCAAACAGAAACTCTCTGCAAACATTCTGTCACTGAACAAAAGACAACATGGCTAACTTTTTTGAGCCTTTATTGTTGTCGTCTATACAAGAGAGAACACAATGAATCATCTGCATCCATATTCTGCTGTAGTGTCTCTTTTTCGATCGTAGCAACAGTTCACACTTTGCTTGCTTCGTCACTAAAGTTTGTCAAACTTGACAGTCACACAGCAGCTACTGTGGGGTGAGAGCCCAGATGCCAGTTTCTGTGCTGAGGAAGATAAACAAACAATTAGCTCTGCAGTTTGCACAAGCTATACACGAAACACCGCCAGATGCTTAAGCACCTTACCATCCACCCCAGCATGATGCCGCACAATCCTGCACTCCTCAGAACGTCACAAAGAAAAGACTGACCCTACTTGGCCCTCTCCTAAAACAATTATTGCTCTTCAAAGACTGCTTTGAAGCACCAAATCTTTCTAAAAATGGAAGTTGGTGTTAGCGTTTCACATATGAATTCTGTATTTTTGTATCATACAGAAGACTGAAGTGTGAGGTGTTTATTTTGTGGCATCAAAGAGGGAATTAATTATATTCAAAACTCATCATGTACTCATGGTTAGCTTTGAGATCCCTTAACAAGTTCTGGAAAACTTTAAAGTCTTAAATCCCCACAACTGTAAAAAAAACAAAAAAACAATCCTTTAAGATTGACCACCTAGGGCACTTTTTTTATTTCTGCATTAATTTTTTTTTTATATCTGCGGATGAGGCAGAGAGGGGTTACCGTTGTGCTATAACGGATATTAATGCCAGCAGGAGGAGGGAGGGAGATGGAGGCTTCAGTCGAGCTTCAAAGATTATGTGGCAATTTGGACTCCAGGCATTCTTCTTTCCACCTTTTTTTGCGAAGGACATGGCTTTAATGACTTTTCTGTCCCCGTGTCCAGAGAGACATGTGCAACAGTTCCATTCCAGAGGTTTTCAGATGAGCAAAGGGTTTGACGGACAGTCAGTGCTTCATGAAGGGAACCGATTTTAGACTACATTTCATAGTGACCACATTAAGTTCTAAAAATAAAGTTGGTCTTCTGAAGCCTAAATCACTATTAAGTTTTTTCTGTGAACTGTAATCAATAAAGTATCAACTCACTGAAATCAGTGAGTCAGTGAGAGAACTGGATCAGTGAACAAATCTTTCTTATGAGCTGATTCTTTTTAATGAAGCAGTTCCATTCATAAACCTGAATGAATGAATCATTCAGACTGACTCGGTCCAATATTTCTATTTTAATTTATTCAACAATTCGGATTCTTCAAAACACACAAAGTGAAAGGGGGTTGAAACTGCATAAATGTGAGTAAATAATGTCAGAATGTTCATATTTAGGTGAAATAATCTTTCAACAGAAAATGTCTAGGCATAGGAATTGTGTGTAATGTGCCGCCACCTTAAGAGAAATAATTCATTCGAAAATGAAAATTCTATCATTATTACGTTGTTACACACCTATAAGTTCTTCTGCACTTTTTATTATATATTTCTTTTTTAACAATAAATAGTTCTTTTAAGAACTTTTTCATGAAAAAACCCTCCCTTTTTTTAAGGATATGTATTTTGAAGAATGCTGGAAACCAAACAACATTGGCATCCATTGACTTTCATTGTATGAACCATAAAATAAAAAGCACAAAGATATTTTTCATATCTTCTGTGTTTCACAGAAGAAATAAAGCCATACAGGTTTGGAACAACATATGGTGAGTAAATGATTTTTCAAATAATTTTCATTTCTGGCTGAACTCTCTCTTTAAAGTTGAGCAATTGAGCAATGTATTATTAAACATTGACTTCTATTAAATGGCAATGCTTCTCCTCGCTGTCCTTCACCTCTACTGTGATTAATAACTTACAATTAAATCATTATTTGATTATTTTACTTGACTGAAGCCTGGAAGATGAACTATGACAGTTCATTCTGACATTACTGCTACTACCGGCGCTATAAAATATAATTAGACCTGTCCATCATCTGGCTCTCAGCCCGATGCTTATGATTATACTGGATGGAAAAGTGTGAATGGAGGACTGTGTGTTGAGTCATGGGCCTGAACAGACCGTAACAATGGCAGTGGATGACATTAGAGATTCCAGGTGGCCCACACACTGAGCCAGTGTCTCATGCAATGTTGAGCCACAGCAAACGAAACATCTGCTCAGGCCTGGTGTCCATTAAAATCCCAAATTACAAAGAGCCACATGCCAGGTGCAAGACTCACTAAATGAAAACAGCACAAACTACATCACATCTCTAAATTAACAGATAGAGACTAAATTTTTACATTTAGAAAAAAAAAAAAAACCTGTAAACCTTGCTGGTGCATAGCTTGCTGACACAACACTGTTTGGCTGTTGAAATGCGGTTGCTACGTGATTAAAGTCATAAAATCCTATTCCCAAGCGTGTGATATTCTGGTCCTTATGGCTCTGGAATTTCTTTGTTGTGTGATGCACATGAGAAAATATTCTGAAGAACATTTTAACAGTTTTTTTGTCCATGAAATGTCCAATGAAGGTCAAAGGGGTCCAAAAAAACAAAACAACAACACATTAGATTACCTTAAATTTCAATACAGGAAAAAAAACAAAAAAACAACAAGAAATATTTTCAGTTCTGTTTCCCAAAAGAAAAAAGTCAAAGAGTTTTGGAATTACAAAAACGGTGAGTATATAATTACAGAACTTTCATTTTCGGGTGAAATATTCCTTACATAGTTAGTATTAAATGTTTTTTGAAATCTCTAACCCTAAGTATGAGCCATATTAATGCTGATAAGTGCCTTAACAAACAGCACTAATTAAAAGATTACACCACAGCCCGAGAGAAAAAAAGGAGTAATTAAGGATGTGTGAGTAATTAAAGCATATGTTTCACTAATTCACTGGTTTGTGGCCAGACCACAGACTGTATTCTGCACAACAAAAGAGCAAAACTCATTCCGTGATTACATACTGGTTTATTGGCATTGATGTTGTTAAGATAAAAGATGGTTGTCTGTTCCAGACAGTCTGTAACTGAAAACTGTTGCCAAGAAATTACTGAGCCAACACTGGCAAGTAATTCTACATTACCCAACAGGTTTAATCGATCATGATTATGTAACATTAGCTCAAATAGTACAGATGTTGGAAGTATAGAATCTGAAATTGGCACAAAAGAAAGCTCTTCAGTAAATTCTATTTGGATGTCAGTGTTTTTAATATTCATCAGCTGGGAAAAAAACATTCTGAAAGTGATTCCAATGACATTGTTTCTCTGTGTTGTTATCATTATAGTTGTGGTATGGAATTCTCTATTCTCATAGAAGTAGAATGAATATTAAAACTCTACAGTTAGAATTATAGTCATCGTCATTGCTGTGAACAGCCTTAAGAATGAAGGAACGCTGTGACTCATGACTCTCAGCTGGGTGAAGAGTCTGTTCTACCAGGTGAGGGCAGAATGGAGAGGAAGAGCATGTGAATAACCCTAGAGAACAGATGCTGAGTCTACTCTCTCTTTCAGCATTCCCTTTAGATGAAATTACTGCGTTCCAACTAGCACTCTTCTGGGTTCTCAAGAGCTGTTTTTGATTAGAGCCTCATTTAAATTCAGCTGAAAATGACCAAAAAGTTCTGTGGGGTTGAAACACCATTTCCAGCTTTGTTTAGTGGATGAGGACAAATATATTTTTTACACAGATCACGGTTCGGATTCCAGTTATCAGATCACATCTGCCCTAATAAAACCAATTTCACCTTTTAAAGGGGTCGTGAACTGAGAAATCAAAATTCCCTTTATCTTTTGATATATAAGATGTCGTTGTGCTATGAAAACATCCTGTAAGTTTCAGAACTCAAAGCTTTCTCGTATTTAAAAAAACAGCTTATATTGAAGGCAGTCTGTCGAAATGTGCCACTTTATGACATAATAGTATGTCTAAACACCGCCTCTGCAGAAGATAATCACACCTGCTTCTACATCACTACCTGTTTAGCCCCGCCCACCGATTCGTGCATGTAGTGTAAATAACAAGAGAGGCAAACGCAGGTCTATGCAGAAACCAAACGATAAACTTTATTTTTAATGAAGCTTCAGTAAGAACTTGGTCCTTTGTTCACTTCAATTTACCGTGGATTCATTTACAAACAAGGCACAATTCGACGCAGGACTTTTAGAAAGATTGAAACTAAAAGACGATGCTGTGACGACTGAGTAACTGAAGAATGTAACCGTAGAATGAGTATCTGTTTTCATTACGTGATCACTATTACTTTGTCTGTTATTACATATCATTTGATATGTACTGAGTATTTATGTTTTTAACCTAAATAAGCATCTATGAAGGATGTAGGCTGTCAAACATACACAACTATTAGCCAATCATAGCAGTGGGCGTTTACTTCCGAGTCTACAATCTGCCAAGACTATTCAAATGGAACATTTAAATGAGGGGGGTCAAAACAGGACAGAAAGTAGTCTATTACTTCTAAATTATGATGTTTTTTTGATGTACGAAGTGGACCTCAGAGAACAGTACAAAATAAAAAAACGAATTATCTACCATGGCATGCATTGGCTATTTAGTGAGCAAAAATGAAGCAACACTCATAATGTGTGTCTTTGAAAAAACTTTTCTTGTGAAAACTTTTCTTGTATTAGAGTCAGCTACAGTGCTGACTCTAATACAACCAGTCTAAAGCCTTCACAGCACCCATCATACCAACCGTTGAAATTATGGACTGAAGACGTGTTACTGACTCCATAATTATTGTCTGAGCATCTGGAGTCATGGCAGAATCATCTGAGTGTGACCTGCACCAACACATTTAATGAGTTCTAAGGATCTGAGCGAGGTCAGACGTGTGAATGTGTGTGGTACTCACAGGGAATGGTGCGCAGGTACAGGTTATCTCTGATCACCTGCTGGAGCTTGTGGTCCAAAGAGCCTTTCTGGAACTGCAGGCTGAGGTAATGACGCAGATCTGTGTTTAACACCTTACCTGCAGAGACACATTGAATTTGGGTAAACTTTGGGTGGTTTGAGTACAAAATCAGCATCTGCGAACTATTTTGCATCCAAAATATTTATGCAAGTTTGTCTTGTGTCACCCATTGATTTTATTCTTCAGAAATTGATCAGATCAAGCTAAACTGCTCTCTATATGTTGAAAAATAGCTTTTTGATAATCTTTGATAATAATGCATTTTTTGTGTTATATTTTTTATATTTGAGTACCAAATCAGCATATTATAATGATTTCTGAATGATCATATAACACTGAAGACTGGAGTAATGGCTACGGAAAATTTAAAACTCAACCAATTATTTTTAAATTCTAATTTTATTTCATAATATTAGTTTTTATTGTATTTTTAATCAAATAAATGCCGCCGTAGTGAGAAGAAGAGACATCTTAAAACCATTCAAATTTTAATTATTATAAACATTTGGTCAGAAACGCAAACATTCTTGTATTGATGATTATTCATTTTCCCAACAACAACAACAAAAAAACGGCTCTTGATGAGAAGAGCATTATTTGCTTAAAAGTTTTGCAAACTGCTATTAAAGTAACTTGTATAATGATATATGTGTAAAATGATGTAAGATTTAAATTTTTATACAGAAATGTGATAATCTGTGACTGAGTTCTGCTCTTAGCAACAGCTGTGCGGGTGACAAACAAAAAGCAAACAATCAAAAGTGAAAAGCTGTCAGTTGCAAATGAGGTGAATATAACTAAATCATTCTAAAATCTGGAAACTGTCCCAGTCTTCCTTCTGATTAAATGACAACCTTGCGATGTGCAGCAGGAGGTCCAGCTGTTTCTAGCGCTACAAAAAAATATTTACTGGCTTCCCTTCACAAGCATCCAGATGTGTGAATGCAAGATGAGCGCTAACTAAACAATGCAGGTTCTATTGCTGTGCTCTTGCAGCAAAAGTGCCAGGAGTTCAGGCGGAGTTCAAGGAAGTGTGGAGGCGGTGCAAGTCATCCTGGAGGAAGGAGGGGAGGAGAAGACCCTATGAATTAGAGAATGAGAGAGTCGGAGCCAAGTTTCCCCTGGCAAATTAAATATGGGAGGGAGGGGAAGAAAGTGAGCAGCTCCAGTCTCCAGCTGTTGGTATTAGCTGATAATCTCTGGGTAGAGAGGATATGCTTTGAAACTGTGCCAGTCACATGACTGCTGCATCAATAAGCATTGTTTCGGACCTCGCAGCTGCTGAACCTGCCTGGCTGTGATCATGGATCCCGACACACTCTGGCATATAATTACAGGTAAAAGAGCCCCTCACTCACGCTACTTCAAAAATGGGTCAAGCTACACCTTTGCAATGTCCTGACATCTGGAATCAGCATGTGCTGTTAATGTGGAGTCTAAAAGTTTGCAGGGCTCAACGCAGGCAAATTTGTTCCTCTGTAGTTCAACATTTTTACTGGACCCACTACAAATGAGTTATTTATTTTATTTTTTAGTATTTTTGTTGTTTAACATTGTTTTTTCTTTGCAAAAATATGCAGCAAGCTGAAGATGAATTGCTGTAATTATATATTATATTTCACAGGCAACCAAACATTTATGTTTGCAAGACATAAATATAAAAGATGTACAAGATCAGTGAATGTAGCAGTTTTTAGAAATGCATTTGAAAAAAAATTGTTTATTAAAATAATTTTCTTTAAAAAAATTAAATGCGAGAAGTTGAAGATATTATTATATTATATTACATTACATTATATTATAGAAAACCAAATGTTGCAAGGGAAAATAGATAAATGAATGAAATTAGATTAATTTGGCAGTGCAGCCGTTTTCAGCAATGCATTTTTATATTTGCTAAAAAAAAATAGTTTATAGTATATCGTAAAAAGTATATCTTTTTTTCTTCATTAAAATGATTTTTTTCCTACAAAAATAAAACATTTTATTATGATATAATATGATATAATACAATATAATATAAGTAGTTTATTTTTGAAAATCATATTAAAAAATCATGTACAAGATCAATGAAAATGCAGCAGTGGACTTGAAACTCTCTCAGACTGGCCCCGGGTCATTGTTAAGTAAACAAAGTGTTCAGATCTTGAAAAGGAACAAACATTTAGAATTTTTCTTCTAACTACTTTATGCTTTGTTGTCATTAAAGCAAAAAGAGGGACAAACCAAATACTAATTCAGTAGGAATGAACGTGAACTTCACTGTAAATTCAATGTTTCAGTCCAACTGAAAAGACGAATACTTCATGTGGCCTTGAGAGAAACGCCATTTGTGCCTCAAGACAGAATAAATACAAACATGTTGTGCTATCTCTGGCTAATTTTGAATGCAAGGTAATCAAAACAAGTCTCTCCCCAAGCAATTCTCTCTCACGGGGAATGAAATGGATGGCCCACTGTGATTGCAGATTAGCCTCATTTCATTGGTCGACTTCGACGCATACTAATTTGCTCCAATCTAAATGTGCTCAAGAGGCCCATCATTTTCATTTAGATTTCTGGAATTAATTCCACCTCTATGGCTGTTTAGCAAGACATTACAGTGTGTGTGATTTTTCATTCTGCAGCGCTCATTTCCAATAGTGTAAAACATGATTTATTGCAGCCGTTCATTAAGGAGTGTCTTGGTCCAGCCCGAGTGCGTACTGAGCTGCAGTGTGAAGTGCTGAACTATGCTGAATGAGGCCAGTTGGGACCGCTAGGGAGGCTCTGTGAATCATACTGTGAGACCTCAAAGGAGAGGCAGGACGAGTGGAGAGAAGCCCCCCAGACTCCTCTTACACTGACATCACCGGCTCCAGCCACCCACACCTGGAAATAATCAGCAGCTCGAGAGCATGAAACGCACTGGGAATGTGGTCAGTATCACACAGGAGGTTATAAATCACACAAGGAGGCGAAGCAAATGAATCATATTTTGAATCGTAGTAATAAACTGTATTTTAGAATGCTTGATCAAAATGTTGATTCTGACCAAGTGGTTTTCAATCTTTTTTGGACTCCAAGGCCCCACTTTGTCCAGGCCCTCCTAAGCTAACTCTATTGCAATAAAAACAAACCACAAAATATGATTTCAGTTTGTTCATTTTCATTTGAGTGTGTTTTATATCATTTTAATTAGGATTGTGTTAATAGAACTACATTTAAAACAAAATTTAGGATGTATTGGGGCCCAACAGCAATTTTGCTAAGGCTCTTTAGAGAACCACTGTTCTAACCCTAATAAAAACACACTAACTTATACTTACTTTACTACTACTTGTAACATAATTTATGATTAGATTGTTGCAACATACTTTTAATATTCTTTTGAGACATTTACTCATATTTTTGTCATTTAAATAAAAACTATATAAAAAAAAGAAACTCAGACGTGAGGAATATATCTACAGAACACTACAAATGTCTACCTTAAAATGAACCAATTAATTTGAAAAACAAAAACAATAACTTTTGCTGTATAGTCATTACATATGTTTTGCAGAAAGCTTTATGCGTGGTATCGAATTTGTATGATGATTAAGGCGGCAAATTCATAGGAATTTGTATGAAAGACCACACATAAGCCCACCCCTAAACTTACTCCTCACAGAAATCATACAAGTGCGGTCGTACGAATTCATACAATTTAGCCACTTTGTAAAATATGTACGAATTAGTCGCGAGATAGCGTTGGCACTTGAGCGTAGAACAGGATATATATTAAAGGCTCATTATGGTTTAGGTCCCCACCCCAATTAATATAAA
This sequence comes from Barbus barbus, assembly GCF_936440315.1. Classification (NCBI taxonomy): domain Eukaryota; kingdom Metazoa; phylum Chordata; class Actinopteri; order Cypriniformes; family Cyprinidae; genus Barbus; species Barbus barbus. The sequence goes on from NC_136718.1 coordinate 15,563,714, forward strand.
CATTTGATTAGTTGACTAACGGCACATTTACTTTTTTGAAAACCTTGTCCGTTAAAGATGTGTCAGAAAAACTGATGGCAGAAATACACCTTCACATAATTCAGATCAGCTACGTTTACATGGCTTCCATATTCTCCCATATATGAAAATCTTCATAATTTAAGATGATACAAATATAGATGTTCTGAAAAATGTTGTTAACTTGAGGGTGAGTAAATGACAACAGAATTCTAATTTTTGGGTGAAAATGAGAGGGTTCGGGTTAGGGTATTTCTTGAAATGTTTAACATATAGAAACTGAGATCAGTGACAGTCATTTTAAATATGGCATTCAAAATGCACTTCTTGTACAAAAAGTATAATTTGCATTCACTCATAAATAAAAACCATGTCAAACAAGGGCTTTTTATGTGGGGAAGGCTTTCAAAACTAGTGATGGTTTTCACATTAAGTTGTACAACAAGGTCCAAGAGCTGCACTGTGTAATTCTTTGGACATTGTAAAAACGGGAGGAATTTAGGTCAGGCCACAATAGCTTTGCTTCATCCTTTATCAAGTATTGTACAGTAGCACGCAGGAATGTGCTCCATGTTCCCTAGAAAAATTCTGCGTGCTTGCAGTTCATACAAACCTGGCTATACGACGCTGTGCCAAAAGCCTTTACCCCAGATACGGCTGAAGATCTTTCATGAAAGAGTTACAAAATGTCTGTAGCTCTCATTGTTGTGTGTCCTCATACATGCAGAGGAGCAGGAGACATCAGGACATTAGCCAATCATATACATGGACGTGTCCATTGTTATTTTGATTACATTCTCACACACTAACACTCACTGAAACCCCCCACACAGTCATTCTATATCAGCCTAGGTCTTTGTTTACAGAACAAGGCGCTCTTTGTGGCTACGCTGTCAGGTAGCGTTAGCGAGCTGTGTCATATCTCTGGGGTGCCTCCCACTAGACCGCACCAAGTTCCAGTCACTGTACTGCCAGGCTGCCCATGGGAGAGACACAGGATACAAAAGCTCCTTTTGTGCCTCATCATCCAGGCATTAGAGCCATTTTTATCAAGGTGGAGGGGGGGTCAGGCATGGACACAGAAAGAATCCATGACGCAATACCATAGTGCTGCTATTCTTTACAAAAGCTAACTCTTTTTATGTGATTTACAATAGTTATGCTCTTATCCTCTTGACCAAATGACAGTAGTGATCGGAAAAGGTGATTTTTTTCCTCAGACATGCTACAGTAAAATGTCAGGGAGTGGGAGTGTGGAATGGAAGTATACAGACTTTACTTGGACTAGATGCCATATTCAATCTGACCAGGGGCGTAGGAGTGATCTGAAAAGTGAGAGGAGTACATTAAAAACCTTATTAACTTGGCTCATGAATATTAATGAAGTCATGTTTGCCCAGTAGATGATTAGCACTTGCACAGTCTTTCAGTCCACCGCCAAAGTCATTGTACGAGTGGCCGCTAATACTTTTTTTGTTTGCACAGCAGCCGAATGTTAAAAAAATTTTATTACACAAACAACTGCATTGGAAAAGTGGAGGACACATTAACATATTTCCAGCTGACTGTCCTGTACCTTCTGGATTTACAAGCCAAACAACACTACAATACATGCAGAGACGATTACATCAAACAAAGCCTGAGCTGAAACGACTCACCAACATTTGCACAAACACTGCGTGATCCCATGAGTCTATTCTTTATGCATGTCGAAGGAAAAGCCAACTGAATGCACCTCACCACCTTTCCAATCCAACACCTTCTAGTATATCTTCAGGCATGACTACTCTATTTACCAACATCAAACAAAAGAAACACAAATAGACTCTCACATGACTATGAGTTCACAGAAGGAGTCTACATAGTCAGCCACTCACCTGTGTGTTGTACAAACACTGTACATACAGGACACTGCTTACACAACACCGTCACCTCAGCCCTGAAAACAATCCCACATGCTGAGACCCCTTCTTTATTCAATTAGGAGAGCAATATAAATGCCACAGATAAACCATCACCAGGAACTAACAAGGCCATGTTATGACAGTGGTCTGGTGGAGATTCACGGGAAGCCCACTGAAGAGCTAATTAGCCGGCAGAAAGAGGCGCTTGGCAACTCGGGTCCTGCTTGCTCTCTGCTTGTTAGATCTGCGGGGTTTTGTTGGCTCACAGGGCCCAAAGCGAACACACAATTCACTCAAAAGTTTGCTGGGGAATTTTATATTTTGTCTGCATTTGTAACCAAGAGAAAAGAAACGTTTTTTTCTTTCTGCATATAGCGGCCTCCCAAAATAAAAGCCAAACATAAAATTCATAAATTTCATGTATTCAAACTATTCAAGAAAAAAAAACTTCTCAAAACTAAACAAATATTACACATAAATAAATATATAAAGTATGCAATTATATATATATAAATTCATAGATGATAGATAGATAGATAGATAGATAGATAGATAGATAGATAGATAGATAGATAGATAGATAGATAGATAGATAGATAGATAGATAGATAGATAGATAGATAGATAGATAGATAGATAGATAGATAGATAGATAGATAGATGGATAGATAGATGCACATCTTAATTCTTTGTGAAAAGTACATTTTCTCTTAAATCAATTCTATTTTGTTGCATTTTTGTTGCCATTTTATCTAACAGATACATCTATGCTATCTTCAAAAACCAAGGTGAAAGCACCTTTCAGACAGGATGTTATGCAGACATTGAATTCATATGTGTGTTAACGCCTTCCTGCCTCTTCACAGTGCTTGTGAAGGTGGCCTTTTTCAGGTTTTGGGACGCAGCCTCTGTTCCGAACTCCCATGAATCGCAGATAAAGGCTAAAAACAACAGCACCCTCAGGCCATAACACGCCACGACAGTTTCACACTCAAATGCCAGTGTCCTCAATCATCAAACCAGCAGTGAGCATGCCCTTCTTGGCACCGGCACAAAACCCAACCACAAGAATGAGACGAAAATCTGGAGGGAGGAATCAAATATTCACAATCTCACCAGCAACATCTCTTCTGCCTTGAGTTCATAACACTCATAAGTGCACCCATGCTATTCATAATCATTCCCCCAGTGTCACAGGAAGCCATAGATGAAAGGAACAATCACACAATGGAGTCAAGAACAGAGAGATCTGTAGAAATCTCGAGCCCGCGGCTGCCTCCTCACTCCGACCATTCGGCTTTGTAGTGTCTGATGCACCACAGAGTTCCAGATCGAAGCGTCTCATCTCCTCCTTTCCCATCAACTCCACGATGGAACCAAAGAACTTCCAGGAGCTTTTGAAGGTCCTGCATGAACCTTCTGGGAGAAAGACTGAAATGGCAGAGATAGGTAGAGTAGAATCAAAGCTGAGCTTTCTATGATCCTCAAACTCTGTCTGGAGATTTTTTAACATGCGTTTGAAATGGAGAAGCAGGCAGCAATCTCTTTCAAGACAGACAGCAGTGACACTTGAGGCATAATCTAAGTTCTTGGAAGAAACATTTATAACCCCAAGTTACATGCCAGCCACTTAGTGTTGTGTGTGGAGCCACGACCTCGGCCGTTCTCCCGGAGTGTTGCTATGCAGCGCTCGTGCTGACTGAAACAAGGCCTTGTCAGTCCACACGCCGGCCGCTTGAAATGAGCCAGGAGAAGCCTGCAGGCCATCTCAAGTGTGTCTCGTTAACACGCAGATTTGCATAAGTGGATCTGTGATCCTGAATACATGTCTGATCCTGTATCACCCACCTATTTTCATATAAAGTGAATGGAAATAATTTTGAATAAAAGCCAATTTTGTACACCGTATGTGCATACATGGATTATTCCTACTAAGCAGTATATTTTCATGTCTCCATCATATATTATATAATATTCTGGGTAAAATATTCTGGAATAAATATTAAACATCCTCCAGGAAGTGACATTATTTTCTGTGTAAATGTGTGTGGTCAGTATGTTTTTTTTTTTAAAGGAAATTGATTCTTTTATAAAGCAAGGGTGCATTCAATTTATCAAAAGTGACAGTATTTTTGATTAATTTAATGTGTCCTTGCTTGATTTTTTTTTTTTAATTTTACAAAATTTTTCCATTTCAAATTAATGCTGTTATTTTGAACTTTTTTATTCGTCAAAGAATCCTACATATGCATGGTTTATCATGGTATGATAAATCTAATAAATATTAAGCAGCAAAACTGTTTGCAACATTGACAATAAGAAAAGCATTTATTGAACACCAAATCAGCATAGTATATTAATTTCTGAAGAATCATGTGACCTCATTCTTTGCATCACAGGAATAAACAGGAATTACATTTTAATATTTTAACATTTGCAAAAACAGATAACTCATGTTTTTGATTGTGCATTCCAATTAATCTCAATCAAACTGCAGTTGGGTTATTTTGATTAGGTTAAAAAATAACTAAAAAATACAGCTAACTAACACAAAGCACAATAAAAACATGATTGATGCGCTATTGTGAGCTGTTTATTACAAGAAATAAAGTCAAAACCGTTTTTAGGTGAGGTGATGTGAGGTGGAAACAGGCTTCCTTAGAAATCAGTTTGATAATATAGATATTTCAAAATAGGGTTAAAAATATGTAAGATCTCAATCTCTTACTGATCAATGGCTAACCGTAGCACTTTTTTTTATTATAAATCAAAAATATAAACTTCAAATGCCTGAGCTTTCATAAAAAATACTTCTTTAAAAACACCTATAGTCATATTCATTTATACAAAAAAAGTTCTAGAACTTAAGATGCATTGCATAGCAGGAATGACTCAGGTGTACTTGTGTGTGACAACCAGAGGATTAATATCAAAACCACACAGTCTTGTCTTCATGGCAAAATGCCATGTCGCTCTCTCTGTGTAGAGGAAGAGGAATGTTTTCCACTGTCAGATTGACCGAATCTTGTGGTCGCAAATCTCCCTGTTCACCTCGGCTAGGATGAGGGAGTTCTCCAAGGGGCCGCTCGCACTCATTAAAGCCATCCATCACCTCTCTGGCACAGTAACTGCCCATAAGAGTAACCAACCAGTTGGCCCCCGTGAAGTCATCAGGGCGACTAAGCAATGGAGTCGATGTCCAGTTCACATCAGTCTTACTCTCCTGGGAATTGCCCAAGTTCAGAGGCCGCTGATCTGAGAGGGAAGAAGCCAAGCGACTCGTTGTTCTCAGGCTGGTGGAAACTGCCATTCGGTTTGTGATTTAGTCTGTTTTCTTTGAAGCAAAACAGAGCAGTCAATAAGGAAATGACAGAAGAAGAGCAGACTGTATTCAAGCCAAGAAACAAAAAGAAGCAAAATGTTAAAAAATTCAGTTTTTTTCAATGTTAAATCCTTTGCAGAGACAACTATAAGCCATGCGTAGAGCGACTTAGCATATAATAAACACAGTGACACACTGAAAATGTCGCTGTGTTTGTTTGAACAACCCGACATGTCAATTTTTGGCTTAACTCTTGGAGTATGACCAGGGCTCAGGGCAAAAATGCAACCGAAAGCGACAAAAATGCCTTGGATGCTTAAAATAGAGGCAGAAAATGCCTCCATCCACCTGAGATGATGATATTGTACTTAAAAGTATGTTTGGAAGAGTTTTTCCAAGTAGCATCTCCAACATCAGTCTGAAGAATGCAGCACATTGCTCATATCATGAGCTCCAGCTGTTCCCAGGGAGAGGCCTGAAATACGCCCATGCCTAAACAGCATCTGTGCCTGTGCCAAGCTTTTCATTATTAGTGAGTCATGTCAAGACTCAGAAAACTTGTTTATATATACAAATCTCTAAGCCTTAGTTTTGATTGCTCATCTTATTAAAGCTTTTGACCAACATCTCACTAAAACCAGTTTTGCAAATCAACCATCAGAAAGATCAACGTCAGTGGAACAAAAAGAGAAATCAGACAGGTTTAGCTTCAAATGACAAAAATACAGTCAATATTATTAAACATTACTGATGTCTTGATGATTTTGTATCTAAATGCAATAACTTTCTTTGCTTTAACTATAGATACATCTTATTTCACTATATTATAATTTCTCTAATGTATGATGATATATTGTGAATGCACTTGAGCATAGACTTTCTATGCATGTATGCAAAAATATCTAGCTAAGTGCACTGTCATCTTGCATTCAAGTCTTTAAAGAATCTGAGCCAAGTCGGGGCAGTAAAGGAAATTTAAGGCAGCAAAAAGCCGTTCTGCCTGAGATATCACTGCAGAGGACTGTACAGGAACCTTAATTAATCCGAGACCTCAAGCCCAAGCCCATGAGGTCTCAGCAGGGCTGTCACACCCAACTAATCAAGGCCGAGATCTAAATTGATAGGAGATTAGCGGTGTATGTTAAAGACAGGACCAACTGCAGGCATCGAGTCCAAGAGAACAACTGGGGAAAGAGGTTGTGCCATTAAACATCTGGATCATTCACGCACAACACAAAGGGGAAGTTCAAAGCAATGTCAATTAATTAATAGGCTTGGAGTGGGCATCCCTAACAAAGGTAAAGTCTCTGAAACATTTCTTGTTCCAATAATTCAAATTACATTTTCATAAATCGACTGAAGGTCAAGCCATTTCATCTTTTCACACATCTGAAAAGAAAGAAATCTCCTTTGATGTTTGCCATTTTGTAATCTACTCTCATAAAATGGTATTACACATTTTCATTTCTAATGTTTATAATAGGATATATTTTATACCGATCTGTTAAATGTCACACAGAGTTGTTGCATTATTCCGCAGTGAGGATGGAACTGAACCTATAGCAAGAAAAAGTCAGATTCCCTAACAAATGACTCTTGTGAACTAGTTCTTTCTAGTGAATTAAAACCATACTTTGCAATTAGTACACTTCCAAACAAACAATTTACTTTTTTTTAGTTAATCAAAAATAAATAGCACAACCGGTACAGTCTGATTCCTGAATGAATGACTATAAGCTTGTTTTCTTCAGTGAATCAAAACCATACAGCAAAACCAAAAGGGAATGACTCAGCTTCACGAAAAGAGTCATTTGTTCACTAAAAAGATCATTAAACACAGTTTTGATAAAATTTTTCTAAAACAAATTAAATGTGTCACCGCGTTTATTTAGTATTTTTATATACATCTTAAAAGGGCAAATTCACGCAAAAAATTTAAACTTCTTGTAACTTCATAACATTACGATTGAACCACTGTTGTCCCATGGACTATTTTAATGATGTCCTTACTACTTTTCTGGGGTTTGAACATGTCAGTTGCATTGCTGTCTATGGAGAGTCAGAAAGCTCTTTGATTTCACCAAAATATCTTAAATTTGTGTTCCAAAGATGAATAAAGATCTTAGGGGTGAGTAATTAATGACAAAATTGACATTTTTGGGTATACTTTCCATTTAAGGCCACTTGCTGGATTACAAAAATATTTGGATACACTTTATTTTGAATAAAGCGGATACACTTGTTACAGTATAATTATAAAAATAAGCACCGAGTAATATTAATTAACATGTACCTACTATATAATTAGGTTATATTTATTAGGTTTGGTTTTGGGAACAGTTGTTTGTAATTATGCATAATTTACTGCTATTACTAAAGTACATGTTATATGTGATCAAGGACACTTATATAAAGTGTTATGAACTGTCCAAACACACCATTTGCAGAAATAATTTTAAATGTATTATTAAAAAGGTAATTTGTCAATGAAACAGCATTTCTTTTTTTCCCCAGATCATTAAAAGAACAGTTAATAGAATGGGAATTAAGAAGATTTGGAATCGATGGTCTATTACTTTATGAAGCTTCTTTGATGTCTGCACGCTGTCTGACACAAACGCACATAAGCCTCATGATTAGTTGGGATAAGTAACACTAGAACCGCAGGGACACCTTCAATCACACAAGCCGCAGTCTATCCAATGAGATCAAAATTACAGTGCCCTTTTCATCTGCCCATTACATGGTAATATCTGGGCTGTAATGCGAAGAGCCACAAAATTAATGTGAGTGCATTTCCATGCACATACTACCTCATTAAAGAGTCCTCGTCTATCAAGCCTTGCAGTTTGTCAAGAGGAGAGGACATCTTTCTGCTGCAAGACCAGGGTGACACTTGAGAAGTCCACTGTGAAAGTGCCAGCCAGAGAAAGAGAAAGAGCGCCGTTCCCTCAAACACAAAGACACTTCTGTCTCTCAACATTATCAACCTGACCGAAAAAAGGCAATCTAGCTGTCAAGAGCAGGAAACAATGGTTTGTGTGAAGATACATGTTTTCATAGTGGAGCAGGGGGCAAGAAAGTTGTTGCACAACACTCACATATACACTGATGTATTGTGGGGTACAAAAGTTTGAGAAGGAAGTGAATTCCTTGTTTTTGTCTTTCGTTCCTAAAATAAAATCTCATTTCAAATAATTTAATCAAAATAAAAAAGTGAAAATTTGAATAAAAAAGTAAAAAATATAATGTAATACACACACACGATATATAGTCTCTTATGCTCATCAAGACTGTATTTACTTGATCAAAAATACAGAAAAAAAAACAGTAATATTGTGAAATATTCTTTCAATTTCTAATATTGGTTTATAACATAATATACTTTAGCCATTTCTCCAGTCTTCAGTGTCACGTGAGCCTTCAGAAATCATTCTAATATGCTGATTTATTATCAGTGTTGAAACTGTTGTGCTGCTTAATATTTTTTTGGAACCTGTGATCCTTTTTTCTTTGATTCTTTGAAGAATAGAAAAAAGTCCAATCCTGAAAAAAAGTATTACAGTTTCCAAAAAATATTAAGCAGCTCAACTGCTGCCAGCCTTGATGAGCATAAGAAACTTCTTTAAAAAAAACAAACAAAAAAACATAAAAATCTTACTGAACGGCAGTGTATATGTGTGTGTGCAGCTTATTTATGATCTTGCACTAACAATCTAATATCAGTACAATCTAATATTTGTTACTTTGTGTCGAAACGTGTTATAAGCTGTAATTGAACGTATCAATTCTAAAACCTTTCTAAAAGTCTTTCTCCTGTCCTTTTTCCTACATTAAAAACAAATTCTCATTTCAAATTCTAACAGGATAAAGCACTGCAACTTTAAATTTAATTTTTTTTCAAAAAAACAAAAATCTATTAAATTGTAAATATCAATATTTGACATCCCAAACTTTTATTGTTGCCTCAGACTTTCAGAAACCAGTTTGTATCTCGTAATATAATAAACAATGTAAAGAAAGAACAGAAAGCATGTAGGCCTACTTGTATGTTGTATTCCACTAGGGCTCTATCCTCCACACTTGACCAACTGCAATATATCTCTAAAACAGTTATTGAAGGGAATATTTTCTGGACGAGGTCCTGAGACTAAGGGTGTGGTGGTCCATACTGGAGACTGAGGAACATGAAATCAATAATTCAATAAAGTAACACATGGGAATGTCTTTGTGAGGAAATACTGACGTTCTTGAAACAGACTGAAAAAGACCATCAAAAAGGCCATATTTTGAATAAATGTTTTACGTTTACACAGCATTATTGGGGCTTCACAATCTTGACTGCGGCTTCTGTTTTCCACATAGTTTAGTTGCTATAAACTGATTTTTTTTCTCTTCATTATCACAGAGAAAATCCTGTTTCAGCGGTTCCTAAAACTTCCAGATGAGGAGAACCCATTTGACTTAATTACAGCACCTTGACTCTTATTTATTGGAGCAAATGTCCTGGTGAGAAGAATGCAAGCTTTTAGGAGAAAATGATGAATTTAATTAAGTGTGAGTGAACTGTGCTGAAATTCATAGCACACTAGAACATAATCCTCTTTTCCCTGAAAATATTTCCAAACAGGATTGGCTGTGGGAGCTGAAGCTGGAGGGAAGGGAATGAAATGGATAAAGGGAGTGATCTTTTCCCCCCTCAAGTGTCTCCATCTCTCTCTCCTCTGGATCCTGTAACCAAGGAGACCGTCTCTACCTCAAAGACCTTGGTATTTGGGGTAGAGAGTAAAGAAGAATACATTTGAGTATTTGTAGTCAGAATTTATATAAACATGTCTTCAGATTGTACATCTACCTGTGCGGTGCATTTTAAATATAAGGTGTCATAAAATAAAATTGACTTTAAAACAAGGCTTAAAGAGATATTTGGAGCCAGTTGTTATTGAAGTGGATTTTGCATTGCGTTTTAATGTTTTGACGCATTTTTATAATAGCACGGTTGGGCAAATGTCTGAATTTTAGAATTGGCCCCTTTGATCATTAGTGTGAATATTAAATTGAATTGACTGAACCCCAAAGGATGCTGAATTAGAGTGACCGAAAGATGCAATTCAAAGAAATTCAACAGTCATTCAGAGAAGCATTTCATTATTTCAACAAGTTTTGGCATAAACCAAATAAATCAAGAAAAAACAATCAATTTGGTTTAATCTGGATATTTATTAAATCAATCAAAATCAGATCTATTGAATTTATATAGATGTATGACTCCTTTTGGAAGAGTTTATGAAAAGTTAGAAAATTCTGTAAAAAAAATGTTTTCCCACCATGTAAGAAAGCAAGCAAGCAAGTAAATAGAGTGTGACTAATCACATCCAAAATAAAAGTTTGTGCAAAAAATATTTATTTTTGAGGTGAATCACGATTAATAGATTTGACAGCCCTAAAGTAAATAACTAAATATAAATACATTTATTATAGGTTGCATTTCAAATATTTCTTATTAATATCATCAAAGTTTCTGGAAATACCCCATTTTTCATTTTCATGGGCAATAATAAATGAAATGCACTTTGAGTTTTCTTTAATTCTATTTTCTGAAATTGAAATTTTATTTACGATTCTGCATTCTGTTGTTTGGAATACAAAGGGCATTCAATTCAATTGTGAATGCTGCACAACCCTGGTACACAAATCAGTCTGGAGTCGACCTGTTGGGTTTAAAGGTGAAAGCTAAAAGGTGAAAGCATTAAAGCTGAGGGCAGCTTTAATGCTAAACAGTGTTACATTTTCCCTTGCAGAAAAAGATAACCTTCTACTTTCAAGCCTTGTTGGGCCTTTTGGACCCCCTCCCAGGGACAGTTCAGATTTATAGTGGCATGAACGGGTGTCTTGAGAAGAATAGCTACTATATCTCCCTTTTTCAGCCACTCTTCCAGGCTCTGGTGGCTGGTTGTGTATTTAAATAGGCCACAAAAGCAGGGTCTTTCTCTCTCAGATCCCACATGAACCATTACGGTAAAAGGCAGTTCTCTGAGAAACAGGTCAACAACACCTCCCCCCTCACTGACATCATAAAATGTAAAGTGGCACTTTCATAGCATTACAGAGACCAAACTACTGCTGATGCAGTGAAAACAAGTCACCAAACTTCAGGGTGATGTGAGTTTGATTTTGCCTTCCAGCTATTTCCCATTATCAGGCTAAAACACAGTGCAGGGATGAATCGCTACCTCTAATCTACAGCAGCACTCATGAATCAGCATGTGTGTATTATTATTTCCACAGTGAACGGCTGTTCTGTGTAGTCACAGGTGGTGGTATCGCTGCAAATGCTGAGAACAGCGTGCTCTCTCAACCCAACCTGTGATTTACAACTACACATCAGATTACTATCAATCAACACACAGCTAATGCCTAATTTGCTACAGTATGTTTTATTAAAATCGAATAAAACCCTTGTTTTAATGGTTAACTGCATCATCACAAATCTTAAATAGAGGGAGGTAAGCTGGATGGGAAATTATTATTTAGCGATGCACCTGTATCAAATATCTGGTTAATAAAAACAACTGATAATTATTTTCATGTAATAGCCAAAACCCATAAATGACCATATTAAAATTCTATACTATTTAAATAAATTCAAAATACACATTAAATAAATAAAATCAGTTGTTTTAAATGCTACAGGTGAATTTAGACAGCAAAGATTATATTATCTATCTATCTATATATATATATATATATCTATATATATATATATCTATATATATATATATATATATATATATATATATATATATATATATATATATATAAACAGAAAATAAAAAATTTATATAATCTATATATACAGGTCCTTTTCAAAAAAATTAGCATATTGTGATAAAGTTCATTATTTTCTGTAATGTACTGATAAACATTAGACTTTCATATATTTTAGATTCATTACAACACAACTGAAGTAGTTCAAGCCTTTTATTGTTTTAATATTGATGATTTTGGCATATAGCTCATGAAAACCCAAAATTCCTATCTCAAAAAATTAGCATATCATGAAAAGGTTCTCTAAACGAGCTATTAACCTAATCATCTGAATCCACTAATTAACTCTAAACACCTGCAAAAGATTCCTGAGGCTTTTCAAAACTCCCAGCCTGGTTCATTACTCAAAACCGCAATCATGGGTAAGACTGCCGACCTGACTGCTGTCCAGAAGGCCATCATTGACACCCTCAAGCAAGAGGGTAAGACACAGAAAGAAATTTCTGAACGAATAGGCTGTTCCCAGCGTGCTGTATCAAGGCACCTCAGTGGGAAGTCTGTGGGAAGGAAAAAGTGTGGCAGAAAACGCAGCACAACGAGAAGAGGTGACCGGACCCTGAGGAAGATTGTGGAGAAGGACCGATTCCAGACATTGGGGGACCTGCGGAAGCAGTGGACTGAGTCTGGAGTAGAAACATCCAGAGCCACCGTGTACAGGCGTGTGCAGGAAATGGGCTACAGGTGCCGCATACCCCAGGTCAAGCCACTTTTGAACCAGAAACAGCGGCAGAAGCGCCTGACCTGGGCTACAGAGAAGCAGCACTGGACTGTTGCTCAGTGGTCCAAAGTACTTTTTTCGGATGAAAGCAAATTTTGCATGTCATTCGGAAATCAAGGTGCCAGAGTCTGGAGGAAGACTGGGGAGAAGGAAATGCCAAAATGCCTGAAGTCCAGTGTCAAGTACCCACAGTCAGTGATGCTGGTGTTGGTCCACTGTGTTTTATCAAGGGCAGAGTCAATGCAGCTAGCTATCAGGAGATTTTGGAGCACTTCATGCTTCCATCTGCTGAAAAGCTTTATGGAGATGAAGATTTCATTTTTCAGCACGACCTGGCACCTGCTCACAGTGCTAAAACCACTGGTAAATGGTTTACTGACCATGGTATTACTGTGCTCAATTGGCCTGCCAACTCTCCTGACCTGAACCCCATAGAGAATCTGTGTGATATTGTGAAGAGAAAGTTGAGAGACGCAAGACCCAACACTCTGGATGAGCTTAAGGCCGCTATCGAAGCATCCTGGGCCTCCATAACACCTCAGCAGTGCCACAGGCTGATTGCCTCCATGCCACGCCGCATTGAAGCAGTCATTTCTGCAAAAGGATTCCCGACCAAGTATTGAGTGCATAACTGAACATAATTATTTGAAGGTTGACTTTTTTTGTATTAAAAACACTTTTCTTTTATTGGTCGGATGAAATATGCTAATTTTTTGAGATAGGAATTTTGGGGTTTCATGAGCTGTATGCCAAAATCATCAATATTAAAACAATAAAAGGCTTGAACTACTTCAGTTGTGTTGTAATGAATCTAAAATATATGAAAGTCTAATGTTTATCAGTACATTACAGAAAATAATGAACTTTATCACAATATGCTAATTTTTTTAAAAGGACCTGTACACACACACTAACACTTATATTAAAGATACTATAGATATAGAGTTAATGAAAGTTAATGAAATAATAATTTCTGTATAAAAATAATGAAATTATTATTATAAATAAAAATAAATAAATACATACATACATAAACACTTAAAACTACTAAAGTAAAATATACAAAATTATTATTGTTCAATTTATAAATTTTTTTTAATTATACCATGTACAGTGGGGCAAATAAGTATTTGATACACTGCCAATTTTTAAAGTTTTCCCACTTACAAAGAATGGAGAGCTCTGTAATTTTCATCCTAGGTACACCTCAACTGTGAGACACAGAATATAAAAAAAATAAAAAATCCAGAAAATCACATTGTATGATTTTTGAATAATTAATTTCCATTTTATTGCATGAAATAAGTATTTGATACAACAGAAAAATAGAACTTAACATTTGGTACAGAAACCTTTGTTTACAGTTACAGAGGTCAGATGTTTCCTGTAGTTCTTGACCAGGTTTGCGCACACTGCAGCAGGGATTTTTGCCCACTCCTCCATACAGGTGTTCTCCAGATCTCTCAGGTTTTGGGGTTTCAGCTCCATCCATAGATTTTCTATTGGGTTCAGGTCTGGAGACTGGCTAGGCCACTCCAGGACCTTGAAATGCTTCTTACGGAGCCACTCCTTAGTTGCCCTTGCTGTGTGTTTGGGGTCATTGTCATGCTGGAAGACCCAGCCACGACCCATCTTCAATGCTCTTACTGAGGGAAGGAGGTTGTTGCCCAAAATCTCGCGATACATGGCCCCATCCATCCTCCCCTCAATACGGTGCAGTCGTACTGTCCCCTTTGCATAAAAGCACCCCCAAAGCATGATGTTTCCACCCCCATGCTTCACGGTTGGGATGGTGTTCTTGGGATTGTACTCATCCTTCTTCTTCCTCCAAACACGGCGAGTGGAGTTTATACCAAAAAGTTCTATTTTGGTCTCATCTGACCACATGACCTTCTCCCATGCCTCCTCTGGATCATCCAGATGGTCTTTGGCAAACTTCAGACGGGCCTGGACATGTGCTGGCTTGAGCAGGGGGACCTTGCACGCTGCAGGATTTTAATCCATGACGGTGTAGTGTGTTACTAATGGTAACTGTTGAGACTGTGGTCCCAGCTCTCTTCAGGTCATTGACCAGGTCCTCCCGTGTAGTTCTAGGCTGATCCCTCATCTTTCTCAGGATCATTGATACTCCACGAGGCGAGATCTTGCATGGAGCCCCAGTCCGAGGGAGATTGACAGTCATCGAGAATTTCTTCCATTTTCTAATAATTGCGTCAACAGTTGTTGCCTTCTCACCAAGCTGTTAGCCTATTGTCCTGTAGCCCATCCCGGCCTTGTGCAGGTCTACAATTTTGTCCCTAGTGTCCTTAGACAGCTCTTTGGTCTTGCCCATAGTGGAGAGGTTGGAGTCTGATTGATTGAGTGTGTGAACAGGTGTCTTTTATACAGGTAACGAGTTCAAACAGATGCAGTTAATACAGGTAATGAGTGGAGGATAGGAGGGCTTCTTAAAGACAAACTAACAGGTCTGTGAGAGCCAGAATTCTTGCTGGTTGGTAGGTGATCAAATACTTATTTTATGCAATAAAATGTAAGTTAATTATTCAAAAATCATACAATGTGATTTTCTGGATTTGTTTTGTAGATTCTGTCTCTCACAGTTGAGGTGTACCTACGATGGGAATTACAGATCTCTCCATTCTTTGTAAGTGGGAAAACTTGAAAAATCAGCAGTATCATCAAATACTTATTTGCCCCACTGTATATACACACACACAGACACACACACCTTAAATGCATCTTAAACAAATTATACAATACTTTCAAATACAATTTAATATATATATATTGTTTATGAAAATGTTTTAATTTATTTTGATAATATATTAAACATTTTATAATTATAACATAACATAATATATGATATATCCAACACTGACCATTTTTTGACATATTTAAAAAAACAAATCCCTAATATTAGCTAATATGTACTGTGCATCCCTAACTAAATGACATGCATTTCTTGCACACTCCTTGCACACTCCAACTGTTAAAACATTATTTTATTAAGCAAACCTTATTGCATTAAAAGATATACAGTCGTCACTGATGGTGTACAGTGCATGCAGTTCTAACAAGAGCCACCCAAAACTGCCTGGCCAAACAGACCTGAAGAGCATCTACAACAGATTAAAGTCTCAGCCAAACATTGCACAGAAGCCTAAGCACCTGTAGAATATAACCAGAGGAGGGAGAATGTGAATTCAATCCCCAGGAGTGGCTGTGATGAGAATCACCAGCAGCACTATTACATGCTGTTCTCAACATCAGAGAGAAAGAAACGATCAGGGGTGATCACAGGTTTAAAGAGATCTGTGAATTCTCCCACATTCACAGAGCCCAGCAGATATGATGTGTGCTGACCTGTGTCTAGTAATCTTACACAACATACTTATCCTGATGACAGCAGCAAAAGCTCTGTGGTTTTGTACGGAGGAAGAATATGGGCCGGTGCCATATTGACGCCTATGATTTTGTATGGCATGTGTACAGATTCCATTTAAAGTGTCCATCATGAGAGAGGCTTTGGCAGAATTCATGTGATCTGTGAATAATGTTGAGCATAAATCTGCAGAGGCTTGTGCCAAACTCCTTTAAAAGCAAGTCAGCCCATCTCGGTACTGTAATACTCCCAGCCAGCTATTTTTGCTCTAGCACAAATAGCCAAAATTACACCTTTAACACGTTCCAAAGCCCCAGGCCTGGGTTTACCTGCTCTGGCTGCCAGGCTACTGCCGTTTATTAAAGCCTTGTCTATAAATCAGCAGGCCTGCAGACATCCCTCCAGCCCCAAACAGGACAGATTCTCTAAAAACCGTGGAGGTGAGCGAGGACTCCCCTTGCCCATTCTGATGAATTGCCATGGAGATGAGCAGGCAGGCGAGGCGGGTGAAAGACCTTGAGAGGCATTTAGCTCAAGACAGCCAATACTCTTAATAGCCATGGTGGGAGACCAGCAACATGGGGCTCAAGAGGAATTCACATATACAGTATTTTAGGCAAATCCTTTCTAGCGTTTTTTAACTTAAAAAAAAAAAAATTCAAAAGGGCCCAACAATGGGATTGTTTTACTGCTGGCCACCAAATTTTTTTTCAATGAAATTAAATTAAAAAGAAAAATTATATTTATATAATATCTCTGTGTGTGTGTGTGTGTGTGTGTGTGTAAACAAATAAATATAATTTATATAGACATAAAAAAAAAAAAGATAAAAACAATAAAATTACAAAAACTTTAAAATTAAAATGAAAACAGATCATATAAAAATATAAATAAATATTAAATTAATTAATATAAAACTATTATAGTAAGAAATTATCCTAAAATTGCAATAATACATTGTAATTCATGTAAACTCTTTAAAGCTCATCAAAAGCAATTTGCATTTTATACAGTAAATATGTAAATATTTCTGATTTATTAAGAGGCTCAACAATAAATATAATATAAATGTTAATTTTATAATATATTTTATATATTTATATTTCAATTCATTATGTTTTTTTTATTGCAATAAAATATGGAAATAACTGCATATTAATAAACTCAAAAATAATGTGCTAAATTAACACATTCAATGGCAGGAATGTGTCCATTACTAAATCAACAGAGCTGTGTCAGCCATCACAGAAAATGCAAACAAACACACATTGCAATTATTCAATGACGTGACAACAAAGTAAAAAAGTTTAACGCACAGCACTCAACACAGGAGTACACGGCATACATTTTTACTTGACTGACAGCCATAATTAATTCGATTTTCTTAACCTTAATGAAGGGAATCAAACTGTAGCGAATATCATTCTAGCATCTCTTTCATCCACAAGCTTTATTGTACTGCGTCTTATTCAAACCGAACACCTTTATTTCCTCTGTGCACAACGGCGGAACACACAGCAATGGGAATGAGAAAACAAACAGCAGCCTACGTCGCTGATAATAGTCCTGTCCTGAAAGATACCTCCGCTTACTGTTATTAATAAACATCTACAGCTGGCATAAACCTTGAAGATACATAAAAAATAAAAATAAAAAACACTCCCATGTCTCCGGTCATTGTGACACGATTACTCATATGAAGAGAGACGGAAAAGGCCATATGACATGCTAGGCTGATGCAGGATTTTCGTCCTCTGTCACACTGATGTGAAGTGAGCACGGGATACTGTGTATTTGTCATGCCTCAGCTGCAGCACAGAAACCAAAGCACTAAATTAATGAGCTGATTCCCTGACCTTTAAGGAAGCAGCATCTGACAATCCCAGCTATTTTGATTTGATTATTCTTGTAATGGCAAAGCTGAATTTTCACCTTCAGTGTCACACGACCCTTCAGAAATCATTCTAATATGCTGATTTACTGCTCAGCTATTATCATTATTATCAATTATTCCTGCTACTCAAGTTTTAATAATGGTTCTTATTATGTTCAGTGTTTAAAACAATTTTCTACTTTGTTTTTGTGGAAAACATGATAGTATTTGTCAAATAATTCTAAAATACAACATTTAGAAATACAGTAGAAATCTTTTGTACCATGATAGATGTCTTTACTGTCACTTTTGATCAATTTAGTGTGTCCTTGCTGAATAAAAGTAGTTACTGAATGGTATGCATCACGATTTCTACAAAAATATTAAGCAGTACAACTGTTTTTAACATTGATAATAATAAGAAATGTTTCTTGAGCAGCAAATCAGCATATTAGAATGAATTCTGAAGGATCATGTGACACTGAAGACTGGAGTAATGATGCTTTGCCATCACAGGA
The DNA here is from genome assembly GCF_936440315.1 of Barbus barbus. NCBI lineage: Eukaryota > Metazoa > Chordata > Actinopteri > Cypriniformes > Cyprinidae > Barbus > Barbus barbus. Next base: position 15,582,277 of record NC_136718.1, read on the forward strand.
ATAAATTAAATTACATTTTAAAATATATTTGTTTTAAAATATATTATGCTTTACTGTATTTTCCCTCAAATAAATGCAGCCTTGGTGAGCACAAGATACTACTTTCAAAAATATTTTAAAATATTAATTATTACCTTCATCTGCATCTTTAAAACTGACTTATTTTAGTTCTGCAATAAATTAATGTTTGTTGCTCAAGCTGCAAATTTGTCTAAACCGCAGCTCAATTATAACTGAAAACAATATTTTTGTTCTGCAGGTCTGCCAATACCAAAGAAAAAGCAACATATGTTTGTTTCAGAAGTGTAAATAAATAAATCAAATATATAACTTGTCCATGAGTAAATGTCATTCTCAAAATGGAAAAGGATTGTATATAGTACTAAAATTATGCTTCATAATTTTCAACCTAATGTAACTGATAATTCTAACACCATCACAAGTCACTCTTGCAAACATAAACCAAATGTTTAAGTTTGCACTGGGCCCAACAAGTCACATGACACTTCTGTCAAGTAGCCTGAAAACTGTCTCACAATGGCTGCGGGACATCCTTACTGTTGAGCTCTGCTAAATCATCCCTTTAAGTCCAGACTGCATTTCAAAGTAGACAACGTTCTGGATGTTCTGGAGTGTGACACCGACTGCATCTTAATGCCCATCACAAAATCAGTATACAGGTCTTTTAGCTCAGAGCCACTACACATTAAAAAAAATAATATTACAGTCATCACACTTGGCTCAAGACAAGCAATCACTTGCTGCTATGATTAACTGAAAGGAATTTCAACTGATCAACAATGATGAACAATGATCATTTGTTTGAAACGGTGATTGCATATGCAATTAAAACACTCTGCAGAGAATATCAGCGCCTGATTTATTTAAGTTCAACAAAGGAAGAAATGTTCAAGATGAACGCTCACAAGATTAAAAAAAACGAACAATATTAATGATGATGGTAATTAGATTGAACTGGTGCTGACTGAGATGTATTGTTCTGTGGCACGTTTGGCACCAGTATGCAGGGAGGGTTGAGCAACTTCAACTGCTAAAGGAGTTGTGCGTCTATATAATTGAGAAATGATACACTCCCGACCTCTGCCAGCAGAAAGAAAAGACTCCACCAGAGTCAGATTAGCATCTGAATGCCTTCTTAGTACTGTTTTCACTGGATAAGTTTAGCCCCCCAAAGGAATCTGCTAGGATGATAAGACAGAAGCCTAGATGAAGAGGGAGAAAGGCAATCAAAGGAGTGAAGAAAATCAATCCAAATGTGCGTGTGTGTGAGGGAGACGGATTGTCGAGTGTGAAGTTTGTCCGTGACTGATGCCTCTACAGGAGCTGATTAATAAGGCTCTATGTGCCAACCACAATAACAAGGTTTTTTTCCAGGTGTCTATGTTCACAGGCACAAACAGTACTGCATGTGTGAAGAGTTACGAAATGAGAACATCACAAAAATTCCAGTCCCATGTCAAATTCTAGATATATTATATTTGATGCCTAATTAGCAAACCAGTAGGCACAGAATCACTAATATACACTACTGTTCAAATGTATGGGGATTTTTTGGTTTTTAAAGAATTTAATACTTTTACTCCGCAAGGATGCATTAAAGTACTTAAAAACATGGCAAAGACATAATGCTCCAAAAGATTTATATTTCAAGCAAATGCTCTTCTTTTGAACTTTGAAAATCGACAAAAACGTTAAACAGCATGACTGTTTTTAACACTGATAATATTAAGAAATGTTTCTTGAGCTCCAAATCACACATTAGAATGATTTCTGAAGGATCACATGACACTAGACTGATGGAAGGACTGCAGAAAATTCAGCTTTGGCATCACAGGAATACATTTTAAAGTATGTTGAAATAGGAATCAGTTCTTTTAAATTGTAATCATATTTCACAATATTACGGTTTTGAATCATTTTTAGTTCAAATAATTGCAGCTTTGGTGAGCATAAAACTTGAAATAATTAAAAAAAAAAATCTTACAATCATCAAAACATCTCAATTAATTTATTTTAAATGATATATTACGTCTAAGCAAGCAATTTACACCTGTCCTCTTTTTGTGATTTCAGTCAGATTATTTTGTTATCTTTCACAAGTCATTATGTTTTATTGCATCTTTGCTTTTTGTTCAGCCACTTACTCACTATACTTCAAGAGGAACAGTATTTGGCAAGGCAACCTTTTTTTTTGTTTAGTATATACTGCAGCAGTGACCAATTATTCTTCTAACACTACAGGAATCATTAAAATCCTTATAATTCCCATCCCAAGTGATTATTATTTTCAGCTTCTTGACAGTGACATAAACAACCAGCAGTTCACTGCAATAATTATTAAGTTTCTAGATCAAAAGCCAGTTCAACCTTTAAAGTCTGAACGCTTTCTGAATTCTTCCAACCGCTCATTTTTAGGCAGCTCACATCAGGGTTTTCTGGCTGCTCATGCATCTGCTCATGCATATCAGGTCGGTAACAAATACATCGGCAAAGATAGTTGATGATCTGATCCACTCCCTTCAGACATAACATTATAACAGCCGTGGAATGTAAATGATTAAAGACAGAACACGCACTTCAGTGAGGTAAGCATGAGGAGACGCTGCTGCGACCTTATTAGAGGTTCTCGCCCCATCATTTCTCCTCTTCAAGTACTATTCTTTTAATATATTCTGTTCTTTCAACTCTCTGCTTCTCCCCTCCAGAGTTTCTTTTCCTCTGTGCAGGTACATGCTGTCTGTCAGTGCCGGCTGGCTGCAGACCTGGTCTTGAGGGACTGTGTAGCAGTGAGCTCGGTCCAAAGAAGATCTGTGAGCCTATGTGTGGGTTTGTCTGACAGCAACTGTTCTCCAGGGTCTGGACAGCAAAGATCACAATTCCAGGTTTCTCTCTAGGGATGTGGTTAAAAAGGCATGGGAGAACTACAAAGAGTCTGCTGAGAGGGAACCATTAGGTGTTTCTTAGGAATGTGGAAAACAGGTGAATATAATGTCCACAGGACAGGCTAACAGGAATAGTTCATGCATAAATGGCTATTCTGTCATCGTTTATAGTTTACTCCCCTTCATGTTGTTGTAAACGCGTACAAAAAGAACAAAAATATTAGAAAGATTTCAGAAGAGCAGCATTTATTTCAAATGGATATCTTTTGTAACATTATGTCTCTTCAGACATTTTTGGTCAATTTAATGTGACCTTGCTAAGTAAAAGTATTAATTCTCCAAACTTTTGAACAGTAGTGTATGTCTGGGAGGCAGGAGAAAATAACACTGAAGAAAAAAAAAAACGGCCGACCGACCGACAGACCGACAGACAAGGGTCTGGAATGACAAGAAATGAGGACAGAATTGCTATTTATGCATGAACTATTCCTTTAAAAACAGCAAGCACTAATTAGCTACATTACTGTCAACACAATAAACACATACTCTAAAAATAAATGATAAAGCAAGCAGTTCTGTACTGTGGAAAAAAAGACTGTTATTAAAATCTCACTGAATAAATTACACTCAAGTGCAAACTGTTACAGAAAATGCTTGCAGTTTGTAAGGTGTCAAGCTTGCCAAGAGAGTTGCAGTTGTACTTTGACAGATCATGTCATTCAATAGGAGTGAAGAGAATTTCAAACGATTGCTATTTAACTTCGTGGGAGTAAATCTATGGCTGTCTGTGATCGTAAGTGCTGTGTGACAGAAGCTTCATGACTAATGAGTCAAGGCCACAATTATTCCCCTCACAAACTCTGTATTAGTCAACAGCTCATGCGAGGACAGTGCTTTTTTCAGTACAAAAAAATGTCTAAAGCCTTCCCAAACATGTGCAATACAAATATTTAGCACTTGGTCACATGGTTATTTAACACACATGTAAGATACTGATTAGCAAGCAGACGTTGTAAATAAAAGAAATCCAATTACCTGTGATGATGGGCATCCGAGATCCACGTGTGCACGTGAAAGAGAAGAGAAAGTCACTATTAGATCAATGTTCATTCAGTACTCTGCACCACATTAAAAACGCAATTGCATTCAAGTCATTTAAACTGCATTAATATACATGTTTGGTGGAGATTCGATGATTCAGAATGACAGATTCAAGGACAAACCTTCTGTTTTCAGCGACCAATGCTCAGTGAAACGCAAAGCTATTTTTTAGACTAGAGAAACTACTGAAGCAAACACTCTTGGGTCGGGAGGTGTATGAAGTTGTAACACTGTTTGACTTTGAATTGGATTCCTTAAATTACCATCCTGAAACACAGATCACAGGCTCAGACTTCAGAAACTGTCCATCTTTGAGAACAGATGACAAAGCAACCACTTCCACACCTCTGTTTGCCATTACTATCTATGAGAAGATTACAAAGCAACCTCCTCCACCTTTGTTTCAAAACTGTTTAGACATCTAAATACAGGTCTCATGTTACATCACAAGAGATAGTTCACCTAAAATTTGCCATTACTCACCCTCATGATCTTCTTTTTGGTGTGGAACAAACAAGAATAATCATAGGTGACCATCTGGTCACCATCCACTTTCATTTGTATCTGTTCAGGGTGTAGAATAAGTGATTTTACCAACACTCAGAAAAAAAAAGTTCTAAAAAATTTATTTTTAGGGGCACAACAGCTTGTCACTGGGACGGTATCCTCAAAGGAACAACTTTGTACTTTATCTACCCCTAAAAGTTTCATAGTGGTGCCTTAAGGTTACTTTTTACTACCTTAAGTTACAAAGAAGCACATTTTAGGGGTAGATAAGGTACAAAGATTTAATGACAAGTTGTCATGCCTCTAAAAGTAAAAAAAAAATTATACGTTATTTTTCTGACAGTCAAGTTTTATCTATTCAGGCAGCACTTCTGAAACATCTGAGTCAATGATGGTTGTGCTGAAATTGAGTAGCATTCCATAGAGGAAAGAAACTCCTTTCATGCAAAGCATATAAAGCTGGAGTGAGCCTACGTGCCATTCAAAGTGACCTTTTCTGGTGCTGGCTGTCTGCGTTCTATGAGAGCTGTACCGCTTTGAATGCTCTCAAAGTGATGCATGTAATCTGGATGTGGTCTCCATCCAAACAGCTCGTAGCTCCAGAGGGAGTCAGATCTACGGGAGGTTGTTGTATGAGTTTGCCAAAGACAAGCTGAATATGGCTGCTGCCATACATTTTGAGCCTGTAAAACAACTAAAATGACATCAAGAAACTAGGCGTTAAAAACCGACTGTGTTTTTGTCACTGCACATCACTTGCATCTTGACCAAAACTGTTGCATAATCCGCATAGGGAAATCGTTAGCCTTCATGTGAAATTCCCTATTGACTGGATTTCCAAATCTGCACTACAGCCCTATTTGGACGGGACTAGTTTTACAGGGGGTTGTTAGAGAAATTTGTGTTTCACAGATGTATTTTGCGATTTTAATCCTGTCCAAATCTGCCACGTCTGTGTTTTTACAACCTCTTTTATTATTTTACAACCTCAATTATTACAACCTCTGTAATAATTCCAGAGCATATTACCTACTGTTCATTTAGTGTCAGTGATCCTCTGAGAAAATGAATCCCATCCGAATGCGAATGTCTGTGATTGTCGACAATATTTTTTGCCACGACGCATTTCCTTGCGTGTTTTGGACAAGGTGAACTACCATAGACGCTCTTACCGTGTGCATTGTTGATATGTTTGCCTCCCGGCAAAGAAATAAAAAAATAAAAAAATTAAATCAAGAGCCAAATCACATAAATTGTTAAGACTGGCTATTGTAATGTCAGCATCAGGTAAGATTACTCACCTTCATTTCTGAACTCAATTGCATAATGTTTTAATTACATATGTGCCATAATGAAAATTAAACGTGGTTTTACTACAAATAAATAAAAAAATAAAATTGTATTTTATAGTACTAAAGCAACCACACATTAACCATGGTTTTGCTATACTAGCCATATAGCTTCACCATGGTATTTGTATAACTTGTATAACTGTGGTTATACTATGGTAATCAATCTGAATACAGAACGTGTGATCTCTGCAACACCCAGATGTACAAAACAGACCCTCCCACCTCTGTAATAAACACAAATATGTTAGTCTCATCCGAATTGGTACAAGACAATCGCAGACGTCAGGTGATAAGAATCGGCACTCAAAATAGAGTTTAGAAAACTAGTCCTGTCCAAATAGGGCTTATGACCACTTGTGGACTTCACAGACATGCAATGAAAGTCCATCACACCAAAAGTACATATCACTTGCGCTATTCGGGACAGGTCCTTAACCTGAGAATAAGAGCGTTGCTAAATGTGGTGCAAGTTTTTAACTATACACTGCAATAAAACGGCAATAATACAACTGCACGACAGCATTCATTCTAAAGGTAGGAAAATAAGCAGAGCTGAAATGACTTTCACCAGCTGCATAAGGTGGTAATTCAGGCAGCCATGCAACATTTAGCAAGCACTAATTACTCTGGAGGGAGATGGAAGGCCTTCTGTTTGGCGGCCAGCAGCTGCAATCACAGAGCAAGGACAGATAACACGACCTCGTTTGTTTTTCACAGGCTTTAACAACTCATTACCACTCCTGAACACAGAGAAATTACACCCTACTGCTGCTAATGTTTCTCCTCACACTAACAAATGTTTTATAATGCACTCTGGCATGTGTGGCATCAGGAACACAACATTTAATGCAGATATTCTATGGCTCTATTTAAAGAAATGGATACTCTTGGCACATGGATCATTCCTAATCAAGCACACTGCACGTCTATTCACTTGGACTATCACAAACAACAAATCAGTTACCTCTCCACCCTCAATACCACGACTGAGGTGCCCTTGAGCAAGGCACCGAACCCCCAATTGCTCCCCGGGCACTGCAGCATGGCTGCCCACTGCTCCGGGTGTGTGTTCACAGTGTGTGTGTGTGTGTGTGTGTGTGTGTGTGTGTGCATTTGTTCACTACTCGCTGCTGTGTGTGTGCACTTGGATGGGTTAAACGCAGAGCACCAATTTCGAGTATGGGTCACCATACTTGACAATACGTCACGACTTTAACTTGACTTTTTTTTTAACTCTACACCTACCTGGCCTGTGTTGCTGGTAAGACAAAAGCTGGGTTGATGCCTACAGGAAGCAAGCCATGAGCCAACAGTGCATCTGAACAAAGTATCTCAGGTACTGTATGAAAGCATCTGGCACCTCAGGGACCAATTTTGCAACCTTTTTTTCCCATTCTGCCATAGCTTTTTTTCATAGTTTTCAATAAATAAAACGAACTCATGAATACATTTATTTTAAATGTTTATATTGTTTAATATTTAAAACAAACTTTCAGCCTTGAAATATATAGCCTTGAATAAAGTCAAAAGAAAATATAAAAGTCCTTCAAAACATTGAAGTCAACATGATACAGAAATAAAAAACATCTTTCCCTTTCTAACATAACTGAGTGAAATGGCTTCTCAAACCAGGTGTTATCGTTGCTATAGTCTGAGTTTTTGTTAATATTCTTAATTAGATTTTGTCTTTAAATTTTGTTTTGATTTTAAACTAAAAATTTTTTTACTAAGTTTTATTTTTAAGTTTTATTTTATTTAGTTCTAAACAATTAATAAGTTGATAAGTATTATAATGTATAATAAATGTGGCTAGAATTATTCATGAGATCATACAATGCATTACAAGGCATAACTAATGCATTCAAACATTTATAATGCATTATATATAAAGGCTTTACATGAAGTGTTACCATGATTTTTTATTTTAACCACAAACAAGAAAAATAAGGGGACACGACTTGATTTTGTCCAAAGGAAATTCATTGAATGGCATAAAGTGTTGTCGTTTGCTAAGTGCTGTGATCTTTTCATGTGACTGACAGGTTGCTGGAAGGAATAGATTGAAATTCATCTGGCTTTTAGACAAGCTATTTACCCTGCCCTCACACCTGTATACATGCCATCAGAGAAGAGGCGTTGTTGCAAAGGGTTTTTAATGCCCATTGCAACATTCCATAAAAAATAGGAATTACCCATTTTGATTTCATGGTGACTTTGAAGTCTGTTAAAGCACAAGGTGATCCTCAATCATACATCTGATACATCGGCAGACATAAACACCTGCCTTGTTACCTAACCTCATTCTGTTTCTTCAATGAGTTCACCATTGCAGCATCCATCTCTCTCAATCACGTCTGGAGCCAGTGCTGTCTTCTTGATCATTAGAGCCTTGTTAGATGAAAGAGCAGAAGAGAGCTGCTCCACCCTCGGATCTCATGTCTGAGGGGGAGTCAGTATAGTGCGGTCAGGGGAAGGACGTGCCGTCCGTGGCAGGCTGGACCTGTCAACCAATGAAGCTGCAACTGTCCTGGCCCTACAAAAAAACGCTTGTTCCACAATTACCTGAGTGTCAGCATGAAGCACCATCTTGAACCTGCCATCAAAGCTGTCATTACACAAGAAAAGATAAGGACTTTCTCAGAAATCGATGGGACGCCATGTATTTCACGGATGGAGTAAACAAAAATCACCGCCTCACCCTATTAGAGATCAAAATTGTCTTTATATCTCAAACTGTATTCACTTCTGACTTGATGTAAATTGGAACAGACGCAACAGCAGAGTTGACTTGTCACTTATTGAGTGATTTCGATCTCAAATAAGAGGCAAATTACCCAAGTACAGATCTTTAACCACTAGGCTACACCGCCCATGGTACTGAAGCCTATAAAATGTCAAAGCTCCATAAGAGATACGCCTATATTTGCTGAAACAAAGAAGCTCCAGGGTATTACATCACATTTTTATTAGTAAGAATCAGCCTGAATTGTCACAAACTAATCTCAGGCATCTGGAAAGATGCAGAAATGCATGATTAACACGAGAAGAGCTGAGGGAGTTGGGTGAGAATCACGAGTTATGCCTTGAGATGAACGCTAAGAGCTATCAGACATCAAAAACATCAAGAACCTCGCATAACATCAAAAAAGGAACACATACTAGCTTTAGTGAAAAGAAAATGCAATAGCCTTACAGGTGTTTTTCCGTCAAGAATAGTGTTTAAAGGTTATCTTAAACCCCTAAACTATTAAATCTGCACTCGTTTTGTGCCTCGATTCAGGAAAGGATACAACAGCATTATTAACTGAACAAACAGACATCCAGAGATCCTCATTAGAGTGTTTACAACCACCGTTCCACTTGATACTTGATATCACATCGAGCATGAATGTCATTTACTTGATTTCACACAAGCAGCAGCTGCACTACTGGCAGAAAACAGACTGGGATATGTAATGCCTCTTTTTTTACTTCTTCCATAATGGATATTTCTCTCAGAAGGCCATTGAATTCATTCATTGCCAAACTGTCAAAGGAAGAAGTGAAATCCAGCAGTCAGCACTTTCAAACAGAAGGCTTGAAAACTTTTTAAGCCTGTCTGACCTTTTAGACACAGCGGTGTTAATGAAATTCTGAATTATTACAAATTATTTTAATTAAATGATGTTTTTTGAATATAGTACTGTTGATGATTAGAAATTATACATAGGACAGAGAACCTTTGAGCTTTCCTTTTAAAAATTTCTGCAACACCTGACCTTGTGTGAACATGGATTTACACAGGGGAGCGCAGATTCACAGACGCTGATTAAATCCAGTATAACAAGATTTAGAGCAAAAAAAAAAAAAAAAAACTTTTTGTGATGCCAAATGCAGTGCTGTTCATGTTAACAAAGTATTGAAAAAATTTTTTGTTATTTGAAAAAGCTGAAATAAAATAAAATATAGATATAAGATGAAAGGTGCTGCCTTGCTGAGTATTAAAATTACTAAAACAAAATAAAAATAAATTAAAACTAAATAGAAATATTTAAATATTTAATTACATAAAAAATAATTATGTGTCAGTATGACAAACAGCAATATTTACTTTTTATTTAAAATTGTACTATATGAAAAACACAGATTTGTGACTGACAATGCAAAAAAAAAATCTGTTTAATTTAAACTGACAGATCTAACTGAAACAGAAATAAATAAAAAAAAACACTATTTTGATATTTAAGTAAGTAATACTTGATACTATTAAAAGCACTCGCACTCCCAAGACAATAACACGGTCTTGGCGCCATAAAAAGCACATTAAAACCAGCCCAATAATTAAGATGTTGCCTTGTCTAAATCATTAGAAATATATCATGAACATTCAATATTTCGCTCAGCCCTGCTGCCCAAAAGAGAACATTAACTTGTTAACAAACTCTGCTGTTTTGCATAACTAGATCATGATGGATGATAGCTATTACACACATATCATTAGTTTCATGGAGTGGTCGCCTTAAGCAAGAAGAAAGAAAGAAAATGACCATTTTTGCACAGCCCATTAAGGAGAAAACACTTTCAACAAGAGTAAATGTTTAAAAAACGCTATCTACATTCAACCAGACTTAGCGCCATAAGCTAACGTATTGCTCTGTGATTCCGTCACATATGTGGAGTGTCTAAAAAATGTATTTAGACAGAGCTCACAAAGGCAGCTGAAAGTTAAAAACATTTGGCGGGGCGGAGAAGCTTCAATACAGCCAAGCAGAAAAAAAGGGGACGCTCCTTCTCCTCAGAATAGCAAATCATTCAAAAACCAGACTGCTACGACACTGATTTATAAGATCATGACAGAATCCGATCCAAATGTAAGTTCACTGCAATACATCTATTCACTTTCAGCCCATTCCATGCAGTAGTAGGGCAGTTGGGCTGGGAATTTAAGGACTGTTAACCACCCCACAGGAGCCACAACCATACGCTCCTCACTCATTAATTACTTTAGCTAATTAGCTAATCAGGCATTCTGGGAAATGTTGGGTGCCTTCAGCTTCAACTTCTAGAACTAATTTGTGTCAAGGCGCTATTCAGTTACAGAAAAGCTTTAAATTATTCAAGACATTACACCATCTTTGTCTCTCAGCCAGCACGTCTCTTTTGGGTGGGAATGTGTTTGAGGCTGATAGCTGGTGGTACAAGACGGGTGTCATGGTGGACGTCTACATACTATTGTCTGGTGATATTACAAAACGTTTGGAAATGGAGTCGCTCTCCCATTGGCCCTAAATAGCCATTCAGGCATTGAAAAGCAGCTTCATTCCGAGCCAAGATGGCTGTCCCTTTCACCTCTGCAGTGGGACCATTCCAAGCGGCCGGTGAAGTGCCAAGTGAAATGGACTCACTGGGTGTTCAGACATCTTAAGAGAGATTCCAAAAATCACAGGAAGCATACAGTTCAGTCAAAAGGGCACTACAAACAGCATAGGGAACAATGAAACATCCCTCCACTGGAAGTGGACATGGAAAGTTACCCACTATTCAGTTTAATGAAGCTATGCAATTATTCAAGGTTATGCATGAGAAGCACTTATCATGACCACACACATATACCGTAAAACCAAAAATTAATCAGACACTTTGAAGGGACCATGTTTTGCTTAAGTGTTTTTTCTTTAATTGCAAATGCAGCCTTTTTACACTACAGACTGAAGAAAATTAAGCATTGCTTGGTAATTGGTTGACCTAAATTGGTATAAATCTAATTGTGTACTTAAATGGCATATATGGCATTATCAAGATTAATTTGTTCTGACACAGTTTAACTCGGAGTTCTTGTCATATTTTATTACCATTTACTAAACTAAAAGTGAATAACTTTGATATGTGAGAAATGCTGAAGGTGTCTGAATAAATTTTGGTTTGACTGCAGTACATGTACATACATAGGCTACATACGCATTCTATAAATCAACCAAATTACATTTCCATATTAAAGGAACACTCCACTTTTTTTGGAAATAGGATCATTTTACAACTCCCCTAGAGTTAAACAGTTGTGTTTTTACTGTTTTTGAATCCATTCAGCCGATCTCCAGGTCTGATTCAATGATCTCCATAGATCATTGAATCGGATTAGACCATTAGTATTTGGTCATCAAAAATGACCAAAGAGTTTCGATAATTTTCCTATTTAAAGCCTGACTCTCCTGTAGTTACATCGTGTACTAAGACTGACCGAAAATAAAAGTGCTACCGTCACAATATGCAATAACCACTAATTATATGTGCATTATTAAAATGATTAAATTCATTAATTTATATATTTGTACAATATTAAAATTGCATTAAACATACTTTGTGCAAATAAATAACTAAGTTAGAAAGATTTTAGATAAGGGTATTAATGCTTTTACTCAGCATAAACCAAAAGTTGCACTAAAAGACATTTATAATGTTACAGAAGAATTCTATTTAAAATAAATGTAGTTCTTTTGAACTCTCATCAAAAAATCATGAGAAAAAGTATCTTGGTTTTCACAATAATATTAAGCTGCACAACTGTTTTTTTTCTGAAGGATCATGTGGCACTGAAGACTGGAGTAATGATGCTAAAAATTCAGATTTGCATCACAGGAATCAATTATATTTGAAAATGTATTAAAACAGAAAATAGCAATTTATTTTTATTCTTATTATTGATTTATTTGATCAAATTATATTTGATGCAGCCTTGGTGAGAATAAGATTTTTTTTTTAAACATTTTGAACAGTAGTATAGAAAGTAAGGCAGGTACCATATATTACTTATATTGTGTCATATTTTAAACATCCATCTACACAACTTGTGACGTCTGTTTGGTGAGGTTAAAGTGCATTATATTTAACACATTTTATCAAGTGAAGGGAAATATCTCCTGCTTGGTGTGCAGGGAGCAGTAAACACTGCAAAGGAACCCTATAAATAATGCAGGCTTCAGTATGTGTCATACCTACAGAGCTCCACACAAAGTAAAAACGTACCAAATATACTCCAGTTCTCTCTTGCTCTCATTCAAAATAAATGCTAGACCTCAGTCGGTATATCACACTATTCCTATCTAATTTATTATGTTTACATAGAAAGGATCCCATAGAGAATGCACAAAGAAAAGCAGCGGAGTAGCATGAAGACTTATTTACAACCTATTGATGCATCCATGAGTGAAAAAGGATATTAATTAATAATAAAAAAAAAAAAAATAAAAAAAAAGAGGAGGACAGGACTTTTTTTATCCACTGGAACTGATTAAATGCTGAAAGAGCATTACAAACCAGAACAAACTCAAGTGAATGCGTGTTTGCCAAATTAAATGTCTAAATAGCTATTTAGCTACAGTTTAACATACAATAAGTCAACAGCAAAAAATGCATTTTGAAGAAAGTACCCAAAACTTTTTTATTTGGAATAACATGCACAATAAGATCATGAATGTGCATTATGTAAACAGCATCAATTCTGATTTCACGACGACTGTATGTGTTTTAAATCCCCTAAAAATGTCCCTGTTTCTCTAACTAAATAATCACACATGCCTCCATATTAGCCATGTCACATTATGCCATAACAATTTTTCCCTTCCTAAAAAAAAAAAAAAAAAAAAAAAAAAAGCATTTTTACATATTCTTTGTATCCCTCGATTCTCATGAGGCCAGAGACTCTCTTTCAACTGAGGACTCACAATGTGAGTGACAAAGCCTTATTGAATGTTTGTCTCCCGTCGCTCACCTGCTGAGACAAATTTCATATAACTCCGTCTACGCCTGGGGGAAATGTAATCAGAGGACTGGAGTGCCCGCATACAAATAAAAGATCAGTCCCTCTCTCTCTCGGCCGACATAAAGCAAGCGTATGGAAATGGGTTCGCTTTTTCAGGCCAGGCCTGAATGGGAAGAAACACTATCCCTTCACACTCAGGGTGGAGCGGGAACAGTCTGCGACGACGTTCACAAAAGCACAACTCTGACTACATACCGCATCCTCAAAGCCACATAGGAAAAGGCCTATCATTGATGGAAGTTCACTTTGCGGTCTTTGTGCTCTAATGAGCGCTGGCCAGCCAGCATAGCCCTCAAAGTTCAGCTTGATGCGGCTCAGCTAAAAATAACACAAACAATAGAATGGTAGCATGCCTCAAGGGCCTTGAACTATGTGCAGCGAGGACCCTGCCAGTGTGAGAAACAGTCCTTCAGAGTTTGCAGCTCAGTTTCAGATCTAACTCCAGCCCATGCAGATGGTTAATAATAAACTGCTGGTAAAGCATAAACAGAGATTTCAAATTAGCCTTTTTTACTATGCTGACTGATCCTCTTCGCCTGGAAGAATCGCAACATCGAGAACGTCTTGTGCAAGACCTCAATATCAAATAAAAATATGTACTTAGAATAAAAGAAATGACACACAAGAGGACAGTGGTTTTACCACGGGTGAGGGATACATAACATTAAATAAAAAAGGGAAGCAAGAGTAATATGACAAAACCAAAGTTGTACAACTTAGGGCTGCGAGTCTAGAGAAATATAAGGTTAAATTTTCAATTAAAATATTTCCAGATCATTTTTTACTCGTTTATTGGATTTTTTATTATTTTTCAAAGAATAAATTATTTACACTGCTGTTCAAAAGTTTGGGGTCAATATGATTTTTTTCTGATTAAATTAATAATGTATTCAGCAAAGACACATTAAATTGATCAAGTAGCATTTATAATGTTACAAAAGTTCATTAATGTTTCAAATAAATGCTGTTCCTTTGAACTTTCATCAAAGAATACAGAGCAAAAATTCTGAATTATTAACAAAAAAAACAAAAATAAAAAAATCAATATATTAATAAAGGCAGCCTTGGAGATCATCAGAGACTTCTTATAAAAAACATAAATACTTAAAAAAAAGAAGAAAAAACCCTAAACTGGTGAATGTTAGTCTACATGATTATATGTAGCTATCTTTATATATCACAAAAGGTCTCTAGTAAGTTACCCTCCTAGTAAGCGAATCATTATATTTGGATGTGTATGGAATCAAAAAGTGTATGGAATCAAAAAACCCTGTGATAAAGGAAAAACATTTTCAATAAATGTATTAAAAATAAAAAAAGTTTTATTTATTTTACTTTAGGAGTCTAATTTAATCTATTCATTATATGTAAATAATCTTCAACCATTTCAGCTGTATTTTCAAATAAGTTGGCTTTCAAGAGCCATTAACCTGGTTTACCTTGGAAGCATTAAGATACATATTATATTTCACTCTCTGGCAGATATGTATGAAACATATAATCATGTAAGGGATCAGGGGCTCAGCCATACCAAAATGGTTTACCGAAGCGCGAGCCGTCCCCTCCTTGTGCTGCCATAACTTCATTACCGTGGTTTTAAAAGAGGAAAACTGCTCCAAAGTAAACCCTCAAACAATCAGAAACACTCTCGCTCAAAAATGTTTGACCCACAGAATCGCATCACTTTAAGAACCAGCTGTAACCTCACGCAAGCCCTTGCCTCTCCAGCCACACTTTACCGTCATTCCGTGCCTCGAGTTCCCAGCAGTGCAACCACTTCCTCCTCAAAAACATTCCAGATTCCTCAGAGCCTACCAGATGAGAGCAGACGATGATCTGAATGCGATTTTGTAAGACTGCACTTGAGGGGGGCATGACGACAATGCTGCAATACGAGTGATCCTTTGACCTCTGCTGTCAGGTCATGTTGTCAAACAGCAGGAGACACAATGCCGAGCTGCTCCCCTTTGTCTGGAGACCATCTGGGGCATGTTTACAAGCTTCTCCAAGTGGGCTTGTGTTCAACACCGACAGGCCGTCTAATGATAAGCTGCCTCACCATTTACATTTCTTCAAATGTGCTCTTAAAGCAACAGCTCAACTAGAATTGAACAATCTGTCATCGTTTATTCACTCTCATGTGTTCCACATTTTCTTCAAAATATCCTGGCTGCTCATTTCAGTATAAATATACATATCATAAACTTGCCCCATTTGACTTGTGCACTATTCTTCTGAAGTCATATGATACTGTAGCTTTGTGGGAAAAACAGATTGCAAGTTATAAAATCTTGACTAGGCATTCATCCCAAATATATGGTATCATGAGACAAGTAAGCAATCTATAGTCAAATCATTCTGAGTCAGATATTTTCAATGAATCAATTGATCCAATAAAAAAAAAAACTGACTAAATGATTAATCTACAAACCAGACAACTTTCAGATCTAATTCACTGACTCAATGATCTGGTCAATGGTTAAAAACGCAATACTGTGAAAATGTATTATTGAAATTTATGACTTCACCACACAAAATGACTGTCTAGCTAATCACTGAGTCGGATCTTTTTAATGAATCAAGTGATCAAAAATGATTCAATTGAACTAGTTTACTAAAACAATTCAAATTGTTCTAGTTCACAAAGACAGACTAAATGATTAATTCTCAATTCAGGCTGAAATAGCTCTTGCATGACTCAACGATCCGATCACAATGGTTAAAAGCTCAATATAGTGGAAAATAATTAGTAAGTAATTAGTTACTACAGCACATTTATGACTGCACATCACAGACACATTCACAGTATCAACTGATCCAGGTCACAAAAATTATTCAAATTATCAGGTTACCAAAAACAAATTCATTGATCCAGTTCACAGAAATAATTCAACTGAAGCAGGTCACAAAAACAATTCAGTTGATCTAGTGCACAAAACTAATTCAACTGATCCAGTTCACTTTACCAAATGATTCATTTGACTCATACAGCTCTCACATTTAATCAGTAATACAGTCACAACAGTTAACTCATAGTGTAAAATTATTAGTGAACAATCGCTTACTAAACATATGACTGTTCATCCAAAGAAGAAACATACAGATCACTTATTATATTTCATGTTGCTTTTGAAGCTTACAACTCCCCATTCACAATAACTGCATAGAGGTCATCACAGCTGAGTTGATTTTCAGTACAATGACCCTATTGCATATGATATTGCTGTTAACAGTTTATATAAGATAACAAAGCAACTTGCACTTCAAACATAATTTAGTTAGTATCTAAATTTTCTGTCAATTAAAATCGTTCCAAAAGAAGATGATGCATCAAGCTATGCCTCTCACTGTGAACACAGTCAAATGGACTGCTACAAACCAGATCTAACTCTGATATTTAGAACAGGAATGCAAAAGCACTTTGCATCTCCTTGCACAGTTTGCGATGCTGAGGCGAGGCTGTAGGCTGGGCTTCAGAAGCAGCAGCGTGCTGCAGTGCATAACACCGTCCTTGAAGCTCGGCATAAATCAAGGCTTGAGCAAACAAAACTCCAGAGACCTGAGTCTGCCAGAGAAACGATACACTTAATTAACTTATGTCTGCTGAGGTGGGTCTGTGCTGAAAGCCTGTAATAGAAGAAAGATTCCTGTAAAGAGGCTGAGATACCCCAGTGAGCCTGCAGAGACATATGTGGCGCAGCAAAGGCAGTGACTGTGGCACACTGCGCTCTTGAGACGGAGGGCTTACGTAAACTGATAACACAGGTCAATTACGCATCTGCAACATGTCCTCATGTAATAATGAAATAAGGCCAGAACTGATAGCTGTGAAGGAATGGGACCCTCAGAATAGTAAGACGATGTCTATATTATATCAGACTTTCTTTGATGGAACATGGTCATTTACTTTTCTATGGGCTATTGACTAAAATATATACTTTCTATGAGGTACTTTGAAGAGAAAATACGCTTAGGGCCAATCAAGTGCCCCTGACGCATGCAATATCATGGCAAATGAATGTCAGCAAGACTTTATAAAGTTCAAGAGGGAAAAAAATGTGTTTTTTTCCAGTAATATTTTTTCAACAGGGTCATATTATTATATTAAAGTATATATAGACTGACTACAGCACTTGGACATATTTCGACCAAAAATTTAGCTTCGTTTTTCTCCTCTTCACACAATCTTTTTTTTTTTCATTGCATATTTGTGATTGTTGTGCTATTGCAATATTCCATTAACCCCTAGATTGCTTCACGTTTTGTGTCATGAACACATTCCCTCAATTCGATTACAGCTCCCTTGGAAAAAAAAAAAACGATTGTCTCAAGTCTGGTGACAGAATGAATAATTCCAATCCCTGGGGAAAATAAAACATTAAAGATCAGGGTGAGGACGAGAAGCAGATAGTGGAGGAATGGTATAGCAAATGCATTACATGGTCAAGGTCACATCTATGGCAGGTGGGACAAAAATCCCCTGGGCTCGACAAAAAGTGGAATAACTCTCACCTCTCCACCTAAATCTCAAAAAATGAAATGAGCCACAGAAGAACAGTTGGAGGCAGTGCCTTCTGCAAGCTTGTGTGCACATGCGGTAAACACAACTACATGTGTGCGCCGGGGCCAGACGGCTTCCTCTCCTTTAGCCTCTGGCTGAACATAATTCAAGTTCCAGGTACAGAGTGACACAGAGGCACTGGGCAAACAAAGGGAGGCCTTGGAGCCCCGGTTCATTATAAGACTTTGATTGTTTTCCTGTACTAAACAAATGGGTGGATTTAAGTCATTCAAACAGTAGTGGTAATTCCTCTAACAAAAACAACAACCAAGCAATTCTATTTTATAGGATGAGACAGTTCATCACAATCTTATTTAGATTTTAGAGTTATGTAACAGCTCTTTATTCCCCATTTATTTATATATAGTGCTGTGTAGTAACCGATTACATGTAATCTGGAGTATGTAATCATCATGTAATCCAAAAAGTACTTGTAATTAGATTACATTACATTTTAAAATACCCCTAATCAGACTACAATAACATTTTTGTTGATTACATGATTACATATTATTCTCATGGTCACATGACAAGCAGGTAAACAGCTATAATATTGTTTAAGTGTTTTATTTAGATGGTTGTCGCTTGCCATTTTAAAAAGATTTAATTTAATTTGACATTTTTATGATTTAGTTAATTATTAGCTTTTCATTAAACTCATGAACCCCCTGCAGTTTCTTCACGTGCCACAGTGTGGGAAACCTTGATGTAAAATGATGTTTAATGCACTTCATGTTACTAACAGCAAATTGTATGGAAAAATATTCAGGGCAAATTGTATTTTCAATTGCGTTTTCCACATGTGGACACATAAATTGTGACAATCCAAAACAATTGCAATTGCAGATCATGCATTTCTGTTTGTGTTTACGCTTTATCGCAAATGCACAGTGACTGCCAAATTTAAAATGAAAAAGCAAAGTCCATTTGCAACTGTAATTTCCATGTCTTACGAGTTATGAGTGTCATATTTAAACAGCAATATTAATTACCACGTCTGCTTTTTCACTCTCTCTGTGTCGCGCATGGAACCTGTCAAAACTCAAATGGAATTGCAATTTCTTTTGCATTTGAATTTCCGATGTCAACAGAAACCTGTCAATCAATACCAGGGACAGGACTATACTTTGTCAATGTCACAATTTATGCGTCCACATATAGAAAACGCAATTGAAAATACAATTTGCAATTCCTTTTGAAAAAAGTCCTGAATATTCTTCCATAAAATAAAATATACTATTTCTCTTTGGATTTTTATATCAATACGGTACAAGATTATTCTATGTAAATCAATGTGATAAATGAGTTAGGTAACAAGTAATCTAAAAGTAGCCTGATTACATTACATAAAATGTGTTAATAGATTACGTTACTAACTACAATTTTTGTCATGTCATTTTAAAAATGTAATCAAAATAATTCATTAAAAATCTGGTTACTGGCTAAAGGAGTCGGACAAGGACATTTGCTCATTATTTTAGTCTGTAAGAGGAAATACAGTATGCTGCAAAAGAGAAGCTGAAATCTAATTTATCCTTGGTTTAAGTTTTGCTGTTAGTTTTGTCGCAGGTTAAAGACAAATTGACTGGACAAATTGAAAAGGAGATTCAAAAGGAAATGACACATTGCTGCTTCATCCAATTACCTTGATCTAAGAGCTCTCTCCGCTCCTGCCCTGCACTTCTTTTGTTAAAGCACATTCATTACACACCCTGACAACTTTCCTACAGGATCCTAATTTGACTGTCCAAAATTTTTTTGGGGTCATTTTGTTGGCCATTTTTTGGTAAAAGTGGTTTATCATTCCATATGGTTAACATAATCGATAACACATTTCCTGATTTTTCAAGCGCACATAACTAGGTTTAAAGGGTCAGAGAAGAGTGTCTGACCTCGTGAAGTCAAAGGTAATTCGTGGAGGAAAGACTCTGGCCCTGCCGTGCCATGCTTCATCAGTGTGACTGATTCAGACAGCGTGTTCTCATCATGCTACTCTTGAGCGGCCCATTAAGTCACGTTATCTCCTACACATCTGGCTCTCGGACAGCAGCGACCCGCTGAGCGCTCTGGATCTCATTAACGAGACTGGTCAAAGCTCCACGTCATCCTGAACAGCTGCAAATGCACCGTTCTGGCTCTACAAAAACCTGCTGTGAAAGTGGGCCGGTTCTCAGGCACGTTTTCCCATGTAGGCTCTCCGAGTTACAAATCAGCGGATGAAACTGCGAGAGTACGCTGAGGAGTAAAAGAGAGGAGGATGAGGTGAGGAGGAGACCGCTGGGCAATCCATCACCCTCTATCTGTGCTGCTGCGTGTCATGTTTTTTTCTGTGTGTGTATGTGTGTGTGTTGCTTTACTATAACTGTGGGGTGACCAGATTTTAAGGGTGGCGAGTCTGACGACTATCCCAGCCAAAAATTCTTAGGGAATAGGTCCAAAATTAGTCCATTTCATGAATATATATCCATAACAATATTAATAATAATGATTATTATTGGGTTTGATTTATAGTGTTTATATTTAGATTACAATTGCCATCTAACACTCATTTAAATATAATCTTAAAATAATAATATATATTTATATAATATAAATAATAAATTAATCAAAAAGTTAAATGCAAATCTCAATATAAGCATCCATCTTAGATACTTTGATGCCAAAATTAACTTATAGCATTTAAATGACTGATTTCAGTATTATTTTTAATTTACTTCATAGAAAAACTAATACAAAAGTTTTATATCCTCTATACAGTATATACAGTACTATATCAAACATGAAAATCAACATATCAGCTTATCAGTATCAGACAGAATTGTCGTGTTTAAGCAATTCCCATGCATCCTCTGCTGTAAACTATTCCATGCAATGAGCGACAGACATGGCAGGTTTATAGAGCCAACCCTGAGTAAGCGGCCGCTGTGTTAAATAGAAGATGCGTAGAATAGAGACTGCAGTAGCTGAAGGATGAGACAGAAAGTGCCAACTCAGAGATCCAGTCGCAAGTGACTAAGAGCTGATCCACGCAAGCGAATGAGCTCTGAGACGTCAAGGTTGAAGTATAAATTCAGCGAGGATGCGGCAAGACATTAATGCGGTCTTGTTTTACCGCAGAGCTGTGTGGAGACGTTGCAGTGCACGGCAAGTTCACAATACACTCCATTTGTTTTCAAAGCAAGATGAGGAACGACCTTCCCCATAGCCCATACTGCAAGCAAAGCCTGAATAAATCTCTTCCCATTAATTATAGAATCAGGAGAGGAGATGCCATCTCATAAGCCCGTGCCGGCGGGACCACCTGCATTCTGATGCCCTGTATTATGGTAATGGACGGTTACATAGATCACAGGCATCATTTGGAAGAATATTCAGCTGTTATGTAACGGCAAAAGCTGTGACCCTTTAATGGTCCGCTTAGGATTTAGCAGCTCACACATCTTAATATTACAGACAACAACAAAAAAAAAAAAAAGCATAGGAAGTGTGGGAATGAATAATCATGCGCTTTGATGTCAGCAAAAGACAGCTCATGACTGGGCTTTTTGTCACTTATTAATGTCAAAGCAAGCCTGAAAGCCAAATATGAGCTACAACATTTAAGTAATAAAGAATCAAGGGAAGATTTACACATTAAATACTTGGCAATATGAAATATTATGGAAAACACAGGGCGTTATTTATTGAAAACAAGAGAAAAATCATCTGTTTGCTATTTGGAGGGTTCAGGATATTACTTACAATATAAAAGAAACAGCAATAATAATAAAACGTCTTCTAAGCCTGCATGATTTCTAATTCACAAAAGCTTCTACTAACATCAATCACAAGTTTTAGTGGTGTATCATGAAATACGCAATAAATGCAAAGCAAGTGAAATTGAAT
The DNA here is from genome assembly GCF_936440315.1 of Barbus barbus. Lineage (NCBI taxonomy): Eukaryota > Metazoa > Chordata > Actinopteri > Cypriniformes > Cyprinidae > Barbus > Barbus barbus. The sequence continues at coordinate 15,604,384 of NC_136718.1, forward strand.
GCTCCACGAAATCTCTTCATTTAAGCGGCTTCAGCTGACAAAACGTGAAATATAAAAAAAAGATCTAAAGCTTGCTGTTCCAAAATCCCTTTGATACTCATTGTCAACTTCAAACACATTTTGCTCCCACCGCAAACTGTATAATAAACCCACTTGAAATAAACTTATTAATATTTCAAACCGACAGAGTTTATGGTGAAGTTCACCTCGCGTCAACGTTTGTCTTGAAAAAATAGGATTCCTTTAGAGAGTTCTGATGTTTCGTTGTCAAAGAATGACTCCAGAAAGGGGCAAATTCTAGGAGATTTGCTCCAAAAAAACAAGTTATACTAAAGGAAACTAACAAAACCTGGAAGGAAAAGGTTCTTCAACAACCATAGATGCTCCCATTTACCCCCCTCAGGAAAACAATGAGCTTCATTTCATCAGGCCAATGGAAAACATCTGGAGTACAATGCTGAAAAAATCTATTCAGTCTCAGCTGCATGAAATTAATATGATATTTTACAAATTAATGTAAAATTGTCTGCAAGTAGAAAGATTTGGTTGAACTGATCTCAGGTTGTGTGTACAGCAACCGCTTGAGCGCTTTACAACAGTTGGTGAGTTTAAATTACATAAGTGTATTTAGCATTGATTTAAATCAATAATTATTGCCATGTCACAGATAAATGGTTCATATTAAAAGTCTATATTACTTTGTCTAAAAATAAAATAATACCTATTGAAATAGCTAATACAAAAACATTTAATATAATATTAATTAAAAAAAAATTCAATCTATAATTTTAGGCATCACAACATACAGTGAATGAAAAATATATTCATTTTGAGATCTCCTAAAGATCTACACTTAACCGTGTTATTAAATTAGTGTTTTTAAATTTCATAAATCATGCCTTATTTAACACACACTGGGAATACTGGGAATGATATTACATGCGCACTGCAATATCTTTTCTTATGATTTTTGTTTCTATTCTGTAAAAATATGTAAATATTCTTAAAATAATTTAAATGCATTTACAATATAATTTAAGCTGGGGATATTTTTCTGAGGCTATATATTAAAAGGTAATTTTTCTTATCCATTACACAACATAAAATGCATAAAAAATGGATATTCATTTTGAGATCTGCTAAAGATGGCATTTAACAGCATTATTAAATAGTCTTTTTAAAAATTAACTGAGTGTTTGATTACAGCAAAGGTTAAATGTAAAAAATAAGGGAAATGCACAAACATAATTCAATATCCAATATCGACTGATAAACTAATATTGGCTGATAACCAATTTGGTTACCAATTTAGTTTTTTTGCCAGCCACAACTAAACGGGAGAAAGTTGCCCTCACTGTGCACCATAAACACAGACCCACACACACATTCACACAAATCCAAGACAGCACAATCCCATCAGCGCTCAAATTAATGAGGGTCATATAGAAATGAGCTGGGTAATGAGACAATTACCTCTTCCACTGACATTTACACCACTGCTCTTAATAAAGAAAGTCCTTCTGCAGAACAAAAAGAACCCAAGAATAACAAGCACATTCACCCCTTCATCAGGAATCAAAGACAAAGGCGGCGACACACTCTGAGCTCTCAGAAACGGGTGAAGAATACAATTTGGAGGGCATTAGGGGTTGCTGCAGCTGAACTGAGAGGAAGACGAATGTCTGGGGACAGTGATGAGTTAAAACAGGAGGTGAGAGATCAGGCCAGAAGCACAATTACCTGCCCCAGACACATGTGACGGGTTGATTGGGTCTGGAGGGGCCCCATCACTGGCTACAGACCAAGAGATGCTCTCTCTGAACCTGTCACTCACAGACTCTATACTGGCACACAGGGCCTTTATACAACCCTTTATTTCTTAAAGAGAGGTCAATGGCATCAGTCATGTAGTATTTAACACACACTAAATATAAAGCCAGTTATATACTGGGTATGTCAATTAGGGCTCAACCGCTTATCGGCCTGACCATTTATCGGACCCGATATTAAGCATATTTAAGGTTATCAGTATTAGTCATTTTCAAAACCGATTTCCCAATAAAATTATTTAAAAGTATTGAAAGAAAATTTGTCAGAGCCCCTGTTATTCTTAATTTTGAGATTAATTTGATCTGTAAAAATCGGTATTGGCCCTGAAAAACATATCAGTCGATCCCTAAGGTTAATACTGTACATGCACACTGCAATAATTTTTTTTAAACATTTTTTTGTTGTATCTAAATATCTAAACATTGTCACAACAATATTAAATTTACAATATAATTTAAAATATGAAGTGTATCAGACATGATATCTTAAATTAGTTTGAATTTTTTTCTTTAAACAATTTGTTTTCTTGTTTTAAGCATAAAATGAACAAAATTGACTGTTAAGGCATAAAACAATAAATGGGGTAAGAAAAATAATCAAAGTCCACGACAAAATTATGGGCAAAAAAGTATTTTATGTCTGTTAGTCTAAACATTTACATTTACATTTAGTCATTTAGCAGACGCTTTTGTCCAAAGCGAAATTCATGATATTTATTTTATCTATTAAAAAAAAAATTATTTAAGACATGGAAATTTCAAAATGTAAAAATAAATTATTAAAAGAATATTCTAAAATACATTAATATAAAATAATAATAATAATATAAGGATAATATAATAACATAAAATATATTAGTCCATTAATATGATAAATACTTGCCATTTCAGAAAGCAACACAGATGATTATGTGACTTAAAAATCACACGATAAAGGCATGCCTTTGTAAGTATTATTATTATTATTAAGATCAAATCCCAGGCAAAATACAGATGATATTTCAGAGTTCACAGTCCTTTTCTCACAACTCAGTTTGAGTTCTCTCTCAACAAACAGGTTCAACAGTGCATCTAATAGATCTCACCAACATCTAATTTTACCAAGCAAAGGTCCTATCAGATGTCTTTACCCCAGAGATAGTCTGTTACCTTGGTAGCGGTTGTTTGAGGGTGGCAGGAGGTGGGCTCAATTATAACACTGACAATGAACCACTAATCAGGTCCGAACCGGTGTACCATCAATCAATATCCTGATTCTTTACCAGTGAGGCAGTGACAGGTGAATTCACAGTCCTAATACATAATCGTGTTTGCATGTGCGGTTGGGGAGTCGTTGCCAGCTTCACAGACACACAATAGGACACTGTGGTAGTTTTAATAAAGGCTAGACAGGGCGCTGAAGGCTGTCGGAGGGAAGATTACTGCATTGATCTGTTAAGGAGCTGAGAGATTCAGGTAGTTCTCACTCAATCCCAGCCCTTCTGGCAAACATACAGTAGACATCTGCTGACCTTACAATGACTCAATGGACACGTAACTTCATTCAACTGAATTCATCTCACAATTTTTCTTAGTTAAAGTCAGTCCATGTTTTTAAAGTGCAGATGTACCGCTTAATTTACACTAATGTAAAAACTTCAATGTCACACTGCTCTAAATAAATACATACATACATGCATGCAAATAATAAATAATAATAACTGGTCTGTACCTGCAAATTATTTATGATTCTCTCTTTTTGACTGGTCTTCTAGTAAAAACATATGTATCTAAACACCATTAAATCTACTTTATGAAACTGTAAACAAATATTAATATTTATTTTTGGAAAATATATCTTTAAAAAAACTGATTATATTAAAATCTCTATTATTATTTGTATTATTATTTTGTGTGTGTATGTGTTTGTAGTGCTGTGTATGATGAGGAATATTCACTAAAACGTATATATCAATTTAGTCATTAGTACACGGGTTTTGTTGACTACTTTGACATTATCATGGTTTCAACATTGAGGTGGGAGCTGTGGAGTTACACACAAGATAAACTTGCTAATGTGAGCCTTTCCTGTGATGATGAGCCCGAATCACATCACAATTATGATCTCTATAAACAGGTGGTGACGGGGGGAATGTTACATAACAAGCACATCTAACTGCTCATCATTGTTCATTATGAAACCCTGGGGTGTTTGGTTTAATCAAATCGGCTCATTCCCAAACTGTGCATACTGTGAACTGACTGAACCAAAAAAATATTGGCCAGATTGTAGCTTCCAGATTTTCCATTACCTAAAAACACATCCAGTAGGATTAATATAATCCAGTCAGAAATTGGCTTTAACCCAAAAAAAATCTTTTGGGAGAACTTTGGGGAAATGAATGCATATCTAATATGCTATTCTCTTCAAAGACAACCTTACAAATGTCGCCACCAACGTGCAAGCCTGGAAAAATGGTTAAACTTGCATTGAACGTCTTAAATCTCAAAAAGTAATTCAGATTGTCTATGAATTATCCCAAACAAACCACACAGTCTGCTATGACTGTGTTTGGGCCTTGTTATTTTTAAGAACAAAAAAACATGTAAAATTGGAGAATAAAGTTAAAAAATAGAATTTAAACTGAGAAAGACTTCCTTTTTAGACTTCCTTTTTTATTATGACTGTTTTCTTATATTATGGCTTTAATCTCTTAAAGTATTTTTAATCTTGAGACTTTAGGATTTTATTCTTGTAAAAGGCATATTATGATATTATTCTCAAAGCTTTATGAGTTTATTCTCAAATTTAGAAATTTTCTTTATTTTAACATGGCAATGAAAGCAACAAATAATGAAGAAAAGGAGAGTAATAAGCTATTTACCCTCTGGGGCCGGCTATATCGCCGGCGATACTAGCTCGGTTTTTTTAAGATCAGTGCAAAATACACTAAAAATACTCTGTTCATTTTGGTCACACAAATAAGTGTTATACAGCAATCGAAACTGTTAAGTGTCTATTTTTTTTTTGTGTACACTCACGATTACAACAAAACTTTGTGGTTTTGGGGAAAAAAGAAAACAAACAGGGTGCGCTCTCCGTCTTCGCGATCTGTTTATAGTAACGCGTCACTAAAATGAAGTGTAACTCAGCAAATACTCAACACAGAAACATGGGAGTTATCTCTATAGAAAGCCTGAAGTGTCTACTTTCAAATGAAGTAAGTCGAAAACAAACGTTCTGTGATAAAGTAATCCGTATGAAACCAACATGATGTTCAGTCTGTCTAGTCTAACTCATTATTTCTACAAAAACTTTCTATACAAAACTTATTAACCAAGCATTATATTTTTTTTCTAAAAAATGCGAACATGTACATCCATCTTGGTCACATATTATTGTAGCACAGTTTGTGCTGAATACAAAAAAAAATACATGTTGGTCAATAGTATGTTATAAGTAGCTGAAATAAGCACAAATATCAGGGCATGTCAAAACATCTCAAGGGCCCCAAAATTCCCTCAGGCCCCAGAGGGTTAAGCTACAAAGGATGTCACATAAAATCTATGTCATCAACCACTCAATGTTAATCCTTCAAATGTGACAACCAACCAAAAACTACTATACATCCCCCATAACCCTCTTTAATTCACACTGAACCACCTGAACTCTATGTTCCCCTCCTTTTAAAAGCAACAGACTTACTAGTATATCCATTATGGGTCATGCTGCCATAAGCCTGCTGCCAATTAGCCCGAGACTCCAAAGCTCCTTAGCTAAACAGATCAGGGCATATGCTATGTTTCAAGGGGGAAACCACATGTGTATGGGCTTTAGTAACTTTAACTGGCTCTTCTTTCTCCTTATGCGGGTTCAAAGTGAGTTGAAACTGTGCAACGCACCTCCTATTATGTACAAGATATTAATATACATATAAAGATACACATACAGTGTATATATATATATATACACACACACATATACATATCTCACACAATTCACTTATTTTTCATATATATTGCAGTGCTGCTTTATATACAGTATATGTGCACGTGTATGTGTAGATAGATAGATACTGTGAAAAAATTACTCATCGTGATATCAAATAACCTTAAATAATTCATACACTAAAAGATTGAGTACATAGTGTATAAGTGCATAGTGTATAGTGAATCATTTGGAACGCAGCTAGACAGATAGAGTCTCAAGTCAGTCAAGAGTCTTGAAGTGTCAAACTTGTACAGTTCATCTGTAGCTACTGAACTGTTGGTTAATGCTTTAATACGGCTTTTCACCAACAGCAAATCTAAGGAATCATTTATCGATTTGCTTACTTCCCTTGACAGTTTGTGACTAGACCTGCAGCTTGGAACGAAGCCAATTAAGAGCGCAATCAATATCTCAGCCATTGATTACAATTCATGCGGCTGCCCCTTTGACAGGGCTGCATCTCTGATTCTGTAGGTATGCTATATATAATCAGGGGCCGTATGGAGGTCAGATGCTCTCTGAGCTGGACTGAAATAAACATGAGCAGGTTCTAATCCTCACATAGGGTTGAATACCTGACGTGACTGTGGGAACAATTCAGAGAAGCGTGATTGGATTTCTGAGGATGGCTGGTAAATGAATGCAGAACTGCAGGCCTACCTGGAAGAACGTGGAGGCAAAAAACAACACATGTCCTTTACAGGCTTACACAAAGCCCTTCTCCAAAATCAATAGTAGGCTTGTACCTTTCCCTCCAAGCACAATGTTTATAAAGGCCCCTCTGTGTGCCCATAATGAATCCCATCATAAATGAAGTTGCTGAAACAGTGATATCGATCCCTAATGGGCAATCTCCAAAGGACAATTTGTTACTCTTTCATATGTACCTCATTTTGGCAAAATAAAACAGGTCGCTGTTTTTGCCCATTAGAAAAATTACAGGATGGTACGGATCAGTGGTCCAGCGTAATATACTAGAGTGCTTCTGTAAATCTATTTACATACGATTTTCTAAATCAGAGTGCTAATGGCTTAAGGTATTCTTTTCCGAATAAAGATGCTGGTTGTTCCAGATGAGTGGTTGCCACGTGATCCAAAGCCAAACGAAAATCCAATAGTGCACTGCACTGCACCATAATAGTAACACAAGAGTGCAAGATTTTCTCTCGCAGAATACTCTCGCTTGAACCACAATGCAATTCTCCTGGCTGACAGAAAGAACATTTAATACTGTTTGATATCTCATTAGAAAATCATACAAAAACAAATGGTGTACGTCATCTGAACTACATAAATAGTACACTTGAATAAGGCCAGAAACAAGCAAGTATGCAGACGTAAGTGGATGTGTTAGTATGTTTGAATAATGATTTGACTTAATTTGCTGAACAAAATTATAGTGATGCATCAAAATTTCAGCAACCAAAAACATACTGCCGATACAGTAAAAAAAAAGTTTCAGTTTTAGCTATAGTACTTAAAGAGGGCCTAAATCATTGACCAAAACAGTTATCGGTTCACCAATGACCTGAATAAGCTACAACAAGTGACCAAAATTATACTAGAGAAGCAATATGTAAAATGTTCAGCTGAAATATCCAACTTTACAATGACTGGTTCATCACCTGTGAACATGACCTTCAACAGTCAATCAGCACGAAATACTCTTCAAATAGTTGCTCGGTTATAACAATTGACCTGATAGCGAAAATAGAACATAAAAAAAGACATCTACATTAATAACCGCTATAGCACCATGTCACATATACACTAATAATTGTCAAATAAAAATTTCTTGTAGCTATAGGCCTAGTTTTTTTTTTTAGTAAGCTTGCAAGCTAAAAGGTTAGCCTACTAGATTTGCACACTAAGAGCAGATTACCCGGTTAGCTTAGCACACTGATATCTGATTGTTCTGCTAGCTTTGCACACCACTAACTAATTAGCTTGCTATAGGGGTGGGCAATATGGCAAAAATATCATATCACGATTTTTTTTTTTTATATCATGATTTCACAATTTTATCATGATTCTTTGTCATGTTGGTACAGCCAAACTAATTTCCCTATTATAAAGACAAATCCTTTTAAGGTAACAAAATAAAAAAAAAAGAATGGTGGATATTTAGGCCAAAGTGGGCAAAGATGAAAATCTTTCTCATTATTTTATCTTTGTTATTAAAAAATAAGAACAAAGATGCACATTACAAATACACATAATATACAAATAAAACAAACAGTGTTTAGGCATATTTAGGCATATTTAGCAGGAGCATTCAAGAAATTGAATGAACAAATATAAAAATAAAACACTATATAGATTGATTCCTACTAAAGTAACTATTTTTTAGTAAGAGTAGTGAGTTATTTATGTTTTGTTGTTTTAAATTAAAGAATAAAAATTCTATCATCTGTCTGTCGATTCTGGCATAGTGTTTTATATTTATACCATCATTTGCTCACTCAAAATTAGTTTTAAACCTGAATGAGTTTCTTTCTTCTGCTGAACATAAATGCTATTTTGAAGAAGGTGGAAAACCAAACAGTTGCTGGTCCACAGTGACTTCCATAGTATTTTTTTTCCTACTATCAAAGTCAATGTGGACCAGCAACTGTTTGGTTACCCACATTCTTCAAAATATATTCTTTTGTGTTCAGCACATGAAAGAAATTAATACAGGTTTGGGACAACATGTGAGTGAGTAAATAATGACAGAAATTAAATTTTTGGGTGAACTATCCCTTTAAATGACAGTCGGCTGCATGTTTAGTTCTGTCCCTTTAAGACCTGCACGCATCTAATATACAGGCACGCATCCGTTTTTCTCCTAACTGTTTACTTTCATTTTAGACATAGCAAAATGAGTCTATATATAAACACTGTGTGCTTTGACATTATTAGCTCAAAAGATAACTTAGTTGAGTAATCAGGCGCTGTTAGACAGGCTTTTTAGTTTGTGCGCTTCAGGTGTACGGGCTCAGAAAAAGCGCATGTCAGACCAGCGCGTGAATGAAAAGTTTAACCGGCAAGGCTTTAAAACACACGCAAATAATGTACTTTTGTGACTGCGAATAAGTGCAGTGTCCTGCGAGTAATTCTACCACTGAGTTAACACTGAATGGTACACAGACGGCAGCGCCAGAACTACATCTGAAAGAATGTGTGCTGTAGCACGATACTACGATATTTCTTCAAAAGCAGATCGTGGAGACATTTTTATCGTCCACGATCAAAAATCATCATATCACACACCCCTAGCTTGCTACCACTATTCTACCACCATTTATTTATACTACTTACATTTTTGAACAGGCATTACAAAAGACTCCCATTTGGACCAACAATATGTTAAATATCTTCATTTGACAATGTTTAAAACAGGACTGGAATGGTAGTCAATTTAGCCTCCAGTGTTTTGGGTTAGACAACATTTTTTACAGGTGAAGTCCACTGTGTTTGTGTAGCCAGTAAAGACTTGACACTCTGAGGTTAAACAAACCAAAATGAAGCAGAATGACAGGACCCATGGTGCTTTTGGCTAATTGCAGTGGCATTCCCAGCTCAGTGCCCCCGATTCCCCATTTACTGAGGGAAATATGACACAAACACACACACACAAAGCATCAATTATTCTGATGAATGCGCTAGATTTTTGTACTGTCTGAATTATAAAGATCCATTGATCAGCCTGACCTAATAGCGACCAAGAGAAACGATGAAAACCAGTGTCATCAGGACAACCAGTGGCATGTGACAGCAAAAACTCAATCCCTTACATTCAAACTGCAAAATGATTGCCCGAGAATCCCTTGACCCCTATCCAAACCCCTCGATCAAAAACGACACAAATTTTTGCTGGCAATGACACAAATACAACTGCTGTGTTGCACCCAAAGGGATGCCTCTCTTTCTGTCATAGTACTCTAGCTACAGCAGCAGGTGACCAGCAGCCTATAATTACCATAGGGATTGTCCTTCGACACAAGTGCACCACCTGGGAGTCAAGAGTCAAAACTTTATTGCAGTATTGACCAAGTGCAGGCCACCTTACTGCAGCCAAGCATAAACACAGAACCAAAGTCAGGGATCGATAAAGCTGCTGGGAGCAATGCATCGCCCTGATATGCAACCGCACACACATCCAAGTCTTGCACAAACGACACTGTTAAGCCCCCATAGTAGCCCCCCTACAATTTCAGACAGTAGCCGGACGTTTCGCTCTGTTTGCCAATTTAGCACTGAGTCTTTGCTATTGGAAACTCCTAGCAGCATAATAGGATCTGGCCTTATCTGTAAACACATGCCCAATTGAAGGACAGCCTGGAAGAATGAGATTTAGGTATGGCCTGCCCAGACAAACAAGCGTATCCAATGCTGAGGAAACGGTCTCCTGAAGAGCTCTCTGAAGGCTGCCAACAGGCCACGGGGAGCTCAGAGTGAGGCATGCATGGAGAACCGTGTTTAAAAGTGGACTGGATTAGCATGGCCTGTGAATAATGGGTAGGGGTGCACCATTTGTTTGACCACTGCTCTTAATTGGACTGATATTTGCCTGCAATCGCAGACTGGCCGGTGTTCTGTTGTATTTTTAAACTCATTTAACTCAATTAAACTCATTTTTCAGATACAGTAGGTTTACTTAAGTATACATTTATTTAACATCTTTTGTTGGTTAACATTTATGACAGATAATTAGGAATGCTGTCCATTTAAGACGGAAGGTATGCATGTAATAGCCTACTGACATTCATTCAGCTTTCACCCACCTGTTTAAGCTCACTTAAACCATAACGGACTGTATTTCCGTGAGATACTCTACATGAGAGACATGTGGACTGCTGTGTGTGTATTTGAGCACTGAGAACTGATCGCGCACTGTATGAGAACTGAAGAAGTGGAGCGTGCGCGAGAGAGAGCACTTGTATCAACGCGTTTCCACCTATCGCACCTTCACTGACTTTAAGTTAATCGACAATGAATTGTGACTCCCGGGAAAAACGGGACGTCTGGTCACCCACTCCCTAACCCTTTAGGTGCTGAGGCCATTGTGTCAGATCGCTAGTTCGCTAGAAAGACAAGACAGTTAACTTAGCCTATAGGATGTATTTTGAATGTCCGGTAGTCCTCAAATAACATTTTAGTCCCGTCTCGTCTTGTTAATGAAGATGCGCATAAATTTCGTCAAAGTTTTTATCATCAGATATTAGTTTTAGCTCCTCAACATCTCGTCTTAGTCACAGAAAAAAGGTTTGTTGACGAATAATTTTCGTCGTCGTCTTCGTCGACAAAATTAACACAGATTCTAAGGGCCTGAACGTGACGCGACACACATGGTGTCTCAAATCAGAATCTAAAAGATTCAATTCCATTCGGTTTGTGATGTTAACACTGCTATGAAAAAAACAGATCCGAGTCACATATGAGCAAAATTAAATAAATAAATATAAAAATAATTAAGACACTGTCTGAAAGTAGCCTAATGGGGATATCCACAAGGCCAACATAAGAGTCAAAAATTCCCTGCACGAATCTAAAGAAGCCTTATAAAAGTGGACTATCTAGAAATACACACAAGGGCATTCCTGCCCTTCCTTAATACCACAAACTGCCGAACACCTGTTGCAGTTTACAAGAGGAGTTTCAAAGGCTTTGTGTTGAAGTCCTTCGAGTTACTCAACTCTATGACTCTATTTAGTGATGCACAGTATATCAGCATCACATTGGTTATCAGATTTTCACAATTTTATTGTTTATCAGTCTATCAGACAATTCTACAGTTAAATTGCACCTGCCATTATAAATCAACATTCTAACACAAGGGTGACATTGTAACAGCTAGGGACATACAACGAATGAAAACTATTTAGTTTAGCAGTCATTGCTCGATAAGCAACTTTAAATGTATTAACATAAAATACACAATGCCATATTATGCCACCAACAAACATATTTATTCTGAACTAGAAGGATCTTGGGTGATGAGCAAAGCCCCCAAATGTAAAGCATTTCTGTGATAAATCAGTGTTCCTGCCTTTTAGTGCGACTTTGTACAGCAGATGTATTAAAATCCACATCATTTGTTAATAAAAATTGTATTCTTGTTTTTCTCCCAAAAACCTGCAAGAACCTCACTCTTTCTGTTATCGAAGACCTTCATTCATAGAGCATGCCTATCTACCAAAAACAACTGAAATTTCCTCAGTCGTAGGTGGGGAACATGCACAAACACAAATAACATACTCCAAGACCAAGGTCTGATTTTAAATGTAAGATTTTAAAAATGCAAGAGTTTAAATGGCTCACGACACATGTTGTAGTCATTTATACATTGTCTTTAGAAGAGGTAAATATAGCCAAGGCAGCTGCCAGTGAATGCTTGTCTTTGCTAGGCGTTTGCGTATCCGTACATCCTTGACAAAGAGATAACCCACTTCAATGAGCTCCCTGGGGATGGAAATGACAGCACAATAAACAGTGGGAACCATTCACAAGTCATTTTTCACAAGCCCAAACTGCAACAGCAGGGTAGGTAGTAAAATGAGTCATTGTGCACGAAAAACGATAGGGTTGCTTGACACAGCGAGATGCATTAAATATAAATGAAACACCACAGATGGAATAAACGAAGGGAGAGATCCAATTCAAACAGAGAACGCAAGTAATTGTCATAAATGAAGCCCACAAGCTTAATTTACAACACCAAATGAAAATCAGTTTCATAAGTGCTTTGTGCAAATAGTTTCACACGGTGACCGCTAGTTAATAATTAAAACACCACATACTTTGACTAGTGACTAATGAAAGAGAGACTGAAACATTCCTGTGACAAAATCGACAGCCTTGATCTGCGGACACATCTAAAATGTTCATATCCGGAAGTCACGATTGGCTGATTCTTTGAGTTTACAAGTATTGGTGGGCGTCATAGGAAATTTAAGGTCCTCTGCAGGTTTTGTAGTGCTGTGCTGATATGCCTCTGCCTCTAGTCAGGGTGGTTTCAAAGGCCGGTGACGGCGCCATGCTAAGGGGGATCACAAAGAAAGCTAATTAGCTTTCACTTCAGAGCCTCCACCTGTTAACAAAGCCCAGGATGGTCTGAATGAACATCTACACAGACTTTGAGATCAGTTAAACTACGGATCTGTCAGACTGCTGGTAACAAGGTACCTGTGTGAGGATCTAGGTTTTGTTAACATCTGTGAGGTCCATCTCAAACTCGCCCCATCTGTCTAATGTAAATTGAGACGAGTGTCTGTTTTCACACAGCAAAGCAAGCTGAAATGTAACAGGCAGCATTCGTTGCTTTGTTTATAGTTTCTGAGAAAAGATACTGATTGTTCTGTTAATAAAACAGAATGGAAAACCAATTGTGTGTGAATACATTAATTATCTCCCCCTCAATCAGGTGTAAAGGAATGATGGTGCTTTGTCAGAGGCCGTGGAGAGATCTGGAAATTCAGGCTTTGTATGGAAACCCAATATGTACAGTTACTCCCCGAAACCCATAAACTGGAGCAGCTAGTTTTCAGCTGCAGTCATTTTTCATCAGTCGAAAAAGGAAGGACTGTTTTGATGTAGTTAACATGGATACAAACTGAGAATGACCCCCGAAACTGAACCCATTCTCCATTCCCAACATGGAGAATCATACTGACGTAAACTGCAGCTTCTTGAAGTTTGTGTGTCTAGTTTTGAGGCCTAGAGTATGCTCAACCGCTTACATCCATTTCCTGGATATCTTAGTCTTGTAAGTTGTTTTGCAAACAAAAAGACAATGTTGTCTACATATTAGACTAAGTTATCCATTAAGGTTTGTCATTTCTAAACAAACAAACTCGATAATGTGGTGACTTTTTACACATTCGTTTTCTTCTTCCAGGAAACAGAGAAAAATAAATTACCTCAACTACAATAATTGTTGTTTTAGTCGCAATAATTTTTCTATTAGCAAAATAAGACGATCAACATTGCATGCACAAACAAATTAACATTGGCTAAACAAAGTATCTTTACTGAGAAGAACTAAAAAACTATTGTTGAGAGAACAAATGTCTTACTGTATCAAGTTGCCTTATTTTTTTACGATTTCTCAACTATGTATTTTTTACAGTGTGGCCATTATATACATTTTGGTTGAATTTTTGACCAAATTCAAATTCGTTTTCCCTCGATATTTGCGACCTGTGAGCGATGGAAGCTCATGAATCCAGGCTTAATAGATCTAATCGAAGGCATTTCCATTTGAGAAAGATGAGATGCTGTCCGTATTTTCGGAATTCAGCTGCAGTTGCAAGGTCAAAGTGGGAATGTTTTCGTTTAGAGATGATCCGCTGTGTGTGTGTCTCCGCTACAGCTGGCTTTTACAACAATGTAGCATTATGGCTTTTTCAGATTTTTATTTTTTTTTTTCAGAGAATTTTTAAACAAAATGTCTCAACCTTCTGTCAAAATGACAGACTTCTCTCTGGTGGCATATACCAGACTTCTCAAAGCTTTTGGGTTGAATAAGCCCCGCCCCTTTCTCACATTATGATCTGCTTCCATCCAATCAAGGAACCTACCCTACCAATTTTTTTTCCAATAATCTCTTTCCCCTTAAATGTAGCTCACAATGCAGATCTACTGCTAGTTCTATCACATCTTGTCTTCAACATTATCCATTATTCCGTGCGGCCTAAGTGATGTCATCAAAGGAGCCGTTTCAGGGGAAGAGCAAGTTACTACCTTGATGAAATATGAAGCATGGAATATCATGAATCATTCAAAATAAGGTGGATTACACAAGAAAATGGGGTCAATTTTAAGGTCGCATTGACTTTTCACACTCTCAGGTAAATTAATGCAGTGTTGCGTTTGCACAGAATAGTAGTTCGCTCCTATAGCTCAGCCATCGCCATAATCCTCCTCCATATTAACAGGCCTCCTCAACCCCCTTCATCCTCCCCAGAAACAATGGCCCAATTTATTCAGCTTCCTGTCTTTCCCACATCACAGGACAATAAACAATGGCGAAATTAAAAAGAGAGAGAGCTAAAGAGAGCACAAAAGAGAGTGAGAGATGGCAGGTCAGAAAAGGTAAGTGAGAAAAGAGCAGGAAGGACAGACGAGAAAAGACAAAAGAGAAAGGACAGAGGAGAGAAGTGAAACCGGAGATCTGGGGCCATTTATGCGCCCTGCCACCCCACATCACAGGCCAGAGTTTGATGAATGAATGGAAAAGCATCCCAATAATAGAACTGACCAGAGCGGTTGGGATGATCGCCGTGAAGTGAAGGGGTCGGGTGGGGCAGTTGAAGAGGAAAGGTCGGAGCTTTGACCCTGCACTGGACTCATTTGCTTCAAGTGCCAAAACATTCAGGCGAAAAGGTGCAAAGGATAAAGCAGCGGCTATAAACGCAATTACACAATTCCAAACTGTTCGTGCATTCACTTCCAAGAGCCAAACATGAAGTAACTCAAACCCTAAATCAAGTGTGACACACCAACATTTTATTCCAAATGACTGCCATGGAAAATTTCTGCGACCAAACAAATTGAAGCCTCTGAGAAAAGAGAGTGTTCACCGCTCGCTGTTTACACAACCCTCGATCACCAATTTTGAATACAAACCTCTGCTAAAAGCATTGAGTTGAGACAATAAAGCTGGGCATATATTTGCATATCACAGAGCTGGCTGGAGCTAGGTGATAAAACACATCCATAAATCTGGATAAACAAACTGAGGGCCTGCCACACACTGATACAGAAAGGGAGGGCTGCCGGTACTGTGGCTAAAGGCGCGTCTTCAGTCCTTTCAAGCTAATCTAATCAGAGTTAAGTGTAATGAGGCAAAGTGGTAAGCAAGCTGGCAGGTCTACATGATAGTCGTGGCGCTTCATAAATCTAGTAAGAGGAGTTCCCTCGGCGACAGCGATTGCTTTGTTGTTTTGATGTTGTTAGGATAAAACCTCTTGTACAATTAGCTAGACAAGCAGTGCGTTGGAGTCGTGTGCTAAATCATAAACAAATTTTCTTAAATGCATGCAGAAGAATTGTGGATATGCAATTACGTACGGTTTCAGAGACACTGTGCACCTACTTGTTTCGAGGGGGCGCCGTTGAAGGTCCTGTGCAATTGGTGGCC
Source organism: Barbus barbus (assembly GCF_936440315.1). NCBI lineage: Eukaryota > Metazoa > Chordata > Actinopteri > Cypriniformes > Cyprinidae > Barbus > Barbus barbus. Next base: position 15,620,306 of record NC_136718.1, read on the forward strand.
TAAAAAAATCTTGGCATGTTAATGCAGTAATACAGTTCTCATTTAGCATTGCCAGCTCCTTGGCTAGCATGGTGAGTAACAAGGTGAAATGATATAAAAAGGGCAGTTTTAGTTTTTAAAATTTGCTTTAGGTAAAGACTCTTAAGATTCAGGGTTGACGCTTAAAAGATTCTTCAAGTATGTTATATATAATTTCCTATGACAATGTAAATCCAGCAAAATTTAATAAAAATCTTTAATAGATTAGACTGTGGTCAATGGATCTTCATTTAATATTAAGAACTTTTGTGTGATTTTGGAATGTCATTTTCATTGTGCATATATGATCTGCTCCCTGATGATGATCTGGTTACTGAAAATACTGGATATAGTTTCAGCTCACCAAAAAATTGCTTTTACCACAATACCATTTTTTGGATTTAAATGCCCAGTAATCAAAATGCAGAACTGATTTGTAATTGCTTTATTTCTGCCACAATGACACAACTAAATGATGATTATTATGCATAATATTTTACTTACTATCATTAATATTTTTTTTATAATTTTAATTAATAATTGTCATGATATAATATAATGATAATAAAGATATTATTAATACTACTAATATTATTAATTATTATTTACATTAAATTATTTGTATTAATAATAATACATTAGCCATTTAAATCAGTTAATAATTTAGCAGATCATTTTTGTTGTTACTGCTGTTAATAATAGTAGTAGCAGTAATAATTATAATAATTATTTATTATTACTTCTTGTTGTTGCTGCTGTTACTATTAAGTTGATCAACACATTTGACTCAAGCATAAATAGCTGCTAGGCAAAAAGTAAAAAAATTATACAAACAGTACATTAAAAATATGCATTGTTCAAACTATTTTTCCCTGAATGAGGGTTTTCAGCTTTTTAGAGGTTTTGAATTGACAGTTTGAAAGGGCATGACACTTTGGCTGTATGATTTAAAGATGCCCTATGAAGCTTCTTAAAATGTTTGCCAGTTTTGCATTGCTATATTTAAAATGAATCCCATTTCTTGGAAAAAAGTTCCACTGATGAAGCCTTTAAAAAGATGTCCAAAATGTTTTATGCTCTGAACCTTAGGAAAAAGGAAGCTGCTGAGCGGAGTCTGGTGCTGTCAGACACAGTTCATCCGGGCCTCAGACAGTCATAAATTGGGCACTGTCAGTTTGGTCTCATGATACAGGCAGAGGAACAGAGGTGGCCAAGGTCTGCTCCAGCAGCACCAAAAGTCTTTTCCAGTGAGACACAAGCTGCCATGCATCTGCTACTGGGGGAAAAAAAAAAAAAAAGGAGGCAGCTGGAGTCAGACGCACAGAGGGCCTTTCACACCGATCAGAACACAGAGAATCCGTGCTCATATGGATCTCCATACCATCACACAGCTTATTTAATATGATTTATTTCTAAGAAGATTTGTGTTCACGGGCTGCAAAAAAAGAGACTAAAATGAAGGCAGAGGTTGAATTGACTGCTTAGTTTCACTCTAGTTTCACATGGCTGCAGGCCAGGAATGAAGAAATTTCAACAGTACCATCCTCCCATTTCAAACTACCCGTTGCAAGTACTGACCAGCTCCTGTCCAAAGCGCCAGATGTCCCAAAACCCCTCTCATTACGTCCTTGGATCTGGGGCAGGCAGGTTGTGGCTCTCGAAGGGGGTGACTGTCAACAACTATTTCAACTTTATCCATCATCTGGGAGGTGCTTGCGAAGCCGCAGAGCGCATGCTGAAAAAGTGTTGAATCGGTGAAAGAGCTCGACTGTTTCCGTGACCCCCAAGGAGCTCATTTGCAGTCTTGGTGGTGGCCGTTTTCCCTCGATATTTGCGACCTGTGTGCGATGGAAGCTCATGAATCCAGGCTTAATAGATCTAATCGAAGGCATTTCCATTTGAGAAAGATGAGATGCTGTCCGTGTTTTCGGAATTCAGCTGCAGTTGCAAGGTCAAAGTGGGAATGTTTTTGTTTAGAGATGATCCGCTGTGTGTGTGTCTCCGCTACAGCTGGCTTTTACAACAATGTAGCATTATGGCTTTTTCAGATTGCGGCACATAAACAACATACAAAGAGGCTACAAGCATCTACAAACAAAGAAGCTAGCTCAAGCCCACGTTTCTTGAATCAAAAGGTCAACATTCCTGCATGATGACACCATGCTAGTGGTCCACATTCTGTTAATATTTTGAAACACTCCCAACTTTGCTTCTCGATGACAAGCTGGAAGGAATTTCGCAGGGAATTCTCAGAACGACACAATAGGAGTAATACCGAAAGGTTGTGCTTAGGAATGAGGTCATGTATGTGTAGAATTTAGGCATTTTTAAACATTAGTTCAGATGCTTAAGGCATGTTGTTTACTGACCCCTTTCCAGGAATACCTCAGAATACTAAAGATTCTCTTTAATACGCCGATAAATACTAAAAACAAGCGGATGAAGGTGAACGCAAGGAAGAACAAGGCTCTTGGGTGCTCAATGACCCTTAGATAACATAACATAAAAACAATCAGTTAAAGGTTCACTCAGTAAGTTTTTGTTTACATTTTGCTGGTTTTTGTTTGCTCTGGTAGTTTTGGACTTTATATTATCACTTAGGTGTGTGTAGAATTTGAATACATTTTTCATCTAAATAAAGTCTAAATAACAATGATGAACATTTTAATGTGTCAAAGGATTACTGTTTCAAATAAATGTTGTTGTTTTTTAAATCTTTGTATTCATCAAAGAATCCTGATCATAATTTATGTGTCCTCCTTACCTTCAGAACAAAAATATTAAACATTTGAGATTTGGATGCTTCAGAAATTTGGTTGATTTGACATGGAATAATCCTATTCATTTCTATGTGTGATTTTATTATTATTATTATTATTATCAAAAATATTAACTGAGGAGGCACTCAAGTTACAACAATAGTGTTGTTCGGTAAACTTTAAGGAGGTCTGCAGTTTCAATATAACATCATGCAGGGTCTCTGAGGAAAGCGCTGCTGTATGACACAGCCAGAGCAAACACCTGTTAACAATACTCCATTTTAAGCTCCTTCCACCAATGGAACAATGTGTACAAACGGACATTCTTCACATTCCCTTCTTATTTTGAATTCTCTATTCATACAAACACATGAGCCATTACTGAGACCGATATATGCTGACTTCAGTGTATTACCTAGAATTCATTAAGAGTGCTTGTTTACATCTAAATACAAAAGTTGTTCTTCATTTGAGCTAATTACAATTCTTCGAGTTACAGTTTGTTTGGTCAACACTGGCTTCCACATTATACCCAGTTCAGTGTGTTGGTCTGTGTAACCCTGTTAAATAATGCATTTCTGTTTGTCTGTAACTGGAGCTGACTTGTCATAATACTAAACCACTGCTGCTGCAATAGCTCACAGTCTCCCAGCCTACTATTTATTCTATAGATAATAAAGCAGGCTGAGTAAAAATCTGCCTCACTTGTGGATATTGGTGCAGACACATCTGCCTCCAAGCTTCAAATTTATATTAATACCACAGTACTGTCCTTGCATTCAAGTTTATTATCGGAGAACTTGATTTTTATGGCTGAAAAATAGTCTTATGCTTGCTGCATGCCTCAAAAGACATGCAACTCGAAAGCTTATGCTGATCAGGGACTTGAAATGCAGGAAAATCTGGTTCAGTGGTTTATTCACCCATTTAAAACATGTGAGTCAAGAGACTACTCGGACTCTTTTAAAAAAAAAAAAAAAAAGCATGAGGGCCCAGAGAGGCAACAGCTGAGGAGTACTGAGTGAAGAACAACCAGATCTGGACAGAATGACATTACGTCAAATTAAAGCTGATTTCAGGGCTCTGAGAGACTTTTGTTTGAGATGTCGACATGTCTGGCTGCAGAAATGAGGATGCGCATGTAAAGTCGTGACCAGCCAGATAGAAATGATTTTTCTGAGTGCATTATGAGGATTTGGTGGTTGTGTCAAATCCTTTATTGAGGAATAAAAGGACCATATAAAAAAAAATAGAGAAAAGAATATTATATAACCACTTACATCAAGTGTAATTATTGCTACTCTGTGAAGAAGAAAAACTAAATACAAAATTGGGCAAAAGTAAATTTTTTGTAAAAATTTTTTTAAATTAAATTAAATTAATTAAAAAACAATTGTTTAAAAAAAAATGCAAATAGCAGATTGTTTCTAAGCCATTCTTTTCAGATTTATATTGAGTATCAAGGACAACCATGACAAAATAGAGAGATCATTGGTCATTATTCTAATTCTATTTAAACACACAAGGCACACACATCCACAGGGCTAACGATAAAAAAAAAACTCTTTGATCTCTGAGACACTGTTCACATCAAAGGTTGCATTGAGTATTCTAGATTTAACGTCATTTCACTTTGATGGTCTATTATGATATAAATGTTAATAGGCAACAAAGAAGTGGTTGGCTAATGCAGTCCAAGCGAAACAAGATCTATGTAGCATCAGCTAAACTGGGCTTGAAAAGTAATTTGCATTTATCCCCTTTAAGATGAGGATGCACCTGCCCCTTCACCTTGGCTTCAAAGCCGTGGCTAGAATGCTGACGTAACAGGACGAGGCTAGCCAGATCAATAAGCTGTTAACAGACCTAACCATCATGGCTATCCGATACCCCGTGCAGAGATCTTGACATCCAAGAATTCTGATGAGGACATAGTGTACTAATCTCGTGCGGGCAGGGTGTAGAGATGAGCTGCCGCAATGAGATAAGTGGAGCATTTACTGTACGCTGGCAAGGTTAGGAAAAAAATACAATCATTCACTGTCATCTAATGCAGGAGATTGTCTCTAGGCCATCCATTTCAGATTTAGATGGAGTTTACGATAACTCCCTGACAGCCGGCCCATCATGAAGTGCTACTGCCATCGTTTAATGCAGAGTGAGATGTTATGTATCATTTAAAGCTCTTCCAACTGCATGAACAACTCTATAACTCTGTAGAGCCAGGCTAGTTTCAGTTACTGACTATTTGTTGCAAAGCCCCAGACATTTTACAACTCGCCCAATCATTATATAAAGCAGCAGGGCTTCCAGGTGGGACAATAATACATTGACTCAAATCCAAACGTCCAATAAACCATTACAAGCTTTTTCCTATGCCAATTATGCTTTTATAGACACCCAATGAAGCATGGCATCAGTAAATCAGAAAAAAAATATATAAAGGAAGTCAGAAAGTACAAAGGAAGTCAAGGAAAATGTCAGGAAGAAAGGGAGGAAGCTGCAAGACAGGGATGCAGGAAATCAGGAAGAGATAAATGGAAAGAAGTCAGGAAAAAAGAACTGAAAAAGTGAAGAATCAGGAAGGAAGGAAGGAAAGTAAGAAAAGAAGCCAGAACAGGAAAGGAAAGGAAAATATTATTTTATTATTGCTGTCATAATTTATATGACAGTTTTTGGGAAGGAATTTACCCTCTTAAAGAATCGCCATTGAACCACAAGCAAGTTCTCTTTTTAGCTGGTAGCTCTCTCAGCCCACAACTCTCTTTCTTTCTTACTTACTTTTAGTCATTTAGCAGACGCTTTTATCCAAAGCAACTTACAAATAAGAAAAAGTAACAAACTAAAAGTTAACACTCTGTAAATACTCTATACACACCCATTTAAGAAAATACAGAAATCAAATAAAATTGACAAATGCATACAACAACAACAACAACAACATTTCAATAGTAAACATATAAAGGAAAAAAATAAATAAAATAAAAATAAAAAGCGATACTTATATCCTTTGCCAGTGTCCTAGCCCGGTGGAGTCGCACGGTAGAGTCGATGGTCTTTACACTCTTTGGTCTTCACACTAAGAGGGCTTCATACGAGGGCTGCCGCGGTATAATAACCTTATTTATACCCATCTAACAAATCACTACTACAATTCAGCTGAACCCACTTTCCTAATAACCACTAAAAATGGCCAAGCAAGTGCACACACTGACAAGATACGCGATACAGTATTCTTTATCATATATTCAGTATACTTTCCAAGGCATGCTGGGATATTGAGACTCTAGGAAAATGCAGTGATCAGAATAATCTGAAAAACTCACATGCAGCTGCTCCAGTGACATTATATAGAGGAGAGAAGCTGAAAATATCCCCACATCCTCTAAATGTCCTTCAAGGTCAGACTTTGACTTTGCGATGTTTAGGTAAACATAGCAGTGGTTTGAGATTAACACCGGCTAGCAGTCGTTCAGTCAGCGTGCTGTTAGCATGAATTAAGACTCACATTCTGAGGGGATGAGGAATGTTTATACAGGTGAGAGATGATTTCAGCTGTGAAACTAACATGATCAGTTTAAAATAACCAAGAGGCACTTCTGTAAATAAAGCCATACGAAGCACCTGTGATAACACTACATGCGAGTGGCAGGAAACATCTGCCGAGATCGGAATAATCACAAAGTGAGCAAACAAATAGCTACCGTCTACACAGCCTTCAGGACCACACAAATCCTATCAGTGTAATTACCTTTCATCTCAAAAGGGCACTAGAGAGGAACAATCCATATTCCTGTCCTAATTTCTAATTTTCATGCAAAAGCATGCTCACACACACATTGAGTGCTCAAGAGAAGGGCAAGTTATTTGCAGGCATTAAGACTTCAAAAGGCCATCACTTCTCATTCTCCAGTGGTATGCACTACATGCCAGCACAAGAATAATAAAGACCCCTGGATCACAGAAACAGTCACAATAAGGCAAATGGGGGGATATTATACCACAGCCCACCTCTCTGGTCCTTTGAAGAAATAAATTTGGTTCATTAACTTTGTTACAGCGTTTGCTTTGTCCACTCAGGAGACTTCACACCATTGCTTTTCTCATCACATGCAAACAGTGCTGCTGCATAACAGGGCTGCATCTCTACCCTGAAAATAAAGCAATTTCTGTGTTATTGCATTGACTTTTTTCTTTAATAATGGCCATAAATTATTTAAAAAAAAAGGCTATTGGGAGTGAGTTATTAAGGACTATTAAAAACGTTTCGGTCATTCAAAAAAATAATGCACAAGGATGAGAAGCACATTTTCATTCAAATGGTATTTAATCCACACTTATAGCAAGGTTTACATAATCTTTTTTGAAATAGCGAGAGCAATAGCACTGCAGTGAGAGAGCGAAAAAGAAGTTGGGCAATCGAGCTCAAAACACAAACCAAAACAAAAACCAAAACTAAACTTAATTAAAAGAAAGCACAACTAAACTGAAAAAGTAAAAACAACAAAATAAAATGCAATTAAATTAAAAATATACAATATAAATAGAAATAAATTATTTAAATAAAAATAAAACAAAATAAATTTAAAATAGTTTATGAACTAAAACAAAAACAAAAATTAAACTAAAAGCAGAAAAAACAAAACATAAACTGACATAAAAACAAAAAACAAAATTACAATAAAATATAAATATAATATAAAATTAATTTAAAAATAAACAAAAATACAATAAAATAACAAGATAAATTAAAATAAAAATTAAAATTGAATAAAAAATATAATATCAAATAAAAACAACAAAAAAAATTTTATAAATCGAATGGTCCCCTCATCTCACCAAGCTTCATTTTTTTAAATTATTTTTCTCATTCTTCTGCAAATAAATATAAAACAATGTAAAACATCTGCTTTAAATGTGCACAGGTCAGGGATTTTCAACCTGGCAGCGAGCGCTTGGCTTTATAAGCCCTGGAAATCACCTTCCCAGTTCTCTGATGCTTTGTAATGCTATATCTCCTTATCAGCTCCACAGCTGCTTTCCTCCTAATCCAGATCACTTTTATTCATTCAGTAAAGCTCCTTCAAGTCACAACCAAGTGCAACAGGAAATCTCCCTCTTTTTATCCCCCTCACTTGTTGATGACGGGCACGAACACAATCAAACATTCTCTGTTCATTTGTCACTTAATTATTCATGTCCATTCCCCTCACAGCATAAGCATCCTTTCATTTCCTGCTGCCGCATAAACCGTCAAACTGCAGATGATTGCTGCGAATCAGACCGAAAATATCAAAGCCCATACTTGGGGAATGAGATATCAGATCATCATATAGAAAAACACCTCCCAGACTGCTTCAATGAACCTCATCAGCTGGTGGGGCTAAATGCAAATGCTGGCATGGGTCACAGTGACCATGTATCTCTAGGGGGCATAAATATCCAATACAAGCCAATTAAGTCGCATACGACATATCAGTGGAAATAAACACTAAAAGTCACTTTCGGTGATCTCAGCCACGCAATGCAGCAAAGAGAGGAATTATGACGTCCACATTTTAGCCGGGTTTCTACAGGCGCACTGTCATTTCCATTGCCACTAAGACTCCACAGACAGATAAACAGTGCTGGAATGGTGGAATATTCCAGTGACAAGTAGCGGTGAAACAACAGAAGCCCTCTGCATACTCCCGCTGACAGCGAGGCTGATAAAGTGGTTGAGTGCATGAGACGGTTTCTGCAGGGAGAGGGTTGAGATATGCCTTAATATTCCAAGCAGATGCTCCTTTCTTGGGCTCCGCCACCCGAATCCACCACCCATTATTATACATTTAAAGTCACTTTTAAAAAAAAAAATCTGTCAGAACAATAACATATATTCTCAGAAAATGTATCATCTTAATATTAATGGTTGAGTAAGCGATTTCTGGAAGCTAATGTTGATATTTGAAATCACCAAAACAAACACACCCCTACCCCAAAAGGGTCTCGGGCCTATTTTGATAGCTCCGCCCCACACATATGTAATCTACGCAACCTAGGCAACGATTAAGTTATGTGATACAAAGCAAAACGATGTGTTCAAAGAGAATAAAAAAATTATATCAAAAAGATCGGCCCTGTCTGTTGTTTATTAATTCAAGCGGTGATGTTCTACAATGTTGTCCGTTGACGCTGCATGTAATCATGTCACTGGAATTCGAGTGATCACTGTCCCATCGACAAGCACGACAGCGGCCGTTGGCGACCGGATGGGGCGTGTCCAGCGACGCGACAAAGTTCAGAATACTTCAACTTTACGCAAACGAAGAGCGACTTTCGGGATCGACAGTCAATATGAAAAAAGACGGTTGAGCTCATGTGATAGTTCTCCTCTCAGCCGTAGATAAACATACGCAATGGAAAAAAGTAGGCTCTGTTTCACATTCATTTTTGTTTGTATGAATGGACTTAATTCATATTTATATTATATTTAGTATTTTCTTCAGATCGCAGGCCTTCCGCTCCCTAGTTCTCTCCGGCGCTGGAAAGCTGATCCGATATTTACACGGGTCCTACTTCTTGCCTTATCGTTCTGCAAACATTTTCCACTTTTGTTTTTTATCCGCCATCTTTATCTTTCTGTCACTTGGCTCGGCTGTTCACTGAAAGCTCTCTCCTTCATATCATGACATGCACCTTACTGCTGATTGGCTACAAGTATGTTTTGGTAATCGGCCCCGACTCAGTTTTCTAAAGCATTTTTGAAAAATTACATACCCCACCTTTAAAACAAACTCATCTTAATATCCTTTGCAGTATTTCGTCAGTACATTTACCATTTGAAGGAATTTTACATATTTTACATTGAAAATTAGACAAAAATACACATTGAGAACTTTTTTTTTTTTTGCGGTTTATGAAAGGAATCTTTAAAGAAATTAATAAAACGTGTCCTGAAAATGAACAACTTGTGAAGAGCCAAGAGTGAGTGTTACCAACAGAAAAAGAGTTTTATTTGCTTCTTTGAGGCAGGTTGAAACATGCAAACAACAGGCTTTCAATTACACAAGGACAGCTAATAAAAAAAGCCGGTTTGAAGGGAGGATGAAATGAGGATGGGAGAGAAAATGCATTCTGCTCCTGTCAAATCTGTGTAACAGCCGCTGGAGATGATTACCACTGAAAAATGTATTTCTTATTCTGCATTTGTATGAAACTTTGGGAAAGGAACTGAGGGTGTTTGCATAAAAAAAATTGCATGAATGTTGTTTGGTGACTAAGCAATGAGCTCGAGGCACTCAGAGAGATGAACAGACTTCAACAGAATGTTAAAGCAGCTGTGGTATGCTTTTATAGGTGTATGTCAGCAGCAAACGTGCAAGTAAAGTTATACGACCGAGTAGCTGCTTGTGACAGACTGCTCATAAGCTGCGAACATTTTAAAGGAAACCACATTAAAGCTTCCTCACTGTTCTACAAAGCTGATATAACCCCTGTCTACTCCATAAACTACTGTAATCAACCAGCAGAGAACGAAACAGATTTACCTCACACTGCATAGCTGAAGAAAAGGGAGACCCCCCCCCCCCCCCCCAGGAAAAATACAATGCAATAATGCTGAAAGTGAGAAAAATTTCAGTTATGGTTAATAAAATGAGGCATTTGATCCTTTGTCATGACTCAGGAGAGTGTGCAAGTAAAGACAATAAGATCAACACAAGAAAACGTTGCCAACAACACAGTATGAGTATCAAAACAATTGCTGCTTCATAATGCCACACAGCATCATGACAGGAGGACTAATGTAAGTCAGCCTGTGAGTCAGTAATGATACACTTCCTCACCCTTCCTCCACTTGCACATTAACACAATGTGTGGAAACTGCACCATTGCGTTCAATCAAGGCCGCACTCAGACAATGGCTTTGAGCACAATTCCACAGATGTACGTGAAAAAAAAAAAAAAAAACTTAATCTGGCCCGGATGTATGACGGCAGTGCCTTTTTATTCTAATGCAACATCATGGTTATGAAATACAGAGCAGATCCAATGACTCTGCTCAGAGATTAAAAGAATAGTTCACCCAAAATTTTGTCATCATTTACTCACCCTCATGTCGTTCCAAACCTGTATAAGTTTCTGTGTTATGTTGAACACACAAGAAGATACTTCAAAGAATTTTGAAGAACCAAACAGTTGGTCCCCATTGACGTCCATAGTAGGGAAAGAAATACTATGGAAGTCAATGGGGACCATCGCCTGTTTGATTACCAGCATTCTTCAAAATATCTTCTTTTATGTTCGACATAAAAAGGAAAAATAGAAACATAAGAAAATTTTCATTTTTGGGTGAACTATCCCTTTAAGCACTGAAACATATTCAATAATAAAAATCGGTATACTTATTACTGTTTTGTTACTATTAAGGTAAAAAGTCAGAGACTGCTAACAGAAATGTATTTGCAAAGCAATACACTTTTTTTCCAACACATTTTTCACATAATATTACAAACTATCTACATGTCTACAACAAAGGTTACCACCCTTTACAGTTTCTACAGCATGTCAAAATAACATAGCTGTACACACATTCAGGTTCATTTATATTTGTATGCTGTTGTAGGATATCACCTAATATTAATATGCAGCTCCAAATGCACTTCATTTTATATTTTTGTAGAAGATTTTAAGACACCTCTGCTTTGGCTCCAAAACCCTTGACCTTGAGGATTATTTTATTTAGAACTTTACAAAGTAATATTGCTGTCCACATGTAAATGTATTACCATTGCAAAAAGGTATTTCCTGGACCTCCACTGGACCTCTTTAACTGAATACCCCCGATCTTCACAAATGTGCAAAATAGTAAACATTTATTAGTCACATATGTCATAACATTTCTTTGTGAAACCTGGATTTTAGAATTGTGAAGGAACCATATTTTCAGTGTGGTCTTTTGGACACTACTGCATGTGAGAGGGTTGGCAGAAAAGGTGTGGGGGTGAAGAACAGGAAAAAACGGAGGAGGACATGACAGGTTCGAGTGAATATGTGGGAGGCCAAGAAGCATCACGCCATGGAATAGATAAGACTGGAAAAGATGAGCATGAGCCACAAGTCCACTGGGCAGGCAAGGACAGTCGATAAGGAGAAGATCTGTAAATGTACGCTCATCGGCACAGAAAACTCACCGACACATGGCAAACTATGCTAGCTAATTTTAGACCCTTCAAACTTCAACTTTACACTTTCCTTCCTTCTAAAGTTTCCTTCCATTGTTTCCTTATTGTCTTGAGCACCACTTGACTATAACTGTAACTATGCTCTACCATTTTGGCCAATTTTACACCTTTGCAACCAATTCATCCCACTAAAATTGGTATAAATACCAGCAGCAGCTCTGCTGAGCTCAGACTGGCCTAGGAGCCTTGAGCCCAGCCAGAGGATGAAGGCCCTTGAGCTTCATATCAGCCATGTAGAGCACTCAGCAAGTGTTACTTGCGGCTCGAATTTAAGGCTAAATTGTCTCCTGGTACCATCTGATCCCTTTGAGCTGGCCTCTTCTATGGACTCATCAATGATTGAGATGGTATGAATTAAACATAAACTGAGGGACAGAGAGAAATCACTCAGCAACACACACACAGTACACAACACGGCCTCTGATGCAGGAACACTTAAGAAACTCAGTTGATCTTTCTGTAGAAGTAAATATGAAAATGTTTTTTTTTGTGCACGCTTATACTTATTCCTATAGTCTGAAAGTAGAACCTCTTTTAATTGTTTGACTGACTCCTCTTTTGATTAGACTGTGGTCTATATTATGTTATATAGGCCTACAATATTTGTGATGCTTATTTTAGTATGGCTGTATGGCACAGTGGTCAGCTACTGTTGCTACTGCACGTCATAAACAAAATTGGATTTTATTTGAATATTAAAATTCTAGCTGATATCAATAATTAGTGTCATGTTCTGTCTAATACAATTTGGAGATATTTTATCTAAATAAACAAAAAAATCAGTGTTATTTTATATACTATTATCGCTTTTAGCATTTTGACTATTTAATTTTAGATAAAGTTTTAGTAATTTTGATGTTTTTTGTCATTTTCATCAGTTTTTTTTAATGCCAAAAGTTTTTATTAGTTAATTTTTATTTAGCTCAATTAATGAAATATTTTTTATGGTTTTCGTTTTAATTTTACTTACTGTAACTATAATAACCCTGATTTAAGAACACAGCATAAAAAATGGTTATTCATTTTGAGATTTGCTAAAGATCTTTTAAGAGGGCAAATGTAAAAACATAGAAAATGAGCATGCATCTAATATCAAATATCCAAATATCAGATACCGATGATCCAATACATAAAATCATAGCAGATAATGACCAATCATGATATGATGTGTTAAAACAGCCTACTTCTTCCTCTTCTTAGCTTAATATGCATAGGCAACTATAAGAAAACTATTCACAAGTGTGTTTTTTACTTTTTTTAAAGTAACCCCAACATACTTTAGCAACACTGTCGATTTCAAACAGCATACAAGCTTTCAGGTGTCCAGTCCTCTTGCTGAGTCACAAGACAGACAGCATAGCACAGATTTAAGAGAGTAATTGAATCAATTAGACTGTGACTCAGTTCAAAGCTGCAGGCTTTGACAGCTTTAACAAACTCACACTACGTTAAAATAATCAGTAAGAGACATCTGATGCTAACCCGTTCACTAATGCCAATTTACACTGATTAGGAAGTGCGAGGAGAACTACATTTTCATATTAGGTAATCCACTCTACTTCATTTGCAAACCCAAAATAAACAGATGTAGAGAGTGCCCATAGCAACATAAAGCTCTCTGATTAAAATCATCTCCAAAAGAGCATTAAAATGGCATAAAGAATTCGAATGGTGATCCTTCAGGCAGGCTAACATGCTAAATGAGGTGGACAGTGGGCGAAGAGGGGAGGCTGGGAAGTCAGACGACATCTGTGCTGCAGGCAAAGAGGATTACATACACAAAGTTCAAAGCTCTAAATGTTTAGAGTTTACAGAATTATAAAACCTATAGCATCTGCATCAACTTATAATTATGTCAAGACACTGTGAGGTCACAAAACTAGCCTATGCACACACTAAAGGGTCACACTCTCTTAAAAGAACAACAAAAAAGCACTTGTTCACTCTTAACTTCTTATATAATCCGGAGTCACATTCCTGAAATCTTAATGCTTATATTAAGATTTGACAAGTGCACGGTTTGAGATCGTAACCGAAATTCTGGTGTCTAAAACAGATAAAATAGGATTCTGAGTTAGGATGTTTCTGTAATACAATCCACAGACGGGTCAGGTTACACAATAACACGAAGTTATTCTAGATTTCTCCCTTATCTGTTCAGTAACCATGGAGATTCAGTTAGAACATGATAGAATTCTGTCTGTATTTTACGGCCTCTGTTCCTCACCTGTCCTGAATGCTCAGGTTTCAGCTGCCTTTTGTAGATCCTCATTATTTTTCTTCAACAAACACAAGATTAACAGTCTCATACACCTGTAAACACGTGTAACCAGGCTTTATTTAGCAGCTTAAAAAAAAAAACATGGAAGTCTCGAGGGAAAGTAAAAGTATCTACCAGCTACACAATAAATGAAATCGTTGTGGTTGCCCACAAACAGAAAGCATCCAGTAGTACCAAAACTTCCTCATGATGGATAGTCTCAATTTCCTCCTGTTGTGGTAACGGTGATAAATGGCTTCAGTTAAAATCCACTTTTTCCTTGAGAGTCCCATTTAATCAAAATGCCAACTGTGTAATTATAAGCAAATGCTAGTAATAGAATATGAGGTTGATATTGGCTAAAACTCTAAGAGCTGCCTAACTATTCATTTTTCACCTGAAATGTTTTTAACCCAGTTATCTTCTTCCATATTTCAAACTGTACATTTGTAAACTATGAGCTAGCATTCTTATTTGCATATTTATCAGGTCAATAAAATGACAGGACTATAATAATAATAATAATAATATGTGACCCTGGACCACAAAACCAGTCATACGTCAAGTCATACAATCATACCAGTCATACAATGGTGTATGGGTTAAAATGATCAATTTTTCTTTTATACCAAAAATCATTAGCATATTAAGTAAAGATCATGTTCCATGAAGATATTTTCCTAAATTTCCTACCGTATATCCAACCTTAATTTTTCATTAGTATTTGGACAACTTTAAAGGAGATTTTCTCAATATTTTTACAAACCATACATAGAAACCTTACTTATTGAGCTTTTAGATGATGTATAAATCTCAATTTCAAACAATTGACCCTTATGACCCCTATGTTTGTGGTCCAGGGTAACATCTGCGTGGGAATTTTGCCATCCAGATCCTCTCTGGTTGAGTTTTATCATCTAGTCGTACTGTATTTAGGCTACTTAAATAGCGCTTTACAGAATATAATGTTTCAAAGCAGCTTCATATCAATAGACAGGAAAATAACGGTGTTAATGTTGCCAAATTCATCAATTATGAAACGAATTCAATTTCCAGTTGTCACGACACGACAAAGTTTCTCAGACTGTAGCTACTTTAATAAGTTAGGCACTGAGGCAGTTCGTGATTGGTTGTCTGTTGCTAAACATCTTAGCATTCAAGCACAAGCAGTGCAAAAGCGACGCTAATCCTCTTTCAAAATTACAAATATGTAACATAGCTTAACACAGGCTTAAAACTAGCAGTTACTCAGGTTTTAAAAGGAAACCTCGGGTTCAGTGTAGTGTGACAAACTGTTGTCTCGGTAGTTCAGGTTTTAGAAATTAACAAACTAACCTGGCTTTACTGTCTTCAGACGGAGGGGTTCGTGAAAGTGGCGGATGACGGCGAGGGTGTCTCGGTTTGTCAGTCCGCTGACAGGCGTGCCGTTCACCTCCAGTAGCACGTCTTCGGGACCAGGTAGCCTGCCGACATGGCACACTAACGCGTCCGACAACACCTGTCCCAGGTGCGGGAACTCTCCGTGCTCGGCTCCCCCGCGTATCTCCAGCACGGCGCTGAGATCCCCGGCGTTACCCCACGAAACAGCGCATTCCTGCACTTTACTGGACCAATGTTTCTTCTTTTTCAGCGTCTTGGACATGATTAATCCCTCTAGTAAACGAGTCTTTAAAAAAAAAAGGAAAAAAAGGTTATTTCCTTATGCAAAAGCGTTTAGAGCGCTGTAAAGCAAAGCGACTTCATTCCCATGTCTTGCTGAAAAAAAGAAACCTTTTAAAACTTCGAAGTCGGCATCGCTCGGTCCTTGAAATATATTCCCTCTATGGTTCAGTCAAAATTCACGTACATTCATCTGAATTGAATCACGAGCTCACACGAAGGTAAAAGGGCTCTTCATTGCCTTGACAAAATCTATGGCAGACCTCACCGCTCACCAAGAAGTGTCGCCAAATATCGTCTTCAAACGATCTAAACAAGCGCTTTCTAGGAGAAAAAGACACGGAAATAGCAATAAACTACCACCCGAGGCTGGACAGCTTACTTTATCCAGGCACATAAAAATAATACAGCCTCAAATCGCTTCGTAATACCGGCTGATGAATGAAACGCCGTAGAAAAACACTCACATCCGTGTGTAATCCCTCGCGATCAAGGGCGACTGTTGTTAACTTGGGTTCCGCGCACCTGTTCCAATGACATCAGCTACCGGCGCGTTCACGGGAAACGACGAACAACACTGTACCTGGATCTGGAATAGGCTACACGATACAAACTAGGTCCACTGTCCGACGACCTTTGATTCTTGTAGAAACGCCCTCTTGTGTGGCTTGTTGTTGTCTGTGTGGAGCTGTCAGCGCCCGTTGGTCATTAATTGTAGGCGCAGCTTTGCAACTTTGTAGTCATTTTCACCTTGTTACTTGCGCCAAACGAGGGCAGCGACTGTCAGTGGCGCACACCGACACCAATGCAGAGCGGACGAGAGCAGAGCAGCCAATCAGAGCGAGGGGGCGGGCTTTCCCCTACTATTCACAATACTAAACGTAAAAAGCCTCTGCCATGCTGCCAATTTGTTAAAGAAAAGTTATATGTTGAGGCTCTACAGAGTCTTTATACACTAGAGTCTATAGCCTATATATAGATGATAGTAAGTGTAAACGAGGGTTTTTTAAAGCTTTATCCACAGACCCTCAGTGAAACAGTTTTCATTATAAAAAATAATTATTTATTTGTGTAGCAAAAATGCAGCTCAAAGTGTGCTTCACACGAAAACAAATAATAGAAAAAACACTTTTGTTTAATTGAGAAATTCTATGAAACAGAATTTGAATTGTTATATAGACTTATCTTCTTATATAAATATTTCTATTTAAACTCTCTCCACTTCACTGATCACTGGATGTAAAAGAAAATAAATGAACAATTTCATAACATATTGTTCTGTTATTATGATTTCATATGTTGAATGGCTGTGCATATACAGTACCTTATAATTTCACACCACCTGTAATACATTTTTGGACATCAACATGATTTTTGTATACATATAGTGTTATTTTCCAATATCAACATGCCATTTCTTTCTTGCATTAAGAGTAGTTTTAGAAAGGCAGCACAATTAAATACTACTATATAGCAGTCTTCGTATCAGGCATTAAAATCAGATTAAAGCTAAGCTTCCAGACATAATTTTGTATAATAGTGCCACCTGCTGTTGTAGTATAGAATTGCACTCGATACATAGAGTAGGGTAACTTGTGAAGATGCCCCACTTAAAAACAATGTACATTTATTTGTTTTATTAAGTTGCATAAATCAGTATGTACAAAATGATGAGGCAATAGAAACTGAATAAGTTTACATTTCGCACATCAACAAAATTAGCTAGCAAATTTTTCTGTCCATTTTACCTCACTACTGGCAATTTACCATCGGAAAATAAAATAATGTATAAATGAAATTAAATGAATTAATAAATATTGGCCATATTTTTCTAGATATGTAATAGCATTAGCAGCACTATGAATTCAATTCGAATGATTTCAATCAATTCCTCTATAGATGAAATCTACATCTGATCAACTTACTGAATTACTGAATAATAACTCCATAAATTACAATAGACATTACATTAAAAATATCAACACTCGTAACAACTTCAAACTCTGTCACAATTCTCATGCCATCTGACCCAATGAGTCTAAATGTACTTAATCACTTCAAAATAAAAGCAACATTTTTTCCTCAATAAATATGTGTCCACAATTCCCTTATTTAAAAAAATAGACACAAAAACTTAAATATTCAACATAAAGAATTTGACTGCAATTCAGAAAAACAAACCACTCATGGCAACAGTGAAAATGGTTCTTTACTTAAGTTAATCATTAAGTCAGGTGGGCAGTCAGTCACCCTCACGGTCATTGCTCTCAAATTCAAAATCAAACCTTAAACAAGTCGCTTCTACCAAAAGCAGCTAAAAAGATTCTTTTCCACCTTTATTACGGTAAGGTAAGGATGAAACGCACTCACAATATATACACAAATATCTACAATATATGTCTACAGCAAAGAAAAACATTCTTGGAGCAAGAGACAGGAGATATTTATATATTATGGTCCTCAAAGTCTTTCACTTCAGTTCTACTAACATACATGCTGTATTTTTGAAAGATTGTTCTATTGAAATGACTGTGCTAAATGTCATTTGTCAAACCAGTTTTGGAAATGTTAAAAGGACACCCTCATGGCTGTACAGGCCCAGTGCAACAGCTCCTCTGGCTCTGACCCAATCTGTTGTACGTAAGAGTCTATTTTTCTTTCTGTACTTACAATCAAGTCTAACATACTTTTAATGCTTTCACATTTGCTGTTATACGAGGGTAAAATTCTGCTTTGTGTTTGCATGAATGGGCAGATGAAGAAGGATCAGGTCCATTGGCAGTCATCATTATCCCAAGCTTGCTGGCTCTCAGCACCCTGATCGTTGTGTCTCAGATAATATGGTGCTTTATTACCAAAAGATCATCAGCTCAGATAATCACAGGCTCATCTTCAAATGTAAATGGTATGTGAAAGAAAAATGATCTATCATATTGTTTGAATGCAAATATTAGATGTCAAATATTTGAAGCTTGGTTTTTTGAGGGCAAATCATGAGAAATAGTATGTTGAATCTACTTTTAGAAGGGGACCCTGTATCTTTGGACACAGACTTTGGGAACATGCGGCCTGCACAGGATGCTCTGGATCCATGGGAGATACCTGCTCAGTGCACTCTGGAGGGGGTGGAGCTGCTTCAGATGGGACGTTATGGGCCAATCTGCATGGGTCAGCTAAAACAAGACAGCATATCCACTGCTGTAGTGGTTAAAACTCTTAAAGGTACACAACACAAATCAATCATGAAAAGGTGCCTTCTAAGAGTTTACCACAAAATTACAAATGTTGTATATATCTTCTTGTTTCAGATGGGTCAAATCAACCGGAGGCTACTGAATTTGTGGATTTTGTCCTTTTCCACATAGCAGTGAGCAAACATGAGAATATAGTCAAGATGTTATACTGCCAGACACGCCGGATGCCCATGTACCTGGTTTTAGAGGCAAGCGTTCCAGGGAACCTCCTGCATTTTCTCTGGAGTCTTCCAGAGGTAAAAACACCTACAGTATACTTGCAGAAAAAAAGGTACAAAACTGTCACTGGGGTGCTACGCTTTCAAATGGTAGTAGTATGTATGGAAGCCTATTTCTGCCACAGAATAAAAAAAACATTGGTAGCACTTTACAATAAGGTGTCATTCGTTAACATTAGTTAATGTATTAACTAACATGAAAAAAACAATGAACAATGATTACAATTATTACAATATTTGTTAAAGTTAGTTAATGAAAATACAGTTGTTCATTGTTTATTCATGTTTGTTCACAGTGCATTAACTAATGTTAACAAACACAACTTGTGATTTTAATAATGCATTATTAAATTCTGTAATTAACATTAACTAAGTTTAATAAATGCTGTAGACGTATTGTTCGGTCTTAGTTCATGTTATGTTGTTTACTAATATTAACTAATGAGCCTTATTGTAAAGTGTTACCAAAAAAATTACAAAAAAAAAGGTAATTGCAACTTTTTATCTCACGATTCAAACTTTTTTCTCACAGTTTTTGAATGCAGAATTGTGTGTGTGTGTGTGTGTGTGTGTGTGTGGGGGGGGGGGGGGGTCAGAATTGTGAGACAAAATGTCACAGTTACCTTTTTATAGATTACAGTCACAGTTCTGAGAAAAAAACTCCGAAACGTGAAATAAATACTTAGAATTTGGACTTTCTCAGAATTCTGAGTTTATATCTCACAATAATGTTCTTTTTTTGGCTTCTTTTTAATAAAAAATAAAATGGGTAATTGCGACTTTTTATCTCAGTTTCAACTTTTGTTCTTTCGGTTTCAAGTTTATCTCACAGTTCTGACTTTCTTCTCAGAATTTTGAGTTAAGATCTCACAATTCTAACTTTTTTCTCAGAAATGAAAAGTTTATATCTCGCAATTCTGACGTTTATAGTGATAAAAAAGTCAGAATTTTAATAAAAAAAAAAAGTAATCTTAGCATTTTATTTTTTATCCTGTGGCTTCCTTAAATATATACTTTTAAATGAGTATTTAATTAATTAGTAAAATTATACCTTTAAGGAACTAATATGTAGGTATTATTAAATACCTAAATAATTATTAAATAAATTTAGCGCTATTACCTTAGGGTTTCAGCCCAGTGACAGATTTGTTGTATGTTGACAAAGAATATACGTCTCATAACTAAATGTTCTTCTGAATGTAACTCTTACTGAACAGGACAGATGTGGCACAAGTGATAACTTCCAGACGTTTTCAGAGAGGTCTGTTTATCTTGTAGCTCAACAGGTAGCAGCAGGTCTGGTGAGTCGTTTACCTCGTGTACTCATACAGTCAAACCAAAATCATCAGCAAGTCATGTATAAATTCTTTAAATGATTTATTAATGATTTTTCTTAGGACTATTTATACTCCTACCACAGAATTATTCATGGGGATGTCGCAGCCCGGAACATGTTGATTGGTTCAGGGCTCTCTGTGAAAGTCTCTGGATTGGATTTGGCTTTTAAAAGCCGACAGTCCAGAGCGGTGGACAAAGAACAAGAAGCCAATGTACCGGTAAAATGGAAGGCCCCTGAACGGATGATGAGGCTTCCCCTAACAGACAGAAGTGATGTGTGAGTCAATCAGAACTTTAAACAAACAAACAAACAAACAAAAAAAAAAATACTGCACTTTGACCAATGTGCTAAAGTTTTGCTGTCGTACTTCTTCAGATGGTCCTTTGGAATCCTGCTTTATGAGATGATAACCCTGGGTAGTATTAGTTAAATTTATCAAAAAAAGAATATAAAGCAAACAAGTTAGCAGACTTATTTTTACCTTCCTTCTTTGAAAGGGTCTCCTCCCTATCCTGACCTGGATCCATCTGAAGTGCTGCCAAACACTTTAGCCCATTACCGGATGAAAAGACCAGAAAACTGTGGAGCCCCATTGTAAGCAGACATATATTGTAAGCCTTTGTATTTGTTAATTATATTTTACACAACAGGTATATAGTTGTTTTGCTCCTCTATGAACAGTAAGTGTTTAAAAAAAATCCTGTTAGGGGCCGTTCACACGTCGCGCTTAAAAACGCATGGAAAACGTTAGTTTCTTTCTCCTTCTTTCCAAAGCGCTCTGTAGCTTGCGTTCCAGTGGCGTCTGCCGTTGCTAAGCAACCATGACCTGCGCTCTCCATGAAGACGCGGAAGTTTCAGCAAAGGATAAATAGATTTCCAGCACTAAAAATCGCTTGCAGTAGCTCTGCTACTGAATTTATTTAAAAATGTCTATCCCTAGGTTGTACAGCTATAGTCAGCTCTTCCTTCATCTTGGCTGAGCTTTCAATGTTGTCACGGGAAAGGATGAAGGTTGGTTCTTGTCACATGACCTGCGGTGTCCTTGCGGTATTCTGAAAAGTTGGGCTGTATCCGAAATCGCCCCCTATATCCTCATTCACTATTCCCTACATTAGTCCACTCACACAGTTCACTTGAAGGAATCTTTGCGGCTCCGTATGAAGTCGAACAAGCCTATTATGAGCGCGCATACCGCGTATCTACATTTGAAATAACGAACTAGAGCGCGCAAAAAACGCGACATGTGAACGCCCCCTTAAAACAAATGACATATTCTGGCATGTCTTGCAGGTATGACGTAATAAAGTACTGCTGCATGTGGAACTTCAAGGACCGGCCTGTGTATTCTGCCATTATTCGGCTTCTAGACTCGTACAAATACTTTGCTGACACAAAACCACTTTACGCTGGACAGCAAATGAACGTCTGTGAATACAGGAGGAAAGCAGGACTGCCTCCATGAGATCTATTCAATCAGAGAACACTCAACTGATCATTTCTACAGTGCATGAAAATGGCACAACTGATTCAGTTCCATTAAGACTGACATCAATAAATAATAATAGTCATGTCGCAATGAGCAGAATGTCACTAGAGGTCGCCCTATTTCTCGAAACTGGAGATGGCATGCATAGTGGTCAACTAATTAATTTAAATGCTTCCAGCTAGAATTAGTTATTAATGTAAAACCAAAAATATTTTTTGTCGTTTTACTTTTTTTTTTTTTAATTGAAGTGGTGGCTAAAGCCATGTTATTTATCTAAAGTGGGGTGACCATATAGCCTCTTTTTCCCCATGTATTTCCTGGAAGGGATTTCTAAATTAAAGACTTCAGGTTTTGGCTTTATTTTCTTGCTGGCATGCTCTTTGTGGACATTTACAGACATTATAGACCCAGTCATTTTAGGAAATTTAGAAATCCCAGGCAGGACATACACAGGAAAAAGAAGACATACGGTCACCCTGTTATGACAGATTTCTTGTTAACAGTAGGGAGGGGTATAAAAATAGAAATGATAGGCCTACTCATGTTCAATTATTTCTACAACATGTTAATTGCAGTTCAGTATTTATAAGTAAAAAATCTTGGGGATTTTCTTTCTAGCTTTCTAGTGCCTCAGTGTCCCTCATCGCTATACAAGCATTTGTTTATATTGGTCTTGCACCAATTTTCATGTAACTGTTTGCTGAATTAAATGTTCTGACACTTCAAGTGACAGATTTTCTCATTAAAATAACATAAAGCAACATATCTGATCATCTTTTTTTGTCTATTATGGGACAGATCATCATCTTAACGGACTCAGTTTGACTAAACCTATAGTTATAGTTTTTTGCTGTTACACAAAGGTGAAAATCCTGTAGTATTTTGATGGAAATAGATGCCATGGTACACTTTTGAAAAGGTTACACCAGCTACATCCTTTGGTGGTTGACCTCCAAAAAACACAAACAATTTTTCTTAATACCACTAAATTTTAATAAAAAGTAACCACAAGTGGTGCACAGAACACAAAATAATGCCTCGATACTGTTATGTTGCAGGGTGCCAACTTCCCACTGAACCCGTGAACAGTACATAGCAAATTCAATGTAAGATCACTCGCTAAACTCAAGCAATTACTGATAACCGTGAGTCAGGAAGCAGAACCCCTTAAAACAGAGGTTAAATTGTACAGATAAACTCATTTATCAAAATTAAACCAACCGTCATATTGTTACGAGGTATGTGTTTCGAAAGGCCCACCTAATATTATATGGGACATAAATTTTTTTTAAGTCATACATTAACCAGGAAATAAATCAATGATGATAGCCACTACCTTAATCATACTGTAGTGTTTTTACATGAAATTACACAGATCATATGCATAAAAGTCCCTTATGGTCATTATTTTTTTAATTAAGCAGAAATTTTGATTATGATTGAGAGATTTTCATTTTTCAGTTTCTTAAACAACCAAAAAGCAGTTATTCTACAAATATAAATTCCACAGCAAATTTGACAATCTCTGCTCTGCTTCTTGCCTTTTTGATTCATTTAGGCAGAACTGTGCAACAAACACCACACATAGTGTATCCAAGACCATCTACTGTGTCTCTGTCAACATGCCATGCAAACACATGACAATACATGAGAAGCAGAGGTAAAGAGCATTTCTCATTCTTAGCGATGAAACAACAGCAGCAATCAAGATGTCCATAAGCCTCCTAGATCATGTCGATTTCATGAAGTTCATCACCTCAAAACAAAAATGATTTAAAATGTATTTTCTGAGTTTCTAAATTGGTTTGATTTTCCTTTGCAGAAAGCAGAAGGGGACTCTGTGACATATGAGCCTTGTAGGCCATTACAACTTTACACTTTGCTGCTCCACAGGGTTGTTGGAAACAATATGTAGGAAACTGACCATAACAAGTAGTAAACGCATGCTGGAGGAAAGGAGGAGCAAAACACCATGGCAACTCCTAGAAAAAGAGTGGAAAAAAGTTGAACGTAATTCATTGTGCATACTAATTTCCCTATTTTTACATTTAACACGTTCTTAATCTTTAAAAAGCACCAATACCTCATACTACTAAAATCCAATCTTTAGCAAATCTCAAAATGAATGTATTTCATATTGTACTTTATAGTGTTGTGTCTGGATTTACCTCCGATGTAGACCACCTTTTTCCAGGCCTGAGACTCCAGTACTCTGTCATGTGGGTAGAAGTTCTGACTGACCATGAAGAGAATCATGGCCACTGTTAGGATTCTCATTACTGCCATATTTCCTCCAGTCAGCAGAGAAACACACACCAGGATGGCAGAGGAGTAGATGCATGGTAGGCCACGGTACATGAATGGGATTCCTGCAGAAAACAGCAGACACACTTCTAACTGACAGCCACTTTATTTAGTGATATACACAGTTACAAATAGCTGTGCTACTTATATATATATATATATATATATACACGTACGTGTGTGTGTGTGTGCGCATGTTTATGTGATTTATGAGGACACAAATTTGTATAATGACATGGGTATGACAGAGGTATTACAATATGAAGGTGGTTTATGAGGACACTGCCTATGTCCCCGTAATTCAGAAGGCTTAAAAAACATACTAAATGGTGTTTTTTTGAAAATCTAAAAATGCACAAAGTCTCCTGTGAGGGCTAAGTTTAGGTGTAGAGTTGGTGTAGGGCAATAGCACACACAGTTTGTTCAGTATAAAAACCATTACGCCTATGGAGAGTCCCCATAAACCACAAAAACCAACATGTGTGTGTGTGTGTGTGTGTGTGTGTGCGTGTGTAAATAAGTTTGGTACAAGTTCCTCACCGCTGGAGAAGAAGCAGAGACGAGTATAGACAGACAGCACATAAAACATGCACAGGATGTTATCCAAAAGACTGGTTGTCCTTAAGATGAGAGATGTTGCTATTCCAAATGTTGTGAAATCAGCAAAATCATCCAACTTTGCACCTGAAGTACAAAAGACACACACACACACATTGTTGACACTGACACAGTCTTAAAAACTACATTTATGGTGCAAGACACTGGAAAAAACAGCAAGACTCAAAGCAACTGCCATGGATGCCAGCTAGAAATGCTGTCAAACTTAAAGGAATAGTTCTGTTACATCTTCCGCTGTTCTCTTTACGGACTCTTATTTGGAAGTGTTCCGGTGCTCTGTTTTCCTGTCTCCATAGTCACCCTCATTTGTTTTAATGGTAATTCATTAGCCTCACCTGTTCCTCATTAGCCCCCTGTGTATTTATACCAGAGATTGTCTTACTATTGGGAGATGAGAGGGTCTGTATTACTTACTATTGGAGAAAGCATAACAGTTAACTTGGAGCACGTGTGCCGTAATAACCACTTACATTACAACCTTGACGTCATTGAATTTTAGTCAGAGTTGTATGACACTTAATCACTGTTTACGGATACCATAGGTATGAATGAAAAGTGCGCAAAAAGTCAGTGAATTCTCTTATAAAATCACATTTTTTGAAAACTCTAAAAAGGGTTCAATCCAAACGTATTGCTTAGTGTAAAACATGTTGAAGATTAGCCAACAGGCTGTCGATTCAATAAATGATGAGCTGTTTCCTCTAAAAAACTATTTATTCAGTGTAGTAAAGCCTTTCCTCCATTAGTCTGACTGACTGCTGAAGGTCTGGGAACTTTGGTCGCTTTGAATGGCCAAGGCCCGCCCCAAAAGGCCATATGACTGACACGTAAAGCAACAAACACATTTAGTTTTGTGCTGCGTCATGTTTAGGGGTGTGGAAATGTCGCCACAATAACAGACCGGTGTGTAAAACTCTCTGACATATTTTAAAGATTCTATGCAGTGACATTTTTCACATACTTTTGTAAATAAAGTGTTTAGTTGATCCTGATAAGCGCTCCCTCACGTCTCTCGGAAATCCTGTATAATCTAACCAATCCGATGACGACTTCGAAACTCCTGAAGTGTTTCCAGCTAAGTGTACCGTATATGCATCAGACATTCAGCCAGCGATCCATGGGCGTGACGTCTGAGGCTGAGACTATTCCTCCATTGACATCCATTCAAATAAAACGGCCTCTGGTCTCCTTTCCGTTAGCATTAGCCATTATGCTTTTTTGGCTAATGGTTGCAGGCTTGTCTTCTAGTGGCTTTGTTTATACCCCTGTGGTTCAGTCTTGGTTTGTTGGTCGTTGTCTATATATTCTATTGTATAGCTGTTGTGTGGTTCTGCCTGTTTGTTTATTAAATAATCTGCTGCATTTAGATCCTTGCTTCACCTCATTCCTACCAGATAAAGACACACGTTCACTCAAAAATTAAAATTAACCATGAGAAATCTTCATGCTACTCCAAAAGAGCTTATCATAATCTACAAACAGCATTCAGGACTCGCTTTATCGCTATTGAGGTTGCAGTGTTTTCATCAGGTTGGGACATTTGAGTGTGTCCAAACAAATGGGCAGGAATTTCAATCTTGTGGTCAACAATTTGAGCAATGTCAGATATGCTGGAGGTCCAAAGCATCAGGATTTAACAGACAATCAGAACATAATCCCCCTGAATTAGGCTGCTTCATCACAAACAAACTGTTCAATTGACAAAAAAGGGAAGCAAAACAACACCCATTAGTGAGACCATGCAGAACAACAGGCAACAGTATGCAGCTCAAGAGTACAAGTGACTTGGCATTGTGAGGGCACCGCAAAGCTATTTCAGGCAGCTGAGTGGACGTGACCACCTGCACACAAGCCCCTGGTTTTCCACTACAGAGCTGGCAAGGCTGTGTGGTTTGTAAGAGAAAGCCTACGTGTTTTGTTTGTTTGTTTGCTTGATACAAAAACTCAAAAAGTAATAAATGAAAGCATATTTCACTGACTTCATTTTAAATATTACACTAACAGAAAAAAAACTATGGATTTATTTATTAATATTTTTTATTTAATTTAGCAGAAATGTATGGAAGCCCGTTTCCGCCACTGAATAAAAAATTAAAAAGGTAATTGTGACTTTTTTCTCATAATTTCTTGATACAAACTCGCAATTCTGACTTTTTTTCTCAAAATTGCATGATATAAACTCACAATTCTGAGAAATAAAGTCAGAACTGCAAGATATACTTTTTGTAGTCCTGTGTATCTGTGTAATATTATCTGTCCTTATTCTAGTTCTTAGTGGATTCTTACATAATTTAAATTCTTTGTAGTTTTTAATTTAAATTTTTAGTAGTTTATTTAATCCTCTTTCATCTGCGTTTACCTTGTAGTTTGGTGTTGTAACACCATGGTCCTGGTAAAACACACTGTATATGGTGGTAATACCTATAATATGACACTCATTTATTGCATATTTTAAAACAATAATGTAATAAATATATTCATTTATACATTTAATGTTTCAAAATTTAGTTAAAACTATATATATATATATAAAACATTTAAATGCTAATTGCTTTTCCAAGCAATTTTCCAACTGCCTTTTGTTTTGTTTTTACATATTTACATTTGGGTTATTAATCCAATGAATAATTAAGGATTACTGATTAAGGATTACTGTTCCTTTCATTTTATTTATAAGTGGTGCTCTATAAGGGGACTGTAGATGAAACCATCTAAAGATGTCTAATGCAACAAGCCTCACCCCTGGCCCCACTCACTTGTATTGAAGGACACTCAACACTACTCACCCAGTGCAGAACACGCATTTAGTTGCCTAGCAACTGCTCCATCCGCCAAATCCAGCAGGTAACCGATCAGAACCAACCAGCATGCGGGATGATGATGGCTGTGAATAACAATGGTGGCAGGGTCATAAAGAAAGTACAAAACAGTGAGAAAGTTAAACAAAACAAACTTCACTTTAAAGTGCAAACTTTTTTAGCTGTTGTTTGAAATTCCTTCTTTCTACTTTCTAACACAACATTCACTTTATGAATTTTTATTGTTATATTTTTGTATGCATTTGGTTTTCTCTGTGAAATCAAAAGCATAAATGCATACCCATTGAGACTGCAGAGGATTGAGGCCATGCCCATGAGCATGTTGGCAACAGAAAGAGCGTTGGCAGCATTTTTACGGGCAAACTCCTTTAGATGCACCCAGTTAGATCGTTCGTTCAGGAGCAGTTTGTTAGCGTCCTGGAAAAAGGCTACCAAAAAGAAACATGAGCAATTACACAACAGCTCCATTTATCAGTGCATGGTTTGGAGAGTTCTCAGTTACGTAAAAATATATTATGGGAATATGAACTGACTGCATTCCACTAAAGTCAACTAGTTAAACTTTAAAATATCTGTTAATTAACTCTAAAGTGCAAATTCCTCCATAGTCTAAACATGATGTTTGTAATTATTCACTCAATCTCTCTAAAACATAGTAATATCAACATATTAAATAAATGACCAACAATGACTCTCTCACTTATTGCAGAAAGTGTTAAAGCCATGTTTGTTGAAAAAAAAAAGAGAGAGGGAAAAAAAATCTAAATCAATGATTCTCTTTAAAGGATTAGTCCACTTCCAGAATAAAAATTTCCTGATAATTTACTCACCCCCATATCATCCAAAATGTTCATGTCTTTCTTTCTTCAGTCGAAAAGAAATTAAGGTTTTTGAGGGAAACATTCCAGGATTTTTCTCCATGCTAGACAAGATAAGACCCTTATCGCTAGATAAGACCCTTATTACTCAGCTGGGATTGTGTAGAGCCCTTTGAAGCTGCAATGAAACGGCAATTTGGACCTTCAACCCGTTGGCCACCATTGAAATAGGCTATTTCTTAAAATATATTCAATGACACACTGGCTGTCATAGCATGTTTCATAACAGACTAGGGATGCCACCCGTCCCTTAAAATACGGAATCATCCCGTATTTAAAGGTAAAACGATGTGTCCCGTATCAAGTCAATACGGGATGCGATTTGTCCCATATTTTACAAAGGCCAACATATTTGAATAAACAAATAAGTATTTTGAACTGTTTATAATACTAATACCAATTATAATGAAATCAAATTTCATAAGAAGTATTAGGGAAGGTCATTTGCACGTGATTACATTTTGGCGTCTTTGTTTTCATAGTGACAGAGTTTTCAGAACGTGCACCGTTAAAGCCCTTTCACATGCGCTAAACCTGTGCAGTTTAAAACATCTAGAGCTCACATCTGCCCTTTGAACACAAGGCTCTCAAGATGTAGGGCTGAATGAGAAAGTTATCAATGTTTTCGGTCCAGTAACTAATGATGAACGCGGAGTTTGCAGAGAAACATTTGCTTACGGTGGGCTGTCTGACTTAAAGGGATAGTTCACCTCAAAAATGAACATTTTGTCATTGTTTACACACCCACAGGTTGTTCCAAACCTGTAATAATTTCTTTCTTCTGTTGAACATAAAAGAAGATACTTTGAAGAATGTGGGTAACCAAACTGTTTGGTCCCCAATGACTCTGATAGTATTCTTTCTCTACTATGGAAGTTACTGAGGACCAGCAGCAGTTTAGTTACCCACATTCTTCAAAGTAGGCCTATCTTCTTTTGTGTTCAACAGAAGAAAGAACTGTTTGCAGGTTTAGAACAATCTGGGTAAATTATGACAGAATTTTCATTTTTGGGTGACATCCGCACTTCTAAAGGTACAGGATTTTTTTTTGTTAATATAATATTCCATATCAGAGCTTGGTAGACATAAATATTTTATTTGTAGACATGATTAGACAGATCAATTAATAGATTATAATTAATTTTAGACCCTATTTATTAATCATTTATATTAATCATAAATATACATAATAAATAATCATATTCTTACGTGTTGGTTTCTGTTTAGTTCCTGATTTTCCTTATTTGGTTTTTCCTGTTCTGGTTTGGTTAATCATCGTTTATTCTATTCACCTGTTTCATATTAATCATCTTGTTTGCTCATTTGTTTGTTCCTTTAAAAGTCCTGAGCTCTCCCCTAGTCTTTGTCTGAGTTTGATGTTTAATAAAAGGTTAAAGTGTGTTGATGCTACTTTGTTCTCCTGGCCGTTTGTTTTTATTTACTACAACCACTAAAACCGTAACACGTCATATACAATTTGGCATTATAAAAAGTAAAAAAAAAAAAGCTACATTATTTAGATAAAAATGGGACAAATAATTACATAATAATGTAGTCTTAATTTAAGCAAATTAATAATTTTGTTTTTATTAAATTATAAGAATTCATCCCATCCAGGTAATAGCTGTAGAACTATCCAAAAAGACTAACAATAATTAATAATGATAAATAATCAAATTTAAAATAGCAATATTCATGTGTTCTGTTGCAAGTTTGCAGACTTGAACAATGTTAAACATACATTAAATAATTAAGACTAACAGGTTTAGTATAAATATAAAGAGCATTGTATAATAAAGGTATTGTAGTGTAATATTTTGCGAAATGCTAAACTATATACACATATATACATATATATATATATATACATACATACATACTTATATATACACATACATATATATATACACATATATATACACACATACATATATATACACATATATATACATACATATATATACACATATATATACATACATATATATATACATACATATATATATATATGTATGTGTGTGTGTATATATATATATATATATACATATATAAAAGAAAAACATCACCAGCTGTAAATTCAAATCTGCGTTTGCTGGCTGGCACAGAGCCAGAGACACACGTTTTTAAAGCAATACACATTATAAACAATCACATACGATTCTGTTGAGCTTATGAATGCAATGACCAATCAGAGGTGTTCAGTTGTGTCATCGCTAAAACATGCTGTTTCGTCACAGCGTGCGCTGGCTGGTTGGATTCTGAGTAATTCTCTCATCAGAAACAACAAACTGAAGATGTACGAATGTAAGTAAGATATTAGATTATTATGGCAGTTTTTGAGAGTGCTTGAACTCGCTGGACTGAAGTGAAAATGTTCCTTGAAAATGTAAATGTTCTTTGCTCTCTTTTTGTACAATGAAAGTGTTATAAGCTAATCAGTAACTTGCAATATTTTTATTAAATTCACATTAAATACACATTAAATACAAAGTCAGTCATATTAAAAGTATTTAATGGTATGACACCTGTAACTGGTACTTAAGTAAAAAAACGGGCTTTTATGCATAGTTAATAGATTAGTATTAGGCTTCTTTGCCCATCGCTCATTATAGATCAACTAACATAATCTATAAGGGAAAAAAAAGGGAAAGGGTGTGTGGCCAAGTATGGTGACCCATACTTGGAATTTGTGCTCTGCATTTAACCCATCCAAGTGCACATACACCTGGAGCAGTGGGCAGCAGCGCCCGGGGAGCAGTTGGGGGTTTGGTGCCTTGCTCAAGGGTCTCACCTCAGTCGTGGTATTGAGGTTGGAGAGAGTGTTGGTTATTCACTCCCCTCACCTACAATCCCTGCCGGACCTGAGACTCGAACCCACGACCTTCGGGTTACAAGTCCAACTCTCTATCCATTAGGCCACGACTGCCTCATAATTTAAAAGGAAAGGAAAGGAAAGGGAAAGGGAATGGGAAGTGGTGTTTGGCCAAGTATGGTGACCCATACTCGGAATTTTTGCTCTGCATTTAACCCATCCAAGTGCACACACACAGTAGTGAACATACACCCGGAGCAGTGAGCAGCCAATGCTGCGGCGCCCGGGGAACAGTTGGGGGCTCGGTGCCTTGCTCAAGGGTCTCACCTCAGTCGTGGTATTGAGGGTGGAGAGAGTGTTGGTTATTCACTCCCCCACCTACAATCCCTGCTGGACCCGAGACTCAAACCCATGACCTTCGGGTTACAAGTCCGACTCCCTATCCATTAGGCCACGACTGTGCCCCCCCCCCCCCCCCCCCCTCTTTTTTTTTTTTTTTTTTTTTTTTTTTTTTATAAAAGGAGCAAAATGCATTTACTTACATTTGAGAATCGAGATATTTCACAATATATTTTGGGGATATATCGAATAATTTTTTTTTTTTAAATAAAACCCCTGCTGAGAAAAACAATAGACACATTACAAAATTAGTTATGGTTTTACTTGTTATAATGGTCTCTTGGTTGGTCTCTACTGGTAATTGGTTGCCTTCTATTGGTGGCTTGTTAAAACCAATAAATCCTAATGAAATATGTCCCAAAACACACTACAAAAAAAAAAATGATAATAATTTTAATGGTTAAAAGTTGATGGTTTGTAATGCTTTGTATTTGAAATTGAAATTTGTAAAATTTCTGTGATGGTTTTATTGTTTGTTTGTTTTTTCAGTAGGGACATAAGCCTATATCAGTTATACAATGGTATTGTGGCTGCTGTGTGTCACATAAAAATCATGAGAGTCTCTCATTATTTTAAAACCCCTCAAAAATAATGAGTGCATGATGCCCCTGACACTACAATACAAAATTACTAAATGAAACATTCATTTTAGTTGAAATTGTTATAGATTACTTCTAGAGATTGCAGTGGTACATGACATGGTGAAAAATGACTAAATGAATAATATTAAAGTAGGTTAAGATTAATTTTAAAATTGTGCCCCCTAAAATTACAAGTGGCCCCTGTCTGGGCCCCCCAGTTACTGTTGTCTAGAACCGCCCCTGACAGTAATTATGACATTCAAAGGCTAATTAAATATATAAATAAATATATATATATAAAGACATGCAGAGGTAAAAAGACACACTTACCAACAGAATGAAACTCTTGCTCACTTATTAGATATGATCAAAAGAATTTGATTACAATCCCTCTGTACAATAAAACCACAAGGCACTATTACCACATCAAATGACACATTTTTTAAACAGGAATTATGTTTTGGGAAAGAACATTACTGAAGTTATGACTCATTTACAGTTCAAAAAGCACATTGATCTAAAACCATCAGCCCTCTAATCTGACAAACCAAAGCTATCGAAAAATCTTATGTACACACTGCTGACAATTGTTGTTCAGATCCAATGTATTTAAGAAAGACTGTCCATTTTCCCAACCAGATGCAGCAAACTATCTGTAAGGAGAGAGCTGAAAATTAGATTTTTGCTTGTATACATCATGGCATTTGGGCTTTAACAAAAAAACAAAAACATACACATTTGGGCTGCCAGTGTGAACAAGGCCTAAAAGACACCCAGAAACCTCTAGTGATGTTTAAAGCATCAATACCTTGCACTAAAGATTTTGGTTCTGCTTTGGCAAACATTTGATTAAGGGGCTATTAAAAACAGCTGACATCAACATTTTTACAATGAGATGTCTGTCTTTGTGCAAGAAGTTACGCTTACACCCAAGACAAACTGACAATCACGCAAGTGCACTGCAGATTCATATCCTGAAGCAGCATTCTCATAAATCAATCATTAATCAACCATCTCAATGGCCATTTTATACCAAGCACTGTTACGGAAGTTTCACCCAGAAGAGCTATTGAGAATGCTATACTATACAGATAATAGCTAAATGTGTAGTATAGTAAACAGCTAAATCATTCAGATTCACACTGTGCTTCAAAATGAAAAGAATATTAACAGTGAAGGTTCTCAAAATGGGTAAATAAGCATGAAAGACTTGATAAAATTCAAGTGCTTTTCTTTATGTGTGACCAAGACTGTTTTGCCACTGGAACACTGCAGTGATTTTCAATGAAGTCACACAAAGAGGTCTTTGTGTTGGAGAAAATCATTGGGCATAAAAACTAACATCTCAAGTACTTGGATGGGTGTTTTGCTAGAGAAATTCATATAATCGTGTTACATTTTATTTACTATGCAATAAGTATTTGAAAGATCTTTATTGGGATGTTAGTAGAATCAAATCACCCATCAGCAGATACACGTTATGGACAAAAGTATTGGGACAACTGACATAAATACATACATCCAAATACAGAGACATTAATATGGAGGTGCTCCCCTTTTGCAGCTAATGGCTTCCACTCTTCTAGAAAGGATTTCCATAAAATCTTGGAGTGTTTCTGTGGGAAATCTTGCCCATTCATCCAGTAGACCATTTGTGAGGTCAAACATCAATGTTGGA
This sequence comes from Barbus barbus, assembly GCF_936440315.1. NCBI lineage: Eukaryota > Metazoa > Chordata > Actinopteri > Cypriniformes > Cyprinidae > Barbus > Barbus barbus. Next base: position 15,654,612 of record NC_136718.1, read on the forward strand.
CAAGAAGACCTAGCTCGCAATCTTCCAGTGTATCCTAAAGTTGTTCGGTGGGTTTGGGGTCAGGGCTCTGTGTAGGCCAGTCAAGTTCTTCCACACCAAACTCATTTACGGTGTATTTACACCTGTTTTGTTTGGTTCGATTGAAATGAACTCAAGTTCATTTCCTCTCTTGGTGCGGACCTTTTGGGCAGGTGTAAATACAGCAATCGCACTCCGGTGCGCACCAAACAACCGAGACCCATCTGAAGAGGTGGTCTCTCTCCGCTTCCAAACGAACTCTGGAATGGTTCGTTTAAGGTGTGAATATGAACCGGCCTCGATCCGACCCAATTGCAGAAAGCCCGCTCAGAAACACACAGCTCGCGCATATAGTACTGTTGTTTGCATTTCTGTCACTTAAATCACTTGTTTTTAAACTGCAATTCTTAAAAACGCGTGCAAATTATGAGTTTTTGTGAACATAGCGCACAGCAACGTGACATGAGCACACTAAATAGGCTAAAGCTTGCCGCAAAACCCCAGCAAAAGTTACAATGAATGTTTCTGGGGGAAATAGTAAGGAGATATTTAAATTATTTATTAATAAACTAGTGTTTTCTGAGTCAGTGTCACAAAGATGAAGTTAAAAATCCTGACTTGCCATCTCCTCATTGGATGCTTCTTTAGAAAGAAATGCATCTTTACGGATTATAATGAAAGAGTTTTTGTTTTGGATATGAATTATTTAATTTTGTAGTAATTCAAAGCTTTCTATAGATATATTCATCATGTCTGTAAGGAAAATATACACTGAGTTTCGGTTCATTTTTGTGAAGTGCTCCTATTCAAGACAAGGCAAGCACATCTTATTAGTTTTCTTTATTTTAGAAAGGCACAACGTTTTCTTGATATTGTGAGTGCACACAGATAAAAATAAGACCCTTTACAGTTCCGAATGATGTATTATTCTTACCTTTATGAGCAACAATTAAGGCATATTTAATTTGATTCCACTGATGCCAGTGGCTCTGGCTTGCTCAGTTGGGGACACTTAATTTCTAGCGATTATTGTCAATTTGATTTCTCAGATACTATTTAAACTAAACTGATGTCACTGACAATGACATCTCTGAATTCAATAATGAAATGCCTTTAACTGAAAATTGAATGTTTAATCTTATTATTATGACACTGACACTCTATCCTCCAATTTGATACTGTTAAGTGCTTTGACACAATCTGTATTGTTAAAAGCGCTATATAAATAAAGGTGACTTGACTTGATGTCCTGAAGCTTCCACTCTCCGCAAACGCTTGGATATGTGCCTAGCACACATTTATCTACACTGAACAAAATTATAAACGCAACACTTTTGTTTTTGCCCAGATTTTTCATGAGCTGAACTCAAAGATCTAAGACTTTTTCTATGTACACAAAAGGCCTATTTCGCTCAAATGTTGTTCACAAATCTGTCTAAATCTGTGTTAGTGAGCACTTCTCCTTTGCCAAGATAATCCATCCACCTCACAGACCGCATGATTATTGCACAGGTGTGCCTTAGGCTGGCCACAATAAAAGGCCACTCTAAAATGTGCAGTTTTATCACACAGCACAATGCCACGATGTCGCAAGTTTTAAGGGAGCGTGCAATTGGCATGCTGATTGCAGGAATGTCCACCAGAGCTGTTGGTCCGTCCATCCTCTAAACCCAAACTCACCAATCAGACTGACAAACAGAGAAGCATGATTCTTCACTCCACAAAACTTCACGCCACGATTCTTCACTCCACTCCACTCCACAAAAGCTTCCACTGCTCCAGAGTCCAGTGGTGGCATGCTTTACGCCACTCCATTTGACACTTGGCATTGCACTTGGTGATGTGAGGCTTGCATGCAGTTGCTCGTGCATGGAAACCCATTCCATAAAGTTCCCACTGCATAGTTTTGTGGTGATATTAACGCCAGTGGAAGTTCAGATCTTTTTAGCTATGGATTCATTCAGCAGAGGGTTTTTTTCTTCTTTTGCTCACTATGCTCCTTAGTACTCAATGACCCTGTTTTGACTTTATATGGTATATCGCTTCGAGTTGCTACTCTTCCTAAATTCTATCCCTTTCCAATAATACCACTTACGGTTGGTCATGGGGTATCTAGCAGGGATAAAATTTCATGAACTGATATATTGCAAAAATGGCCTCCTGTATTACAGTACCAACTTGAATTCACTGAGCTCTTCAGAATGACCCATTTTTATTCAAAGGTTTCTAAATGGAGACTAAATGCAGGCTAAGTGCTTGATTTTATACACTTGTGGCAATGGGTCTGCCTGAAACACCTGAATTCAATAATTAGGAGGTGTGTCCCAATACTTTTGTCCATATAATATACTATGACAAAAGAAAAAAAAACAAGACATAAATGTCCGCACATGACAATCCCTGCAATTTTCTTTGCCGGTCAACTTTCATTCTTTGGCACATGCTGCTTTTCTAGGTGAGAGAAGCATGCAAGAACACATGCACATGTGTCATTAAGTATAAACCTTTTAAGCTCAGTAATACATAAAAAACTTGCCTAACATTTACAAAGACATCAAAAAGACTTAAAGGTGAAGTGTGTAATTAGTGTCATTAGTGATCAAACCTTCCCCCTGTTTGCTACAAGTCAGCAAAACAGATAGCTCTGCCCCAAACCCACACCATTCATTGAGCCAATGTTGCTATGTCAGGCTGCTCAAACCAACAGAGCAATGTTTTGATAGTGCCTTAAAACCAGTGTGTTCATACTTTTAGGGGGACTCAACCAGTGAATTTTATACTTATAGCTGTCTCCGCATAAGAAACTGGGTGTATTCTAAAGTATAAAAAAATTACACACTCCACCTTTAAAGCCAGGCTCAGACTACAGGATTTTTAGCCCGATTTAGCCCCGATTTCCCCCTCCTGAGAATCAGAGCAAAAATCTTGTCGAGCACCTCGATCGGCTCCGATTATCTGCTAATGTGAGGCGTTCACAGATCGAATCTTACACCTCCTGATCTGCTCGCACACAAATTGGGGCCGCCCTGATCATATCAAACATGTTTGATATTTGGTATTTAAATCGGGATGATGACGGGTATATGATTACGTCAGTACATTCACAATAGCCAATGTGCGAACACAAAACAGCTGCTGTATGGCTCTGTTGGATAGTGGAGCTGTAAATGTGTCTGCAAAATGACTAAATGTAGTGGAGACGGAGGAAACAGCTTCTTGACATTTTGTAGTATCTCGAGTGTCTGTATTAATGTGTTAAACGTATCACAAATGTAAGGAGAAAGAGAAGCACTTGGGTGATTGACTCAGTTTTGAATGAACTGGGTGAGTGCAGAAAGCTGCTAGCTGCTAGCTAACATATGTAAACATCACTGTGAGATCACGTGAGGCGCTCCCTCTGACATGATAATCTTAATAATATCTTGTAGTGTGTGATGCGCCACAATTTAAAAAATCTTGTAGTGTGTGCATGTTTAAGATTTGAGGAAAGATAATCTGCAAAGATTCTCCTTATGTGTGTGCTGCAACCAGATTTCATAATCGGTTAGGATTTTAAAACTCCTGTAGTGTGAGCCAGGCTTAAGGAAGGGTTCCTACTATTGTGTTTGTAACCTGAACTTGATGTGATTCCAAAGCCAGTTGATTTCAAGCGACTCTTCATCTGAAAGAAAACAGTCAATGAGACACAGCATATGCCAACATACAGAATTCACCATAGAGCTTAACGTTCTTTGAGGCAATTAGATCTCTCATGTCAAATGTATTCAATATAAGGTTCATTAAAACGTGTGATATTTGTTGAAAATCTTAAATGAATAAAGCTGCTTATAGCAAGTAGCCTAATATGGACTATATTGGTAGGGAAACAAAATTAAAGCATACACTTCCATTCAAACGTCTGGGGGCCAGTATAAATTTGGAAAAGAAATTAATACTTTTATTCAGCAGGGATCCATTAAATTTATCAATTGGCAGTAAAGACATTTATAATGCAACAAATATTTCTGTTTCAAATAAATGCTGATATTTTGAACTTTCTTTTCATCAGAGAATCCTTAAAAAATGTCTTAAAAGATATTAAGCAGCACAACTGTTTTAAACATCAATAATAGTAAAAATATTTCTTGAACACCATATTAGAATGATTTCTGATGGATTGTGTGACAATGAAGACTAATGAAGAGTAATGGCTGCTGAAAACGCAGCTTCCTATCAGAAATATATTACATCTTAAAATATATTAAAGCATAAGTTATTTTAAATGGCAATATTATTTCAAATTTGTCAGGATTGTGGACAGTCTTGTGTGTGTTTTTGCTCCCCATGTTCTCCGTGACCCAGTTTCTGTCTCCCGTTCATTACGTCATTTGGTTCAGGTATGTCTAGTCGGTAGTCCCTTAATTGTCTTGTGTATTTAAGGTCTTGTTTATTCATTTAGTGTTTGCCGGTTCTTAAATGTCATTCCTTATGTTCTGTGTCTCCTACGCTCCCTGTGTTCCCTGTTGGATAATTAAATACTCTTTGTTGAACGATTTACTACGTTTCCTGGTCTCCTTGTTTCGTGCTCCCCTGAGTAGTGTGACAGAGGAACCAACCCAAAACAGTTACCTCCATTTGTACCCTACGTTTTTCTCAATGTTTTTTGCATGTTTTTTGTTTCCATTGCGTTCCCTCATGGATCCCCTCGTCCGGCCCAAATTCCTCCTCTTCCTGCTGGAGCAGGAGGACAGATCTCTCGAGGACCATACAGGACTGTTCATGTTGTTAGCTAATGCCACCAGCTACCCAGACAACGCGCTCTGCTCATTCTATGATGCAGGCTTGAACACAGCGAGCAGAGCACCGTCTTCCGAAGATGGTCCTTGAGAGGATTTCGCCACCTTCGTGGAGTGGACTCTGGTGAGAAACGGATTGTCCTTCACCATCTGCCCCGTGGATGATCTCGTCGGATCCACTGGTGCAGAGCATCAGCCCGAGCCCACCGATGACGGAGAGCCAATTCCCGCTGTGATCAACGAGCAAGCGCAAAGCCAAGCAACTGAGCAGAGGATCACCCCGGAAGTTGAGGCCAACATGTCAGACCAGGTGCAAGAGCCAGCAACAGTGTTCACCACGAGGGAGCAAGCTGTGGACGGTGTGAATGCGGAGTGGAGCTCCGCCCCCTGCACCATGACTGAGGGTGAGCTGATTATACAGCTGGGATTGCTGGACCTTGAGGGGGATCTGATTGATTGTGAGACAGATCTGGAGGCTCCCGATCCTGAGTTTATCCCTGAAAGCCCGGAGGCTGACAAAGGCCCACCCTCCCATCCGCTTCTGCCTCCTCCACCGCTGTCGTCTGGCAGCCCCTCAGCCCACCATCAGTACGGTGCGAGCGTCGAGAATCCCTTACCTCCGCCTCTAGTCTCCGAGGCCCGGACTCCACCTCGGTCCATAGACCCAGCGGCTCCACCGTCACCCGTCAATCCATCAGCTCCACCGGGCTCCCTCGTCCCTCCGGCTCCGCCTTGGTTGGGTGTCGACTCTCCATCGCCTCTGGACTCCTCTCCTCTGGCCTCGTCACTCCATCCCACCGGCTCCATTGGGCTCCTTCCTCCCGCCAGCTCCACCTTGGTCCTCAGTCGCTCCGGCTCCGCCGCAGATCTCTGGATCTGGCTGTGGCCTGGGTTCTGCTGTGCTCCTCCTACTCCGGGTCCCTTCCTTCATCACCCCCAGGTCTCTGTCTGCCGGCCTCCTCCCAGGTGTCCGTCCTCCTCCAGAGCCACCTCCCAAGCTCCCACCCATTCCTCCCTTGGTTGGCGCCTTCCTGGAGGGGGGCAAAATTTCAGGATTGTGGACTGTCTTGTGTGTGTTTTTGCTCCCCATGTGCTCCGTGACCCAGTTTCTGTCTCCCGTTCATTATGTCATTTGGTTCAGGTGTGTCTAGTCATTAGTCCCTTAATTGTCTGTGTATTTAAGGTCTTGTCCATTCAGTTAGTGTTTGTCGGTTCTTAAACGTCATTCCTTATATTCTGTGTCTCCTACACTCCTGGTGTTCCCTGTTGGATAATTAAAGACTCTTTGTTGAACGAACTGTGTTTGCTTGTGCCACTGTCAAATGGTTTAACAATCACAATATGAATATTTGGAGCTTCCTGTTTACAGACTCTTAGATAACACTAGATAGATAGTAGTAAACATCAAATTTAACATATTACATAAAGAAAGAACTAGAACTTAGTCCAAAGTATAATGAAGCATGAGGTGATGAAAGAGAAGGACTTACTTTTTTTGTTGTGAGTGTAATCTTAACAACTAACAGGAACATCAAAGAGTATTGCAACTATATTTTGCCTAAAGACCCCTGGGGCCCGTTTCATAAAGGAGGTCAAGTGAAAACTCTGAGTATGTAAACCCTGAAATGAGGGAAACTCTGGGTTTTCCGTTTCAAAATAGGAGGTTTGTCAAACCCGAGAAAGCAGGGTAAGTCAAGCCTGTTTTTGAAAGAAAGGTAACTTATACTCAGAGTCAGTTACTGTGGTAACTTACTCTATGAAACTAACCTGGTCAGGAGCAGGTTTTCTTTGGTAAACCCGGAGTTTCTAACGGTCTCCTCCCCCTTTTTAAAGTGTTAGCAAAGTTTAAATACCTTATTCATTCATTCACGCTGCAAAATTGCTTTTCTTACCGAGTATTTTTGTCGGTATTTATTCGGTTTAAATGAGGCTAATCTGATAAATGAAGTTCACTTGATAACATCTTTCTGTGACCTCTGGAAGTAACCCGATAATCAGAATTTCCTTCAGAATTTCCAGTGTGGTTGGATGCATTGATGACAAGCATATCTCCACCATCACACCTTCAGAAAATTAATCAGATTAGCCTACTGTACGGAATGGAAGGATGCAAGATGGAGAGGTAGTTGCTTCAAGATGCCGTAACCACAGCTGTTAAATCAACACAAATTATTCACTTTTTTTTTTTTGGTCATCTTTATTTCCTACAAATACAAAAGCAAAAGGTATTCTTTTTACTTTTGGATTTTAGAATTCTTCCAATTCTTGTCCATCTCCTCTTCATCTGTCAGTGGTGCTGGTGCATGTAGCAGAGTGAGGTATAGCCCCGGTATGTTTGGCTGGCGTCATCCAAACAGGTGAACCAATCAGTTTTTGTACTTCATTATGATTGATTAGTTGTGTAAGTTTTATGAGCCTATTAGTGCCTGTGTTGTGAACATAAAAGAGGTAAGTGTTTGGCTGCTTGGAATGCATCATCCTTGGTACCGCCCCTTTTGTTTCATGTGGCGCGTTGACTGAGTGCTAGCAGTTGGGTTATTCTCCTGTCTGTCATGCATGCTGGCTGTTGGCCAGTTCTCCGCTTAGTCCCAGTTTAAAAATGCCTTTTGTCTGTTCTTATTACTTTGTTTACTGCAAGTAGCTGTAATCCTGTGTGGTGAGCGACCATGTGCATTGCAGCATTGTACCGTTTCCTTGGTATGTATGGAGAGTTTATTGTTTGCAGTGGTAGGCAGAGCGAGGCTTCGTGAAACACTGAAGCAGTCGAAGCAAATGTGTCGAGACTTCGACACCCGTTTCTACGGTGCCACCTAGTGGTCATTTTCAAGTATCACTCTAAAACAGCGTTGACAAAGAAACAATTAAGCGAACTGACGAATTATAAGGTATGTTGTGTTAATCAACCCACCAAGTGATTTGGGGGAGTGGTTAGTGTGCTCAACTGGAATGCTGTCTCCTTGGGTTCGAATCCTGAGTGAAGCAGTCATCTTCACAAAATTATAATAAACAATTAAAACATGTTTTTATTGTTCTGTTCTTGTAATGTGTTGAAACATCAGTCTGACATCTGAATGAGCTCTTTGTGAATAAATAAGTGTTATTTTGGTGATGGAAAATAGACAATAAAATACATCAAGCCACAATGTCTTACTTTTTTTTTTACATATAAAGATTTTTGTTTAAAATAATTAATTGTTCTGCTGTTGATGGACTTAGCCTACTTTTTTTTACATGGAATATTTCCAGCCTTTGAAAAAATCCTCTCAAAAAAACCCATGAAATGAAGATGCGTTAACGCCACTTTTATACTTTGTGGGAGTTAGGTTGAGACCTATGTGCAATTGTGTGATTTGTTCCCGACCCTGTCAATCAAACGCAGAATCGGCAAGTATGCCACGTCTCGAAACACTCGTGACACCCCCCGATGCTTCGAATCGCCTTGGTCACGTGACATGGGTGTTTCGGATCACGCTTCGGATCAGTGTTTCGAAACATCTGTGCTTCGGGATCTCAACACCGCGCCGAAACGTCAGTTTCGCGTCAGCCATCCCTAATTGTTTGCTTTTTAACAAGAATTTTTGAGTAACTTTTTCTGTTCAATGTCCAGCAGGTTTGATTGGACGTCCAGGGGTTTCCAATTATCTCAATGGAAGCCTAACGAACATCAAGTAACTGACTGCACTGCTGCTCTGTTTTGTCTTTTTGTTATAGTTTCAACAGTTTTGTTTGGAGCTCACCTGGGTCCGTTCTGTTATTTTGTTTGTTTTATTTGTGTTTGAAGCACTGGCACAGGATTGCGCTGGTCTGCGTGCAAGTTAGCTGGGAGGCTAAATTTCTGTAATCTGGCTCTTCTTAGGCATTTTATTTCCCCCCCTCAGTGCCAGTGGCTGAGTTTGTTTGTAAACTGTTATTAAATTGACTTTTAATTTGTATGCATGTTTTTTTTTTTGGATTTTGTGTGTGGATTTAGGTCTTTAAAGTGGGAGGGGTTGTATATGGTATCCTGTACTGGTGTGTCCACATGAAGTGCTGTGCTTAACATTTTGCCTTGTTTTTCACAAGTGTGTGTCATGGGTATTGAGTGTGGGGTATTTGAGTGTCATTTGAGGGTCTCTGTTGGCCACCTCCCTCTTTACCTCTTGATTTTGTTATCTTTTTATTTAATCATTTTGTATGTTGCTGGTATTGTGCTTGTGATGTGATTTGAGACCTTGTGTGACGTATTGTATTCACTGACTCTGTTTTTATTAATTGTGTGTTTGAATAAAGTGATTCTTGTTGATATTACTGTCTATATTTTTATGCTCACCCTGCCTTTGGCAACGAGCCTGTGTGCCATTGTATAGGGCTGTTCTGTCCTGGTGGATTCGAAGTGGTGTAGTCGACTATAGGATTTCTCTTATTATTGGTAACTTCTACCTGACCACTTATTGCCACATTTCACATTTGGCATAGTCGGCAGGATAGCCATAGTTCAGGGTGAGCTTGTTGTGCTTTTTTGTTTGTTTTTTTCTTCTCTCTTTTCTCTTTCTTGCAGATGTGGGAAGGGCATTTTGATTCCATATTTTGTATAGAATTGTATTGTGTTTTTCTTTTAAAGGCAGAGCAGCACTGGAGGTCCTTTGTGTGTCGGTCTCCTTGGATGGGGCCAATTTACAGTTGGTAAGTTGTAATGGGAAGGGGAGCTTCTTTTATAAAATGTATGTTATGTCAAATTCAGGAACCCCTGGGCGTGATGTTAAATTGTTGAACAGGAGGTAGGTACCAGGTAATTATTGCATCGAGTTAATATTTTTAGTGTGTTGCTCACTAGCTGTCTATGGGAGGTCCTTAGGTGGGAATGGGAGGGATTTCCGAGGGGGGCCTGGCATCAGAGTTAATTCTCCTTGTTCCTATAATGTAGTATGGGGTGAAAGGGGAGAATGTTTTTAGAGACCCATGGTGCCCTTGTAGAGCTAGGCGAATTAAGTGAACTGTCGAAATCGCAGCAAGCCCAATGGGATTAGCTCTTTGTAAATTGTAGCCAGGTCACAGACCAGGAAGTGTTTGTGGTTCTTCGTAATCGTGGAATCAGTCCTCCTGTAGTAAACCCCATGATTTCTTGAATGTTAGCGACCTGGCTATTTTGCCAAGAAGGGTTTTTTTTTTCACACCTCACTCAACGTCTTTTAAGGTCCCTCCTATGGTTTGAAGATTTCAGGCTCCTGCATGCCAGTTGTCTGAAAGCTAGTGTCCACCAAGCAGGGCAGCTACAGCTCGGTCGTATTGAATGGCAGCTTAAGTCGTTTTTAGAGTCCCAGAGCAGAATTGTTAGCATTGTTGTACCTTTCTCTTTCTGAGCCTCTAAATTGCAGGTGCTGAGTTTTGTAAGGTGTGTCCCAACATTGCCATAAAGTGTGTTCCCAGCCTTGTTGTAGCTGCAATGTTCCGTCAAGGTATGTGGTTGCAGGGTATGGCGGATTGTAGTTAGCATTTTCAATTAGTAACTGTAAAGAGGTCAGTGCGGTTTCTGCATGACATTGTGCTTTTTGAGCCCTATAAATCTGGCCTTCCAGTGGGATTGATAGCCTCACCGTAGGTAAGTTGGGGCATTTCCAATGCCAGTGAATGTGGGTATCACTGGTGCAAAATTCAAGCTTTTGTTCAGTCAATTTAAGTGGCATTAATGTCTCTAGTTTCCCTTCAAGGGTTCTTGAAGATTGAGGCCAATAGCTGGTCGGTACTGAAATATCTACTGTTTGCCAAGGACAGTGGGCGAGGTGGTAAAAGGTGCTATGTCACCCTCTGGTGTAATATCCAGTGCCGTGTCAGTTTTCTTTAGACCTTGTGATGAGCTTTGAGGTTTGTTCATCATCGGGGCGGCGATGCCTGATGTGGGGAAGGAATGTAGCAGAGTGAGGTATAGCCCCGGTATGGTTGGCTGGCGTCACCCAAACAGGTGAACCAATCAGTGTTTGTACATCATTATGATTGGTTAGTTGTGTAAGTTTCATGAGCCTATTAGTGCCTGTGTTATGAATATAAATGAGGGAATTGTTTGGCTGCTTGGGATGCATCATCCTTGGTACCTCCCCTTTGTTTCATGTGGCGTATTGAATGAGTGCTAGCAGTTGGGTAATCCTCCTGTCTGTCATGCGTGCTGGCTGTCGGCCAGTTCTCAGGTTAGTCCCCGTTTTAAAAATGCCTTTTGCCTGTTCAATGGAGGTTTATTACCTTGTTTGTTTTTAGTCATGGGCCTGCAAGTAGCTGTAATCCTGCGTGGTGAGCAACCATGTGTATTGCAGCATTGTACTGTTTCCTTGGTATGTATGGAGAGTTTATTGTTTGTTTTTAACAAGAATTTTTATGAGTAACTTTTTCTGTTCAATGTCTGGCAGGTTTGATTGCACGTCCATAGGTTTCCAATGATCTCAATTGAAGCCTAACGAACATCAAGTAACTGACTGCACTGCTGCTCTGTTTTGTCTTTTTTTATAGTTTCAACAGTTTTGTCTGGAGCTTACCTGGGTCCGTTCTGTTATTTTGTTCATTTTATTTGCACGTGAGTTAGCTGGGAGGCTAAGTTTCTGTAATCTGGCCCTTCTTGGCCATTTTATTTCCCCCCTCAGTGCTCAGTGCTTTAGGTCTTTAAAGTGGTAGGGGTTGGCTATGGTACCCTGGGTGCTTCTCAATATCCCTCCTCGCTTCCTCGCTCCTCAGTCCTCCATCCTATGTCCCGGAAACCGATCGAGCTCAGCCATCTTGAAGGACATCTCAATTCTCTAATTGCACCACGAGGAGTGAGAAGGATTCCAGAGGAGCTATGAGCGAGGATACACAGGTCTTTTTCATCTAAAAACCTCACGCGAGTGTAAATTCTCCTCCCCTTCTCATCTGTTGTAGTAATTTTAATTTATATTTTACCTTTGCAATTTAAATAAACCATACACCTCATATTTCAACAGGGCATCTTGCTTTATTAATATGTATTTTGAATGTCTTAAAAACAAACTTTAACAAAAGGGCAGATCCATTTTGCACAGCTGATGACGCTCTGAAGTGACACTAAAGGGAGCGAGGATATATCATTTCACTTGATTCAATTCCTCCGTCCTCGCATCTTTTCTGTGCATCCGTCCCTCGCATCATGAGGGGGTGGAGTTAAGATGCAAGGAAAGGAAACGAGGATGCACAAATAAGAATTGAGAAGCACCCCTTGTACGCGTGTCCACATGGAGTGCTGTGCTTAACATTTTGCCTTGTTTTTCACAAGAGTGTGAGTGTGTGTGTGTCATGGGTATTGAGTGTGGGGTAGAAATTTGAGGGTCTCTTTTGGCCACCTCCCTCTTTACCTCTTGATTTTGTTTTCTTTTTATTTAATTTTGTATGTTACTGGTATTTTGTTTGTGATGTGATTTTGAGACCTTTTGTGAAGTATTGTATTGACTGACTGTGTTTTTATTAATTGTGTGTTTGAATCAGTGATTCTTGTTGATATTACTGTCTATATTTTTAGGCTCACCCGGCCTTTGGCAACGAACCTGTGTGTCTTTGTATAGGGCTGTTCTGTCCTGGTGTATTCCAGGTAGTGTAGCCGACTACAGGATTTGTCTTATTAGTAACTTCTCCTACCTGACCACTTATTGACACAGAGGTCTTTGTGCATGTCTAGTTCCTCTGCTCCATGTGACAGAAGCCCGGATTGACAAGATTAACATTTATCTGTTTCTAGAACACTGTATAATACTGTACTAAAGGCATCACTCAAGTTGTGTAACTGAACCTCAGCGTAACCAGGTAAAAGTAAAAAAAAACAAGAAATTATTTGGCAGCTATGCAACTATGGGACAAAAAAATCATGGCCCAAATTTTCAGGTTACAGATATATGAGCCAACTGCTAAGAAACAACTATTCGGTTATCTATAAAAACTGCTTTGTCATTAGTTTGCATGTAAATGTGTTTCATCAACCTCTTTATTTATTTGGGGATGGATACATGGTCAAAAATGGGCTTAAATCCAGCTCAATACACTGAGTTAAAGTGCAACTGAGCCTCTAAAGCTGTAGCTCTGTCCTCCACATATGAGGAAGCCCACACTTGTTTTCTTTCTACAGCTTCACATAGTTTCAATCTTGTGCCAACCATCCCAAACCATGCCAAGATTACTGACTGCAAGAACACAGTTAGTGCCACTCATTATTAAAAGAATCCTAAACATAAACAGCCATTTTCTTTGATGTGGAAAGCAGAAATGGCATGTGCCACTGTTTTGCATACTGTATTAATCTACTTACCAGATGTGGGAGTCAGAAGGATCATGATGGTCAACAGATCTTTCCACGTCAAACAGCACTGAAATGAATTCAAAAAAGACGGTCAGCTTTACCAAATGATAAGAACAACATAATACCATGTGCAGCAAAAAACAGGATTTAATCTGTGTTTTCAAGTCCTGCCTCACAGGTTAACCAGCCCACACTGTAATACCATGGTGCTTTTTTGTTTTCCTGGAAAATTGTATGGCCTAATCTTAAAGACCCACCTTAAAACTTAAGGCAAAACACTACAACCATTGTTTTTCATTTTGAAATGGACTGGGACTATTTTGCTTTAATTTTTACCTTCAGACTAGTGGAAAGAAAACATCCAAAATACACATTCAAGTGTTTTTACTCCATTACACTTTATCTATTTGCATCAGAAGATTTTAATTACAATATATAGGCTTTTATTTATATCTTTAAAGGCCATTTTCTGACAATTCTTTTCTTTCTGATGCATTGAGCCAGGAATATCCACTTCATTAGCACTTCCATACACCAAACTTTCCAGATCAGAAAATCATTAACTATTTTTTGCTGGCAGTTTATAGTATTTTCTGATTTACGTTATAAAAACAGATATCCAAAATACTTGCCAGCAAAATGAAACAAGAATTTGAAACTTAATGATGCCTTATTTGCATCTAAACTTAACATTTTACAATACATAATAATAATAATAAACTAATGTACTGTGATCAATCAACTAGGAAGGTAAATGAGTTGATATCTATAAGTTAAAAATTGACCTTATTCACCTGTGGTATCCGGCCCTAAAGCTGGGTTACTTCTATTAATTTTTACATCTATTAATTATAATATAATCACATTTTAGGACGTTCATTAGCCTACTATCACCGTTTTTAATCACATTAGTAGCCTTGTTGTTTTCAGTCAAGAGTTCCTTAAGACCTTCCTGCGATGTTTAACAATATTAAATCACAACCCAGCACCCACCCACCCCCCTCTTTATATATATGTGTCAATGACGTGACGCCTAAATTTTCTGTCCGATTGCATTTTTTCAGTTAAAAATTGGTTTAAATGCATAAAAAAGATGCCATATACAAGAAGAACCTCTCCCACATATATACCAACTTTCATTTTTCAAAAAAAATTTGTTATTTGCAATTGTTCTGTTATTCAAAGTGTCAAAATATCATGTGGTACGACTGTCCGGCCATAATTTGTTTTTGTAAACATCTTTGAAATTACCCTAAATCTATTCAGATTAATTTTCTGCACTATTTGACATTATTTCCAAAGTGTTTTGTAATCCTGTATAAAACTGCAAAGCATTTGTATTTATATTTCCATCATAATATACAAACAAACTTTGTCCGACGATTTCCATTTTATGAAAAATCATGTGGTGCAACCATCAAGAAACTACCATTTTGGGACTTTTATGTTGAAATCCATTCAAAGATAGGACTTTGCATCATATACCAAGTTGCTAAGGACCCATGGAAGCATCAAGCAGGTTTGTAAGTCTCTTTCAAATTTGGAAAAAACTAACTTTTTTAACGGCTAATATGTAGTTACCACATTTGGATATCGTGGTATGACCTCAAAAAAACAATATTAAGTTATTTCTACAAGCATTTATTTTTATTATGAATTTCATAGTGACCTTTAATGGGAAGCTAGCTTGTTTTGTTTAGGTGGCTAATTCTGTGCTTGTAAATTTTGACCGAATTTGAAAATATCATGTGGTGCGACCAAATATCATGTGGTGCGACCACTGCAGTGTTTTCCATTATAGATATATGTCCCAGATTCACAGTTTTTGTGTTTTTATATTCAATTAATGGTTTATATACACAAAATACTTTATTTTAATATAATTTGGAATAGATTTTTATGCAGTTTGGGTCATTATGAGCAGTTTATGTGTCATCTTTGTACAACATGAGAAAAAAATGCAAAGAATAGGAAATTAGAGCATCTAATTTTAG
Organism: Barbus barbus; assembly: GCF_936440315.1. Taxonomy (NCBI): domain Eukaryota; kingdom Metazoa; phylum Chordata; class Actinopteri; order Cypriniformes; family Cyprinidae; genus Barbus; species Barbus barbus. Next base: position 15,669,665 of record NC_136718.1, read on the forward strand.
TTTGGTAATTATGCGTTTATTAGTAATTTATTATATATTTATTAATAACTATTTTAATCTATTTTACCAGATTCCACTGTCAAGCAAAGTAAAATAAACGCTCACCATAGGCAGCATGTTAATTCTGACCCTGCAGTCAAGCACAAACTCCAGATGTAATTTTCTGCTGTAAGAAAGATGTTTATGATTTCATCTCAGAACCTGAGCCAGCAACCCTAAATTGACCCTTAGCAAAGACCTGCCCTTAAAGTTGGGCAAAGTTTAGAAATAACTGGATCTAAAAAAATGACTGCGGTTAATGCCATATGCTGAACTTTTCACACATGTTTCTTTAAATAGATTTGTAATGATGTAAGGTCTTTGTGTCATTTGGAGTGACCACTCATCATGTGGTGCGACCAATAATAATAATAACTGTATTAAAATAAAAATAAATTATCTAATTTATGTGGCTGAAATATGAATCACTGCTATAGTATGCTTAAGTGAATGGTATTTAAAAATATCTTTCTCAGTTTTATGCAATTTACAGAAAAAATAAGTCTGCTAACTACAATTAAGGTGGCAACTCTGAAATTATAGAACAAAAATAAGAGATCATTATGTACAGAAACTCAAAAGAAATGCAAATACTTTGTTTCAAAACACTTCAATTACTGAGAACATCTAAAAAATGTTAAGGAAATTAATTAATTTTAATATAAATAATGGTCGCACCACATGACAATTTTTAAGGCTACAGCTGATTAATCTAGATGAAAAAACACTAAAATCACTTAATTAAATTTTTTAATATGAATTTATGTGTACACAACCGTCTTAATGTTTGAACAACTACAAAATATATTATTATTTTTGTATTTTAAAATGTGCCTGTCGAAAATCCTTATACGTCAATGACCCATATATATATAAAAAGGCTAATTATAGAGTTCTGTTTAGTCAGTAACAGACTATGAAATGAATTAAAGATAAAAACTCTTCTTATAATAGACTACTACAGTGATATCCGAAGGCGCGATGAAATCCAATCACGTTTACTCCTGCTCAGGATCACATCTATTATTACACAAGTCTGCAAGTAGGCGCGTTTCCATTACAGATTTGCGCAAAACTTTGGCGATATTTTACAAATGGCGATAAAAAAGTATTGCGAAATGACGGTGTTTCCATTAACATGTTATGCGACAAAAGGATGTTTTTCCCCTCTCGCGATAAGTCATGGCAACGGAATTTGATGGGATTTTGGCTATATTTAATCGAAGGAGGCGTGTGCATGTATCTTTTTCAGAAACGTGTGCGGCGCGGCTTATATAAACACAAGCATAGACTAGAGTGGCTGAGATTAACTCCGGTGGCCGTATCAGAGCCACACTGCGCCACAGACGTGTGCCGTGCCGTGTAAATGGTCTAAGCATGAATGGCAGGCAAAGCCCCTTATACTTGAGAGCGGCCAGTGTTTCTTGGATTATAGTTTATAGGTTATAGTAGCTACATTGAAGAATGAGCATATGACAATTTACATAGTACACCATGTGACCTGTTTATGCGAAAAAACTGTTTCCATTGCACTTTTGCCAACTATTCCTTTTTTGCATTGCCTGAAAAATCACCTCATGCGAGCGTACAGACTTTTTTAAGATATAAGGGTGTTTTTGCGAAATTGACGCGTAGGCGTAGGCCTATTTTCAATACGCAATTTGAAGGGTAATGGAAACGCGCCTACTGTCGCACTTGAGAGGCAAAACTGGTTTTCTCACAAGTTGTTATAACTATACCTGCCAATATACTGATTGATGCGTTATTATTAAGGTTAAGTAGCCCGTATGTATGGTGAAACTAGCATTTTATGACCAAAAATCAGGCTGCGTATGCCTAATGTCTGCGCAAACGCAGTTTCATTAGTTTACAGTAGGCTATAAACAACTGCGCATTCAACATCAGTCAGCCTTATGACACTGTCCAGTAGTAGGCTATATTTGTTATAAGTTGCAGGTTGTGGTTTCTGCCCTTACCTATCGTACAGCATTAAAAAGACGCATCTGATTTTTTTTTTTTTTTTTTTTTTTTTTTGTGATTTATTATGGAAACACTGAATGAATTGTGCCAGTGCTTCTTATTATGCCCCTTAACATGTCAAGTATTCTTCCATTAAGTCGTTAAATTAAGGGTACTGAGAAAAAGCCTTTCAATATAACAACCGTTACGTTGCGTAACGTATACATATAAAATCCATCATAGCCTCATCGAAATGTCTTGTTTCAAAACTTGATATATCGTCACGCTCTGACAACAAACTTACCTTCAAGGTTACAGAAGGATGCGTCTCAAAATTAACGCAGACAGCGCTTTTGGTGGTCAGCTTCAACGACACAGACGGCTATTTATAATTCACATTTAGTTGAATTTGGGTCCCCGAAAAAAACAGTTATGACCTTAAAAGAACAAAGATTAAATTTAATTTACAGACTGCACCTAACTATCACAGACAACGCTTTTCAACGCGTCTCTTTTTAAAGACGTAGCAGGATTCGCTGGAATATTCCACCGGAAATTACGTCGAACAGTTCTAGTTCTTTCTAAACAAAGAGTATAGAAGACCAAGAGGCGAAACTCTGTAGAACGTTACATTGCAGCAGCAGCCCAGCGCTTCCGCCATTTTGGGGTGAAAGCCACTCGGTAGTCCAATGTACAATCACTAGACTAGTGATCATCAAATCATTTTAACAGTTACAGACTTTATTTTAAAGCCTTGCCATTTTTATTTTTTATTTTTTTACAAAACCTTTTGCTCTCCAGAAACCATGTCAGTTTCGGTTGAAAATATTTTAAGTTCAAGTGTTAACATTATAAACACTGAATTAATACCAACATATGAAATTAAATGAATGACAGAAAATTTAGGAATGTTGGACATAAAATATATAACAGTTGACAGTAAACTGTTTTTGCAGTATCGTCTTATATTAATGTCCGTTAAAGGAAGACTGTAAACAAAAACAAAAAAACGTTTTATGTTAAAAAACAAAACAAAAAAACAATTACAGCCACTTTCCAAAATGGTTTAATTGTTTAATTATGACAGACACAGCAATGCATCATGTTCTAGAGATCATCATGTTTGTCGTGTGTTCCAGGGGGATTAAAACGTACAATATATATTCAGACCTAGTGGAGTAATAGTAAGTTTAATAATATAGTAAGTAATTGTAAATGTGTGAAGTTGCATACGCTCATTATAACTATAGTGTCTTATTATGGTTTCTGTGGCTATAGGACCTGCAGTTCCTAAAAGGATTTAAGTTTACTACTAGACTAAAAACAGTTAAAGTTAGCAGGTGCATAAAATAGAGCTATGTCCCACTTCAAAACACAACATACACTTTTGTGAAAAATGACCTGTCAGGGTCTTTGGGAAAACGGACAGATTTTTACTGTCACACTGATAGTTTTTGCAGTGGATTGCCCAACATTGCGTTCTTTTATTCCTTCATTCTCTTTCGTTGTGATTCTGTCTATTTCTGTGAATCTGTGACGTTGTCCAGTTGGAATTTTCACCCCAAAATGGCGGCCGTGCTACAGAAGCGCCACCTAGTGGCTGTTACCCGAAAAGCACCAGAGTTTCGCCTCTTGGTATTTTAATACTCTGTTCTAAGCACATCGCAATTTTAAAAAATAAAATAATAAAAAAAACACCACACGCTGTTCAGCGCCATCTCTATCTAGCCTTGACCATCGGCAAGAATAGGAGGGTGCAGAAGTTGGAAAAAAGTTGGACTTCTGATTCCCAAGTGTGTGTCTGTGTACAGGTTTATATCCTGGTGGCCAGCAGAATAAAGGTGGCTGATCTGGCCAAATTTCACCATTAAAATGAAGTGGCCATGGGAGTAAAAGTGATAAGAAATTGTGGCAACCAATTAAAATTGGCCAGGTGGACGGATAAGAAATTGTGGCAAAACAGATTTAAACAGAATTAAAAACCGGAACTACCAATTATGGTAAGACAGATATAAAACGGATGCACAGACAGATAAAGACATGCGGCGGCTGTCATCTCGGCTTTGTTACTGCGGTCAGGCCAGCCTCCACTTCGAAAAACACGGTCATTCTAGCCGCCACATTATTTTGTGGTGCGCGCATGTACTAGGCATTGCGGTAATAGCTTGTAAAAACTCAGATCAAAGGAAAAGCGATCTCTGGCATTCATTCAGCCAGTTTCTCTGTCAATGAATGAAATGAATGAATGAATAAACTGATTAATAAATAAAAATAATAAGTTTAAAACGGTCTGATATAAATAAATAAATAGACCAATTAATATGAAAAAAAAACAGTCTGATGAGAAATAACAAAATAAAAGCCTTTTACAACTTGCATTTAACCATTTTTTATCTGTAAATACACAGTTATAAAAATAAAAACCCCTGTCTCCACAAAAAACTCCCTGTTTCCACACACCACTTTTAATTCAGATTAATAATCCACTACCCCAGGATGTCTCTCAACCAGCTTCAAGAGGATCTGATGTTGCATTACAAAATAAACGCCCTCCAAAAACTCATATTCTACCTGTTCTGCCTGTGATTATGGATAGCTCTAAAAAGGAAACTCCCTGTTTCCACAGACCAGTTTCAATGGTAGGTTGGGGGAGACCAACCCCTTTCTCGATGAGGAAGGAGATTTCGTCTTAATGTGAGTATCCTCACACACACCGGAGAACTGCTTCGAGCTGCTATTTCGGCCGGTTCGCACATTTGTGGTACAATAGCGCCATCTCGTGGGGATGACTTTTTTATGTGTTGGGCAACACTGAGATCGAAGTCTTTATATAATTTGTGAGAGAAGTGTGAATGGAGCTGTGTGGTGACACTGTTTGTGCACTTTTTCTCACTGTATTCCCCTCTGAAAACAGGGAAACGACATTGGGCTACACCGGGAACACTGAATAGGTACCCCCGACTGCGCCGACAGATAACCTCCGTTTTTAGATGGGGCAGAACTGGTGTCCGGAGGGCTGGCCGCCTGTGAACTTGAACTTAAAGCCACCTGTGACCGTGCAACAAGCTGGCCGCTTACTAAAAGGGAGGGTTTTTTTTTTTGTTTTGTTTTTTTCTCTCTCTCCCTCCTCACAGAGGCGCAGGCTTCCTAGGAAGGACATTTTTAAACCCTCGTCACAGCGCTGCTGTATTAGCGAAACAGCAAGACTGAAGACAGCCTGGCCAGGCTAGACAGGCGCTTCGCTTTTCGCTGTCAGGCAGACCGGAAAGATTAAGCCACAGTGCGTGCTTTCCGTCCACCGAGAGAGCCCTCTTGTCCGGTTTGACGGGCATTACGGAGAACTAGTCATTTTCCTGGTCCGACGTATTAGAGGTGATTTCCATTCAATACTGAGGCGAGCGGCCGCTCGCTCATAAAACTCGAGGAGGTCCGATGGGGCAGAGCCGCAGAAGCATTAGCCCCGAGAAGGCCGTTATTGTCCGCGTCCCCCGGAGCCGGGCGGCCCGTCAATGAAATGGGGATCGGCCGGTAAAATATCCCTATGTGTCGGCCACCTTGAGCCTCCGACGCAGGAGCACGATTATTATTTATATATGATGATGAAAACCTATTTTGTATCCTATTAGTGAAAAGTTGCAGTAACACAAACGTGTTGATTGATAAATATGCAAACACAATTATATCATAAATAATGAGCAGCTTTGAAGTCACACATGCACATAATAAATGCAGCTTCTTAAAAGAGTAAAAAGGCAGACTAAAACCATAATAAACCATATTCAACTTATTCTCTAACATGCATAAATGTAACTTTGATTAGTAATTATTCAAGAAATATTATAATTAATATTATTATGAAGGCCATTGTAGATCTGGGATCCACTCCTTCACATTAAACAATGAGCTCTTAATAGTTTCACATATAAGGGCCCTTAGCTTCATGGGAACATGAGCTTTGGAAGGGCAAGATATCCATTATCACGGAAATACATGCAGTATATTCTATAGGAGATTCTGAAAAACAGGAACAAAATGAATCTCAATCTGCCCGCGAGGTGCCAATTTTGGGGTCTTTCTTTTTTTTATACCACCACCATGTGTATGTTGACCAAATAACAAATTAAGCTCACATGTGTAAATAAGGACATGTAGTGGTTAGTAACTAAAAACATGTTTGTTCACATGATATTTTACAGATGCTGCTGTTGAAAGTGTAAAATAAGCAACTGCAGCAAGAGGTAGAGTGACTGACTGGACCCAATTCTGTCAGGCAGAAAGCACTTTTGTTTTGCACTATTAGCCTACTGGAAACAATGATTGGACATTAAAGTTAATAATAACATTACCTTGATAACATGTCCATAACATTTCACATGTTTAAAAAAAAAAAAGTCGTGACGTATTGTCAAGTATGGTGACCCATACTCGAAATCGGTGCTCTGCGTTTAACCCATCCAAGTGCACACACACAGCAGTGAGTAGTGAACAAATACAAATGCACACACACACACACACACACACACAGGCCAATTTTCAGGTCAATTGGACTTACGCTTGCGTAGTTATAGACATTTTTATGTTTTTTCCATCTTATAGCACCACCAAGTGGCAGAGCTGCACAATGTTTTTTATTTGACCAAAGATTGAGCTCTTACACATGTGAACCAAGTTCGGTGAAGATATCTTATTTTGTTCACGAGTTATAGCTTAGAGTTATGCGAGTATATATATTTTTTGTAAAATTGGCCCTCCGCTTTCAAACGTTTTGTGACGAGTCGAAATTTCAACTTTTTTTTTGTTAATTATTGATATTCTCTGTTCAGAGAATTTTTCTGCACTGGTTTGGTTCAGATTGGGCGAAAAACCTAGGACTAGTTTGCAAAAGTAGGTTTTGGACATAGCTCAATTTTGCAGAAAAAACGTACCTTGCAGCACAAATCTGATTTTTCAGACTTTTGTCCGCCTTGACCCAAGGATTCCAAAAATTTTTGAGTCTACGACAAGCGGTTTAGGAGCTATGAGCGATTTCACATTTTTGTTCGCTGTAGCACCCCCCCATAGGCTGACTGGGGTGAGCCTTTGCGCCTGAGTAGCGAGTCAGACTACTACCTTCTGACAAAGTTTCAGCTCTCTAGGCCTTACGGTTTGTTCTGCACGATCAGTTTTAGGGAAGAATAATTATAATAAAAATCCTAAGTTACAATAGGGTTTCAGCACTTCGTGCATGAACCCCTAATAACAACATGTTTTGGTCATATTTACTATTAATTGCCCAGCTCCCTCTGTCATTGATTTAGCACCCCCTCAGCACCTGCGGTCAATTTTCTGGCGCCGCCCTTGCAAGGTGGAACTAATCCAGCCAATCACAGTGCAGATGGTATAAACAGTATTATGCATGTTTATGAACAGAAATGAAAAGCCTCAAATTAATCAAATCAACTAACTAGAAATAAATTTAACAACCCTAGTGAAAAACGTATACTTGCAGCCAGACTAATTGTCATTATACAGTATATTTAGTAACTTGAAGTGTGCTATTTTGGAACAACTATTTTTGTACTGAGCGTATTTTAGTTGTAATTAAATTATACTAAAGTATTACTTTAAGTGTATTTAGTGTACTTTTATATGCTAAATCGGAAGAACTTCAAGTATATTATAAGAACTTCAAGAACTTCAAGTATACACTTAAAGTGTATACTTCAAGTAAATACACTTTAAGTACATGCTCATTTACATGCTTAATTAGTGATTTTAAAGTGAACTTTTTTGTATTACGAGTACATTACGAGTGTCTTTGAAACACACAAGCAATATACTATAAATGTATTATTGCTGAATCCATTTTTTAAGGTCATTACAATACATACATAACTTCAAAGACAGACAGAGACACATTATTAACAATTCAAACAGTGTTTATTTAAACCTCAAATGGTTTTAGCACTGCAAAACATAAAATGCACCTACCATGTTTTTAAATAAAAGGAACAAACATAAAAAAAAAACATTTTGTAACAGCAGCAACACACAAACTTCACTTTTTTGCTGAATTTGATTTTGATTTGATTTTAGACTTCATTTCAAACATGTAAAATAAATACAATAAAAAAATAACAATTTAATTATACATGTCCAAAAAATATTGCAATTCTATAAAGAATTGCTGTGTTACATTTGCGCTCACACATCAGATATATTTGTGTGTGGAAACTCCGCAAGAACAGCATTTGTTAAAGTAAAAGAGGTAAGGTTAGAGGGCATGTTCATACAACTTTTTCTTTTTACTACATCAGACTGTAAATATCCTGTATTAAACCCATACTACTTAGAATAGAATGAACATCATGATTAGCAGGAATTGTATCAGTATGTCACATTAATATTGCTTCCAGTTTATTAGTCAAACATACAGATACAACAGAAGTGAGTACACCCATGTAGCATCACTATAAATCACGATACAACACTATTCAAGTTGAAAAGTATAGTATTTATAGAACAGATCAGGCTAAATTGTAATGTAGACACATGCCTTTTCTGTAAAGGTGCTTTGAGAAGTTAGTGTATTCTAAATAAGGGCATAAAGTGAAAAAACAGCAGCAGTGCACTGACCCTAGACTTGGTTGACATCACCTCTTGGTTGACAATCAAAACATCCACTAGGTTCCCTCGTGACATTTCCTCTTCCTCCTCAACAGCAATGATGGGGACTGCTGACTTCTGCACCTGGTCAGGCTCCTTTTTCTAAATGCATAAAAAAAAGTGTTAGTATACGTCACAAATCATAAAATTAAGCCTTGTGTGGAAAGACATTTAAATTTATGGTGTGAAGGATCAGAGTAGTGTTTATTCAGTAGGGAGTGTGCCCATTTAAAGCCCTGTAGTAATTTTCACAACATGTCTTCCAGAGCTGTCGATCAACTGGATTTAATTGGGAAAAACATTCAGGGGTGTATCAGCTGAATGTTCTTGAGCTTGAATTGAATTGGGTTTTTCATTAATAAAACAACCAAATAAATATAAATAATAAATCAACAGACCTTTATACAAACCTAAAGCAACTTTTAGACAAGTGCAAGTGGAAATATAACACACAAGACCTTTTTTGTAATCCATATTAAGAAAGCCTACTAGAACTTTCAAGACCCAACTCTTATTCTTCTGATGCATAATGACTCTGAATCAAAGGCAAACTGAAATTTATTATGTTATTCATTCTGCTAATACAGTCCGAATAAAAAATGGTGGCACACTATATTACATCTAACATCCTTTGATATCATAATGTCCTTCATGTGGTGTGACAGAACCAGTATTTGTCTGGGCTGTGTATGCATGAGCTGATCAATGTTCGGAATTAAATTATAAAAATATTGAACTGCTTCAGAAAACCAATTTGTGCTGCTACATTTGCAAAAACAGCAATTCATCCAAAAATGAAGAAATATACTTTAAAAAACCTTTCATAAAGTGATGATTTTCATCTCGCATAACTCTAAAACCCATCAATTAATTCAATGTGAATTGTACTTGCTTCATTTTAGGCCCATAGTCTTGCAGCCATCTTGTTGCATTTGGCATCCCAGCACTCCAAGCTGCCTTTGCTCTGAAAAGATTGATTTCAAAAACATATGCAAGTATGAGTTTCAAATTTAAAAAAACATGAGGAGCAAATAGTCTGAAATGGTAAAATGACGTTAGTAAAACAGCCATCATAAATGCTCACTGAAGGTTCGTCAGTAGATCACGCGTGCGCTGAAGTGAACTAACCCTGGAACATAACCTGCTCCGGAGCAGGATATCTTCAGAGAGCAAGTTACTATGGTTACTTGCATAACCTGAAAGTAACGTCCGATTTTGGAACCCGAAAGCTGAGGTTATTTGCTCGCTTATCCTCAAACAGGCATAGAGAGAGATTTTTGCTTTGTTTTCTCTTATACAATTATGTTTTAATTGCTTTTACCAACATCATCTTTCATAATCAAACTTACTTGTAGCAAGAACCACCCAAGTTGCAAATGCCTTGGAATGAATAGTAATTTAATATAATATAGATGGAAAAGTGGTGTACCTTGCTGCTCATTCTTCTGGCTTTTCAAAAGTGTCTAGACAGAAAGACAGAATCATTATAATGAAAATCCTGAAAAACCAAAAACAAACTTAAATACAACCCCAAAGTAATAATAAAAAATAAAAAAAATCTATAAACTCATTCCATCTTGATAATGAAGTGAAGTGAAGTGACATACTGCCAAGTATGGTGACCCATACTCGGAATTCGTGCTCTGCATTTAACCCATCCAACGTGCACACACACAGCAGTGAACACACACACACCGTGAACATACACCCGGAGCAGTGGGCATTAGGCCACGACTTCCCCTGACTTCCATAATTGTGCTATAGTGAGAGTATATATTGCAATAAACCACTAAATACACAACATCATCGTTGTCCTTTCTCTTTTTAAGCAAACGGCTCCCCCCAGACTGTCTGCAGCATCTGTTATCATTTTTGATCTAAATTCTGTTCATTCACCTCCAGCACTCCACTCATATTTGCCTCCCCCGTCTCACATGGGAAACTGCTATCCACATACAAGAACTGTCTAGAAAATAAAGATTTTTTTTGTCTTGTCTAAGACTTTATATTTTGCTTCTCAAAGTACTTCTTGATGAAGAAATAGGGAAGGTGAGATTGTTAAATGTGACATTTGATCATGTTACATAAATTAGAGAAAACACGGCAAATTTTAATCCTGCAGTCCACCAGGTCACGAGAGAAAAGGCATCAAGCTTTTCATTTCATACAACCGCTAGGACCCATTTCTTACAGCAGTTAATTTCACATTCAAAATGACTTAAAACACTCGATATATGCTTTAAATCAACACATTCTTCCAAAACACCAGCAACAACAGGTAGCATTACACAGTGTTTTCTTTGATATTTTTAATGACGGCTCACTACAGTTTAGAATTCATTGCAGTATGTGTTACATGGCTAAATTACAGAACAAATTTATTCTTAAATTGCCCCATTATAGATAACGGTATACTTTCAAATTTCATGCCTGTCTAATCATTTGTTCAAATCCTTTATTCAGTATTTTGTGTATTTCAAAAATCTATTGTCAGTTTTAAAATCTCCTCTAGAATGTCAAAAATGAAAAATATAGTGTTGATACAGTATGTCTTACCTCTTTTGCACTGAGATTCCTCACAATCTTAAAGGTTTCTCAAAACTGAATGTACTGAAACAACACATATAGCTTTTCATCAGGTTCAATTTACTTTTTTTTTGGTTTGTTTCAAAAAGCATATTAATTGCTGTGTAATTCCACTTCGTACAGCTCATAAACAGATGAACATGAATATGCAGATTATGCACTTTTTTAATAACACAATGTAAATACATAACACAGCAGATGTTCTTATAATTAAGATATTATCAATATTACATTTTTAGCAATTGCGCTTTTTGAAAGTGCAGCATTCTGCTGTCATACTAAAACAGAATAAGTCTGGATAAATCATGGAAAACTGCTTTACCAGTTGTAGCCTATACCAGTTTTTTCAAACTTGACAATTTCACCATCAGCATTATTTTATGGAAACGCCTAAGCAGCAGGTTTGTTGATATTCAGACCAACAGCACGACTGCAAGTGATAGTGATAAAACTATTTTCTTTTCCTGAATGAACGAATCATCTGGAGTGAATGATTTGATAAATCACTCATAAACAGTTACTCATTTCGTTCCTGAATGTGCTTGAACTCTTTGGTTAGAGTGAACGTTCAATGACTCACTCATAAAGGCCATCAACCGCTACAATCAGGAACAAGTTCAGGAGGGACAAAACAGACTGAGCAGATATGCTAAATAGACTGGTTTACACAAACAAGCAGAAGACAGGTCAGGTGTATCAATGCTTCGGTCTCTGACCTAGTTACCATTGAGGGAGAATCAGTTGAGGATGTGAATGGTTTCCTTAGCAATCATAACAGAGCCAAAGCAAGAGGAGCTTTTAGCTGACTCAGAACCATCTGGAAGTCTAAACAGCCAAGCCTGATATTTAAAACTTGTCAATAAAACAAACAAAGTACGTTTTACATAAAATTCAGCATAACACTGGAACACTAACTTGATGCTTCAATATAATATTTAAAGTTTATACTCGAGTCAGAAGGATTTGTGTGGTGTGAGCGTTTAATTTAATGTATTACAACTAGGTTTGCAACAAGGTGGAACATTTCCAGTAAATTTCAGAAACATTCCAGAAATTTTGGAAACTTTCCAGGAATTTTGGGGAAGTTTCCGGAAATTTACCAGAAATTTTCCACCCCTTTTCAACCCTAATTACAACATCAGTAAGAACAGCAAGAAAAATTAACCTCAAAAAATAAAGTCAGAGAGATGTTACATTAGAATCTTTTTACTCATCGTTCAAAAAAAAAAACAACTCCTACAGCCATCAGGGTTGAAATGACATAAAAAGCCACTTTTTAAGAGGGTTTTGGCTCCAGCCTGCCAAAAACACTGATCTCACACGTCATTGTGAGAGATTATTGTACACTATCAAGACAGAACTGGATTCCTCTGCAATCTTTGATCTCAATATCAAAATTCAAACACAAAAGCACAGATCAAGTGGTGCAGGTGGTGTACGACACATTACAAATTAGCTAAAGAAAAACCACCAGCTTGTGTGATTATGTGGAAATCAGTGATGACAAAAGACAGAATCAAATAATAATAATAAAAGTAAAGCAACTTTAAGCAGTAATGCTCTTTTTAAAAAAAAAAGAAAATTAACAGACAAGCTTCAGTCATATAAAATGGTGAAAAAGACATAAGGGGGCCCATGTGGGCGAGCATGTTCGTTAGAGCTCCCAAGTCACAGCACTAATAAAAGAGGGGGTTCACTAAGCAGTATTTTCACTGTAGACCTTCTATTCTGTCTGTTCTCTCATTCATTTCTCTATGCAATGAGAACAACCGGAAAGAATCACTTCTTGTACATTCTGATTGAGATAATAAACCTAAATGGTTTGCTGTAGATGAGTCAGTTCTCCATTAACCCTCTGGAGGACCTTGAAGATGACAAACATTTCCTCTTTTGTTCAATGTACGCTGTAAGAAACTGTGAGAAATAGATAAGACTGTAAAAATAAAAGGATTTTCTAAACATTTAAAACTGCTCCAGTGTGATTTTATGTAACATTTGTCATCCACTATGAGAATTTTAATCATTTTAATTCTGTTATTAAACAAAAAAATGTCAAAATATTTCATTATTTAGAGAACACATCCTCTTTTAATCTAAAAATGAACTTCAGTCTCTTTGGCTTGAGGGATTTTAATCAGTAAACAGTGATTCATTTTATTGTAAAGCTGCTGCTTTTATTTCTGACAACCCATTCAGAGAAGCAAAAATGACAGGAAACTGAAACTAAGATTATGTGCTTGTTTTGTTGCCTTTGTCATGTCTGAATTTAGCACCGTGTATTTTTTATACTACCAGACACAACAATGTTTCCAAGCATGGAAGGCATGTCATTTCAAATATATGGAGTCGACACCGTATATGATCTCCCAATTTGTATGTTTTAGCAATAATCTTCACCTGAGATGCGTCTTGATGTCTTCTGTGCTGTGACCCCACAGAGACCCATTCCTTATGGTATCTAAGCATGCTCGCCCCCACCGGCCCTCAAACAGAGTAAAAGGCGGCAGCGGAGTCTTCAAGTATTAATACAGCTCGGGCACTAAACCTCAGACACGCATTATTAGAGCCTAGAAACACTGCTAGGAAAACAAATGAGCGGGTTATTTGTTAGCTTGCATTTCCCCCCACAAATCTAATATATATATTTAGATTAATATGCTTATAAATAAAAATTCAGTGCTGTAAAAACATCTCCGATTCCATAGGATCTGACCCACCGTAGAAGGCTCATCATGTTTATTTTTACATCTTTTTCTCATGGCTAAAAAGCTACCGTTCAGGGGATGTAAACTGAGCTTCTGTGTTAATAAGTCCTTCATTGAGCATAAAACACTGAAAAATTGAAGACTTGTTAATATCATACATTTTTCTTTCTTGTTTTTTTTTTGGTTTAACGCAGCACAGAGCAAAGAATCCTTTCTTGTGTGTTTTTTCGGTTGCGGTTAAGCACCAAGAAACACGTATCAGTGTGTGTCTCTTAAGGTGTGACTGTAGTTTGTCCTGTAAGCGTCTGAGAAATGCAGGTTTCTCAGTGTGAATGTGGATGAGGGGTTTTTCTGTAGTCTCTGCTAGTGTTTTAGTACTGCGTCTATGTTAAGCAGCGCTCCACGTTGATGCCCTCCTCTGCGTGGACCTGCAGGTCGATAGGTCGCGCTGGCTGTTCTCCCGGTCGAGCGTTCATCAGAGAGAGATTCTTCACGCAGCCTGTGATACCTGATGAGTACTTCCCACTGGTCAATGCTTTTATGTCTGGAGCTCCACCTAGAGTTCAGATACAAACAACCTTATGTCAGAAGAATCAAATGATTATGGTTTTCTTTTACAAGGAAAAGCCATTTCTATGTGTTATCTGTAGGGGGCATCCAAACTTGGGGCATGTTTTTTTTATATAGATGATTGTGTGAATAAATCAGGTGAGAGAAACTATGTGCAAAGTTTGGTTACTCTATCTATTTATCTATTTAAATACCATATTTTTGACAGCATATTTATTATTTCATGTTAGGATATGTTTAAGAAAAAAGCTGATTTATGTCTGAACATGACTCTTTTACCTATATTTTAGAATCTTAAATTCATTTTAGTAATAAATGCTAATGCCCTCTAAACAGAGATTACTTTAAAATATAATTTTATAATAATTTCCCCATGTTTTTATGCACCAAACTGGACAAGAAAAAAATACTGAACCACTGTTCAAAAGTTTGGGGTACGTAAAATATTTAAATGTTTTCAAAAGAATTCTCTCATGTTTCTAGCTCTTCAGTGTCACGATTGTGCAGAAATCATTCAAATATTCTGATTTGTTGCTTAAACATTTCTTATAGTATCAATTTTCAAAACATTCATGCTGCTTCATATTTTTATGGAAACTGTAATAAACGTTTTTTCAGGATTCTCTGATAAATAGGACAAAAGAATAAAATTTATTTGAAATAGAAATAATTAGAAATGTCTTTTCTGTCACTTTTGGTCAGTTTAATGTATTCTTTCTGAATAAAAGTATGAATCCCGTTTAAAAAAGAAAAATCTTACTGACCCAAACAGTACAAAAAGTAGTGTTTTATTCAAAATTATTAATTTCATAAAAAAAAAAAAAAACTTTTCTTCTACATAACTTCATGGATGTTAAGAGTGACACAACAATCTGATCGGTACAAGTAAACAAATACCACTGTAATGTTATACTTACCCAGGTATATGTTGCCCTTGGTGTTCACCATGATGCTCTTGCCTTGTGATTGTCCACGTTGGACAGATCCTCCATCGATCTGGAGGTAACCCTGCTTACCCGTTCTGTTCAACACACAGAAGGAACACTCCCTAATATCTTTCTGTCATGCATTCTATAATAGTTTGGAGAGGTAAGGAGCGTTACCGGACTGCAGTGATCATGTGCCACTGTCCATCATTGACAGGCTCTCTGGAGAGAATCTGAGCCTCTCCACTGCCCAGCTGGTAACTATCAGAGGAACAAGAGCACATTATGACCGGCTACAAAGGACTGATCTAGATCAGTAAGAAACTGAAACATACTGGCTGCTGCAGAGAACCCTAGTAAGAAAAGTCATGAGATCTTGTGGATATTTCAAACATTAGGTTATTATACCGTCATCACATTAGACTCTTTAGCCATGCACCCATGTGGTTTGTTACTATGAAAATGTGCTCAATTACTCACCTAAACACAAGATGTCCATTTTGTAAACCAAGACTTATGAAGTCCTTCCCCTTTCCTTGACCTCCCAGTTCCTGGAAAGCATTTTCAGTGAAATATTAAAGTCAGGGAATATGGATGCAAACCACGGGCTAAAACCACAGGCTTCTGGAGCCAAACATTTAAACAGTAGTGTATATTGACTAAAATGTTTATACGAATTACATTTCTCTTATGTATAATATTAGCTATTACATGACCAAAAGACAATTTAAACAGTACAGAAAAAACTAAACGAAACTGTAAGACAAGTTTTACAGGTTGGTTTTAAACATCAAATGTATGACAATCTGCTGAATTTCAATCCACTGCAGGAGAAGTTTTGTTATTAACTCACAAAATATGGTTTTGATTAACACAGCTGTTTGGTTTGAGGTCAACAATTTCCGAAGGTAAAAAAAAAAATAGTTGTGCTCACCAGCAAAACTAAACAAAAAAACGATTTTTACCCTATTTGTGAAAAGTGCAAATGTATGTGATAAACTGTTGCAGACACAGGTGTGTTGATTGAAGAGGTATAAAAGCAGGTGATAAATATGCAAACATAAGGCTAATTATTTTGTCATAAATCAGTGGTTCCCAACCCTGTTCCTGGAGCCCCCGACACTGCTCATTTTACATGAAACAGAATTTTGCTTGGAATTTACGCCAGGAACAGGGTTGGGAACTACTGTCATAAAGAAAGCAACTTTTAAATCACACTAACACATGCAAACAATAAATGCAGTGAAATTTAATTTGTTTACTCGCTTTTCATGTATAACTGTGCTGGCAGTTAGTGTACTGTAAGTGATGTAGAGAAAAAGCATTTGCTAAAATATAGGTAAATAGGTAAACTAGGTAAATATAAGTGCTATTTTCTGAATGTTTATCTGTGCAAGTGTTGTAAAGTTCAAAGCTCCTTTGTGTATATTCAGAGATAATGACACGTCCATGCTAATGCAGACATATGTATTTCTGACTGCTTGTGAAGAGGGAATACCTTTATACTAGCATGCTTCTTACGGAGGCTTAGAGCGCCTGCAGGCTCCTGAGGAGGATGAAGGTGAGTTAGCCAGGCAAACATGCAATGCAGCCATTAAAATGTGCTTTAGAGGTGAGGGACAAAAGCATATTCCAAAATAGCTCCAAGCAAACTCATTTTTACTAATTTTAGTGAAATGAGGCTGAATATGAAATGTAAAACACATTGTGCATACAGTATCAAAATGTGAGTGTATGCAGGGTCCAAAATCAACAATGAAAAAATGGTACCTTAAATTGCAACTATTTTAAGGTATATATACATACATATATATATATATATATATACAAACAAACACACACACACACACATATATATAGAATTTTATATAGAATTAAAAAAAAAAAGTTGATACATGGAAAATTTCAACTTAAAATGAAGCAGAATACCAAATAATTATTTTAGTTTATGAAAACTGAAATTATTTTAAGTTAACAGTAAATGTTATTAATTTTGGACCCTGAGTGTATGTGTCCTGAGATCCAGCAGGGGACTCATTTCTCCAAACATACCACTCCCTGCCACAGGATGAGGCCGTCTTTAGAGACAGTGTTGATCTCTAACTCAATGGTCTCTGGAGAGTCAGGAGCACTGAAACAAATCAAACCATCAATAGTAAAAAAAAAAAAACTAAAACAAGCTGAGAGACAAGCCAAAATCATTTTCTGTGGTAAAAACTGTTGAATTGATATAATTACGTCAGTTAAACGAACACCAAACACAGTTCATCAACTGTTTCACATATGAAGAGCCCTCAC
Organism: Barbus barbus; assembly: GCF_936440315.1. Taxonomy (NCBI): domain Eukaryota; kingdom Metazoa; phylum Chordata; class Actinopteri; order Cypriniformes; family Cyprinidae; genus Barbus; species Barbus barbus. Next base: position 15,687,393 of record NC_136718.1, read on the forward strand.
CTTCGTGGGAACATGGGCTTTGGAAGGGCCAGATATCCATTATCATGGAAATATGCTGAATATTCAATAGGAGAGTCTGGAAAAGAGAAACCAAAAAAATAAATAAATCCCAGATGCCAACTCTGTTTTATACTACCACCCTGTGGAGCTTCAACAAATAACAGAATAAGCAGTCAATGAACAGAACCTGACTGAAGTCATAAACCTGAAGTCATAAATGTGAGACTCCAAATAGCAGGCTTCGTTGTGAAAAACATACAGTTCAATCATCAAGGGCAACTCAGAAAATGTCCAACATACACTTATCTTCATGAGATAAATGAAAATGAATGCAAATACACACTGCTGTCAAAGTAACATTCACAGTTGGGAACAATACGCTTTCCTCACAAAGCATTCTCTTGAACCATGTTATAACCAGAGAACCCTCAGGCAACTGAGTGCTTACCAAGAAGTGTTTCATGCACAGTGTTTCTGGCCATAAACTCACCTGTCCGGTCGGCTCAAGGGTGTGAATGACAGACATTCGGTGGTTAGTAACTAAAAACGTGTTTGTTCACAGTGTGAGGACATTTTGTTTACAGACGTCGCTGTAGGTGAAAGTGTGGAAAAGATGTTGGTTTCGCAAAAAAGAGAAACAAGGATTTAATGAGAAAGAGATGACAAATTGAAACTGCAGCGAGAGGTTGACTGGACAAGACGCCTCAGGAGATGCTAAAGGGGAATTCTATGTATGTTCGCCCTAAGAAAATGTCACAGCTTTGCAACTGTCATATTTTTAATATTACCCACAAAAACTAGCATAAGCTTTAAGCATATCACAGTGAAGACACAGAATTCCCCCTCAACGTTACATTTAAAACTTCACAGAGGACACAGTAACCCACTGAGTGCAGATTGAGACCATTCATTTTGAAAGCACAATATTTCAGGGATCTATTTACAAGACAACAGTATCGATAAGCTGTTATACGTTTTTATTTTGTTTAAGAAAACTTTCAGGGACATCAAGCACTTATTAGATATTCATTACATTAAATACATTAATATACATACACAATTTGGGGTCGCTAAGATTTCTTTTCAATAAGGCCGCATTTATTTGATCAAAAATACAGTAAAAACAAATGTTATGAAATATTATTGAAAGTTACAATAATGTTTTTTTTAATATATATTTTAAAAAGCTGAGACTTTTTAAAAGTCTCAAACTTTTGAATAGCAATTTAAATGGACTATAAAAATAAGTGTCTTAATATTTAATAAAGATTTGTATTAAAATATCAGAACATTCTTAAAACAACGAATTTGCATAACTGCATAATGTAGATAATAAGCAAATATGTTGTCAAACTATTTTTAACCCTGCTGACAAACAGTTTAAAGAATCAACCTCAATACATTTACATATTTATGTTCAAAACATGAAAAATAAATGATCTGAAAGTCTCATCTTACGCTTTTTTACAAGTTTTGAGTTATTTTTATCAAATTTATTATCAAGATGATTTTAATTTTTTTTTTCAAATATACCAATCAAGAAAATTATTTTTGAAAAAAATAATTTTCTTCATCGGTATTGTTGATCAGAAATGTGTTTGATATTGCCTGTGATGTTGGTAATAAGAGCTCTGTAAACAGACCCCTAAAATGATTCACTTTCTGGCTTCCTTTTGTCGCCCCGTTGAGGCCGTTTGTTGTGGTTGTTTTATTTGTGCTGTTAGATGGGCCGATGGGCCCTGAGGAGTACGCTCTCCCCTGGTTAGTGACGAGCGTGCCAGGCAGACTGTAGTCATACTGTACCATTTCCCCCACTACCCTCCAAATTCCACAGCGCCTCGGTGAAGCTGGACTCCTGCCCTGTGTGTGTGGGATAGCCATGAGAGTGCAGGGGTGAGATTCATTCACATGTGGCCTCTTTCACCGGTCAACACGCTACTGCTGGATGATGTTAGGCAGCCTGACTGGTGTCGCCATGGTACGTTATGAAGAACTGACAATTATTTCCCTATGGTACTTTATAATGAATCACTTACAGCTGTGGTTCAGTTTAATGCTATGAAACTACAGAGAAATGCCTTTATTCCCACAGAGAATGTGAATTCTGTAAAATGACAAACGAGGCAAACTGTGTCTAAAGAGACCAATATATTATCAGTATGAATAATAAAGCATTTTAAAGTCACATTGCAAACATATTGGCTTTAGTTAGCTGTATGTTTTTCGCCATTGATGTTAAATGACAATTTAAAATGTAATGTAAAATAGATGTATGGGACTATTAAAAACTAATTTTGTTAATTGAAAAAAACTGAAATAAAATATAAATATTGGATGAAATACATAAAAAATGTATACTTAAAAAACTTAGTTGTTGCCTTGCCATCCAAGTAAAATTAAATAAGTTGAAGTAAAAAAAAAAAAAAAGACAAGAACTAAAATAGAAATAAAGCTAAATAGAAATAAAAAACTAATAAAATGACAAAAGCACATAACAGTGCTAAAACAACTAAAGTTAAAATAAAAACTGAAAATCAAACATAAGCTAAATGAAAATATTAATAAATCATATATTAGTATATAAATAATACAAAAATAACACTAGTATGCGAGACTGGGCTAGTTTAATGTGAATTCTCCAAACTAACATTTAAACATCTTATTTATGCTCATAAAGCTATTTGGATCAGAATTTAACTGTATCTGTTTGATGAATGTTTTTTTTTTGTCATGGGCAATAACAGTGAAAATGTGCATTAGCTCCTATTCTGCCGAAGACTGAAGCATGTGTCTTTCAAAAATAAACCTACATTGAGAAATATTGTAACTAGTACCATTCTCGCCTTATAATATGTCCTTAAAGATAAAGTGGACTTTGGGTAGAAAGAGCAGACAGTAATGTACAATATAGAAACACATAGCAAAAAATATGCAATATATGTATACTGTACGTGCATCAATGCAGTCACTAATCAGAAGGCAAAAATCACTTAGAAGAAGATTTTTGCAAAACAATGTGTTAAACATCAGCAGTTGTGGATTAACCTTTTTCACAGTGCCGGCCCGTGTAGCCGGCGGGACACACACAGTGGTTATTCACACAGCTGCCACCGTTCTGACACTGAGAGGATTCTCGACAGCTCTGCCTCACTATTTCACAACGGTCACCTGAGGAACAAGCAAGAAAGAAATGGAAAATTTAGAATAAATTTGGACTAAATAAAATAAATAATAAATACGATTTTCAGAGACTTCCTTTTGACCTTAAAAATAGGGATGGGTGAACCCATTTCTTTCCAGTATCAAGTACTACCATAGTCAATATCAATACCAATATTAAATACAAACGCATATACCAGTTGGTTAAGTAACTTACCCTCGTATCCTTCAGCGCAGAGGCACTGGTACTCATACTCAGCACTGGCCATACAGGTGCCACCGTGCAGACAAGGCCTGCGGTCACATGGGCTGCCATCTTTACACTGGCTGATGGCTCTGCTTTCAGTGAAGCTGTATGATATATCCAACTTCTTTCCATTGATGAAGACCTGTAAAGAAAAATATCGAAAACATATCGAATTAATATCGAAACATGACTGTGGGCTGTAATGAACATAACTTTGTGTGAAGGACATTCTCACCTCTCCTATGCATCCATCAAACAGCATGCTAACATTGGCAGGTTTGGGCAAGATGTCCATGCTGGGCACTCCTCCCAGATACATGGGTGTGTGGATATTAAGGCCCTGGGCCTTGCCTGGAGAGGATCTTGTGATTTCTCGTGCATGGTCCACCTTCAAGGAGCCGTCCTTATTGAGCCGCTCCGCCACCACGCGATGCCACTGACCCAGAGACACGGGCTCCTGACTACGCAGAACAGCTTGACCTGAGAACACGGGGAAACAAGCATGTTTAGCTTGGACAGTATAGGAACAAGCCACTATATCCACTTCTGGGCTTCACCATCTGTATGGTTACATCGCACTCAGGTGAGGAGGTACTTTTCATTTGGGTGTCAATTAACATTTTTTTTGAAAGGTCAAGACCTTTTAGGTGGGAAAGGGGGCACAACATCAGAGGCACAATCTTTATTTTTTTTTTCTTGTTTTCTTTGGACAAAATTGTACTGTACATCTACACGATTAATTAAAAAATATGAAATTAATTAAAAAGTTATTTAAAAAATTTAAAATTAATTGAAAGTACTTTAAATATTATGATATATTTATATTATGATATATGATATATTTTATATATCCATGTGTGTGAAATTATGCAAAATTCTTAAATGATATATTTCTAAATTTAAAACATTTAATTTAGTTTTTTTAATGTTAATGTTTAGTGCTATGAAAAATGTCCAACATTTGGGTAAGAGGGTTGTAAACATTACATCAAATAAATAGAAAATCCACAATTTCATATTAATACAATATTTAGTTTGACCTCTTGATGATGATGATCACCATTTTCTGAAGATTAAGCCCTTCCTTTCTGGGTTATTATTGTTAACTAATATTAAAATAATAAAAAATAAACATTGCCATTACTTGAAATCAAATAAAAATCAAGTGAAATAAAATAAAATGATTAAATAAACCTTGAACATATTTTATTTTAGACATTTTGTTTAGTCTGCATAAGTACAAAAAAAAACGAACCAAAAAAGAAACTAAAACGAAAAACCCTGAAAACTATTTAGATATTTTAAAATAATAATAATAAAAACAAGACAAAAACACAACAAAACTAAAACGTTACCTAAACTACTATCACTTTAAAACACTTAAAAAAAAAATATATACTAGAAAAAACTAATACAAAATATCAACAAAAACTATAATATTATGTCAACAACACTGAAGTAACACTGGTTTCTTTCAATGACCGTGACACACATGCACAAAAAAAATTAAATAAATAAATAAATGCAAATTTTGGCAAAGAATACATCATGATTTGATCATCAGATCTCTCACCTGTACCAAGTTCATATCGGAACTCGACATGTCCTTCCACCATGGATAAGGTCACAAAGTCCTCCACTTTCATCTTTTTGCCTCCGCAGAAGAACATCAGCCCATCTGAATCCATGGGCTTGAGCTCCATCTCAATCCGGAGGTCGTTATGAATATTAGTAAGAGGGGGATATGCAATATAAGACTCGTCTCCATCAAACAATGGAGTCGTTACCAGAGTACCTGGGATTGTTATGAAGAGGGATAGTGAGAACCGAATTTGACCTTAAAGCGGTTAGAAAATTTTAAATGTGACTGGGTATTGAGCTTTACCATCCATGCACTTGTTTCCAGACTTGCCCAAGTGACAGCGGCAGTCGTAGCCCAAACCACTGGGTCGGTTAATACAGGTGGCATCTGGTCCACAGGCCTCTGTTGCAGTCATGGGCAAAAAGAATAATGAACAAAGAATGCATGTTGTTTACAAAACCTGACCCTGATTTTACAAATGCTGACCTGTGTGACAGTGCAGGGAAGAGTGATGATGACAGTTGCTCCCTGTGAATCCTCTTGGGCAACTGCATTTGTAGAGACTGGCGGCAGAGTCCTCACATACGCCACCATTCTGAAACACACACATTGCTTTAGCTAATCAATTTTCACAGGCCAACCACAAAAAAGGCATTCACTGGTCCCAAAAACGTAGACACAAAGAAAAAAAATTGTCCATTTAAGATCACTGTGTTTGGTTAAAAGTGCCAAGAAAAGTCACGCTAGTCCCGAGCCTAGATGCTACTTAATTTGATACCTTTTTTCTTAAGCAATGAAATTCACACGTGTGACAAGTTTTTAAATACTTTTTTGGGTCACTGTGCTTTTTAATTCAAAGAACAATTTTGTTTGTAAACGATTACCTGACATGGGCGATCCTTGCAAGTGGGACAATTCGAAACACCGGTGGAACTTTTATCAAGGTCCTTGAAAATGACCTCTTCACCTTGGATAATCAGCTGCTTGATACAGCCTTGAAGAAAGACCAAAACTCAGTGTAAGAATGCAAATCATAATGCTACAACTGACACTTTCCTACAAAATTCACATATGATAACGTTTTTCTCACCGACAAACCCTGTCTTGAGGCCTGCAGTTTTAGCAAGCACGCTGTAGTTTGGATAACCGCCCACAAAAAGATCCTCATTCAGGTCCAGACCCTTGAATTTTCCCTGCTCGGACACAGAACATGTTATACTACATTTGTTTAATCGCCACTATTTAACACCATTTATTAATGAGAAAGCATAACAAATCAGCAAATTATGGAGATAGGAATATGCACCTGTGAGGTTCCATTTATAGGAGCTTCTCCATCCACAACAAGAGAGCCCTGAGTCTCATTCCTATACAGCTTCACTGTGTGAAACTCGCCCAGTTTAATGGGAGTAGGGTAACGAATAGTTGCCATACCAGAGCCTACATCAAACCTGTGGAAGGAAAATATGCACATTTGGAACGTCACATTAAAAAGCCAAAGTTAATTCTAGTTTCAGATATGAAATTTAGCTTTATTGAGATTGCTTTGATATTGAAAATTAATGTACCTGAATTCAGGACGGCCACCCACCAATCCAAAAGATAAGAAGTCAGCGCCGGTGGTCTTCTTTTGTCCATTATAGAGAATCATACCTGGACATTAAGGGAAAAGTAAGTCCAACGCCAGCATTCAACCTAGTTAACCAAAAAGCTCACCGGTGCACAAAGCCATTTTTTGTCTTTTTTAGCTGATGGTAAAGCAGCATGCCGAGTGAAAAGCTGCTGCCATGTTCAGCATTTCACAATACCAATGCAAGCCACATGCATGGGCACATGCCATGAGTCTTCCCGTTATCCATCACATGGGCATAATGACTATCAGATGGGGTAGTACAGACCAGTGGCCCTCAACTGATGGGTTGCAACCCAAAAAATATGTTGGATTACCACTTTATGTGGTTATGTGGTTAACCTTTTGAGAAGCACTGGTATAGAACATACCCTCTGGGTTATTAGTCACTTCAACCAAGCTTGTCGAAAATTCTCGGTTTTATTGCTGTGCTTGTTTGTACAAATCTGCACAAATTGGCCAAAATTTTGTGATGGCTGTAAAATAACAATAATAATTTTAAATATGGTATTATTTTAATATGAATATTTTAGTTTATTAATATATTTTATTAATATCTGCCATGTGTAAAAGCTTCAGTTGGTTCATGATAACATTCCTGTATCATGCTGCAACCAACTCAATAAGAAGCAGAAATGCTTTGAATAACACTATAATCTATATTCATGCCTGCATATGTTCATAAGGACCATTCTAAGGGGCCAGTGAGAGATGTTGAGCTGCACTGCTGCATGGCATTAAAACATCTCGCAGCATGTGCTCTCTGGCACTCTCAGACAAGCAAGCAGACTCACCGGCATACAAAATGAGCCCTTCATACCAAAGAGATGTGAAAGAGGGCAAAGAACAAAAAGAATAATTGAGTTTACACACAGGAAATAAACATATAAAAGAAACTGTACAAGGACCGAACATTTTAGAAACAGTGTGCTCTTTTCTTAGTACATGCAATACTGCAAATTCATTTTTGTAGCTAAAAATAAAAACTTCTGTCATCATTAATTCACCTGTATGAGAAGTTTCTTTCTCAAAATGATAAACATTCTTTTTTTCCAGTAATGACAAACTTTTAAACAAAGTCAGAGCTGCACATTTAGTAGATTTGGTGCAGTGAAGTATCAAGGAAGATTTGAGGGTCCTTACCATCAACATTGTCCGGCCTGAAGGTAATTTTGATGCTGAATGCATGGTAGGCATTTCTGATAGTCTGGAGTGTGAGGTATGAGAGTGGCTCCTGGGTAAAATAGGGCATCACTCTTTCTGGAAGACCATACGAACATGAATGCATGTTAGAGAGACAAGTAGAACATCTCAGAAACTCTTCAGAGCAACAAATAGCTCATGAAAAACATGTTTTTTGTGGTGGCAGCATAATAGTTAAGGATGCTTCCAAATCTCCACACTGTAAGACATCCAAAAAGCAGCATTGCATAAATCACTTTGGATAAAAATATCTACTTAATGACATTTAACCAGATCACGTGTAGATCTTCAAGCAGAACTATACTTGTCTAACCATCCAGATGAAATCAGTGCTCTCATCACAAAGCCACAATTACAGACAAGCAGCATTGTGACTAAAGACTTGCTCTGGAAAAAATATGTAACTACCGACAGAACGGGCTTGCATAAATTATGGACTTGCATACAGACCATGAACAAGGAGTCTGGTGAAGGCCTCAACTTTTCCTTGCTTATTAGCAGCCGTACACACGTACGTTCCTGCATCTGTGTGTGTGACACCAGGGACTGTCAGGACATGGCCATCCTGTCTGCACTTAGGGGGCAACTCATTCTCCACCTGAAAGAACAACACACATGGGCTTAATCTCTTTTTAAAGTTAATCGAACCAAATTTAGTACTCTAAACACCATAGATATATTATTAGGTCAAATTTAGCCAGGAAATATAAAGGTTACTTTTGACCATGTGATGGTTGGGACTGGGTATCCAGATGCAATGCAAGGCAAGACCGCATTAGAGCCAACAGTTACTTCCTTTGACTCAGGCTGTGCAGAAATCTGAGGCAAGGCTAAAAAAGTGCATTGGATTCAGCTTGCCATTTTTATGGTGTCACATAATACAAATAAAAACCAACGGCAAAAGAAGCATCATAAACATCCTGGATATAATAATGTACTCACACTGGATATTAAGGACCACCTGGTTATACTCCGAGCCAACATTATTAGTGGCTGTGCAGCGGTACTGTCCTGAATCTGATTCGACCACATGATCAATCCTCAGGAGGTTCCCGCTTATTTCCACATGATTGGGAAGAGAGCCTCCCACTTTACTCCAGCGCACCGTGGGCTCAGGATCACCGATCGCATGGCACTCAAACTCCACTGAGTTGCCCACCATCACCGTCTGTACTGATGTGCGCACGTTGATCATTACTTTGGGTAGAGCTGTGAAGACAAAGAGCACAAAGTAATTGGTTTTAAACTTTAATAACCCAAGATTTGGAAACATATTGGATATCATAACGGACCTTGAATGGTGAGTTTGCCACTGTCCTGAGCCTGTCCAAACAGACTTGTAGCTCTGCAGGTGTAGATTCCCTCATTGCTTTGCTCAAGGTTCTCGATTCTGCACAAATATTATAAATAAAGGACACAACATAATTCAAAACATTAGGGTATTTTATTAAATATTATTTAACCAAATGAACAAAGGAAACAAAAAAAACCCATCAAAAACTGAATACAAAATCATTCAACAACGTCATAATTTTGTTATAATCAGCTGAACTGATAATTTATAAACAATTTACTGTAGTAAAATATTTTTAATTATTGACTTTAATAATATGTGATGTTGTGCACTACCCTGTTAAAAAAACTGATATTGCAAAAATAATAAATATTTAAAAAAATTATATTCCTTAAAATTAGCATTATTTTCTCACTTTTTACACAATTTGTAGTGTTAACAGCAATCTTGACCATTCAAATAAATTCCATTACTGCAAGTTTACTGTACCCACTCTGGTGTTTTTAAATCTGATCAATTTTGCTTAATTCTGATATTTATTATTTATTTATACCTTCATGGTTTTTAAGGTGCTTTATAAATGATTGATTGATTAATTGTTTGATAGTCAATGTTAATATTAGATGAGACTCACCTGAGCACTCCGTCTTTAATGTGATGATTTGGTGGAAGAACTCCCCCCTCCTTCAGCCATTCAATCTCAACTTGAGACCCTCCTTTAGCAGCACAGGTAAACTCCACAGCGCTGCCCAGAGCCTTCACTTCCACCTGTGGGGATACTTTCACTGACAGGGGTGCTGCAGGACACAGAGGTCAGAGGTCAAGCTGAATGCTAGTTAGAATTCATCTGATGATCACTTTGAGAGTTTGAAGGAATGCATGATGCATGCATGAAACTGAACTGTCGGTACTCACATCGAACAGAGACTCTGGCCACCGCTTCACTCTTGCCAACCTTGTTGCTGGAAACACACTTGTATGTCCCAGCATCGCTCTCCTTGGCCAGGTTGATCTGGAGGTCTCCTCCTTGCTGCTGAGCAGTAGGAGGCAAGCTGCCATTGACCTTAGTCCACTCAAAACGCAGGGGCGGAGTGCCATGGGCCAGGCACTGCAGTCGGATTACTTCACCCACTCGCACGGACACGTCATCGGGCAAGGAAGTGGCATAGGGTGGGGCTGCTCCAACCAAAGAAATGTCAGTTAGAGGATGTTGGATAATTACCACTGGCTCATGTTAGAGAGCTCTACAACAACAGGAAAATATGCTTCACTTCTTGGAGGAATTCAGACAAAAGCTACAATGTTAAAACGTAAAAATATATATTTTCCAAAAAATCTATTATTTCTGTTGTGTTTTCCACCAAAAAATATTTAGACTTAAAATAAACTGACTTAAAAAAAAAAAAAAAAAAAGTAGATTTTTTTTTTCTGAAGAATCTTATTTTGTGTATTTGGTTACACTTTTTATTTGAAGGTGTCCTTGTTACAGTGTAATTATACATTTAATTACTGAGTAATATTAATTAACTACATGTACTTACTATAGGGTTAAGTTTAGGATTAGGGTTTGGTTTAGGGTTACTTGCATGCAATTATGCATAATTTATTGTTATTATAATAGTAAGCACATGTAACGTGTAACAAGCACACCTTAAAATAAAGTGTTACCGAATATTGTAGAATATAAATTAATTCAATAGAAATGATCTAAAACGTATTAATATCTTATGAAAACTTATGAATATCTTATGACATTCTGAACATTTAACATGTTTTAAGGATATTTAGATTGGTTTCTGGCAAACAAAAATACTGAATAAAAAATAAAAATGAAAATAATATACTAAAAATACTGATTATAAAAATCTCTCTTTTTAAATGTACGCATGTATAATCATTTTGTAATAAATATCTAGATATCAGACATGATTGTTCAAAAAGGATGTATGATAAATGTATTTCAAAATATATTCCAAGTCATAATATTGTAAACAATTTTGCTTCAAGTACATTTATTTGGTTTGGGGGACATTTTTTTTGGAAAGCAAAGTAAAATATAATTAAGAAAACTATTTTGGAAGTGTAAAACGAACATGCATAAGATAGACGAGGATTAAAAATAACCATCTTTATGAATAAGTTAAGCTCACTGTCTACTTCCAGCATGATGGTGACTTCACTGGTGCCCATGTGGTTGGTGGCGTTGCAGACATATTGACCAGAGTCCTGACGGCCCACATTAGGTAAGACCAGGCTGTTGTCAACAATCTTGTGTCTCCAAGGCAGAAAAGACCGTTCTTTAGACCAAGTGATTGTGGGCTTTGGGAATCCTTTAGGTAAGATACAAAAGCTTTAAGGCATGCATTTTCACCTATTGTGTTTTAGCAGTCATAACGGTCAACCGCTGCTTACTGTTGCACCTACCATGGGCGTCGCAATGAAGTGTTGTGGTTGATCCCTCTACCACGACTATCATAGGCTCACGTACACTGGCACGGGGAACAGTGGGCACCTGAGGCCCTCCTTCAACAAACACCTCTATTCGAGTTTCAGTTTTGCCCTGGTTGTTCTGTGCAGTGCACACATATGTGCCACTGTCTTCTGGCCGTGCAACTAAGATCTGAACATAGAATGAAACACACTTTGATTAACATATAGAGGCAAACGACTGTGAAATCAACAAGGGCTCGACTTCAAACGGCCCATAACCTGCATAATAGCACTGGAATCAGCAGGCACGGGGCTGCTGAGCATCGTCTTGCGGTTGTTGTCTAGTCTGTGCCATCTGACAGAGGGTCTTGGCTCTCCAGCGGCCTGACATTCAAGATTGATGGGATCACCGACCCTGATTCGCACCGGTCCTGCAGGGGTCACTACAGCCTTAGGAGATTCTAAGAATGAAATAAGACAAAAATATAAGAATAGATGGAGCAACAAAAATATCTGAACATATATGTTCAGAAAAACTGAAACCAAAAATGGTGTGCCCCAAGTGGAATATTATTAATGATTGTTTCTGAACTGGTTTACCTCTCACAATGAGTGAAGCAATGCTGTGGGTCATTCCGAACAGGTTGCTGGCCACACAGCGATAGGTGCCCTGGTTTTTGGCTTGGGCATCGGTAATAGTCATGAGTGAATTGTCAGCACCAATCTTTACGTTATCTACAGAACAAATGAAAATAATGAAAATCATTTCTGTTCAGGCATCATATTAATTGATGACTGACATGAAAGTCAAGTGCAGCAGTGTACCTGGCAGAGGCAGGTTGTTGGTGGGTTTCCACTCTAAGCGCACCGGCTGGGCTCCGCTATGGACCCTGCACCTGAAGCTCGCTGACTCGCCCTGCTTCACTGCTGCGCTGTGTGGCTCAATGGAGATAATGGGGCTCTGGAGACCTACTCCACAATCAGACCAGAAAATACAGTGGGCACATGTTGAGCAAACACATTAAACAAGATTTGGGCTAAAAGTGAGTGGCAAAAATATTCCAAACATTTAAAATGTGGAGGACAAATCTGCATGTAGTGCAGATCTTGTTTGATCTTGTTATGGGTTTAGTGCTTCTCTAGATAAAGTAGTGGATTCTTCTTGTCATTTTAATTCTGTATTTGCTATCTCAGGTTTTTTTCATTTTTCCTCATGATCATGTAAGGATATTTTAACATTTCCAGGAGCTAGTCTGGGATCTTATTGCATTCTGAATCCAGAATGTGTTTTTCTCCCACCACCCTCAGCCAAATTACCTACAGTTTTTGTGGCACACAGTAATATGTGGTGGTATTTTTAAAAACATACAATACATAAATATAAACTGGAGCTTGCAAGACGACCAGGTCAAATGTTATCTTATATAAATAAGAGGTTTTAAAATTCCATTCATCATTTGGAGAGATAAATTGCAAAACAAATCAATCCATGTCAATTCTATACAATTAAAAAAGACTTCTATAAATGTTGCTGACTACATGAGAGACCATTATGGAAAAAAATATCATCAAATATGAAAATAAGTCACAAAAAAAAATATGAAGATGACATTTGACAACATTATGAAACAGCCTCTGCCTACATAATACCATGTTTGGTTAATGATCGTTCCTGGCCATTGATACGTTCCTGTTTGTCATCAATCTAGGGGACTTACGGGAGGAGCTGGACGTCACAGACACAGATACAGAAGCCTGATGGGGGAACGGGCCGTCCTCCACCTGACAGATATATTCTCCAGTGTCATCTGCAGAGGCCTGCAGGATCCGCAGCTGAGTTCCCAAAACCTTGAGTCAAATGCACATGCAAGCACACATATGGTTCATATATTTAACACTCAGCTCAAAGATCTGTTATTCATACGTCACGGAAATCAAATATGCTTCATAGTGGGCTGAGATAAAACCTTATGATTGGATGACAGCAGGCCACCTGCCCTGCTCCATTTGACAGATGCTGGAGAGGTTCCTGGGACGATGCAATTGAGATCTAGAGTCTCTCCCTCCATTACAGAAGCAATAGACGGCTGGATGGTGACTCCAGAGGGGACGATTTCTCCTGATCACCGTGACAGAGCAATATTACTATTATATCCTAAAAATACTAGTCTAAAATGAATGGACTTGCCTCACCTCTTCTGATGAAGACCTCAATATGAGCTTCTGAGGAACCAGCAGTGTTGGTTCCAACACAGAGATATGTGCCTGCATCAGACGACCTGATATTGGGTACGAGGAGAGTGCCGATGTCAGTGCGCTCCATGCGGGCCTGAGGAAGATATGGATGTATGAGGTACATTTTTAGTTATTTTATATGCAATCTAAGACATTATTACTGCGATAATTATCTGTAAATCTGCTTTGAAATAATGTAAATTGTAAAAAGTGCTAAATAAAAAAATTGGCTTGATTTTTTGTGAACATCAAGTGAGTTTGGTCAGTAGGAACAGAATAAACATAACAGCATTAATATTAGAAGACAATTTAATACTCAATACTTACCTTGACAAAACTTACATTAAACAAAACAGTTTAAAAAAATACATTAATATACAGTAATACCTGCAAATAAATTAAGTAAATATTGTTTAGCATTTTAGTGATTTATGAAGTGATTTTTGTTACGAGGCTATCACTGTGTCCTAACCAAGACTAGTATGGTGTGGCGCAACAAAATTTTTCGTAAACACAGCCAATCAGAACAATTCTCTCACTTTCTTGCACCTGCAATGCACTGTAGCTGAAGAGTGCAAAACACATACCTCATATTTTCATGACTTCAGCAATATTTGTTTGTTTGTTTTCTACGGAAATTGTTATATCTACTATACTAGACTTCCAATCTTATACTTTACTATTGCACTTCTGAACTCACTTTTGTGTCATCTTGCCTAACCAGTTAGGTTTAACAAATTCAGCCTATACAAAGCATAATGGGAGTAAAGCCCCCATTAGTTGTACCCTTTGAAATTCTTCCTTCCGAAGGGCCCTTTGAAGTGGCCAGTTTTGAACAATAACATTTGAAAAGGCAAAGGCAATGTTTGCGGTGGCTTAAGACATACAGGTATACTTCTAGACTTAAGACTTTTTGTGTTGTATCTGGTTAAGACACAGTGTAATTTTTTATGCCTCATAACAGATTGTTATTAATCATTGGTGTTACATTTTTGGTGCTACAGGTCTATATTAGCAGATGATTAACCTGCAATTACCTGTAATTGATTAATGGCATTGGTGACAGTGATTATTTCACACGACGAGACATAGTGACAGTGGACAGCAGCTAGCGGCTATACAACAAAACATCTAAATCCTACATCTAGAGACATCCAGGGCTGTAAATCAACCTTCAAATGTAAACATATTTATAATTTCTTAGTTTTACAAATGATGCAGATTCATGAATGTGATTAGCACAATTATGATTAGCACAATTTTGACACATATACAAATAATCTCTAAAACTGTAAATTACATCTGTAGTGTACTCACTGCAGAAGCAAACACGACTGTATTCAGAAGGGAGGGGTGATATTTTTTATCCAGGAGTAAAGCTGCTTAACTATGATCTAGTGAAGCCTGGCGGCAGTAGAGCCGGGATGGGGATGAAAACCATTCACAAATTTTCAAAGCAGCCCGTTTGCTAGAGCACACAGAATTTCTGCATGGCCGCACGGCAGACCAGAGCTCACCCTGGGAAAAGCTGACACAATGCAGCAATGCTCTCAGGCAGAACAAACCAGTCCACAAAGACACAAGGTACGCAAGACACCAAAGCTCTCCAGCAGCATGGGACGGGTCGTTCATGTCCCATATCTCGAATAACCCAAATCCAACAGTGCAAAAACATGTACAGTGGGATTCAAAAGAAATGGGTCCACTGCTTCTGTTTGGCTTTCTATTTTGCCATTTTTCTAATTTAAATACATGTATATCAGCATAACAATTTGAGTCCAATCTTCAATTGTAAAATGCAAATTAATTTCAGTATTTGGTTTGTACAGCCTTTGCTTTAAAGGAATGGTTTACCCCAAAATGCAAAATTTGCTGAAAATGTACTCATCCGCAGGCTATCCAGACATAGATGAGTTGATTTGTTGAAATTTAGTATTACATCACTTGCTCACTAATGGATTCTCTGCAATGAATGGGTGTCGACATTAAATCATTGGTCCTAGCCAAAATATGCATCTATAACCCATAATAATGCTTCCTTTAGTTAAAAAGTCCTTCCCCTCCTGTCCCCTCACATCAAAATCCACTGACATGTTTGTCAAAATATTACAACTGTTTTTGCTTGTAATCGGTGCTTGATCTGTGCATATTTCACTCCTGATTCAGACAAGACAACTTTTCACTGGAGAAAGCAATATTATTTCAGGCGGAAGCAATGGTTTCAAGTCAAAAATGTCTTGATGGATTTATTACAGTCATGCAATTGTTGTGGATTATTGTGAAGTTTTTATCAACTGTTTGAACTCTCATTCTGACGGCACCCATTCACTGCAGAGGATCCATTGGTGAACAGGTAATGCTATATTTCTCCCAATCTGTTTCGATAAAGAAACAAACTCATGTACATCTCACAAGTTCTGAGGGTCCTGAGTAAATTCTCAGCAATTTTTTGGGTGAACAATCTAGAATTTTGCACCACACTGTACATACTCTTTGATAACTATAACCAGCACACCTGTTTACCAGTGCAGACTTGAACCAAGCAAACCAAATATTGTTTGTACTCACATCTGTAATCTACAATGCTTTATTTGGCTAAATAATCTAATGGATGTCACGTGAATGATTAAATGAATCATGCATTTAGTTCACATAGATTTTGGTGAGGGTGAGAGAAGCGAGACAGGTGGGATGGGACGCGTGAGACAGACATCAGACAAATGGACAGACCTGTAGCTCCTCAATACGTCTCTGTAACACATCGAGACTGTTGCTTTTAAACTGATGGAAACCGTGAGAAGGAATTGCCTGAACAAACACCAAGACACGGGATGAAACAAAGAAAAACTCAAAAGGAGGCAAAAACAAGGCAAAATATGTCCAATGACACAACCCTGATTGAGAAACAGGATGAATGACAAAAGGAGAAACTGGTTTCTCACCTGTGGCGGCAGTGAACCACCTCTTTTCTTCCATGTGAGGGTAGGAGTGGGACTGCCAACAGCCCTGCAGTACAACCGTAAAGTCTCACCCTCGTGAATTTCCACCCGTGGAGGGCTCACTTGTACGTGGGGTAGACCATGAGGTTGACTTGTACCTGAAACATCAATTATAAAGTAAAAGAGAACTCGCTTGTCAGCTTCATGAGCTTGTTACACTGTAAATATTGAAGCATTCTGGTGTCGGACATGTACTTTGAACATGAAGAACTCCTCGGGCTGTGTGCTCGCCATGTGTGTTCAGAGCCTTGCAGATGTACTCGCCCTCATCCGAGCGATCCGCAGATGGGATGGTCAGCAGCCCGTTACGAATGACAGCTTTTGAACTGATTCGTTTCCCAGGAACTCCTGACAAACACCATATCATAAGACAGAATTCCAGGAGTCAGGAAGGAATAGTTGATATTATGTGGGACTACCAAACTGAAAACTCAACATCTTCATCAACAAACAATGCTTTCCATGATTTCAAGGTAGAACATGTTCTGCAATCCACACCCCTGTTGGTCCAAAAACAACATTCTTATCTACCAATCAGATTTTGAGGATTGGGCAAAGGAAATGAAAAAGGGTTGGGCTTCATCTCAGTTTTTCTGGTCCCCTTGTGAAAAATAAGTGTGCTTAATTGTATTCAGTGAGCTCTTGTAGTGTACTTCCAATCTTAAAAGTATACTTAAAAAAAAAAAAACTGAACTTGCAGATACATTAAATAAAAGGTCACTTATGTGCATTTAACACGCTTAGGTACAATTTTAAAAGAACACTTTGTAATAATTGTACAAAAGATATATTTTATATATATTTAAGATAAGTCCTACTTACAGTAAGCGGGACAAAATAGTTCATCAAAATGCATTTAATAAAAATATTACACTATAAATATTTTAATTTAACTGCAACTAAGTGTCTGAAAACATTGCATTCAATATGCTCTTTAGTATATTCTTTTAAAGTAAATTATTTCCATAACAAGTATGCTGATCCCTAGTAAAAAAGTAATATATTTAAATGCATTTATTTCATACTATGTATAGTTCAAATCTATTAACATGTTTACTGATATATCACTCTAGACTTACTGATATAAAAATTATAATTAAACTTTATTTGGAGTAAATACTTTATTTGCATACAATGCATATTTCTTAACATTAAGCCTAAAATGTGTTTTAATGTTACTATTGATGAGGATTGTATGATCTTTGAATAATATCGCTCTTTCAATGCAAGATATTTAAAGTGTACATAAAGTATACTTGCAATAATTCCGCTTTAGCACACTTCAGTATATCTTTAGTTGGACTTCAGCACTACTTCCGCAAAATTAAAGTGCATTAAGTACAAAATTAGCTGTTCCAATTTAATTATACCAGTTTAGTACACCAAAAGTGCAATTGCAGAGTATTTTTTATTAGGTACATTAATATGTAAATGTATTTGTATATACTTAGCATGAAATAAATGTAATTCAAACACATTTTAGTATTTATTTTTCACTAGGGAAGAGTACTTCTTTTTCACAAGGGTCTTCTTTTGCAGGAATGTTGCTCTAGGTCCAACATAAGATCACACGTCATAGAACCAAGGCCTACTTGGCATAATCATAGTAACCACAAATGAATATATATTCTCAAACGTAGATTGGCTCACCTATCCATTCCACAGCAGGGGCGGGGTTGCCGGTCACTGTGCAGCGGAACTCTGCCCGCTGGCCCTGTTGGACTGTCAGCACAGGTGGATTTACTGTGGCCACCGGCTGGGCACCTTCAGTAGCTACAGTGAGGTAGAAACCAGTTAATCACAGACAGGAGTAGAGCACTTCAAACTGAAGTACCAGTCATTACAGATAATGCCTATTCAGAACAGACCTTACCCTCTTTCGATGACTGAAGAGGTCAAGAACATTTTCAGCTAAATTAATTTCTCATTCATGGTCTAAATGTCATGCCAATTAATTGACCATGTTTTTTTTTACATTTATCTTCCTGTGTGGTCTCTATCATAAGCACTAAAATACAAAGGCAAATGGATGGAAAACTCTGAAAACAGCTCAACATTTGGGAAAGGTCTGTTTGTGAGAGTGTTTATGAAGTGATAGTGGTGTGACGGCGTATGCAGCATGTGTCTGGCTGCCAGAGATGATGGTCAAATCATGTCTCTTGGCAGCCAGCTTGAGGAGATGAGAAGTGGCAGATGGGGCTTGGCAGGACGAGGCCCTCACTGCTGTCTGTGCCAACTCGGCTGGACACCGAGCCCTCGATCTATAGGGATTCCAGGGCAACAGAGCAAAAGAAAGCTTTCTTTCACCAACTAGGGTAGACTACTGGTCTGTGTAAGCTCCGTTAAGCTCCGGTCTGCTTCTCAGTGACTGAACAGTGCTCATTTAGCTGTCTTGGCATTTAAGCGTTACGTTTTCCATGCATTGGCTCACGAGTTCTTATTTTGGTCCATAAGTCTCAAACGTACTTTTTTGTGCATGCATTTTGAGATCTATCTACCCACCCATCTAATTGTCTACACATCTATCTCTCTGTCTATACAGCCAAACATATAGCTGTTTACTCAGCCCTTTATTCGTGCACTCATCTATCTACCCACCTGTCTACACCATCAACCTGCTGAGCTATTCATTTGTCTACCCACCCATCTATTTCTAATTTTCCATCTACCCAACTATCTGTTTACCCAATCTTCTCCGTCTACTCATGTCTATCTACCCAACCTTTTGTCTATTCAGCCAACCATCTGGCTGTCTACCCACCAATCTTTTTTTCTAACTCATCTGTATACCCAGACACCTCTATCTATATGACCATCAAATCTATCTATGCATCTATCCATTCATCCAACCATCCAGCTGTCTTCACATCTATCGATCCAACTATAACTGTCTACCCACTCATTTTTCAAATAAGATATCTCCATATCTATCTACCCAACCATCTAGCTGTCTACCCACCAATCTTTTACCTCATTCATCCATCTCTATAATCACCTACTGCATCTGTCTCCATATCTATCAGTCCACCCAACCACCTGTCTTCCCCATGTGTCTACACATCTATTGACCCAACCATATAACTGTCTTTTTCAACTCATCCATCTCATCTACTAACCCATTTTTCAGCCCACCCAACTATCCACTCATTTACCCACTTATCTCCATCTATACAACAATCTATCCACTCATCTATTTTTCAATTCATCTACCCAACCCTATCAATCAGTCTATCTATCCACCTATCTATCTGTCTATTCATCTGTGCACCCCCCAAAACTATCCACACCCTTAGTAACCTATTCAACTTATCTATTCACCCTCCCAAATTTTGTTTATACATAAACCCATCAATGCATTTATCTATTCACCTACTCTATCATCTATCTAACCACTTGCCTACTGTATCTACCATTTCTCTACCAATCTGTCTACTTACCCACTTGCTCATATATCCTGTCTACCTAACCATCAGTTAATCTACCCATCCATCGATCACCATAAATCAAGTAAATTCATACTAAAGTGAAACCATCTTTTAAATAGTGTCTATAAAATTTGAGAGAACTTTGTTCAGTGCACTGGACATGTACGCATGAGTGATTACCATTATAAATGAGGTGCAGTATGATCTTTGAAGAATAATGGATGTTATTTGATATCTGATATACCTCAACAGTCTTGCATATCAAAAGCATGATACTGGGCTGATGAAATGTGTGGGGGACCCATCTCTGTTAGGTAACAAGTGTGATTTTTGGTGGTTTGGTTACATATAAAGGCAAGCACCTCGCAGAACATTCTGCATTAATTAACCTTACCAATCTGTTACAGAACTGATAAGAATCATACAAGACACTTTAGCAACAGAGAGAAGTCCCCAAATGTGTAAGCATGCAGCTTCACTGTTTCAATGGACCCATATGAGCCACGAAAGCTTAGCCATATCAAGTAATGCTTCTGCGTACAACTCAAAATGTGGTCCTAAACAGGATTAACATTAAAAAAATTAATATGTATAGAACTCTGGTGTTCGTTAAGCTATTTTTGTAATATATGTACCATGCTCGTAGTTTGGTTGTACCTTGGCACTACTTGAGATGGTAAAAGCATGCAGGGTGTGAAGGTTGCATGCGTGAAAGGAACAGGTCCTTTCCAGGCCTGGAGGGAGAGAACCATGTAGACTTACGCTTTCTATGTCCTTCAAACATCTCATAGGCTGTGTAAAACATCTGTGACTGAGAAGCCTCTGTGAATGATGGACAGGCAGATACTGTCAAGAGAGTCTCCAGAAAGTTCTGTAAGAGTGGCGTACTGGTGCCTCCAAGCATTTCAACGTGATTTAAAGCATATGCCACTCAACTTAGAGACTTCATGTCTTTTGAGCTCCAGATCGAGTGTGTAACAACATGCATTTCTCTTGTTGTGAAATTATACTTTAATCAGTGGGGACTAAATTATCTCTAGATAAGTTTAGGCAAGCTTACATTTTATATTTCCATGAAAGTAAATTGTGTTTTAATAGGTAGCTTTACAAACGTCTCAAAATGCCTGAGGTTGATATAATTCATATCCTAATTACATCAGTACGTGTCAAATATTAAATCACATTTTTTTAAAAAGTCTCAAATATGATATATGATTTATTTTTACTTTTTATATCTTCACATTTGACTGAGATATACAGCACATAAAGCTTATTTGTACAAGGAAGCTTCTCATTGGCTTTTTAGTAAGGCAAATTAAGTTCTTCCCAATTACACCATTATGCTCCAGTATCATTGATTTACAGCACTTGTCGTGTTAGATTGTAGTCAATGGTGGAAAAGTTCATGAAGAATAGTTGCTGTAAAATGGCAAGCAATAGTTTGCCCCATTGAGAATCAAAGAAGGCATTGAGTTTTCCTACTGAAAAATCAATGCACATTTAGAAGACATTTTAAAATGAGTGTAAGGTAAGCACACTGTCTGTGTAATTAAAAGAGAAGTGGACGAAACAGCACTAAAGCATGCAGGTTAGTATCAAAACACAACATGTAAAAGCTTTACTGTACCTCGGTATAATAAACATTCATATTGTATTTTCTTTGAATACAGCTTGTGATTGAGAAAATTTCAGTAGAGCAGGTGTTTTACCTGTTATTATTTTAATACTTTCACCATTTAAAGAATAATTTGTACATACATTTCACAGTTTAGACAAATCAAATACAATGGAATCATAATGTAAAAAAAAAAAATATTTTCAAGATGCAGCACCATTTCAAAATTTACAAAATTAAATATGGTTTTAATTACTATAATAACTGAATATACCTAACATGCTTGATTAAAAAGAAAATCGAAAAAGAAAAAGTGATAAAGCACCATTCTAGTGTAAAACATACATGATGAAAAGGAACAAAAACAATGCAAAAAAAAAACAGATGTATGAAAAATGTTTGAAAACGGTTATAACATACACATGAAACCTTAAAGTCAACATAAACATAATTTCTATTACAGTACTCACTGTGTTTGTAAATGTAAACCAAAGTTTTTTTTTAGTTTTTTTACAGTAGTTTGTCAAACCAGTCAAAATAAATATGGAATTAAGTTCTAAGCAATAACTACAGTACACATCTCTGTCGGCAACATTTGAAAGGCATTATCGATGAAATGTCTCTGATTACTACCAAATATAATTGAGTTTACAAAACCTGTAAAGAAACAGTTGCATTTGAAATGCTGAAAAATAATATAGCATAAACCACTGACATTTTCCAATCCATTTAGATGTCCAAAAAGAGAGAAGAAATAGAAACAATTCGAAATGGAAAATATGACACTCATGGAAAAAAAATCAACATTCTACTGCACTATTAATAGCACCATTTTCAAATACAAAATTGAAGAATATTTCCATGACAAAACAGAGGTGGAATCACATCTTGGAGTCGGGAACGGGCTTGTGCCTGCAGTCCTTTTGGCTGACAAATCTCAGTATTTATGACACCTCCCTACCTTATAAACCACCTATCCCCAAAGGACCACCTCAGGAGGGAAATGACAGCAAACATGCCCAGAAATTAAGACACAAATCCCCCACTAGTAAGAAGACTGACACAGAACCACCACCATGACAACACCCAATTACACCAGCAGCTGATTTCACTGACCGCTACTAAGACACTATGCATGAATGTAATGCATATTAGACTGAAGGTTAGTAAAATGACTAGCCCTTATTCATTAAACACAAGCAAAACAAATATCTCACATGAATCCATTTTATGTATATTACATATATTCGATTTAATGTGATCATTTGTGTAAAAATTTTTATTGCTAAATGTTAGTGTACAAATGACAATTTCTGTGTAAATCAAAAATGTATCACTGAATGTAATACAACAATTTACATAAAAATGGATCTTATGAACGATTTGCACAAAATTTGTTGTGCTCATGTTTCATCGTGCACTTGTATAATATTCTGAACCAAAAACCAACTGCTATCGAGAAAACATTTATATCAAACGTTTAATATGATTAAATTGCCGGCAGTCTTCACGGGAGTCTGTTTTGTATGCCTGCTTTGATATGTGAGTCACATAACAAAATTAGCATCATGGGAATTTATGAGATGTTCTTAATTAAGAGCATTAAAAAACTAATTCTAATTTGACAATATTCATGACCCAAAATCAGCTTTTTGCTTAGGATTTTAGCTCACAACACCCTTTGTGAGCATGAGAAAAAAAATCATGAATTTGTACTAAGAAAAAAAATTACTTCAGATGCTGGATTAGATTTGATTGTAAAAGCATTTTCTGAGATTTAGTTATTGAGTACAAAGTGTTGCTTTTCATTCACAAGCTGTATCAATTTGTCTGGTGTAAAGATTTTACACTGGCAACACGAGAAGCCTTTTAAGTTTGTGTAAGTGGGAAAAAAACTCACTCAAAGTAATCAAAAAGCAAATTTTTTTGATTAATGTGATCATTTAAACACAAAACGAAGAGTTAGCCATGCCGTTGTCCATAAGACAAAGCAGAATTTTGCACAAAAGAGCACAAAAATGGGGCAATGAAGAAAAGCAGAGACATGCAACTTGAGAAGGACAGAAAACTAAAAGGCAGGGAGGTTTAGAGGATGTGGTGCCAATCACAAACCTGTGACATAGAGTTCGGCTGTGCCCTCGTCCATGCCAAGCATATTGGAGCCTGTGCAAACATAGATGCCTGCGTCCTCAGGCTGCACGTTATGAATGGTCAGGATACCATTGAAATCCATAGCCCGGTTAGGCATCTTGCTGTTGCCTTGGCGGGTCCAAACCAGGGTGTACGCTGGCAGCTAGAAGAGAAGCACATGTCTTCAAATATTTTCACTAACATACTAAATCCTACTCTCTCTCTCTCTCTCTCTCTCTGTCCCATCTGTTTGGAAGTCAGGGAGGCTAAAATTATGTCTGTGATGGATGTGTGCCCAGATGACATTCATACCTTGGTTTTGGCTGTGCAGATGAAGCTCACTGTAGATCCCACCGCCACACTCTGTATTCTGGGCTCCTCGATTAAGACTTCAATAGGTTTGGATGGTAAGGCTGGTGAGGGAAAAGTGGTATGTCAATTAATAAATAAAAATGGTTTTGTACCTTGACCAGTGTGTCCCAAAAAAAGGCAAAATTAATAAACATGAATACATTTTAATTATATAATATTCTAAACTAAAATATAAATATTACAAATATAAAATAATAATAATAAGTTTCAAATTCATACTTGGTTCATCAAATGTATACATACTTGAACACCTCACATTACCCAAATTCACAAATATGTTCTTAAACAAACAATCCCAAATAGGTTTTTGTTCTACTGTAAATGCATCTTGAGGGTAAAACAAAAACAACCTTTAAAAACTCATTTAAAAAATGTTGTGCTGTCATACATGTAATCAGTGTAAAGTGAAACACCTTACTTGTAACAACAATTTCTGCTTTGCTTCTATTGGAGCTGCGCTGGTCTCGGCAGGTGCAGATGTAGACGCCAGCATCACTGGGCTGCACGCTGGGAAAATGCAGCTCCTCTCCTGCGATGTGGAATGAAACCGTTTCCCATGCTTATGAACTCACGTACTATCACTTGTGCTGTTATATATGCTACAAAACGTTCTAAACTTTGTCTTTTGTACTTTCATCAAAGATGAAACCTGCAAAAAGCTATCAAAAAGTTTTCAGCATTGATAAAAAATGTATTTCTTGAGCAGCAAATCATATTAGAATGATTTCTGAATGATGATGTGATCATGTGACGCTGAAGACTGGAGTAATGGCTGCTGAAAATTCAAAATTGCCATCACAGAAATAAATTACATTTTAAAACAGATTCAAATAAAAAAAAGTTATTTTAAATTGTAAAAATATTTCTGTTTTTATTGTATTTTGGGCTTGGTCGCAATGTATTATGGTACTTGCATCTCCACAAAGTAGATATGTAATATGAAGCATTTAATTCTATTTTTGGTGCTTGATTTCTATAGGGGATTCATTTGTGACGTCTTGAGAGATCCTGTACTAGTCATCTGAACATGCTTGTAGGAATGTGGGCAGTACCTTGTCTGCGTCTCTCTGCTGTGCTGGAGATTGGGCGTCCATCCTCACGGGACCAGTGGAAATGGTGTGGTGGATATCCAGACACCTGGCACCTGAGAGTGACTGAAAGTCCCTGCGCCTGGTGAACACTTTTTGGAACCACCGTCACCACTAGAGACGCAGCAACTGATGACAGATAAACACACTCTATTAGAATCTGTCTAATAGAAATCATGTTTCACAAATGCAAAGGCCCATAAATGTGCCTCAACCTTTTGTGTAGAGACCCCATTAAAGCAACTGAAGAGTTGAAACAGGAAGTTGGGGCATCCCTTTTTTTTAACTGCCAATCACTCAATTTGCAAATGGTTTCCAAAGTGATATTGTGGGTATGTGTGTGTTCATATACATAATTTATTAAACATGCATAGAGTTCACTAGCAAATAGATGATTAGACCTCCAAGCAAAATTACTTCGTTTGAAAATCACAAGCCTCCAATTTTGATTTCATGGGGTCATTAAAAGTAATAGTAAATGAACAGATACCATTACGGCAGGGGCTTCTCGCTTGTGGATTTCCAACATATCCAGGCGCACAGCTATGGAGAAAGAGGAGCATCACATTAAACATTGTATTGATAATAATAGCGTCTAATTGAATTCCATTGTAACAGCACAGGAAGCATGAGCATACCGTTCACAATACTGGCCGGTGTAGCCGGGCTGACAGGCAGTGCATTGGTAGCCTCCATTACCCAGACTTTCACAGGTACGAGAGAACCTGCATATAATATGACTATTAAAAACCTTGCTGCAAGTGAGGCAGATATTGTGAAAGCAGGAGCTGGCAGGGTCAGGTAAGGTTTACGGGGGTAGATTAAGACTAACTGGTTGTCGGGGTCGGTGCCGGGGCAGGCACATGCTTGGCAGTCCTCAGGGGTTCCAGCAGTTGGATCTCCAAAGAAGCCGTCAGCACATTGTTCACACAGCTCACCCTTGGTGTTGTGCTGGCAGTTCTAAGGGTCAATAAGATATCACATGTGGTGTGGATTACTTTAATAAGCATGCGTAAAGGCAATATATTTTTATATATTGATTTGATTTAGTTTATAATATTTATTCAATTTATAATATATATATATTCAATTTATGATGCAATTAATATCATTTTAAAATATTTATACTATATAACACTTTTTAGATGCAGTGCAATGGATGCAATGTAACTATTATGTTATCGCATTATATAATAAGATTAAATTACTTTTTTTATTTATTTACATATTTTATATAATTATTTCCATACATATTATATTATATATATTATACAGACATATATTTGGTATACTGTACTGTTCATATTGACTAAGAGATAGCACACTCGTACATGAATGGGATTGTGTTAATGCCTTAAAGCATTCTGGGACACATTTCTGTTAAAAAACTGCTGGTAAAGCTTCATACCGTGCAGACTCCAGTCTCTGGGTGACAGGAGTCCGAGTGGCCGTTACAGTCACACGGCTCACAGTGGCCAAGGTACAAGCCTCCTCCTGTGCGAGTGTATCCAGGAGCACAGTCCTACAGAACACAGAGACAACAAACACATGTCTGGATTGAGTAATACTGCCATCATCACTCAAGCATGGAAGTAAGCCTTTACAACGATTCATCCAGTTGGTCACAGAGCAAAGCTGCATTGTTCCTACCTGGCAGGACAGACCATGGTAACCAGGGGGACACTGGCACTGCTCCACCTCCAAAGCCTGGGCCAGGCCAGTGTACTCAGGCACAGCGATATCCATGCGGACCCCTGAAATACTGGATGAGCGCATCTCTGTGTGATACGAGGCACGGATCAAGATGTCATCGAGGTCTGCGAGCACCATCATCAGGTGTTCCCGGGTTGCTGGCATGCCATCGGGACGCTGCCAGTGTTCCTACAAACAAGAAATCACCCATGTCATGCTAAACCACATGTCTTGCTTCAATATTAATGACAATGTGGATGAATGAGTTCTCACCTCTCTGAAAACAATCTCAAAGTCTTGTGACTCTCGGGCTCCGTGCCCTCTTCTCCATGGTTGGCGTGCCACCAGTGTGATGTCATTACCCTGTAGAAATAGTGACAAATAGTGGTCAAACCTTAAAAGAAAACATATATATATAACATACTCACGACATCTGCTATCACACTCACAACAATCTGAACATCAGCATCTTCTATTGGAGAACCTCGGGGTCCTGGCACATAGGAGATGGTGTATTTCAGCTTTCCACCATATGCGCCAACCTACATAAGGATCAAAAACATATAATTGTTGTTTATTTTTAAATCACAAAAAGCATTGCATGAACATTTTTTCACATTTTTATATGAATCTAATAACTACAAACGCAAAACCTGCTGATAAAACCTGCACAAAACCCAAAATGATAATTAAATAAAGCTACTGCTGCTGTTTTTTTTTTCTTATTTTTCAAAGAGGAGAAAATAAATTACATAAAATATAGAAAAGTCAGTGCCAGATTGCTTTTCATAGTGGTTTTATTTTTGACTTTTTCATTTAGGGCTTTTATGTGGTTGAAGAAAAACTAAATAAAAACGTATACAAAACAAAACAAAACAAAAATATGCTCTAACCAGCCACAAATGCAACAAGTGACAGGACAAGTGAAATCGCATTTGTCTAAAATCCTGCTAAACATTAACATTAAACATTAAATATACTCTCAAATGCTGCCATTTCACACTGTGGTTTCTTGTGCATTTTTTTTGTTTGTTTTTTTAAACAAAGGCAACTGTCAGCACCACAGTAATCTAGACATGACGTGATTACACCAGGTTGGCTGGTTTAGATTATTAAGTGATGTTTTGGCTTGCCCATCTATCCCACCTTTGGCTCAGGTAGTGATTCAGTAATGTCTAAGATGGATCAGTCAACCTGGGGGGAATCAGTGGTGGGCGGGCCTGAACCCATCCATGTGTTTACCTTATCCTCTTTGAACTGCTCCGGGAGCTGCCAAAAGAGCACGTCATCTGGGTGCAAGCTGAAACCATTGTAGACCAAAACATACTGGAGCACAGGCGGAAGGAAATATGCAAAACCGTGGATGAAGGAGAGACAGAGAAAGTAGCAGATAAGCAAAGCAGAGAGGAAAGTATGAGAGAAAAGAAATCTATTCCTGTCAGTCACTGACTAACTGCACCTTCAACAACTTCATAAAAAATCTTACAATAAAATATGGTACTTAGAAATAAGAAGAGTTGGGAATTGAGAATTTGGTTTACTATTTTATTTCAAAACGTCTATTCAATCTATACCTACAGGGAAACATTTCTGATTATTTTCAATGTTAAAAACAGTTGTGCTGCTTAATATTGTTTTTGGAAACTTAACCTAGAGTGTGACCTTCTTAAGTTTCATTTTTAGTTTTCCTAGTGATTACCAAGGGGATTCACTGGTCACTACCTTGTTAGAAGGCCGTGGACCTCTAGGGAGAGCAACAGTGTTTTTTCCCTTTTGCACCTGCTGATAAGACCAACAACCAAAGCAAAAATCAAACAACATATCTTTATCACAAATAAATGTTTACTAGTGTAAACTAAGAAAGTGCTAAGCAACTAGCTACTGCATGAATGACAAGTAGAGTAACTTTTTTTAAAGTGTGTTGCATTTCAAGGTGATAGAAAATGAAAATTGTCATCCTCCTTTCATCCCAAACCTATATGACTTTCATCTTTGGAAGACAAAAGAAGATCTGCTGGGAAAATAAAGTTTTTCTTTGTCCTCACTAGGGTTGTTCCAATAGACGATAGTATCGTGTACTGACGATAGTCAGAGATATCATCTGTGGCTGATGCCTTTGACAACAACATTATTATTATTATTATCATCATCAGGCTAATATTATTAGGCTTATTTGTTCCGTCATTTCTGCATTTTACAGTGTTGTGCCTTATAACCAATCACGTTTCCGATGAGTTTATGAATCAGAGGCCAATCAGAGGCATTCAGATGAGTCATCGTTGAAACACTGGAGCTTTGTTGTTGAGTGCACGCTCGCTGGCTGAATTCTGCTCTCTTGCGAATTCTCTCATCATAAACAACAAAGTGCAGACGTGCAATTTAAGCATAAGAGATTTATTCTTCACTGATTATAACGGGAGTGTTTTGCGCTATACTGAAGGCAGTGGCATGTTCATTAATAATGTAAATTATCTTTGTTCATTCTCTGTAGCTGCTGTTTGAATAACTGTAACTTACAATGTTTCTATTAAATTGTTGTGCTAAATACAAATTCAGTCATATTAAAAATATTTTATAACATCCATATGCTACTTGACTAAAAAAGATATAAAGCTGCTTTTAGCCTGGAGTTGGTTCACTCTCCAGCTATGAATCCAGGTAATGATAATATCATGTATAGGCGATCTCATAGGCTGACGATAGGACGATATGACTATGGAGCATATCACCAAACACTAGTCCTTACAATAAAGGTCAATGGGATCCAATTATATTTTGAACAACCCACTGATTTTCATTACATTTTACTGAAAAATCCTCTGAGATATCTTCTTTTGTGTTCCACAGTAAGTCATGCAGCTTTTTAATGACACGAGGATGAGTAAATTACAACAATTTGGATTTTCAGTGTGAACGACTACTAGTTGATGACTAGCCCAGGTGTAATCCTAACATGAGCCTGCATGAGAGCCACCAGTGAGAGCACACAGTACCTGAGCTGAGTCAGGGTGAGAGGAATGGCCTGGGTCGTTTGAATGGGACTCAGAGGCCCTTAAAGAGGAAGTTAAACCAGAATGGAAAGAAGGG
This sequence comes from Barbus barbus, assembly GCF_936440315.1. Classification (NCBI taxonomy): domain Eukaryota; kingdom Metazoa; phylum Chordata; class Actinopteri; order Cypriniformes; family Cyprinidae; genus Barbus; species Barbus barbus. The sequence continues at coordinate 15,717,581 of NC_136718.1, forward strand.
GCACGCACACTTGACCGAGACAGAGAATTCTGGGCCTCAAATGAAGAATGGTAAGTTTGAGAGGATGAAGAGAAAGGGAAGAGAGACTGCCCATTGGAGAAATTAGTGATGATTGCCCAGATTTCATCATCAAGTTTGCGTACTTCATCAGCAGGGTGCTAGTGAGAATAAGACAACGGATGGAACAGGAAATATAGTGACTCAAAGGCTTTGTTCAGATAGGCAGCAAATATTAGTGTGTTTATAACACAAATCCATTCAGTTTGAAGTGCAAGAAACAAAGAAGCCTGATTTAAAAAGTTGGTCAGATAGAATTTAAATTATATTTATAGACCATTTCAACGGATATTCGGCTGATTTGATATTTGGTTATTGTCAGAGTTGGAAACAATTGTGCTGCTTAATATTTTTTCTGGAATCTGTAATATTTATACAGGATTGATTGATTGAATCCTGACAGGGATTTTCAAAATTATTATTAACTTGCCTTATAAAAAACATTACTGGTGTGAAGAAAACAAAGGCACTGACATGTTTTAAGATCAGTCAGTCAAACCTCCCTGGACATCTTAGCACAAACCATGATAAGATCGTAAGTAACGCTGCTTGTTTTCTAATTAAAAAAAAGAAAAAAAGAATAATAATACCTAACTTGCATTTTCGCTAAACTTTAAAAGGATGTGCTGTAGGTTTTGATAGATCTGAGATTTAAAAATGGCGCTACCGGAAATGCTTCAGGACCAGATATGCGCAGTAGCGTTCCAATGCCTTTGTTATTGTTTACGTCCTTGAAATGGTCTATATTATTGTGGGCACAGTGCACATTTAAAATGCCTCTGGTTTGTTGTTTGAGAAAATCTCTTGACCAGACCAGAAAAACAAACCAGATATTTGTGCAGTGTAAACAAAGCCAAAGAGAGATAGAATGAAGAGACAGATGTGCCAAAACTTTAATGAGTTGAGAGGAAAGAATGGGATGATTAAATGCATGCAGAGAAGTGTTCAGGAAGTCAGTGTAAGAATCAGGATACCACGTATGCTCTCACCTCAAGTGTTCATTCTGTTTAAGTGGTGTCACTCACAAACAGCAAAACATTTTCAAACCTCACTTTGCTTTATGCCGTTTCTCTCTCAAATATCATTTCACTTTCAATTCAGACATCTACAGGTGGAGTTAATGCATGAAGATATTATGTGACCTTCGCTGATTCTACTGGAAGTTCAGCATATCAGTCAGTTTTTCAGTATTTCATTTTCAGTTTTTCAATTTAAATTTTCAAAATCTCCAGCAGTCAGTTTATTAAAAGCTTTAAAGGATTAGAGGGAGTTCAAACATTCAAAATAAATTTAGTACATTATGTTGCTAAACAAATATCCATCAGTTATGTGAAACAGAAGGGTGCCACACAGTGCCTATAGAATTCAGGTCAGGTCAGTAAAAGTGAACTAATACCTCAATGAATCTTTTGGACCTTAAGAGGTCTTTACCCATATCGTTCATTAGCTGCCATACAGCGACGTCCTTTCTCAGTTGGTCCTTTATCCATGATGAGTCTCTCTAGTTTTGTGAATAAAGCAATTTCTGTAATCTCGATACAAAAGCTAGATTATAAACTAATGAATTACAAACAACTAGTTACTTTTGTGTAACATTTCTGTTCGACTTGTATTTGCATATAATTTAAAGAAAAGTAAAACGCCACTTTCATGAGTCATTTCATTTTTTACGACTTTGATAATGACATTTTTTCCAGACACCACAGTGAACAGTGAACCCTCAATTCTTAATAATTCAATAAATTCTAAAACAACAAAAAAGTGACCACATGGTGTTACTAGGTGTCAACAGGGCCTTAGTATGAAGTCAGAATGGATCTACGATGAAATCCCATGCACTTCAAATCATGATCAAGGCAAAATAAAATCATAACGAGTAAATTTGCAAAACATTCTAAAAAGATCAATGCACAGACGATCCATTCATGCATCATTCTAATTCTAGAAATACAGCAGGCCAAATCAAAACATCAGACACACTCGATCACTCGCTGAACCTGCAAAGATTACCTCGTGTGCTCGTCTAGTCCGAGCAGAGTAAGCCTTCTAAAAATGGCAAGTACATTCAGAAACACTTAAATCAGTGTATCACATCCAAAACAAGGGAAAAAATCTAAATAATAGACACAGTCAAATTAAGCCTAAGCAAACTCAATTTGTTAATACTAGTAGCTACTATAGCCTTTGTGTACACTCCAACCACTATGAAAACATTTCTAAGCTGCAGAAGAGCTGCCCTGACTAAGTACATTTTGGAAGAAAAGGTTTTGGCAGCACGCATTTGCAGAAAGAAATCCATTTGAAGAGAAATCAAAGCAGGAGAAGATATTTCAAGATAGAAAGTAAGCAAACAGAAACGAAGGCTTGTAAGAACGATAAAATACATAACGCTGCCAAACTCTACCTTGTCTCCCTGATAGGCGTTGGGTAACTGCCAATAGTGGGGCTCTTGTCCAAGATAGTTAAAGTTAGTGTAGGAGAGTTGTGTTCCATCTGTGGACAGCTCGATGGAGAAGCCACTGTCAATGCGGTTGGTGCGCTGGCGGTTTACAAGAGCAAAACCTTGGTAGTTGCCAGGGGCGAAAACAGTGGAAACCTGGAGAAAAAAGACAGAAAATTAACATATGCCTATACAGACTGATGAAAAGCGCTGGTGTAACTCATTGGGCCTTACCACATCTCTATAATGCCTGGAGCTGGAGCACTGCTGGGTGACGCCCATGCAGAAGCAGGACAGGCAGCCATCTTTGTTAGCAGGACTGAGGTAGAAGGTCCCTTGCTTGCAAGTGGAACATGTTGACCCCTCAACGTTCATCTGAGTACAAACAAGTATGTTTCAAAACTGAGTTTTTATAATTGTGATGCAAGTAACACACATAAATATTTATTTTCTTACCTTGCAGTGACAGATTCCATTTGCACTACATCCTTCGCTACCACTTTGGTCACAACGGTAACAATCTATAAACATACTTTGTCTTGAAATCACATTTAATTTGGTAAAAAATGGGTAACATTTTAATGTAGGAGGAATTTTATATATTTTTTTTATTATTATAATTTTAAGAATAATTTTTACAGTACATTATCTTTGCCAAAAGTAGCCATTACCGCTGTCTGGAGTGCATCTTTGTCCAAGTTGAGGATTGCCAGTATATCCTGAGGCACATCTGAGGAAAAAATAGACAACACCTTGGAAAAACTGTTTCAGAATGTCATGCAGTAAAAATAAAACCACATTAGGAATTAACAGAAACATGACAGGACCTGCCATGAACATTAAGAGTGTATTTATGACTGCTATGACCTGCGAGTCACACTTCTTTGAGAATATGATTAATGCATAGAGCTTCTTCAAATATTTCCTGAACTCACTTTGATTTAAGCACAGATTATTGGTTCAAAAAGAAAAAATTAAGTTGGGGAAAAGTCATTCGTAACGAGGGATATCTTAAAAAAAAACATGACATGTATATGCGTAAAATGCTCAGGCGAATGATATGAGTTTAAATGAACATTTCATGTTTGGTTAATGAAGCGTTACTGGAGCTTGTGGTTGTGGAAGTACATTAGACAGAAAAGATGTTTCAAAACAATGGCTTACTCTATAACAAAAAATACCCAATATCAAGAAAATACTTTGGAAAACAACCAACGTGGATGCTTAACACATGACATGAAATGTTTGTGCATGTACAAGCAGTTATTGATCGTCAGATTCTCGTTTGGCAAACCACAAGAAAAGCAAAAGAGCAAACCCCTGACATTAGTATCTTTTAATGGCCACCACAACAGAAATATTAGACCACATATAACAGAGGATCCATAGCATAATATCATGCTTCCAAGTTCAAAAAATGAATAAATTACAGCCATGAATGCTCTCAACATCCAGCAGATGTTGAGTCGTTCTCACTTTGAAAAACTACTTTGCTGAACAGAGACAGACTGAAATAAATAAAGCCAAAGACAAACAGAAGGACCCAATCAAAGTGTCTAAGAGCATAAAACCACCTTATCCCCAAGCTTGTGGAAGCTGAGGAACTTGACAGAAAGTCTTACCTGGTAAATCGAGGTTCCAAGGTAGTCCAGACTAATACATTATACACTAATACAATACAATACAACTCAATACACAAATACATCAACAAACCTTTTAAACGTATACTGCTGAAAATACATAATATTTGTCATATTTGCCAAACTGAGGTTTTATATTGATTGAGTTCACAAACTTAAGACAATAAGATGAGTAGATGAGGAAAAATGCACAACATAATGTCTGACTCCTAAGCAGGCAAAATAATTTAAACAGTGAAACCAAGACATCACATAACAATATTAAAACATTATTTCCATAATTCTGCTGAGAACATCAGGAATGGATCAGATTATTAAATAAAAATACAAAGTACCACATGCCTAGTTTACAACATGCTTGGTTTATAAGAATGATGTAATATCACTTTTGCATCATCGTTTGTGTTCAAACCTCAAGCCTCAATATTCAACACATTTTAAATAGTTCATATGGGACTAAAAGAAGAAAAACAGGTCCAATGAAAATTTTAAATGATACAATAATTAATATAATGTCTAGTAATCAGGAATGATTTTGATGGGAATTGCCAGCCTTCCAAGAACAATATGAAGGTTCTCGTCCTGTTTTAGCATAGATCTTGTTAATGTTTTTTGGCCCCTGTTGCTCTTCATGATGATGTCTAAAATATTAATGGTTTTAGATGTGTTGCTCCGAGTTGATTTTCTTGGAGTAGTTATTTTTACTTTGGGTTTGGATGAGTGTAATCTTTTCTTGTCAGTTGATTTACTAGAAGCAGTTGTGTAGGTAAACTCCTCAGGTTGGCTGGACCTAAAGTCTCTTGCTTCATGAGAAGGAACTAACTGATTTTGCTTAGAAGACTTAGTCTTAGAATGTCTTCTCTTTGTTTGGACATTGTGAGAAGGTTTGCTGATGTTTGTGGCTTCTTTGGATGGTCTTGCTTCCAAATTATTTCTTTGTGTTGATTTGGATGATTTTTTTGAAGGAACAGGTGCCACTTTTTGTGGTTTGCTTGATGACTTGGAAGATTTAGCTGTGATTTTTGTATGCGATGGAGGAGGAATCTGAAATTTAGTTGCAGATTCTTCTTTTCCTTGTGGCTTTGTAGGTGAACGGGATAGTTGGTCATGTTTCCTTGTAGCTTTTTGAGACTTACCATTTACTTTTGGACCACTTTTGTGGTGTTTTAGAGGAGTTAGGGAAAATTCAATTGGTGCCTTTCTTTTTTGTTGATTCTGTTGATTCTGTTCATTGGAGGTGACCAAGGTTGAAGTCCTTTCAGATGATGTAGTAAGGGGAAGGCTGCCAATACCTTTGGTAACTGTTGATCTCCTAGAAGATTTACTATGATATTTGTTGTCTGCCTTTGATGTGAAATTGGTTTCAATGTCTCTTCTTGTTGATATTGGTTGGATCCTTTTAGTTGAGAACTTTGCTTGCCTCTTAGTTGAACTTTCATCCATCTGGGAACGGCCAGATACAAAGCTAGTTGTTGAGATAGCACGAGGAGTTGGCAGGGTTTTGGGAATAACAGTTCTCCTCTGAAATCCGCTGGTAGACATGCGAGTAGTCCTAGCTGTAGTCAAGGCTGGAATCAGGGTGGTAGCAACCACAGCGGTTTCTTTACGATCCTGTGGTGGACGTGCCATATGACGTGCACGTTTGACTTTGTCTAACTCTTGCGCTAGGGCAGTAAAGCCATCAATTAGTATCTCAAGTTTGTGTTCTAGTTTATTTAGTCTTGTTTTAATGTCTGTGTATTTGTTGGCCAACTCATTAATTCTGTCTTTCTGGTTTTTTGGAGACAAAACACTGGTTAGTGTCTTCAGTTGAGAGCTAAAGTGACTATGCTGCTTCCTTATGTTCTCGAGGCTGTCTTTCATGTCCAATGTGTTGCTCTCAAGCATACTGAGGCGCTGGTTGAAATGATTTGTGTGCATCCTCAAGAGCAGCCGGAAGCTCTGCTGTCGCGCCTCAGGACTTGGTGTGTAACCCAGGGGCCCACGAGTCCAACGGTGACTTAAACTTCGTATAGTTGTTGACGGCAAAGATCTTGTAGTTCTTTCAGGTCCTGAAATGCTACTACCTTCTCTACTATCAAAATATTCTTCAATGTCATGGTCAGTTGTATCCAGAACTTGCTTCTTCCCAGTGCTGAGGTAGAAAGCATCATCACATGTAGTGGGGAGGAAACCTTTTGATCCTTCAAGGTAAAAGTCTCCGCAGTTGGAAATGCTGAGAGCCATGATGAGACAGGGCAAGTTGGAACCAAATTTTTTCAAAAATATAAGCAATTTGTTTTTTATCCCACACACCCAAAAGCTTTTGCCCTCTGAGCAAGTGACAAGAATCCAAAATCCATGTCATCAACTTGTTTATGCTTCAGTATGGGAAGCATAAACAACCCTAGAGACCCACAAATGTCTAGAAGAAGAGTTTGAAATAAGAAAAAGTTGCTCAAAATGCAGCAAAGGCTTTACAAAGATGCACTAAAGCGTTAAAACAAGTGACATTATGCAACTAATTACTTCAACACCTTCAAAAAGACATCTCAGCCTTGCTGACAGTAAGGAGGAAACTTTACTCTCACAGTAGAGAAGTGAAACATTTATGCTTGAAAAAGGTGCCTTTTGCAGATGTACAATACATTAATATTTTAATCACCACTTCTAAACTCCTCCAAAAAAAGCCTTCAGACATTGACACTTGGTATGGGTGGCACTGATTCAAGGCTTGCTTCTCCCATACCACTAGACAAATGCCATTCAAATCACAAATGGTTGAAGATATGCTGGAAAGCAACAGACACATGCTTTCTGGCAGTAGATAAAGGAATGCCAATCACCAGTTTGTCCAGCCCAGCTTTACTGAATGAGAGGTTTGCCCTCTCACTGGACCATAGACACTTACCTTTCACAGCGTCTTCCAGTATAACCAGCAGGACATTCACATGTGGGCTGTCCATCTGAGTCCAAGTAACAAGATGAAGGCCTTTGGAAGAAGAGAAGTATTAGATCGGACAAATATGAATTATACGTTATGCCTAAAGGATAACCCCTTTATATGAAAAAAATGTCTTTGATAAAGTTAATAGAGAAAGGCAAACTCACTGGCTACTGGAGTGTCCTAGACAAGGACAGGGTCTACATGCCTGTGGATCACCAGTCTTTGGATTTCCATAGAAACCAGGGAGGCAGTTTTCACAACGGCGCCCAACTGTGTTATGTAGGCAATTCTAAAACAGGGAAAAAGGGAAAGTGTCATAAATCACTCTAGATTAGGAATGGTTCAACTAGTCAGGATAGTGTATTTTTTCTTATATATTTCGGTAATACAGACTTTCTTGACTAGTGATCCAATAACCCACTAGTTGATTAATAAGGAATTCGTTTTTTTATTCATATAAATGTTAATCATATAATTTTTTTGATCTTTAATTAAGTTGGCTTGAGAAAGCCAACTTACTGAAATGGTATTTAAACTTATTATTATTCTGAGACTAAAATCTACAACTCTAACTCCTCCTAGAGCTTTAACTCTACAAACTCAGCCCAGATCTTCAGACTGATCTCACTTAGGGTGCTTTCAGACCTGTAGATCGTTTGCTCCGAAACAGGGATTAATTTGTTACATTGTTGCATTTTCTTCTTGGTTCGGTTCGCTTTCACACGGCAACATTGCAAAGCGTACCAAACTGTGTTTATGCAAGTCACATGTGAGTAAAGCTGTCCTCTTATTGGTCAGAGTTCACTTGTTTACGTTCCTCTGCGTCATTCATCAAGATGGATTGACAAGTTTGCTCCGCGGGCTTATTGCGGCTTTATAGCTGTCCTGGCAAACGCAAAACGAATGTAGCTGTCATTCCTCTCTAATATATCTATCTATATATAATTATATTTTCACAGATAAATAAATATATAAATATATATATACAGGTCCTTTTCAAAAAATTAGCATATTGTGATAAAGTTCATTATTTTCTGTAATGTACTGATAAACATTAGACTTTCATATGTTTTAGATTCATTACAACACAACTGAAGTAGTTCAAGCCTTTTATTGTTTTAATATTGATGATTTTGGCATACAGCTCACGAAAACCCAAAATTCCTATCTCAAAAAATTCGCATATTTCATCCGACCAATAAAAGAAAAGTGTTTTTAATACAAAAAAAGTCAACCTTCAAATAATTATGTTCAGTTATGCACTCAATACTTGGTCGGGAATCCTTTTGCAGAAATGACTGCTTCAATGCGGCGTGGCATGGAGGCAATCAGCCTGTGGCACTGCTGAGGTGTTATGGAGGCCCAGGATGCTTCGATAGCGGCCTTAAGCTCATCCAGAGTGTTGGGTCTTGCGTCTCTCAACTTTCTCTTCACAATATCCCACAGATTCTCTATGGGGTTCAGGTCAGGAGAGTTGGCAGGCCAATTGAGCACAGTAATACCATGGTCAGTAAACCATTTACCAGTGGTTTTGGCACTGTGAGCAGGTGCCAGGTCGTGCTGAAAAATGAAATCTTCATCTCCATAAAGCTTTTCAGCAGATGGAAGCATGAAGTGCTCCAAAATCTCCTGATAGCTAGCTGCATTGACCCTGCCCTTGATAAAACACAGTGGACCAACACCAACAGCTGACATGGCACCCCAGACCATCACTGACTGTGGGTACTTGACACTGGACTTCAGGCATTTTGGCATGTCCCTCTCCCCAGTCTTCCTCCAGACTCTGGCACCTTGATTTCCGAATGACATGCAAAATTTGCTTTCATCCGAAAAAAGTACTTTGGACCACTGAGCAACAGTCCAGTGCTGCTTCTCTGTAGCCCAGGTCAGGCGCTTCTGCCGCTGTTTCTGGTTCAAAAGTGGCTTGACCTGGGGAATGCGGCACCTGTAGCCCATTTCCTGCACACGCCTGTACACGGTGGCTCTGGATGTTTCTACTCCAGACTCAGTCCACTGCTTCCGCAGGTCCCCCAAGGTCTGGAATCGGTCCTTCTCCACAATCTTCCTCAGGGTCCGGTCACCTCTTCTCGTTGTGCTGCGTTTTCTGCCACACTTTTTCCTTCCCACAGACTTCCCACTGAGGTGCCTTGATACAGCACTCTGGGAACAGCCTATTCGTTCAGAAATTTCTTTCTGTGTCTTACCCTCTTGCTTGAGGGTGTCAATGATGGCTTTCTGGACAGCAGTCAGGTCGGCAGTCTTACCCATGATTGCGGTTTTGAGTAATGAACCAGGCTGGGAGTTTTTAAAAGCCTCAGGAATCTTTTGCAGGTGTTTAAAGTTAATTAGTTGATTCAGATGATTAGGTTAATAGCTCGTTTAGAGAACCTTTTCATGATATGCTAATTTTTTGAGATAGGAATTTTGGGTTTTCATGAGCTGTATGCCAAAATCATCAATATTAAAACAATAAAAGGCTTGAACTACTTCAGTTGTGTTGTAATGAATCTAAAATATATGAAAGTCTAATGTTTATCAGTACATTACAGAAAATAATGAACTTTATCACAATATGCTAATTTTTTGAAAAGGACCTGTATATATATATATATATATATATATATATATATATATATATATATATATATATATATATATATATATATATATATATATATATATATATATATATATATATATATACATATATACATACACGTATATATATATACACACACACACACACAGCATATATATAGTGAAAATCTAATCTGTGAATGCAAGTGATATATATATATCTATTTTTTTGATATTGTGCAGTTGCTTTGACACAATTTACATTGTTACAAGCGCTATGTGAAATAAAGGTGACTTGACTTTTCTGGGTACTCAAAACGCTTGACTGCTAGACACAAAAAACACTGACTCCTGCTTTTTATATAACATATTTCCCGTTATGAATTATGATACCGCTTGGTTCGTTGGTCCGGATTGCTTTCTCACCACAAACGAACTGCTCCAGGGTTCGTTTGAAAGCGTGCCAAGACCACCTCTTCAAGGAGGTCTCGGTACGCTTGTTTGGTCTGCTTTTGGTGCGCACCCGAGTGCGATTGCTGCTTTCTCACCTGCCCAAACGAACCGCACCAAGAAAGAAAACGAACTCTAGTGCGAATCAACCGAACTAAATGAGGCAGGTCTGAAAGCACCCTTAGTGTGCTATATCTTTTCTAACTGATCGGATTTATGGTTTTCATAAAAATGAAGATTAAAAATCATAAAAATCCTATTGACTTACATTGACGGAATGTTCAGATGAGCCAAGACTATTCAAACTTCAACTGTCAAAATTCAAATCTAAACACACTGAAGCCTATTAGACTCAATCAGACTTCCCTTCTATGTACTATTTCTCACCCATTCAAACTCATCTATCTATAATCTGACTATCTATCCTAGCGACATGCTAATAACTTGTCAATCATGCTACCAACATGCTAGTCACTTGCTAATCATGTTAGCGACATGCTAATAGCATGCTAATCATGCTATAAACATGCTAGCGACATGCTAATCAATGCTAGCAACATGCTAATCATGTTAAAAACATGCTAGCGAGCATGCTAGTAACTTGTTAGTCGTGCTAGCAACATGCTAATCACTTGCTAATCATGCTAGCGACATGCTAGTAACATGTTAATCATGTTAGAAACATGCTAACGACATGCTAATCATGCTAGAAACATGCTTGTGACATGCTAGTAACATGCTGAGCATGCTAGTAACTTGTTAGTATGCTAGTAACTTGTTAATCATGCTAGCAACATGCTAGCAACATGCTAATCCCTTGCTAATCTTGCTAACATGCCAGTAACAAGCTAGCGAGCATGCTAGTAACTTTTTAGTCATGCTAGCAACATGCTAATCACTTGCTAATCACTTGCTAATTATGCTAACGACTTGCTAGTAGCATGCTAATCATGCTAGCAACATGCTAGTTACTTGTTAATCATGCTAGCAACATGCTAATCATGCTAGAAACATGTTAGCGACATGCTAATCATAATTTCTGACAGACTGTATTGCCTTTAAAACATTCCAACTTTAAGCTTTTAAAACTACTTTAAACTTCAAACCATTTCAGACTGCAAACCATCAAACTTAAAACTTTTTTAAACTTTCTGGTCCGGCTTTCTCAAGCCAACTTAAAGTTTGTCTCGACAAACTTTTTTATCTAGTTTTATTTATGATAGTCGAACAGTCAACCATTTATCCAATAACTATTTCATTATTCAGGCTGATCAGTTTGAGGAGTTAGATAGCATTGATTTGTTTTGATTTTAGTTTAGCCATGATAGTCAACCAGTAATCCAATAACTGACTAATTACTGTAATTACTGAGGATGACTAGTTTATGAAGATTTTTTTATATAACTTTAGCATTGATTTTATTTTTCCACAATGGACAACTAGTGAACCAGTCGTGCAATAACCAACTCAATTATTGAAGTTGACTAAGTTTATGGAGTTTTTTCTTTAAATGTATACTTATAGCTTTGATTTAGTTTTTCAGTCGTCAACTAGTCGGTTATCAGATTACGGATCGACTAGTTGTAGTAAAATTGTAGTAAAAATACAATTGTTACAGTTTTGATTTTATTCTTAATAAACGACCAGTCATCTGACTTGTTAATTACTGAGGTTGAGTAATTTATGGGGGTTCATTTCTTTTATATACTTATTGCTTTTATTTTTTATTTTAATTATTTTTTTTCACAGTGGTCATCTAGTTGACTTGTCATTCAATAACTGACTAGTGAATTGGTGAGGTTGACTCCTTTTTTTTGTTAGATATGCTTTCTTTAACTGTTTCTGAACAAACTCCCTGCTAAGAAACAAGTCAAATCCAGCCTAATTATACAGGGCTTCCAGTTACAACTGATTAGTCAACTAGTAAAGGCAACTGACCGACTAGTTGATTTTGAATATGTTGTTTTGTGCATCCCTACTTCATACAAACTCCATAAATCATCCAAGAACAGCATAATGACTGCAATGGAAAGGTTAACACACCAAGCAATCTCCAGTCTCTGAGTCACAGCCGCTGGCGTGCCCGTGGCAGTCACATTTCTCACAGGTGCCAAGATAAAGTCCAGGTGTACGGGTGTAGCCGACATCACAGTCCTGCAAACAATGGGTGAGTCAGAGGTGTCTGGGTTCACAGGTGTCTATGGATGAAACTCTGCAACCATTCTATTCATTGACATAGAGCTTTAGAGCTAAAATGTTCCATGAGTTGCTAAGAACTTCCATTTAGAGATCAAGAAAAATAAATAAAAGGCTGTTATTAACTTGACAGGCAGAACCTCTGCTTTAGGGGAAGGTTTTTGCATCAACTCAGGCTGACACAAGTTCACACAGACAGAGTGTTGCTATTTAAAGTTAAAGCAATATACCTGGCAAGAAGGTCCTGTGTATCCTTGAGGGCAGGCGCACTCCTCCACCTCTAGAGCTCTCTCGTTTCCTGTAGAGTGGGGCACTGCAATGCCCATTTGTATACTGGAGATACTAAACAGGAGAGATTGAGATTAAGCACTAATATCCTGTTCACAAAATCAGTTAAGCGACAGATAGGAACCTAACAGGATAATGTGACACCATCTAGAGGATGCATACATAAAGGACATCAAAAGTCAATGAATAATAAATGAGCAAGAGCAAAATTAAAAGTGCAAAATTACCTGCTCTCAGCCATATTGTCTGCATAAGTGGCTCTGATCATAAAGACATTGATATCGGCCAAAGCCATCAACAGGTGCTCTCTAGTACATGGCTGTCCATCTGACCGTCTCCATGCAGACTGGGGGGGATTACAGGCAATAAAAATTAATATAACAAATCAAGCTAGATCAAGTTTCACCTAATGGTCTTTAAAAAAATTCTAATTTTTTTTTTTAAATGTATTTTATTTTTTTTATGTAACATTATTTCAAATACAACATTTATTTGAAATATGAAATGCATTTATAAGAATATAAACAAATGAATTATTATTATTAATATTAATTTAAAATATAATGTACACATTAAATTTATTTGCAAATATATTTTAATTACTATTTTTTTGTTAAAATGCTATATTTATTGTGAATAAATTCATTATGATTAAGATGATTACTGATTATTAATATATTTGAAATATAAAATTTACTTTTATAAATACAAACTATTTATCATTATTATTATTACTAGCAGTAGTAGTGGTAAAAAATACAATTCATACATTATTAAATACAGCACTCAAAAATGTAACATATTAAACTTCTTCTTTGGACCACCTAATAAAGAGAAAACAAAAAACAGACACAAATCTAATTTAAAAAATACATATATATTTGCAACACACCTCTCTAAAAGGCACAGTGATGGTGGCTGGTACTCTAGGCAGTGGTTTGGTCTGTGAATAATGTTCCAGGAAGATGCCATTGCCTTGGAGAACCACATCTGGTCGTCTATCAATCACTAGTGAACGAGCCTGCGGCTCATAACGCATCCTGTACTGCAGTTCTCCCCCATATGCTGTGACCTTTACGCAGGATAGGAAAACATGTTTTGGAAAGCAGCACACTGACACGTGCTATATTACCTGACAAAGGCCAAATTGTAAATATGGCATTGTACCGCACAGGATGTTCTCACCTTGTCCCCTCTAAAATTCTGAGGCAGGACCCAGTAGTAGATGTCATTAGGGATACTGGTGAAGGATCGGTACACCACCTCTGCACTGGCTCTCTGGGTGATGCCTTCAGAGATGGTCCTAGTGTTTGCTGCATTGGAAAGTGTGAAGAGCTGGCCATTGACACCACCTCGAACCTTCAGATTAACCAACAAATATAAGCAAAAAACATTAAACCACCTATTTTAAAGGTACAACTATGACAAGATTAGAGGATGTATTTACCTGATCTCTACTCCAGGTTGAACTGGCACACTGTTTAGTCACTCCCATACAGAAACACTGCAAGCAACCTTCAGGATTATCAGCCGCCAAATTAAAAGCGCCATTCTTACACTCATCGCAAAGAGCACCAACCACATTGGCCTGCACAACAGAAGAGCAAACACTGTTTGAACATTTATATATGTATATGTTTTCAACACTAATAATAAAGTTTCTTGAGCAGCAAATCAGCATATTAGAATGATTTCTGAAGGATCATGTGACACTGAAGACTGGAGTAATGGCTGCTTTGCTGTCACAGGAATAAATTACATTTAAAAATATATAATAATAGAAAACAGTTGTTTTAAATTGAACTTATATTTCAAAATATTACTATTTATTTTTGATTAAATAAATGCAGCTTAAAAGACTTCTGTCAAAAACATTAAAACGTCTTTCTGACCACAAACTTCTTAATGGTGGTGTATTAAAAAAGTAACTGTAATGCAATTTAATACCTTGCAATAGCATGGTTTGCTGATGGGATTGATGGTTCCTCTGTTATCACACTTGGTAATCGCTGAACAGGGATAAGAACACCATATGGTTGACAGTTACACCTGGAATGCTTTGAACATCCTGGTCACAAAGAGCTGGCATTCCAGCATGCAGTGCACTGAGTGTTAATCATTATATAAAGCTTCACTTGACCTTCAGGGCAAAATGAGGCAGAATTTCCAAGAAATTAAATAGCTTAAGGCAAACAAATAAATCTTGTGGCTATTATTAATCTAATAAATCATTTACTATCACAACAGTAAACAAAAACAAAGGAAAAATGCTCACGGCTAGCAGCAGGGATACACTGGCCGTTGGGCTGAAGAGGGTTGCCAACATACCCTTGAGCACATCTGTGGCAAAAAAAAAAAGACACAGATGACGACATATTTCTTATATACACATGCACTCAGAACCACAAAATGTAGTGTTAAAACAACAAGTATATGCAAACGAGCTGCTCCATTACTTCTCACAACGTCGCCCTGTATAACCAGGTCTGCAGGCGTCACATGTTGCCTGGTTGTCATGGTCCAGGAAGCAAGTATCAGAAAACCTTTGAACACATCAACATTTTGTTGTTTTGTCAAAATTCCATCCAAACAAATTGAATTACTATTTACTTTTTAAATAATATAGTATTATATTAGATTATTTTATATGATATACACAGGTTTGATATCTTTACCGTCGAGACGTCTCTGTGTATGGACAAGGACAGGGTTTGCAGTCATCATATCGTCCTCGACTTGGGTCACCAAAGTAGCCAGGCTTGCATTTGTCACACTGAGGTCCTTCTGTGTTATGCTGACAACTCTGTCACATAAGGTGACATTTACACCTTAGTGTGTGGCGTACAGTAATCTTCTGATGCAGTGTATAAGTTATCTACATACAGTATTTATAAAAACACATCCTTACCAGGCAGTGTCCACTAATAGGGTCACAGCCACTGGCATGGCCATTGCAGTTGCAGCCAGCACAGATACCTACGAAGGGTCCAGGTACCCGCTCGAAACCAGGGGAGCAGGACTCACAAGACAGGCCTGAATACCCAGCAGGACATCTGTGTGAGATCAACAATTTGCACAGATTAACACTTTCACATAGAATTCACCAGAATAACAAAATCAGCATCTGGACTAAGAAAACATTTGGCTTACTCTTAGCGTCCACAGAACATACAAAATTTTCAAACAGAAATAAAGCATTTGATGGTTTTAGCCAAAAACATGCAGTATAATCATTTTTATTCACAGGAACATGAATTCCCAGCACTGCGAGAGGTGATTTGAGAGGAGCCTTATATTTTCTGACAAGCCTGTAATCCTATCTGTTGATTTAAAGGCATACTAACCTGCACTCCTCCACGTCTCTCGGGTTCCCCTGCTGGGTGAACTCTTTGGTGGTGGTATCCATGCTGATGTCACTCAGGCCCACACTGGCCATGCGGTTGTCATAAATGGTGCGAATGTGGATGCTCTCCAAATTGGCCAAGGTCATCATGAGGTCATCACGAGTTACGGCTCGTCCTGAGGAGTGCTGCCAGTTTTCCTGAGACACAGAGACAGAGAGGTGAACCACCTCCCATAACACTAACAAGCAACATCTCTGCAGAACTATTTTAAACAAAAATTACTTTTGAGAAGAGATTTTTTTGGAATATAGTATAGTCTTACACCACTGTTTTAGCAGTGTAGAGCTGACAATACTGCAAATTCATTACAATTTTACACTTTAAAAACTGAGATTTTATTTGCTTTTTATTTTTTAGATCAAATAAAATAACCCTTATATGAGCAAGTGTATGCCATGTGGCTCACCTCTGTAAACTTGATCTGTCTATGGTTGATTTTGTCAGGTAAAGTGGGGTTGCCTCTACGGTAAATAAATTTCTGCCCGTTGCCGCTCAGCACAACATCAGGTTTCTCCTTTGGTTCCGATCCACCTCGCTGCAGTGAGTAACTCACCTTAAAATTCAGATAACCTCCATACAAGTCAACCTGTACAACACAGACACAGTGTCCAGAATACCAAGATACTGAAGCGCTTCAATTCATTTTTCACACATGCTTCCCAAGCTTTCCAAGACAATCAAGCTACCATATTTGAATATTAACAGTGACAGAGAGAGAAGCGACAGCTAATGATAGGGAGAAGATGGAAATGGGATTGCACAAAAACAGGAAGATGCAAATTATAATGTTTTATTGAGCTTCTATCTATATTTGTTCAGTTAAGTATTGTGGAGGGGAGAGAAACCTTGTTGCCCAGGAACTGGCGAGGCAGAGTCCAATAGGAGTCTTGATCAAGGAAACGGCGAGACAGATCCACTAGCTGGAACTCCTCACTCTCTGGATAGATCAACATCTGAGTGGAGGAGAGAGGTGGTTGGGTGCCTGGACGACTAGGAAATGACACATTGACTCCTGTGGATAAAACGATAGACAGACAGAGACAAACAGAAAAAGGTAGTGTATTATATTTTCAATACCAATGTATTTGTTCCTTTAAAGAGAGTTCACCCAAAAAGGAAAATTCTGTTAATGACTCACCCTCATGTCATTCCAAACATGTGAGACCTTCATTCATCTTTGGAACACAAATTAAGATATTTTTGATGAAATCCGAGAGCTTTCTGATCCTCCGTAGATGGCAATGTAACCACGTTCAAGGCCCAGAAAGGTAGTAAGGACATTGTTAAAATAGCCCATGTGACATCAGTGGTTCGACCATAATTTTATGAAGCTACGAATACTTTTTGTGCGCAAAGAAAACTAAAATAATTACTTTATTAAACAATTTCTTCCATGTTAATCTTCAACACTTGTTCTTACTATGTTTCTGGGCCTTGTCAGTTGCTTTGTTCTCTATGCATGGTCATACACTCTCGGATTTCATCAAAAATATCTTAATTTGTGTTCCAAAGATGAGCCATGGTCTTACGGGTTTGGAATGACATGAGGGTCTCTAAATTATCAACATGATCTAAACTTCACAAAAAAATTTGTTGTACATAATATACTACAAGCCTTTTATCTGGTAACTATTTTTATATAGTAAATATAAGAATATCCGTTATACAGTATTGTTAGCAATATTTCAAGATGAACACTTGCTGACTGAAACAACTTTGAAAAATTGTGCTAAATTGTGAGTATCAAATGTGATGATATAGGCTTTTGATGAACATTTATTTATAAATCTCTCAATCATCATTGTATTGCATTAAGTTCGTTTTAGATATGTTTTGCTCCCAACAATTAAAACAGAAATAGAGAGTGACCATTGATATTTTTAATGCATTTCAACTAAGCTGTTTGCTACACTGTTTTAAAAATCTCATTAATTTACATTAGAAGCTAACTGAATGTCACCGTATTAAAATGATAACTCCATTTAGGCCTCTGAACAAAAATGGCTTTTTTCCCCTCCTTGAGCTAGAATGACACTCAACAAAAAACATATGCATAGTTTTTTATATATTATGTCTGAAGGTTCAATAAACTGTTCCGTTAAATAAAATCTGACTGATTATATGTCCGGCTTTATAGGGTTAGTGATAATTATTGTGTTACACACATAAGATGACACCACAACTACATCCTTCAACTGTAAATTCATAATCACAAATGCAAAAATCAGAATTTTTAATCAGCTAAGTACCTTTGAAGTCCTCTTCCTCTGTGAAGCGCAGTGTGATTTGGCTGCGGTAGCGACCGGTGCTCTGACAGTGTTTTGTGATGCCAAAACAGAAGCATGGCATGCAGTGATCGCCCACGCTAAAGTGTCCATCACGGCAGTTACCTGCTAACGCGTACAGAGAGGATGACACAACTGGACAAGAACGACACGGAAGACAAAGGATGGTAAGACCACCACAGTCAGTTTTGAGCTGCCTCACAGTCATGAGACAACAATGTCACAGCATGCGGTCAAAGAACAGCAGGATAACCTGTGTCTCGCAAATAAAAGATGACATCCATAGTCTCTTTGGAAAAGAAAGTATCAGCCAAACATATAATACAGAACACAGAGTAATCCAAAGATGTTCACACCATATGGAGCTGACGCAGTACCTGGGTTTGGTCTCTGAGACAGGCCGAGTACCCCATCAGGAATGGCAAACACAAGGCCTTTAGCGTTGATGGCCTCGCAGGTGTATGCACCTTGGTCACCTTCCTTCACATCGCGGATGGTGAGCGTTCCTCGCCCATTCACACTGGTCATTGTGATTCTGTCAACAGAATCATGCTTAAATTAGCCTAGACATGATTATACAGAAAGAGAGCACATGCTGAGGAGCAAATTAAATACGGCTCTCTGGTTATATATTAATAATGCCCAATTATTATTATGACAAATGATATTGGCAAAGAAGCAACTTTAGAAGACGATCTCCTTTGAGATTCAATAATTGGAAAAGAGACAGTTCACAACCTTTTTGCCAAAAAACAAGAGCCTGTTTCTTATTGAGAACATGAAGTATTGCCTTCTGTTTTCATTTAGACTAATGCTAAAGTTATTCATTTAATTATTTATAGAGTTCAGCAAAGAGAGCTCTGGGAATACAATAGGAATGGATGAAACCACAAGTATTCCTTACTTTGCATTTAATCAATCTTTAAGGGAATATGAACCGTATGACTTTAACCCAGATTGCAGACATCTTGATCATTTCAGAGTTTTTAATCCACAATGCTTATTACATCCTACCCTACCTGCTATTGGCTGGTATGTGTCCCCAATTAAGACGCCATGTTATGATGGGAACAGGTACCCCAATGGCAGAACAAGTAAAGGTCACAGTGTCGCCCCGCGCTGCGGTGATGGACTCTTCCGGCGGGACGGTCACAGTGGGAGGTGCTTGGGTACAATAAAAGAAAACAAAGTATAATCATTTTCCAATACAATCAATTACATAATCTGCATATATAACTGTATTATATGAATGCTAACAGTAAAAGAGACATATGGACACAAGAAACCACACACATACACACGCAGCAAGTCTTTGATTCTAAATTGGCAGCCTGTGACAGCACAAGTTTTATTTAGCAGATTCATTCAGTGAGATTAGCCAACCAGAGCCGGAGGCACTGCTAGCAGAAACAACACCAAAGCCGCCTGTTAAATAAGCTACAAGCACAAGATATATGGGAGATGAGATCTAGATGTTATTGAAGAGCTGTATGAGTGCCGGCAAAAAATGAATCTTTCTTTGCTGACCATAAATACACAATTTTCAGGTTTTAGAAGAGGCATTACTGTTAGTAAGTCAAAGTGAGTGTGACAGTGAAAGAAAAGTGAAGACAAAAGAGTTACAGTGTTTGGAATGGTATGGCAACCAATGTTTACTTGTTAAAGTTTAATTGGATTGTAATGCCTTACCACAACCGTATTCATCAGAGCGGTCAGCACAGTCCGGCTCCTCGTCACACTGGTAACTGGCAGGAATGCATGTGCGGTCAGACAAACACACAAACTGCTCTGGGGCACATGTGTCCCCTGGACCTTTAGTGGCTGAAGGAATGAGAAAAAAAAACAATCTTTTAGCAAAGTGTGTAATTTCTGTGCCTCTAGTGGCAACAAACTGAACTCCAGGTTTCCAAACAACTTCCCCCATCTGTGGATGGAAGCTCAGCTCTGACTTACGGCAGTTCATCTCATCTGAGTTGTCTTGACAGTCATTATCCCCATCACAACGCCACAGTTTCAGGGCACAGCGGCCGTTCTGACACTTAAACTCATTGGGTTCACAGGGAGACGGAGTTCCTTTGTAATTACAAATATAGTTGTATAATAAACACAGAGAACAGACAAATATCACCAGTATAACATGCTTGATTATAAAGTGGTTTTAATTCAATGGTAAATTAAATGGATACAGCACACTGCCGTTTGTCCTACCACAATTGAACTCATCGCTGCCGTCAGCACAGTCTGTTTCGCCATCACAAACATAGTCCCGTGAGATACACTGTCCATTCTGACAGGTGGCCTGGTCAGCACGGCAGGGTCCCGGACCAGGTGGGGGTCTGGTTTTAGGAGGCGTAGGTGGAGTAGGGCGTACAGGAACAATAGCTTTGAAATAAATGATATAATTAGGACTGTCAATCAATTACAAACACAAATCAAATTAAATACATGCTGATAATTTGAAGCCTTTATGATGTCAAGCATTGTAAATCATGAATATACACTATAGAAAGTAGCTTTAAATGTCAATACTTTGTTTGCTTTATTTGGATATTATTGAAAAAAAAAAAAAAAGATCCTATGCAATGTATTAAATTAAAATGTTTAACTGCCATAAAATAAAATATTTTTCTGAAAAAGGTATTAAGAATATAAAATACAAATTTTATACATGACATCAAAGTGCATTTATTTGGTGTTAGAAATTAGTGGGATTGCTTTAATTTATCTGACTGAGACAAATGAGGATACAATCTCCCTCACCACAGTTCATTTCATCACTTAAGTCATCGCAGTCAGGCCGTTTGTCACACACATAATCCCGAGGGATACACGCCAGCCCATCCTGACATCTGAACTCGCTAGACGTGCATTCTCTGGGAACGGGAATCACTGAGGTGGCAGAGACAGACATATAAAATTATGTTATGCATTGTAAGCAATGCAATGCAGGGATCCAAGAAAAACTGTACATGATGCTTTGTTGAAAGATGTTTCAATGATTCAATGCAAGCCTATCATTGTCTTGCCATGCTAAACCTGCCATTTCAAGAGGATAGGCTTTGCTCACACAGGCAACGAAAATCCACTTTTCCTACATAAAATCTTCTTAGTTTTATAGTCTGACTAGCCAAAATTCATATTTGTCTTGAATTCCAAGTAAAGTCTGTGTTTTTTTTTAGTTTGTTTTTGTAATGCAGTCTGAAGGTCAGGTTTGAAGTTTTTTTTTTTTTTTGCAAAATGAAGATCGGATTTGAAAATCAAATCAGATTTGTGTGCAGTGCGAACAAAGCCAAAGTGCAAATCTGTATAATGTTCATCTTTTCTATTCAGTCTTGAATTCTCTTATCCGTTACCTTAATCTGAAAGTAAAAAATATGGAAATATTGGACAGCAAAAATTCAATTCCAACACATATGAAAAACAAAACTGGATACTGCAAACACAAACACGTTACATTTTCTGAAAACGATACTTCAAGAGGTGCATTCCTGACATCAGCTTCACTTCAAATCAGTGACAAGCCATGCAAAGCCTTTTGTTCTTCTCGTCATACTCAGGTCTTCATCAGAGTACACACATGCATAAAGGTTTCATTCTTTATCCAGCCACTACATATGCTGAGAATTCCTTCAGTTCTCATAAGTGAACAAGACTGGACTGGGTTCTAATGCACTATTGTCTCCATGCAGCAGACCTGGTTGAGGACAAACCTGGCACAACGATGGGCTCCACAGGAGGGGGAGTATCAGCTATGAACCAGACCATAACCAGACAACATTATCTACCAGATAACATTATCTACACTACATTTCTGAATTATGAGTTCCACACAGAACTACAAGAATTGATAGTTATATAAACCATAAAGTGTATAAAACACAAGGGTATAAAAATCCAAGTTTGGATTTTACAATAACTAAATTTGACAGTTGAAAATTTAACACATTATCAAAATGATTATTATTGTTGTTATTGTTTGTTATTTTGTAATGCCGATGCCACCTTCATGGTGAGAACAAAGTGAATAACAGGAGTTACACAAGACTTAAGATAAAAAAAAGGACAAAACTTTAAATATACAAGTTAAATACATATCTCTGAATAAAAATGTTGTGTATTAACATTTAAAATATGTTTAACAGTGTTATAAGTAAGACATGATGGTGGTTCTTCACCTTTCAATAAATAAGGTATGAATTCTGAATGATCTAAACGGTACCTAGTAAAAAGGAACATGATCATACATAGATTTGAAATGACTTATTCTAGAAGTTATTTCATGAAACTTATTTCTGTAGCATTTATCCCATTTCCTCTGACAATTGTTATTAATATAACAGTTTATTACTGGTATAAGTTCATTGATGATGATGATGATGATGATGATGATGATTATTATCATTATAAATTGTGTTCATTTCACATAATATTCTGCAATTTATAAGACTGCAAATATAGTGTCTGTTACATCATGATTCTGATATCACAATATAACAACATGATATCCTTATATCATGACATTGCATAATTTAATAAGGAATCATTGTTTAATCACTATTAACACTATAACTTTTTAAAAAAAACTGAACATACCTTCTCCAAGCCGTCTGAATTGGAAACCTATTACTGAGGTATCGTAAGAGGCAATGGTGCCATCTTTAACTACTGAGAACAGGACACCTCTGATCTGTGCTTCATTAAAGTTATTATCTGAGCCGACATCCAGCTCCACAAACACATCTTTGCCAATGTTCCTGCAAATGTACACAAAGCACAGTTAATCAAAACAACAGTCCAAACAGACAAACCACATAAACCAACTTAAGATGGTTTGTTGGTATCCCAGTCTGGTCTGTTTGCTGTTTAACAGAGGGTTTGGACACCAGCTTGGCCAGGCATGGAGACCAGCTGGTTTAAGATCATTTTAAGCAGAGTGATCATTATAAGTCTCATAAATTCAAAAAAGAACTTGAGTATTTGACGATTTGAAATAAATTCCCTAATGACTGTAAAGTAAACTCACTATATTTATACATTAGAAGATGCACTATTACATTAGTGTTTGAAACTGAAAATGGTGTTTACTTAATGAGAACCACATTGACAGTCTGCTGTCCTGGTATCTTGTTGTATTCAGACTCAAGCTGTGGAGAAAAGAAACACCATTAATCACCGCATACTGGCCTTGCTTTACAAAGTTCTTCAGTCTCTGTGTACTACATTTTAGTTTTACAGCTAAATACTGATTTAGCCTAAACATTAACACAACAGTACAGACAAAAATCAGAGGAAAGGCATGTGATTAATAATATGACCTAATACACAGGTGGAGTATTATTGTGAAAACTCTGTTGATGGTATTTCTTAAGCTCACAGTCCTTGAGTAAACGCACATACCGTATCGACGACAGCAGATGATATCTCTACAAAAGCAGGAGAGTAGATGTCATCAAGTTCAGGCCCATACTGGAATGAGTTTGTGAAGTTCACCAGCGCCCGATAGTAAACTAGAAACAAGATGAAGGCCATCAGACTCACGATAACATTACAGTAATTTACACCACTTAGCACTATTAAGCAAGATATTTGTCTCTATAAAAATATCCGCCGATAACATTTCACTTGATGAGCACAAATATACAAACTACACACAAATCAATATTACTGTCGATTTACTACAATAATTCTCAATTTTATAAATTGGATTTTTTTATATTTTATAGATTAAACATTATATATAAATTAATAACATTCATTTTAGTCTTTAATCTTATTATACAAAAGTTAGTTCTAAGGATGCAATGATATTAAAATTATAAAAGAAAGTTGATTATTTTCATGCTATGGCTAATAAATAAATATATGGACTATAAACATCCAACATTAACATTCTTTACAGTTTTGTCTAAATATATGTAAAAGCACTAAAAACAAAATAAATCATTTAAAATTTGCTACAAATGAATTTAGGCTACACAACATAAATGTACATTATAAAAATGAAAAGAAATTTTTACATTAAACAGCATCATTAAATCATTAGTGTTCTATGTACTGTATATAAAAACCGATGGAAATAAAACCGATAAATTAAAAAATAATAATAATCACCAATATATAGTACTAGTATAGAAAATGTGCAGTTCATGATGTTAACTCCTAAACTAGCCTATTTGCTGGTTTTACATTTTTTTGGCCACTTTTCATACTGGAAGACCAGCTGGCTGACAGGATATTGGCCAGGATGGGAGACCAGAAAGACCAGCCTAAACAAACTAAAACCTAAAAAAGGACACGAATAAACATGTAGGTGAACAACAAAATCAAACAATTTTCGGGTGGAGGCACATGTACAGTAAAGATGAATTGGGTCATAAAAAGGTCAATAATCATTGAAAAAGTACAGCACTACAAAATCCATTCAGAAAAGGTTTCAGCATCGACAGCGACAATTCTTCTGCAAAAGCTACCGCTCAATAACAAAAACAAATACAGGCTATTAGCTTATGCCCACGGCCTCACAGTGCGTCAACCTTTAAAAAGCTCCAGCCCTTTTACTGCCCTCACGGCAGCTCGCCTGGGTGGGTTTACCCGATTTCAGTTTGTCAAAGTGAATTGAGAAAGGAAGTCAATATTTGTGCTGTTTCTTGCAGTTAGCTGCCACTCGCCACAGTTCTCCAGCAGAGTCGTGTTTAATGTGATGCAGCTTATATACACACAGTCACACATATCCCGAACAGACTCTTCTGACCTTTTACTCCTCTTAATGCCTTCATAGATTTATTCCAATTGATAAAATATCACCGAGATTAATTAACTTGCTTTTAACAGCATCTGGACACCTGCTGTCACAGTCCGGTCAAATGTATTTGCCGTGCACACATGGTTTATTGGAAATTAGCACTTACTGCTGACAGTGTTTGGGAAAGAAAGTGGTCCAGAGCTCAATCTTTTCTAATTGCGCAATATATTGATACACGGCCGCCTGCTTCCTTAACGGCAACCTCCACTCCTGCTCTCATTACCACGAAAAAAGTTAACTTTGGTCATTAAGGGACAGAGAGAGATGAAAACAAAGTAAGAGTGTCAGAAGGTCTTGACTGACTGCCTTTGTCCAAGCTGTAGTAGTCTGGCCACGGTGACGTAACAGAAGAAAGGGAACATCAAAAAGTCCCGTCAAAGTGTTGGCACTGACCCGTGATTAATCGAATCGCTTGTGTGGGCACACTGTAAAAGCATCAGCCTCTCTTTTTCGACGGCTCAGCCTGCCCAGCGCCTGTAATCTCATCTCGGTAGTTCTCGCTAATAAGGCTGCAACTCAGAAAACCACATTCTCGCTCTAAAACGGGGCAAAGCCCCATTCAGTCTTTCCATTTAGGAAATCCCCAGTCGAATGCCAGCAAGGGTATTGAAACTGCATTCGGACAAGGGAAAAGACAGTGAAACAGAAGCATTCCAAATGCTTAATTCATAAACTCTTCTCACTATACAACAGCATAACTTTGGCAGCTTTGTGGGCCGAGCCCTCAACGGGACACACGGAGGCCTGTGTGGAAGACAAAGAGCTGATTGAGCCAATGCGGCCTGTCTGGCCTTTAAAGCATGAGTCTTTCAACTCGACCTTCATTCCCTTCTCTCCTTCACCTCCTCCTCCCTCCAAGAAGCCTTCACACTGAATCAAACACTCAAAGTAGTCTTCTTCTCTTATTTTGCAGCTGTGTGGAATGCACTTGGATGGGGATTTGCTGATTTTTCACCAGGCTATTCTCAGACGCAGACCATCCAAATGTCAAATATGCATTTGCGAGAGGAAAACCTCCATCCATCATAATGCCACAAAGCCAGCTGGCAGGGCATCTTGTTGTCATTCTGGTACTAAACAGAATTTCACACTCCAAGCATGGCAATGCGTAACCGGTTTAGCTCTTATTTACTGCTCTGAGTTTGTACAAGCAAATGTGTGAATGCATAAATTAAGTGTGTAGAAGTGAAAATTAATGCGGGGCAACAACAAAAAAGACAGGAAATTATGCCAGTAGAGTTTTTCAACCTTTGTGACAAAAGTAAAAGTTTTCAGGTATTTCTGCTGTAATAATGGCAAAAAATGCTGGTTTTCTTAACAATTCGGATGTAGAGGTATTAATATATCAAATTGGTCCCACTTCATATTAAGTGGCCTTAACTACATTTACATTTAGTCATTTAGCACAGTGGATCTCAAACCTATCCAGGACCCCTAACCACAGCATATTTTGTATGTCTCCCTCATTTAACACACCTGATTCAACTCATCAGCTCATTAGTAGAGTCTGCAAGACTTGAAATTGATGTGGCCTATGAGAGAGACATACAAAATATGTGGTGGCTGGGGGTCCCCAGGACAGGTTGGAGAACCACTGATTTAGCAGACGCTTTTATTCAAAGCGACTTACAAATTAGGGCAATGGAACCAATCAAAATCAACAAAAGAGTACATAATATTTAGGGCCACTTAATATAAAGTGCAACCATTAAATTAGTTAAAAATTCATTTTGTGATTCCAAAAGTTTCAAAAACTATATATTCTTGAATTAAAATCAAGAGTTATTGATGGTAGAGATTAACTATAATTTAGGTTTACATCTTGATTTTAGATTATTTTATTTTATTACTTGATTGTATTTATTTATTAAAAAATGAATACTAATGAATTATTAATATTGTTAAATCGTATTATTAAAATGTCAGACATTTATAAATCAATAAACATGATATCCATTTAAAAAATAGTTTTCACCTTGAAAAATATATTTTTACATTTAAAAAAAAAAAAAAAGAATTTGTAAGACACCTTGAATAATATTCACCTGCATTCAAGGTATAAATAAATATATATATATATATATATATATATATATATATATATATATATATATATATATATATATATATATATATATATATATATATATAGTTTTTTTGCTTTATTACACCACATGAGCCATTGAATTGAATTTTCTTGAAAATGTAAATCAAGATTTTCCAAAACCATGAGTACAATTCTAAAAATTTGACACGTACTAGATTCCCTCTTTCTTTTAGAACACTTTGTCTTTATCGTAAATGCTCCTATAAGTCACTGACATAATACAGAAAAACAAGGTATTACAAACTTATTTAAATATGCTGGTAAAATTCAATGGTTCCATTGTTTGGAAGCAACCATATCGAAGATAAAGCAACATAACTGCAGAGTTCAGCTGAGAACATGACCTACTGTACTCATGCTGCCCAGGGCTCAAGATGTCCCAAGAGGACTGAGATAGACAAAAAACAGCGGCATCAGGAATTGGAGTCATGGGTCAAAGGAAAATCATTGTGCAAAGAGTGAATGGAACGAGAGGAGGGAGACAGGACGTGTATGGAGGAGTTTTAATTTCAAGGACAGTGGGGAAACAATTAAAGAACAAAACATAAGAAGAAAAGCAGATTTTACATATAGTGACAGTTGCAAATGAGAAGGTTAGATGCATATAAACAGCTCTGATATATCGGATATTTAAGAAATATGAGATTCAGTAAAAATACCCCAGCTGGAGAAGTCACGGTTTAACTGATGCATGTTTTCTATTTTGAATGGCAGATTTTGATTTGTGCGTGTTTAAGAGTCGCATTCCTCTGGCACAGCAGAACACTGACAGTGAAGCACTGAGCAAGAGGCGACGCTGCATATGATCAACATCTGTCTATGAAGACACGGATCGCTGCGAGAACTCTCTCAGCCTGTTTTAAATGCAGCTACAGTTATCTTGGTGGGATCTCATAAGTCATTGTAGTTTGCAGGATATCCTGCACTCCAGCCAGTAACCACATTTCCACTATCTGCTTTTAATTCTTCAACCGGTGTATCTGTAGGAGAGAAGAGGTATATTCTGGGCAACCAGTGGGAGGGCCACATCCTGTTTGCTACAGCATACTTGAAGACACGGCAAAAATAATTGGTCTTGATGTCAGAATATTCCTATTAACCATTTCTGGTTCCCAACAGAAAATATTTTGTTATTTACTCATCCTCATGGCGTTTCAACCCTGAGATTTTGAAGATTGTTTCAACTGTTTTTGTTACAATGATAGTCAATGGGTTCCAAAAGAACAAAGCAGTCCCAGTTCATTATTTAATTTAGTATTATTTATTTGCAACTATAATATTTATTATTATTGTGAGTTAGCTTTTTTGCCATATTTTAATTTGAAGTATTTTTAGATGTTTTATGTGTTGTAAGTCTTACTAACTAACAGAATTAAAATAAGTTGTACTTTTTACATTATTTAAATTAATGAAAATTATTTTTAATACTTTTAGTTATTTAATAGTTTATAAAAACCCCACCACACTGACTTTCATTTTATGCCCCCCCCCCCAAAAAAAAAGACAATAAAAAAAAGAAGTCTTACAGCTTTTTAATATTTATTAATACTGTGAATTAGCTTTTTTTTGGCATATTCATTTAAATTCTAAGTATTTTTGTGTTTTATAAATGTTTTAGTATTTGTCATTTTTATTAGTTATTACATTTCTAATACGTTTAAAAAAAAAATTAAAAAAATTAGAAACATTGCCTCGGCAACTTATTTTCAACTATAATTTATATTTTATTTTGGCTTTATTTCAAACAATGAAAAAAGAGACAAAACATGAGACTTTTTCTTTCTTTTTTGAAAAAAGAAAGTCTTACAGTTTAGAACCGAAAACAGAGTCAGCAAATGCTAACAAAAAGTGTTTATTTTTAGTAAACTGTCCGTTTAAATCCACAATGGGAATCAGATACTTTTATTCAAAATATTCTAGTGTCAAAACCTATATTCTTTCATCTTCATTTATTTTAATGACATTTTGCTGTAATATAAATCTTCTGCTGTGACTACACTAGAAGAATTCAAAGAAACTATGCAATTAATAATTAAAAAAGTATTTTGAAACAAGCTGGAATTGTTATTGATCTCTAAACAGGCGCATGCGTGAATACCAGCAAATTTGCACAAACTTTCTATGAAAGATAACATCCAAAGAACATCCATCTGAGTAATCACATTCACATAGTCAGTACAGAGCGGTAACATGGTTGAGAGATAGTTTTTGTAATTGCTATGATTATGTATTGCTGTTCATTCCATCCCACGCTAAGTGGTGTTAATGAGGTATCCACAAATTCAAAGCCGTCCTGCATCAAAATCAAAGTGGAGAGTTGAAAGAAGCGACACTATTAGAACTGTCCTTTTATGTACTGAACTGCTACTGACAATTTCACACTACAAAGCCCTCAGTGTGCTATCACAGAGAGACAAAGCAAGCACTCTTTATTCCTTTAAAGATAAAACAAGCACAAACACACTTCTTTCTTTCTCTCTCTTCGTCTGTCTCCCTCTCTCGCTACTGTATCTTCCACTAAGTTCTTTTGATCGCTTGAACAATGAATATTATTTATTTAGTTTGGCCACTGGAAGCAAAGCTGTGAATTGTTTTATAAATTCCATAAGATGGATTATTACTTTCATTATGGCCACTCCCAGGCCTTCTGAAGGAAACCCCTGAAGCACAATAAAAATGCTTGACTGGGGTGAAATGCAAGGATGTTTCCATTAGCAGTAAAATGAGCTCATTCACTGCAAGTGAACTAATGCAATCATCATAACTTCTGAACTGAAACTATCTGCATGTATTACAGATGTGGCAGATTACTATCCAACAATGGGTTAGAACCTCAATGACTTTCAACTTTTTTCTGTATCTTTGTGAGTGTCATATTGTAAGGATATTTGTGATTGCAAATGTGTCCAGTGAGAGAAATGAAGCAATGTTTCCTATGGAGGAGGACAAGATTTTCCAAGGCAACGCACATGTTGCTGCCATAACAATGAGTGGCAGTGTCTAAGCATGAAAGCTGAAGTTCATGAGGAAAGATATTTAGAAAGTTCTGTTCAGTAAACTAGTGGTTTTCAACTGGTTTTGCTTCAGGACACAGATTTTGCATTAAAAAATAAGTGGTAGTCTAATAAAATCAATATTAAAATAATTATTATAGTCTTTCTCAAAATGTCTTCATTACACTGTGAGAGAGAGCGAGAGAGCGAGAGAGCGAGAGAGAGAGAGAGAGAGAGAGAGAGAGAGAGAGAGAGAGAGAGAGAGAATTGGGGTATCTTTTACAAGAAAATATGTTTGTTATGTGGGCACAACAATTTTTAATGGTCAAAATAAGGTGAAATTATTTGTGAACTGGCTTCATTTTGCTTAGTAAATAATACAAATAAATGTATTCAAAATAAATGAAAAATTTATAAAAGCATAAAACACAAATTACATAATTACACTGTATATAACTACATCCACACATACATATACATAATCTTGCATATATATTTTCTTGTAATAGTTAATTAATTTATATAAATGTAAGTAAGATTTTTTTCTTGTTTATTGTTGGCCATGACCCAATCCGAACAGACTTGTGATTATTTTTAGGTCTTGACCCACCAAGTCAAGAAATACTGCTCTCCACATTCTCTTCATTTTCTCAATTCTTTTCTCTTTTCTCTTTCTGACAGAATGTATATGGCCTCCACTGAGAAGGCTGGACCACAACAACATGAAAACCAAAATAACCGCAGCTGCCCCTCCACGTCTCCCAATCCTGCTGTATAACTATCATCTTTGCAGCCCTGACACACAACATTACATCAACTGCACCACCAGGACAGCCAGAAATGGAAAGCTGGGTGGCCTTTTTACTAAATGATGCAATATATATATATATATGTATTATATATACACATACACAGTGCCCTCCAAAAGTATTGGAACAGTAAAGACAAAATTGCTCTGTTGGCTGTGGAGTCAAGACATTTACAAATATGATTAAAAGATGAATATGAGACAAAACTACAGAATGTCACATTTTATTATTGGGTGATTCAACACATAGATGTTTTACCAGCTAAGAAGTTCAGCACTTTTAGAGTTTCATCCCTCTATCTGATGTGAGCATAAGTATTGGAACAGTTTCCTCACAGGTTTTTCTAAGTGATCAGCTGTGTCCTGTTACATTAATTCTTCAGATATTAAAAGCAGGGAATGTGTTGTATCAGTTATATCCATTACTTCTGTATTCTGAATCTAGCATTCGATGATGACACACACAGACCAGGATGAAGATGAGGGAGCTGACTTTGAGAGAAAAGCAAGAAATGTGGATGCTAAAAGAAAAGAGGAAGTCAATTAGAGCTCTAGCAACAACAAAGGGCATGGAGAAATCAAGAGTTTGGAAACCACCAGCAACCAACAACGACCTGATCAGCTGAGAAAACGACAGTAGTTGATGACAGACAAATAATAAAAGCTGTGAAAATGAACCCTAAAAGACGTGTCTGTAAAATCACCAACAACTTCCAGAAAGCTGGGGTGATGCTCTGACAATCTACTGTCCTCAGGAGACTTTGACACAGAATTACAGATGCTGCACAGCAAGATGCAAACCTCTGACCAGCACCAAAAATAGAAAGGCAAGATTAGAGTTTGCCAAAAAGCACAAAGGTGAGCCAGAAGAGTTTTGGAACTGTGTTTATGGACCAATGAGATAAAGATGAACCTTTATCTAAGTGATGGGAAAGCAAAAATGTGGAGAAAAAAAGGGAACTGCAAATGATCCCAAGCATACAGCCTCATCTGTAAAGCATGGTGGAGGTGGTGTCATGGCATGGGCATACATGGCTGTCTCTGGAACAGTCATGTCCAATTGAACATGAATTTCACCAGCTGGAGAGGAGAGTAAAGGCAGAAACTCCCCAAAACAAGCAACAATTGGAATTGGCTGCATTAAAGGCTCGGAAAAGCATTTCAAAGGATGAGACCAAGAGTCTGGTGATGTCTATGGGTCACAGACTCACTGCTGTGATTGTGCGCAAGGGATCTGCAACTAAATAATAGCTTTTAATCTTTTATATCTGCCTTATGTTCAACCGTCCCAATACTTATGCTCACATCAATGAGTGGGATGAACTGTAAAAGTGCTGTTCTCTTTATTTGGTAAAACATATATGTGTTGAAACGGCTAATAATAAAATGTGACATTCTGTAGTTTTGTCTCATATTCATCTTTTAATCATATTTGTAAATGTCTTGACTCCACAGCCAACAGAGCAATTGTGTCTTTACTGTTACAGTACTTTTGGAGGGCACTGTATATATATATATATATATATATATATATATATATATATATATATATATATATATAGTCACCAGAGTAAGCCAGAGCTTTCAAAGAAAACATTTGCATGAATCCAAAAACAGAGATGAATAAGATTATTTTACAGCTATGATTTCATTTTGGCTGAACACCTCCGATTACGCTTATGACTTCACAAATTAACAAGTCGGTCCTTAGAGCTTCTCAGCTAGTCAGCACCATAATCAAACACAAATTCTGTGTGGAGGTGTTGCATTCTCATGGCCTCACTTCAAAATGATCTCCCAGCCATTCGCTCTAACTGAAAGCCCATTTGCATGCTGTGCTAACCTTTGTCTCCTCAGCTTGAAGTGGCTGTATGACCCAGTGTTCAGGGTCTGTACGAGGGCCTGTGAAACTCCTGAAGGTCTGTTGAGCTAAAGGAGGATGAGTAGATCTCCCATGTCTTTATCAGGCTTTATCAAGCGAAAAACAAACAAACAAACCAGGAATATGCAGCGGCTCAGATAAAAGAGTCTTCTTCTTGTATGCCAAGGGGATTTGTGACTGATAAAGAAAAGAAGCTGGATATCATCTCTATAGGCTGCTTATCCGGTGCCTGACATAATCATGTGTTTTGAAATAATCACATTTTTGTCATTGAGCAAATGCCTTTCTACAGAACAGTTCCTCAGGAGTAACCTGGGGTTAAGTGTCTTGCTCAAGGGTAGATTGTTGACAGACCCCAATGCTCTACAGTTCATAAACCATTCCTTCTCTGGTTTAAACCAATAACCTTTGGGTTACCAGCACAGATGTCTGACCACTAAGCTAAAGTACCACCACTGCAATTTACCACATCAAAAAGCCCAGAATTAGCCTTAGGAAAGGAAAATCAAAATGAAAATATCTATTGTATATCTCACAGCGTGCAATTAGACTCAAATGAGATGTTTCTATGAGGAAAAAGACCCAAGTAATCTCATGTTCCAGAGTGTCAAAAAAAGATCTAAAAGTAAAAAATGGTAATTTGGTAAAACAACAAAGTCTGCCATCAAAAGTCAAAGATTTCAATACAACCAAATCATTAAGAATCATTATACAATTATATTAGATTGATTTACTTAGTTTATTTAAATAATATATAATATCACTTTATAATGAACATATATCAAATAATAAAACTATATAATATACAAAATCCAATCTCATTTACAGTAAAAATCTGCCAAAATATAGGTTATTCTATTCACATTAACTCTGTAAATCTAAGTGACAATAACTATCAAATTATATTTCTGTTATAAGTATTTCCAAGTAACATCTTTCCAACTGAAATGAGGATTTAAAAGGTCTATTCAGGTCCTATCACACTTACATTTTAAATCTAATAATCATGATGATAGCTATTATAGTTGAACAATTTAATGCATCCTAACTGAATACAAATATTTAATTATTTTTTAAAAAAGTAGTGTAATTTCTCTTTGCTCTAAATTTGAAAGAATCCTAAAACTGAAGTAGTTCAGGTTTACATTCGATTTTGAAGCCACTGTTTTCAAGGACTTTTAAACCCCACTGTATATGAAATAATTACATAAATCTGAGTCACAACAACTATCAAATTATGTTTCTGTTTTCAAAAGCATCTTTCAGACTGAGACGATACTTTAAAAGAAAGGTAACCGTTTCAAGGTCTATTCAGGGCCTAGCACAATTACATTTTAACTTTAATAACCATCATTATAATCTCAGTCTCATAATTAACAATAAAGACCACTTCAGTTCAGGCTAACGTATGTAGCAATTTCAATTACAGATGTAAAAATATGAATTTGGAAAATGCATCAGAAAAACAGGATGCTGTGCAATATGTGCTACAGTTGCAGGATATGAACTCTCATCAGTGACAAGGAAGGAAAGGTGGTCACACAGACCTCTGGAAAAAAAGTGCACAGGTTAGACATCCACAAATACTCCACTCCAGGAAGCCAAATGTTCTTTCCCAAGTGCTGTCAGGCACGGATCTATAAATGGCTTTAGAGAATAAACTTCCCCCTTTAGAAGGGGGGATTACCACTGGCTGACTCATAGCCTCAACCCATCTAGCCTTACAACATTATGTGGCAGATATTTTTGTTAAAAGATGTCGATTTGTTATTCATGATTCTACCAAATCCACTGAGATCAGAAATATGCTTGGATAAATGAAGCCATCCTAACTTCAAAGCAACCTCATGTGGTGTCTTGAACCTCAAAGATCATCAGTGGGTCATCAGATCAGTTTTATGCTCCAGTTCAAACTTAGAGGGACGATTCAAGTTTCATCTGCTGAATTTGGGTCTACATTTAGCAAACTATGTGTTTGCTTTGAGAATTTCGAGTCTGTAGGTGGTCACGTCATAACTGAGTCTCAGAGGTTATGTTTAAGAGTTGACCCAATCAATCTGGCACCTCTTAGTTGACACGGTCACCCTCTGGTACTTTATCTTCTGAATACACTAAAGCTACAGCTGAAATATCCCTCTCTAATTTAAGAGCCAGCATATTTGTGTGGAGGTGTCCATACGGTGCTATTTTGGGAATAAAGCTCAGGTGTCGGGCTGTAGAGCTCTTACCAAAACAATCATTCCACCATGATGTCATGCGATAAAATGGCCCAGACTGACTCCAAAAGGACAGACTGGTAAGCAAAAGTCATTCCAAAGAAGAGGTCCAAAGATAGAAAAGATAGAGGGGAAAATGCAGGAGTCTGACACTGCAGCTGAAACACTTTCGGTATTTGTTATCTAAATAACGCAAGGCCTGTTTCTAAAATGAGGCTGGGTGCCACACAACACAAAGAATGAGATGTGTGACTACATCGTTTCATTTTATTATAATAAATAACAGATTTGTTTCCGTTACAAATTATTTCATTAGCATTACTATTTGTGTTGAAAGTGCTATTAAAAACGCACATCATTTTCATAATTTCTTTGTATTAATCCCCCTACTTTGGCCTAAAAGTGTCATGAATATTGCTTTGTTTTTACAACATAATACCATTTAAAGGTTTGGTTTATTTGCGTAAAAACGCAGCAATACAATAACATTGTGAAGCATTTACAATTTTATCATTTATTTATATTTTAACATTTCATTTATTCAAGAATATTTCTTATGATCAGTGCTGAAAACAGTTGTTCTTAATATTTAATGGGGATTTTTGCGCTTAATTTTTTGATGAAAGAATCAAAATAACAGCATTTGAAATTAGTTTTTTTGTACTGTCACTTTTGATCAATTGAATGCATCCTAATTGAATACAAACATTAATTTCTTTATTTTTTAAAGAAGAAAAAAATTAGACTGACCCCAAACCTTTGAATGATAGTGTAATTTTTCTCTTTTTTTTTACTTTTAAATTTAAAGAATCCTAAAAATAAAATAGTTCAGATTTACATTAGGTTTTGAATCCATTATTTTCAATGTGGAATTTAAACTCCACTTTATATGAAATAACTACACATAACTTCTGTAAAATGTAATAAAAGTACAACAGGTTACCATGAAATAAAACTCAAAGAGAAGATCGTAAAAGGCGAGAATTAAAACCTGAGACGTAAGGAAATCAATACATGACAGTGTTTGTATCGTCTGTTGTATCTGCTGTTTCTTACACAGACTTTCATGCTTGCTGCAATATTTACACTTCTGCATCTTAGCTGATGAAAGAAGAAATGAGTAGCTTGGATCTCTAGCACAAATCTGAGGCCCAGTTATAATAAAGCTGCTGTCTCATCACTTTGAGCAAAGGCGGGTGACAGGATGTGACAGACTCAAATTCAGCAGACGCCTCAGCAGATCATTAAAACAGTTTCAGGTTTTAAAGCAAGATGTTTGCAGAATCTGTTGATTCATCTCATTTAATCA
Organism: Barbus barbus; assembly: GCF_936440315.1. Lineage (NCBI taxonomy): Eukaryota > Metazoa > Chordata > Actinopteri > Cypriniformes > Cyprinidae > Barbus > Barbus barbus. Next base: position 15,753,961 of record NC_136718.1, read on the forward strand.
CACTGATATGAAATTTGTGACTACTCTCATGTTGTAATATTGCCTCTTCATTAAAAATAAAAAAAAATTCTCACTTGTTATAGGCATGCCTGGCTCAACCGTGCTTGGCTCAGGGGTGCTTCCATCCTCTTCTCCACTGATATCTGAAGGAAAAAAAAAAGACATTATAAAAAAAAAAAAAAGTTTGAGGATGGTAACATTAGAAAATTAGTCTCCTATGCTAACAAAGTTTGCATTTATTTAATCAAAAACAATAAACAGTGTGAAAAAAATAAATTTTATAAGAATTGTTTGATATATTTTACATTTCAAAATGTTAATTATTCCTGCAATGACAAAGCTAAATTTTCAGCAGCCATTAGTCTAGTCTTCAGTGTGACCTAATGGTGATTTGCTGCTCAAGAAACATTTCATATTATTATAAATGTTGAGAACATTTGTGTTGCTTAATATTTTTGCACAACTTTATTCAGCAATGTAACAACATTTATTCACAATGGAAATTGTTTAGCAAAATTATAAAAGGTCCTTACTATCACTTTCAATTAGGCATAATGAACATTATCATTCCTTATTTATAAGTACTAAGCAGTGCAGCATTTAGATAGTCCCACCTCCTGAAGGATCATAGTACTCTTCATCATCAACATAACCTCCCGGCTGCTTGTTTTCCTCTTCTAAGTCCTCTGGAAAGGGCACCTCATCCCACACTTTAGAGCTCTGAACTACCTGTAGTCAAAACAAATGAAACCACAATTTATGGGATTGAAATCAGCATCTCCAAACACATCTTGAGTTATGAGAGGCCTACAGAAGAAAGAGGAAAAAACAACAGTCAATGCCTTCTGGCTCCACTGAAGGTAGAAGAGATAAATATCATGCCTTTGTTCTGTGCATGCACAAAAATGCATATCGCACACATCGTAGAGACATGAAATGCAAGTACAAATGTTGTCCTTAAAAAGTATTTGGACACTACAGTCACACTTCAAAATGTCTGAATGTCACAGTTTCAAAGTATCAAACCGAGTGGTATCAGCATAGAAATTAAGCTATTTTTTGTCTCTGAAACAATTTTAAGCAACATACTCTGTGTGTGTGTGTGTGTGTGTGTGTGTGTGTGTGTGTGTGTGGGTCTGTATGCATATGAACAAGATATAATTGGTGAACAAAGATCTAGGTGAACATCTTTTACCTCCATACCTCTGGTACTGTAACACCCTAACCAAATAGCACAGGGCTGGTACTAGTGAGGAAGTACTTTATCATGCAGAGATTAATGTCACACCCATGAGAGGTCATAAAAATAGTTACAGATATAACAGCATATATAAAACCTCTGAACTTCTACCATGATTTCCAAGGAACATGTTTAATACTGTTTAGCATTTCATAACACTAAATATAAGATTTTCACTCCTCTATTCAAAGTAAAATTTGACAAAACAATTTGTCAAATAGACACTGAATACTTGTACATCAAAAGTTTGGGGTAAGTCAAATTTTTATAAAGAAATTAATATTGCTATTCAGCATGGAACCATTGAATTTATCAAAATCACAGTAATGACTTCTATTAATGTTACAAAGATTTCCATTTTTGAACGTCCTATCCATCAGAGAGTTCTGCTAAAAATATATCACAGTTTCCACCAAAAAAAAGCAGAAAACCTGTTTTTAACCGGTTTAACACCAGATAATAATAATAAATGTCTGTTGAGCAGCAAATCAGCAAATTAGAATGATTTCTTTAGTATCATGTGACAGTGAAGACTGGAGTAATGGCTGCTGAAAATTCAGCTTTGCCAACAAAATTAATCAATCACATGTTTTCAAACAGAAAGCAGTTATTTTAAATTGTTTTACTGTATATTTTATCAAATATAGCTTAGGTAAGCATAAAAGAGAAAAATCTCATCAACCCCAAACATTTGAATGGAAGTGTAAATTAATTTAAATAAAAAATATGTATGGATAAATGAACATATTAACTTTATACATGGATTCTCTGGAAGCATTTTGCATAGTTAGCGGAAAATTGAACTCAATCAGCAGTGCCCTTTGCTTATTCACTACTTCTTTGGTCAGCAACAAAAGCTTTGATGATTTTATACAATCATATCTCTTCTGCCCCCTGGTTCTCATCTTCACATTTTTATACGTGTTTGGCAAGATGCCACATTTGGCATTTTCGGTCTTCATAGCCCGCCAGTTCCCATTTCCCTGCATCTCCATCATGGCCGCAGCTTCCATTTAAATGGCTCCCACAAATAAATAACTTGATCCCTCCCCCAAATCCTTTCTCCCCTGACTGAACACTCTAAAACAACAATCCTGGAGCTTTTTCAAATGGAAAACGCTGACTGGCAAAATTCTTTCAATTGGATCTGCTCAGCGAACCTTTGGTGTGATCATTGCCTGCTTCCATGTCCCTTAGGATGGAGTCCTCCCAAAACGAGACACATTGTCATTATTGTTATTTTTGGTGAGAAGATACAGAAAAAAATGTGTCAATTTCATTGTCACCGATAGGACACACAACTGAAGGAAACAAATCACTACAGTATAAAAGAATTTACAATTAAAATGGACTATTTTTATCCATCTACTATTATTACAGGGTATAAATGTTAAAAGTATAGCTCACCCAAAAATTATTCCAGTTCTTCAAAGCCAAGTGATAGCTTGAATGAAATGCCAGTCATTATTAATTTAAATACTACTAGACAGTCATGGTCGCCATTCACTTTCATTGTAAGGAAATACAATCAGGTTTCAATTAAGGTCAGTAAAGGATGACAGACTTATGGTTGGTTCATGTAAAACCAAGAAAACGGCTAAACTTTCTTAAACTCTCAGGTCATTCTCCAGCCTTAAAAGGCTCGAGTTCACCTAGCCAAGGAAATTATAGCCCAGACAAACACACACATACTGCATTCCACTCTCAAAGTCCAACTGTTTACTTTCCAATTATGCCATTCACAATGCCAACAGTTTGTTCTGCAGCAACGGCAAAGAAACAGACAAAGCGCAACATTAGTCTATCATTTTTCAAAAGATGTTTGAACCTGGTGGAAAGCCTCAAGATTACTCAAGGGTTTACCCAGCTGCTGTTTACAAGGCAAGAAACCAAATTTGCCATGCAAATGGACAATTAATAAGCTGAGAGAACAGGGCAACACAAATGCAATACAAAGGGAATGATATGGTCTTGGCCAGTTTGCTTGGACTTCCACACTTCTAATGAGTGACTCACACTCAGCCTCCAAAGAGCAATAATGATGGCTAGAAAGGACAGATGTGCACTGCCGGAGAGTATTGGATGCTTATCCGCTCCCACACACACCCCTTTCTGGCATTTCTAACCCCCAATCAGACCCACTTCCAATTTCCAAGGCCTTACGAGTACAGCGTGACAAAAGGATTTTAGTATTTTGGTTTTCTTCGCATTGGAGGTCAGCTGTTGCAGCAATGACTCAAAACTCAATATTTGCAACATTTTACCCTTTCAAAGTGCTGTCAGAAATAAATATTACTGCCATACCACACTGATTGTTAATTAAACAATTAATACTGAAGACAATACAAACTCTTGACTATTGAATTTACCAGTCATCATCTAAAAGGCAATGGAAAAATGGAATATAATGCTTCTGAGTGGCAACAAATTCCAGTACATGAAACCTGGACTTGCTACACTGTATTAGGTATGGATTTCATAAACGTGAAGGGGATGACGATTCTTGTAAACACACAAATGGAATGTAAACTGTAGAGCGGTAAGTAGGTGAAAGCTTGAGATATGCACTTTATACCCTCATCTGAGCCAGAACACCAAAGCACAGCCTGATACAGGCAGACCGGAGGGCAAACTTCCTGACCTCCATAAAACTACTCACTGTATGTGGCAGGACCAGAGATGCTAGCAAATTTCCATTAGCCTTCGCCTATCATAAAATGCACTTCCTCTCTTGATATTGCACTACTTTTAACCATGTTCCTTTCTTGAGAAGAACTGAAAGATAGAAGTGAATAGTTGACTGGTACACTGTTCCAAAACCTAGACTTAATGATTTAAGATATCTTGTTTTAGCCAAATTATAAAGGAAACACTGGACATCTCCTGCATGCAATCACTGGGAGAAGCTCAGGGAAAAATAAACTTAAAATGGCAAACAAGAAACTTATATAAAAAAATGAAAAAAATACCTCAGTGAAAATAAAAATGTACTTTTACATAATAATTAGGTGTGCTATGAATTACTTCATCAGCGTATCATGCTTGTTAGAAACATGCCAACATCTTCATACTTTTCATGTAGATGGAGCTACTGTCTATGTAGAATGTTCCAAATCAGTCACTTATGAGTTTCCATGATCGTTAGCAATGGCTACCCAAGCAGGCAGCTCCCCATATTTTGGAGCAGTGCTAAGGTGAATGATGGAGTTGCAGTGAAATTCACTTTTTCCACACCTATTATCTACAGGGGCTATAGAAAAACATCCATCTGACAGGCAGGGGATAACTACAGAGATAAGACACCAGCAAAGATTTATGAATGCACAAGTGAAAGAAATATCAAAAGGCATACAAAGTAGGAATAGAGATTCTTTTGCAAGTTTAACCTCTCGGAGCAGGAGAATGCAAGGCGATGATTAGCTGCCAATTTTGACACTAAATCTCAGCTTGAGCACCTTCAGGATAAAGACAATGATGAGAGAGACCCTTCAACTATACAAAGCACTCTGGACAGGATTTGACACCAAACCTTCTCAGCAAACACATGCCTCATTCACTTTAACCATAGCATACTTAGTGGATGAGGCACATTCTTAAACAAGTTGTTACGGTCTTCCATATGGGCTTGGGGGGAGAAAAGGATGGACAAACTCTTCCCTCAGGTCATGCACGTGTTCCCACGTAGACCCAAAGCATGCATTTGGGATTGAGCGAGGACTCCCACAGGCATTCCAAATGCTTCCTAATGTGCCCAGCGCAGCTGTTTCCCATGCTGAAATCAAAGCTGTGAGCTGGGTGTTTCGCTCTGCCACTGTTTAAACAATCAGGTTTCCTTGCTATTTGTCTTTTCCACTCTCTCAACGTCCCTTCCCAGTGAGACTCTTTCCTGTTTCACTTCGCTATTGAGTGGCTCCATCACAATGAGCACATCTGAGCAGTCATCCAGCTCAGCGTCAAACCGATCTCCAGTCTTATTTACTCAGAATCAGGTTTTGTGAATAAGCAGGCGACCTGTTCAGGTTTGCATGGGAGAATCGGCATTGTGAAAAAGGAAAGGTCAAGACACAATTAGGCACTGTTTGCACCTGGTATTAAAGTCTAAGCTGACCTGGTCACAAGTGGTCAACATTACTTTTTACACCTGGTAGTAAAGCTCTTGTTTTAATACAATGGATGATTGATAGGTAGGTCAGCGGTCCCGTCCAGGATTCATTAGGGCTGATTAGCACTTACAAAACAAATGCTATGTGGTCACGTGGGTTTTCAACTAGCACCATGTATTGCTTGAGCGATTCTATCGCAAAATGCATGAGACACTTTACTACATCTGTATTTAGCACTGTCCACTTATGCCTTGTTTCCACTGAGCGGTACGGTACAGTACAATTCAGTACAGTTCGATTTGGTACGGGTAACCCTGATCAGGCTTGCGTTTCCACTGCCAACAGTACCCTTTACTTGATAGGCATTGTGTATGCCGGAAAGTAGCGATCGACAATAAAGTGCGACAATAAGCACAACTCAGTCAAAACGATATGACCAGGAACAAACAGAGCAGAACGAGTGAAGGAGCTTTATCGCCTTGTATCATGCAAAAGTGACAATTCTGGTAAACCAATCAACTTCTGCAGTGAGTTTAGCTCCACGCTTTTGGTACCCTTTGCTGTGCTAGGTACCCCATCGAAAGGGTACCAAAAAAGTGGTACGGTATGGTTCGCTATTTTGGTACCATTCACAACTTCTGACAATGGAAACGGACATAATTGCGTTAGTACCAGCCATAAGACACGGTCTTAGCGATTTTGATTTGAGGAAGTTGCAATATTCACTTTTTCAAGAAGCTTTCCTTGACACCAACTCCCCAACACTTTCATGATTCAAAAAGTTCACTAAGGCATTGTAAAACGCGCACTCACTAAAATGGCACCGCAGATGGCAGCTACTGTGCTTTGCTCTTCAATGTTTGTACTGTTTTTGTTTGTTTCCCCTGTTTTTTGTTTCTCAAATATATATTTTTTTTATTATGTTTATTGGGTTTTTCCAAGTTAAACACAACATACAAGATACAGAATAATCTAAATATATAATTCCCATATACACTACCCTATAACGTACCCCAGACCTCCATCCCATAGTGCCATAAATAAACCGTAAATAAAATCAAACAAGAAAACAGAGATAATTAGATGGAATCTAGTCATTCTGTCCTGTTATGCCCAAATAAGAAATTTGACAAACAACTCTTGCCTTTTTTTCAAACGAAATAAATTTTTTTCCAAAGGTATATAAGATGATACTTCTTTGATCCACATAGAAGTAGAAGGAGGTTTGGAATCTTTCCATCTCAAAGTTATACATTTTATGGCCGCTAAGAGGGCGAGCCTAACAAATCTCAAATTAAGCCCTTGTTGATCGAGTAATGCGATTTGTTTCTCAAATATGATCAGTTTTACCAGGGATGACCTGCTGAACATTCGGCAGAACACCGGATTTTGACTATTCGGACGTTTTGCTGGACATTGCGGTTGGCGGAGCCGTAGCTCTGGTCAAACGCTTCAGGAGGACACGCAGACGGGGGAAGCGACCCAACACGCTCGTGAAGCTCAGACAGCGCGGTTTTCGAAAGCCGTTGCCTAGCATCCATATAGCAAATCTCCGCTCTCTACCCAGCAAAACGGACGAACTCGTTATTCTCTCTCGGGCAAACAAGGATTTTTCTAACTCTGCTTCTCTGTGTTTCACGGAAACCTGGCTGAATGGCGACATACCGGACAGCATGCTCCATCTGGCTAACTTCCAGCTGATCAGAGCAGATTGGGACGTGGAATCAACGGGGAAATCGTGCGGCGGTGGTACGTGCTTTTACATCAATGAGAGGTGGTGTACAGATGTAACTGTGTTAAAGACGATGAGCTTTTTCAGATCTAGAAACGCTCTTCATTAACTGCAAGCTGTTCTATTCGCCGCGGGAGTTGTGCTCGTTCATTCTCGTGAGTGTCTACATTCCGCCACATGCTCACAGAAAGGGGGGATAAAGTCTTGTATAAACAGGCCAAACACACACTGGAAAAGGAGATCAGAGTGGCAAAGAGGAATTATTCTGACAAGCTAAGGAACATTCTCTTCCAGTGATTCTGCTTCAGTGTGGAAGGGTATGAAAGATATCACCAGTTACAAGTCACCATCCCCCAGCACTTTGGAGAATCAACAACTAGCAGACGACTTGAACAAGTTTTATTGCCGGTTTGAAAAATCACCCCACACCGCCCTGAACACCTCTCCACACAACCATTCACACCTCCAGCAACCCCCTTCTCCCCCACACCTACAATTCAGATAAGCGAAGGAGATGTGCGTCAGGTCTTCAGAAAGAACAAAAGGAGGAAAGCACCAGGCCCAGGCGGTGTGTCACCAGCCTGCCTAAAAATCTGTGCTGACCAGCTGGCCCCCATCTTCACAAAGATCTTCAACAGATCACTGGAGCTGTGTCAAGTCCCCTCATCCTTCAAACGCTCCACCTTATGTGAGGATTCTGTTTGTGAATTTCAGCTCCGCTTTTAACACCATCATCACGGAAACCCTTCAGTATAAATGGACACAGCTCTCCGTCCCCAACTCTGTCTGTCAGTGGATCAACAGCTTCCTGACAGACAGGCAGCAGTTAGTAAAGCTTGGTATATTCTCATCCAGCACCCGCACCATCAGCACTGGAGCTCCTCAGGGCTGCGTTCTCTCCCCACTGCTTTTCTCTCTACACCAACGACTGCACATCTAAAAGACCCCTGAAGTTTGCAGACGACACCACACTGATCTGCCTCATTCTGGATGGTGACGAGTCTGCTTACAGACTGGAGGTCAAGGAGCTGGCTGTATGGTGCAGTCTTAACAACCTGGAGCTTAACGCGCTCAAAACTGTGGAGATGATCGTGGACTTCAGGAGAAACACCCCTGCTCTCCCCCCACTCACACTTCATTTCAAATTTGCACATATCAGACCTGTACACACATAATTGTCTAGATTATATATTGTGTTTTTGCTGTTTTGTACATTGCCTATTTGGATATTTGTATATTATTCTTTTATTATCTGTGTCCTGTCCTGTTTCTGTCTTTCTGTTGCACTGTGGAGCTTCTGTCACTAAAACAAATTCCTTGTATGTGTAAACATACTTGGCCAATAATTAATAAGTGGTTTAATTAAATGAATAATTAAGTGGTTTAATCCAAGTTTTCTGAAGAAACAATCATGTTAAATAGTGAACACATTTAATTTAGGATTTTAAAAGGTTAGTTCAACCAAAAATGAAAATTCTGTCATTAATTACTCACCCTAATATCATTCCAAATCCATAAGACCTTCATTCATCTGTGGAACACAAATTAAAGGAACACTCCATTTTTTTTTGAAAGCAGGCTCATTTTACAACTCCCCTAGATTTAAACAGTTGAGTTTTACTGTTTTTGAATCCATTTTTACTGTTTTTGAATCTGGCGGTAGCACTTTTAGCTTAGTTTAACATAGATCATTGAATCGGATTAGACCATTAGCATCTCGCTCAAAAATGACCAAAGAGTTTCGATAATTTTCCTATTTAAAGCTTGACACTTCTGTAGTTACATTGTGTACTAAGATCGACGGAAAATGAAAAGTTGCGATTTTCTAGTCCGATATGGCTAGGAACTACACTCTCATTCCCGGCGTAATAATCAAGGAACTTTGCTGCCGTACCATGGGTGAAGCAGGCGCAATGATATTACGAAGCGCCTGAAAGTAGTCCCCCGCTATATCATAACTAGTTACCTAGCTGGGGACTACTTTTAGGCGCAACTTTTAATTTTCCCATCAGTCTTAGTACACGATGTAACTACAGAAGAGTCAAGTTTTAAATAGGAAAATTATTTCTTAAAATCATTTTTGAGCGAGATGCTGATGGGTCTAATCCGATTCAATGATCTATGCTAAGCTACGCTAAAAGTGCTACCGCCAGTCACAGAGATCGGCTGAATGGATTCGAAAACAGTAAAACTCAACCGTTTAACTCTAGGGGAGTTGTAAAATGAGCTTATTTTCAAAAAAAGTGGAGTGTTCCTTTAAGATACTGTATTTTTGATGGAATGTGAGAGCTCCCTGACCTTCCATAGACAGCAATGACATTACCACGATCAACACACAGAAATGTAGCAAGGACAGGGGTTCAACCGTAATTTTGTGAAGCTACGAGAATACTTTTTGTGTGCAAAGAAAACAATATTCAGCAATTCTTCTCCCTGACGACTTCTGCCATTTTGGAGAGTACCCCAGAACGTAATCATCGTTGTTTACGTTCAGTAGACAGAGCGTGCATGCTGAACGTAAACAACACTCATTATGTTGACTACGTTCTGGGGTACTCTCAGAAATGGTGGAAGACAGTAACTCTGGGAGAAGAACTGCTGAATAAATGTTATTATTGTTTTCTTTGCACACAAAAAGTATTCTCGTAGCTTCGTAAAAAGTACGGTTGAACTCCTGATGTCACATGGACTATTTTACTGATGTACTGACGTTGCAAACGTTTCTGTGCGTTGATCATGGTAATATCATTGCAGTCTATGGAGCTCTCAGATTCCATTAAAAATATCTTAATTTGTGTTCAGATGATGAAAGAAGGTCTTACGGGTTTGGAACGACATCAGGGTAATTAATGACAGAATTTTCATTTTTGGGTGAACTATCCCTTTAAGTATAGGACATTTGAGGTACTTTTTTTTTTTTTACTTTTACTCTTTTTGTATTTTTTGATTTACGATTAATTTTGGTTGCATTGATTCAATGAAAGAACAGAAATATTGTCCAACCTCAAACGTTCTGCTATTTTCTAGGTGTGTACTTTGACTTTTCACCATGCAAAACTCTGAATTTGACAGATTTCAGTGTCTTAACTTGCCTGAACTTCCTGCAACTGCCTGATACCCATTTTGTTTTCACTTAGTTTGCATAAAATTCAGCATTTCCCAACTTTTCCTGAAACTCTCATAGAGAATGGTTTGGAAATACATGCTCCTGCTTCAGTGGTTGAGTATGGCAACACCCACCCACTTGTTGATTGAAGCACACTCACAACATGCAAGAGGGTGCTAAGGGCAGCTTCTTCTGACTGTGTACAGTAGGAAAGTAGTGCGGTATTGAGGAGTACACACTGAGGTAACTTCAGCCACCATCTGGAAGTCTTACTCACACTGCTGGAATCCCGGGATTGAAGGATCAGGATTTTGTGGTCAAGGATTAGAGTCGCGTTTATTCATCACTTCCGTTAACAACTGTCTGACTCACCAAGTTACTGATACTGAAAGGTCAATACCCAACATTTGGAAATGTCATTCCAAAGGAGTGTTTGTGTGCACATTGTCAAGTTACACATAGCTCATGTCTTAAGCAAACCTCACTGGAAAGTGCCATGCAAGATGAGTTTGGTTAAACAGCATTTGATTCACTGCTATGGAAAGTATGATTCTAAGCAACGAAGGAAAACCTCCTAGTCCTAAGAGACCATGTTGTTTTTCGACATATAATTCTGCCCATTTCTATGACATCATCTGTAATGTATTTTAAGTGCAGAAATGGTGCATTTCGGACAGGTGACGCTCAGGCCAGACAGAGCCAGTTGCTCATATGACACAGTCATGAAATAAGAGCCTACGTGTCTCTTCAAGCTAGAGTCTGAAGCCAGAAGGCAGACTATATCCAACACTAATAATGGCAACATCACAAGAGGTGCCTGGGCTTGACAGCATGACTCAGACAGTTTGTTGACAACTTGACGCCATATGACCGAAAATTAAGGGAGTGGGCGCAATCAATTAAATAGGAACTATCTGCCTTGACATCGTGCTCAAGTCAATCTGATTGCATCTACTAACGCAGTTTTAAGTAAACTGATACCATCTTAATTGTCCTAATGATGTGTGTGGGTGGGCCGAATGTGTGAGCGCATTCCAAAGGAAGCAGCTTACCCTACTCGTGGGGTCCCAGATGGCACCTATAGGAGAACTCTCCCCTCAATTATCACCCCAGCAGGGGAACCAATAGAGCTCTTGTACTTGCAGACCACCATGTACGAAACCCCAAGGTTTCAATATTGCCTCAGACCATACTGTCACCACACTCCAATTTACACCAAAACAACCCAGAGGAGCTACAGTCCCTCCACTGTTTCAGCCTGGAATATTCTGTTCTGACAGCACCCCGTGTTTATGGACCTTCACACAATTGTGTCACAGAGGATAAAACATAGATCGTAAAATATGGGTCAGAGAGTTCTTACAAAAGCTTGTGTTTTAAAAGGTTTCAGTAAAAGATTTCAGCTGATAAACAATTCTACTATCATTACATCAGTTTCACTGAACATATTTTGCTCCATTTAACTGCAAACTGGTAATTGGAATAGGGGTGGTGGCACATTAAATTGGTCAAAATTCACATTTATAATGAGGCAAAAGATGTCAAAAACTGTAAATGCCATTTTTTTCTTTCTGTTCATCCAACAATCCTGGAAAAAGCACCACAATCTCTTATGAAAATATTAAGCAGCACAAAGGTTTTCAACATTGATAATGATATAAAAATGTTTCATGAGTACCAAATTAGCATATTAAAATGATAGCAAGTGTCAGAGAAGACTGGAGTAATTGCTGCTCAGAATTCAGCTTTGCAGTAGTGTTGTCAAAAGTACAGACCGCGATACCAATCAGTACTAAAATTTTCCAGCTAACATTTGAGCAATGTTGAGCAGATTCTCACACCGCTGATTGGCCATTGTGTTCACGCACTCAACAGATATGACTGTGATTGGCTACAACGATCATCGCTGAAGCACACAGGAGTGTTTGTAAAACATGTCTATCAGAAAATCCCTAATACATCTGCACATAGACGAATCCTCTGATAGACACGGCATTCTAATGTTCACATGTGCTTCTGTGCGAGCATGAAGCGATGAGTCATATCGGTTAAGAGTATGAACAATGGCCAATCAGCAGTGTTTAAAAATCCGCTCAACAGCACTCAAATGTTAGCGGGAAACAGACATTTTTAAAAATTTAAATTAAATTTTTCAGTCCCTCTTTATCTGAAAGATAATCTATCCATTCATTGTTGCACTTTTTTAGGTAAATGACAAACTGAAATGAACTACTGAATAATCTTCATGGCCTCTTTTTTTGTTGACAACAAATAAACATAAACATGGCAGAGCAATTTAAGAATCTAAAAATACAGCAGTGTTTCCGGTAATAAGAGCTTTATGGCGACCTGCACTTTGGAGACAGAGAGCAGCTCTAGTTCCCCCAGACGACAGCTGAGCGTGGAGGTGCTGAGGCCTGTGGCAGTGCGCAGGGGAAAAGCTGTTTATTTATAACAGGAAGGGCCTCTGTACTGCAGCTAGCTGTCATTTAAGAAGAACTTCCTTTCTTGTCTTGGTGACGCTGTCCTCTTTCCAAAGGAACCTTGGCAAAGTGACTGAACATACTTTGAAGAGTGATGCCACAAGGCTCCATATAACCAAGAAGGGAGGAAAGACACAATCAAACAGAATAATGTTCATCATAGCAGTGGACGCGTCAAGGATGTGTCAAGATGAGAGCGCAAAGGTTTATGAACGTTTGACAGCAAGACAATGACAGTAAGCCAGTACTTGAGAATGTTACAGAGCGCTTTGGACAAATAAAGCTTAAAGTGCTAGAGTGCAGTACAAGTCACACTATTTTCAAAGAGATTTTCTCGAAAACTCTCCCTATCAGCTATTGGTTGGACAAACAGAAATCTCTGCCGCAACTCTCGCTATTGGCTGAGCCAATAATCTCTGCAAGATACAAGGTCATACAGTTTCAAAAATAACGTGTAAATGATGAAAGAATTTTAATGTTTGGGTTAAGTTTCCATTTATAGAAGAGAATTATTTAAAGGGGTCATCAGATGCCCAAGTTGATGTGATTCTTTAGGGTCTTAATTAAAAGTCTATAACATACTCTGGTTAAAATTTATCAATGGTAGTGTAAAAAACACCTTTTTTTGCCTGTCAAAATCATCTCTGTTTCATTAAGCCATTCTAGTCCATGTTGCTTTAAATGTTAATGAGCTCTGCTGCCCCAGCCCCTCTCTTGCGTGCGGTGACAAGCTGACCGTGAACTTCAGCCGTGAAACTGGCTAACTAACACATTATTAGAAAAGGCAATTTGCAAAGATTCATAAAGCCCTTATACTCACTTCTTCTGTAGGTGAGGCTGCTCACGAATGATTCGCACAAGCAGACGCATTTAGGCAGATCGAGGATTGGCGCATTCACTTCAAAGCGAAAGTAACATTAATCCTTTGCGTCTTCAGCGGCTCAGATGTCGGGAGTAAATGACGACTGCTATGTTCATTATTACATCCAACAACAAAGCACTTCAATCGCTTAATCTGAGACCTCTTGTCTTCCCCTGCACCGGAGTCGACACAATGGCGGTCGGACTGTTTACAGCTCACTCAGTTCACTCAGTGTGGGTCTAAGGTAAGACGGCCTTGTCAATCAACTATCGTGGGAGCGGTCTGTGCAGAACTGCGTCATTCTGACAGGAATTTCAGAACAGCCTGATGTGCGAAAGGGAAATTTTTAAAATTGGGATTTAATAAAATACACTGGGTGGATTTTTATAATTATAGGATGGATGTGCACACACTTCCAACACACATTTACACTCAAACAACTTGAAAAGTGAATTTTGCAACCGATGACCCCTTTAGAGGAAAATTTACCTTCACCTTATAGTAAACAACATAGCCTAGTTTCCAGCTGTAAATGAGTGCTCTCAACATATGAATGCGTTTAAGAAACAGTGAAACAATTGAATTCATATGTAGAGTTTGAACATCCAAGCCTTGCTCATAGCATGCAGAGCAAATTATCTGAAGTAAATTGTGGCAGATTATTGATGATTCACATGGAGCTATGGTTTCCCACAAAGCCAGCGTTGGTGACAAACTTCTGATCCTTATTCTCATGGCTGTCGGAGCAAATCTGGCACCACCTGTTGTCTTGGCTTTAGACCCCACTGTGCTGTGTTGTGCCAGGTCAAAGAAATTTTAATAAGAGCTGCATTATTAAATGCTGCACGCTGACATGCATCCCAAAATGTAGAAGTGTAGTCATTCAGTGTGGTTTTTAAAGGGATACTTCATCCAAAAAATAACATTGTCATCATTTACTCACTCTCTCCTGTCATTCCAAACCTGTTTTCCTGACTTTATTCTGTGGAACAATGAAAGAAGATATTCACAAGAATGTTTCAGCTGTTTTTGTCCAAACAATGAAAGTCAATGGAGTTCAGAACAACGCTGGCACTTTCAAAAAATCTTCTTTTGTGAGAACTGATACAGTATATTTGGAAGACAATAATGAAAAGAAAAAAAAATCTGACCGAAACAAAACATTCCTCTGTGATTACTTAGTATATCATGCCAGCCTGCCAAGAGACGTTTAAAGATGGATAACCACTTGCAGTCTGTTCTCAAGGTCATAAGTCCCGGTTCTATTCAAGACAGCTATGTCATAATTAACTCGGATTTGGCCGTGTGGCTTTGTGAGGAATTTGGAATGGTCAGCAATGACAACAGTTCAGGCATTTGATCACATGAACTATGGACAATGCTGTTTAGAAACCTGATATGGTGACTCCGTTCTTAAGCTAGTCATTACCAGAAGGTCTGTTTGGGGGAATTAATAAACAGTGAGTGACTTTTGGCTTCATCTGACAAGTTTCCGACTCTATAAAAGTAGTTGTTTCAACCTGTGGTAGTTTTAATCTGTCTTTGTTTTGAAAGGATATTTGTTAATGAAATCTAGATGATCCTCAACACACACTGAGGGGTCACTGAACATTTGTTTGTGCCAGATCAGCCTATCTACTGAAAAATACGAACCAGCTGTTTTCTTTCACTCATAATTACACGAGTATGACAAATAAAGTGGCAGCAGAAATCTGGTGCTCCTCAAAACAAACAACAGATGCGTTCTTAAATAATGAACACAATCGAAGCCTCTTGGTTATTTACCCACATGTTGTTTCACATTTTTTGCAAGACAAAATTTGTTTTGGAAAATAGTAAAAATGCAAATGCAAAAAATATAAAATACAATCAAATTAAATAATGAACATAAAAAAATAATACATTAAAAACATTGATAGTTCATAGCTTGACAGGATCTAAAGCACCCCCAAAAGATGAATAATATTTAGTGCTGTGTATTTAAATATACACAGTACACATTATGTAAACAATTTTATTTTGGATGTGATTAATCACGATTAATCGTTTGACAGCACTAATAATATTATAACAATCAATATTAAGATTAACATGATCAAATTAATATTATTCATGTTTATATTTATAGTAATATAAATAGTATTGTGGTGCTTTAAAAGTAAATACATCATTTATAATTAATTTTAGATTAATTTTATAATCGATTTATGGTGACTTATCCCTCTGAGAATCACAATACCGAGAACTGACTGTGATCAGCAGCCTTGAAAGAGCCTTGAAAGAGTGTGGCAAGATGATATCTCTTATAAATCAGAGGGTGTGTGCTTTGAAATTTGCAATTTTGAGATATAGAAATGAGCTGTAACTACAACAAGCCTGATCAAAAGTTCCCTAAATTCAGTTTGCGCATGATTTGCATTGTCTTAAAAGCACATTCAAGAGAATCAAAGAGGAAGTTTGTCTGATCAAAGGGGACTCTTTGTGGTCTCACAGCAAGCTGCTGCAGGCTTCAAAGACCTGATTTGGCCCAGACTTGGAATATAAAGCCCCAGTGAGGTAGCCTGATTAAGTATGAATGAAATTTGCTCTGGCAGGTAACACGCAGGGACCAGAAGATGCTACAGCTCCACTGACCCCTTTCGCACCCTGAGACTGTAGGGTTTGTGTGGGCGGACAGAGGTGACATTCCTCTGGGAGGTAAAAATACCACTCAAGCCAAGTAGCTGCAGGTGAAATTTCATCCTACTATCAAACCTCGTCAAAATGGCTGTGAGCAAGATTAAGGAGTACTGGGACAGAAAACAAGCCAACTAGGAAGCTAAAGTGCTTGCGTTCGATGCATAACACCTGTGGTTTTAAACAACAAGTCATTTACTATCAGTTAAACCGTGATTAGGGTCACCAGTCAATATAGAATTGACTACTGATCCTCAACTTTCTTGTGGATTGGAAGAAAATGCATGTGATTAGAAAGCGCAATACCAAAGGAAATTATTTGCAATTTTATAAATTTGTTCATTCAATCTTATGCAAATAAATGCAGTGAAAAATATCGGGCATAAAAGGCTCCATTAAGGTGTTTTTGACTTTTGTGGCAATAATTGGCTTTAACTATATAATAAACGACAATACACTGTGGCCACATTTCATTAATTCATTTTTATAAAATACTACTGACAAAACTCATATGGTGCATCTTCAACTACATGTTTTCATATGAACAACCAGTAAATAACTACAATGATTTATTCTCACAGTTCAAGTTTGATTTACCAAAAATAAGGACTCATTAGAACCAATCATTCCGGAATCAAACTACTTTGGTTCCGCTGCATGTTTTGAATTGCTATGAAGAATTGACTTGAAGAATCAAATTATTAGTCAAGAAATCAAACTACATGGGTTGAACTGTATGTTCATGATCCACTAACAAGAAATGGTTCATAAGAATCATTCGCTCGAGAGTCAGACTACACTGGTTGCTCCAAGTAGTCCTTGCTACCAAAGACAAGAGGGTTTCAAATATAAAAAAAAAGAACATATTTGGTCTACATACTTTAATTTACACCCAGCAAAGTCATGAACATTTCTCACTGTATGCTCTGTTTCTCACATACAATGATGGATATTTTATTTTATGAGTGGGCTCTTGCGGTTCAAGTGGAAGCCATGACTGCATATGTACTGAAAGCCTCTTTTGTTAGACCTCATGCCTACAGCCTCAGTATCATGATTGAAGGTTCCTGACATCTCAGCTCAATACTGTACATTTAGCTCGCAGCACTGCGCTGCAGTTGGGGTTATTTCTGGCTACACATCAGTAAACAAGTTAGAACAGAGTTTGATAGAACATCATCAACTCAATGTACAACTTCCAAGTCCATTTATTTACTTTTGGTAACTTCTTTCAAGATTTTTTGGACCAACAAAAAGAACAGCATTTAATAGAAATAGAATCTTTACTGACACTTTTAAATCAACTGCACCCTTGTCCCTTGTTGAATAAAATAAATTATTTTGGGGGGGGGGCTTACTGACCCTAAACTTTTGAAGGGTACTGTATATGAACATTCCAGCAGCCAATTATTTCGCTTGTGCATGTGAGAGGGGATCAGGTGCCCACATTGTCTGCTTGAAATGCTTGGCCCCTGATTGGCTCATCCTAGCTCCATTCTCTGTTTTAAATCCTTGGGTTTAGCCTCCCCTTGTCACACACTGACAAAGGATCAAGGAGCTGGCTGGTCAGAATCTGCAGGATTATCTCTACACTGGCTGGGTCAGAACTCTTGAGAATCTTGAGGCCCTAGAAACACTTCCACCAAATGTGAGGAGAAACTAAAGAGATTCTTCTTACTTAAATTGAATCCAATGTAAGAGGTCTGAGACGACAATGAGAATGTAACTCAAAGCAGAAAGCCTGATACAAAACCGTCTGAACTATTATTATTTGAGAATCATGAAACTTAGACATCAGAAGAATCAACAACAACAGTAAGAGAAGGATTTCATTTCAATTGCGCCAAAAAGACAGATGTCTTATTTCAATGATCTTTAACAGCTGTCCGCTTTAATAGCTTTAAAGTCTGATTTATTGTAAAAGAGTGGAGAACATTAAGGAATATTAGGGAGAGAGTCAACTAATTAATACACAAACAGTGTTCAATAACAAATCAACATCTGCTTAAATTGTTGAAAATTAATTGGGACAAACCAAACTATACTATAACAACATTCCCAGCTAGTTGACATATGGCAGCCATGCCTCTGATGAACCTTTGACACCAATGAAAAAAAAACTATAAACTTCAAAAAAGCTTTGCAGAAGTTACAAGGCTAAACCTACCTATTGACCTTTTTGTTTGCTTCAGGGAGTCATTTATTGTTCCAGGTTGAGTAAAGACTGCTTTACTACAAAAGTGTCCAAACAATTGTCTCTTTAAAACCCACTAGATTGTGTAACACCATATGTTTCCCATTTAATAGCAGCTGTTACGCATGTACTTCAAATTCAAATTATGACTGACAAAATAAACATGGACACACAAAAAAGCATGTCACATCAACAAATACATCCATTTTCTCAGTTAGACAATGCAGCCAGATCCTAAGTACTGCAGTACAATGTGAAGACAATGGATGTGTGTTAGAAAGGGTTTTGATTCAAAATGAAAATGGAAAAAAGCTACAAGGTTGGAGATAAATCCAGTCTCACAATTTGTCCAAATTAAGCTAGCTGGGTTTTTTTTGAGCTGGTGTTTTTACATTAATTTTGAATGGCCAGAGCCTGATTTAAGTGTTTAACCCAACTTAATCCAATGGTAGGCAATGTTTCCAAAAAGTTGTAGTGACTCAAAACAAGCTGAGCGATAAAGTAACAAAACAAGAGTTTCAAAGTATGTCTAAATTCATTATACTTCTTCAGCTACCTTAAAAAGACAGATGCATCAGCGCTGATTTTACATGGGCAAACTTAGTACAGCATATCCAATGTTTTCCCAGAGGATACAAAGCCAATTAAAAGTATATCGCATGCTAATCTGAAGAGTGTCTATATTAGCTAGTCTCAAAATACCGTGTAATGCAAACGTCTGTTCTTAACACTCATATGAGACTGTGACAATGATAAATATATCGTATATACACAGCCTGCAGAAAGAAGGTAAAACACTGTTTGTTCTGCTAAATTCTCTCTGAATTTAAATTAAGTTAAACTAACTGAAGTTTAAGCCAACGTTTTGTAAACTGTTTCTGACAAAAGAATTGTATCATATGAACATATTTTGTGACTCTCATACATTTTAGTATTGATAATGTTTTTATTTAACAGACTGCCAAGTCCCAACCAGCCTCTAGAGAACATATTAGCTAAAAATGCAATTATTTAATTATTTCCTGACAAGGACTACAAGAGTTACGCCCAGATGGTAACTCTCATGCTTTGTAAACTGTCTCTGCTATCAAGGAGTAAAGGTGATAAAGGGAATACTGGCAGAACGAGGGTTACTTCTAGACAAAGCTTTTGAAAAAATACATTACAAAACATTGGCTAATGGAAGTCGCTACATTTACTTGGCCTGTCCCATTCCTCTAAACATACAACAAAAAATTGGCAGTAATGGATGACTGGATGTTTGTTTGGTTTATGGCATCTGCTTAATGGCTCACTGGGAGTTTTCAAAGAGGCACTGGAGAGCAAATTTGTTCAGGGAGACTCTTAATGAATAGAGGCTTTTGCATTCCCCATATTGAGTTACATTAAATGCATTTAACAACTGAAGCATTCAACAATAAATCATTTTAGCATCGGTGTTGCTAACAAAGATGTTTAGGTGTATACAGTGGGTAACAACTCTATTGTCTAGGATGGCTGCTTGAGGAAGGAATTCCCCCGGACTGCACCACGCCTGTTTCATCTCATACAAGGAAAAAGCCTGATAAAGCTCCCAGACTAAAATTAAACATAACTCCTTCAGCCTTCCTTCCTAAATCGTCCAGAATAAACATTCACTTAATAATGAAGCTAGAAACAATAACAAAGCACAAAACCAGTCGTTTGTGTTAAATACACAGACAGCTAGAAGGAGACTTACAAGGTTATTAGCAACGTATTCATTGTACGTTGAGCCAGTAATCTCTAGGTAACAGGAAAAAGGTCAAACATACAAACCAGAAGCTACTGAAAGACTTCTGACCTTCCATTTAAGGAATACGCCAGACTTTTAACTTCTCAGAGTAACAGCCAAACCTCCAGCTCAACATCTGTGTGCCAGGGGAGTTCTCTCACTATAAAGGAAAGCGAGGAGCCTTACCTGCCCATTCATTGGAAACAGATGTGAAGCATTTAATTTCCTTCCGGCTAATTACAGGCACACACATACACACACAAAAAAAAAAAATCAAGATGTCCATGAGAAAAGGCTCCCAACAGATCACAGGGGAACTCTCATGGAGGCCTGCTTACAAATAATTGAACCCTAAGTGAAGTCCCACAGAGTTTTTACATTCAGGAGATTGATTCAGAAACATAAAAATGCCACTGAACAGTTCATAGTGACATGATCAATCAGTATCATGAAGATTCATAATTTGACCACAAAACACTACAAATCGGCACGTTTTCTAGTTACAGAGATTATAAATGCTTATTTGGAATAATATGCACCAATAAATCATGCACAGTATGACCAGGAACATTCAGGTAAATTTGAATTTCATATTGACTAAAGTCACCCTTCTGGGCACTTTTTGTTCTTTTCCTCCCCAAATAAAATAATGAGCAATTATGGCATATCTCATTCTGTCGTATCATGTTAAAAAAAACAAAGCCTAGTAGTTAAGACCGTACCCATTCTTCTGTTCTTACAGTCTCCACACTGCAGGTTTTCCCCACAAGAGAAGAAAGTGCATTAAACTTGTGGCTACAGGCAGGTCTTGCACCCTTGCCAAAGAATTTGACTCAGCGAGGCTTTCCTCCGTGCCAGATCTCAATAGTGGTGCGCCCCTGACACCACCCTTTGTGCCCATGTCAAGACCACAACAGAGGCCTGGAGGTAACGCCAAGACTTCAAGTTTCCAGCAGCTAGAAACCTACTCTACAGCAGCAGGACTTCTGGTTAGTCATCAATCACCACTGGAAGGGCTGTTTAATTATCTGGTTTAAAGGATAATTGCTTTTGCTGGCTCTAAGTTGTATGTCGTTATAGAGTCCAGGGTAATTAAGAACCTCTGGTTTGAAATGTCGCTCCCTGTTGCAGCTCGCCAACTGTGGGTAGTTGCCATAGGAATGCAATGTTTACTGTTTGGACATCTATATTAAATTTCCATGTTCCACAAACTTATTTACACTTATACATTTGGCAGACACTTTTAGCCACCATTCAATTCAAGGTACACATTTACATTTTATCAGGTCTTGCTTTCCCTGGGAATCAAACCCATGACCTTGGCATTGTTAGAACTATGGTCTACACTTAAAGACAAGGAAAGCTCACTTCACATTTAAATTTAGTAACTGTTAAGTGGAATTATCTTCATTTCATAAAATATTCAAATATTATCAAGATAAAATCAAAGAGGATAAAAATTGCACGCTAGTTAAGATCATAAATGGGCAATAAGAGTCATCAAGCTTGTTATACTTCAAAGATCATTTACCATTGGTTGATGTATTTTTTTGTGAACAAAATTTACATTGGTCACAACATTTTGCATGAATTTCACTCATGGGACAGGACCTTAAGGATACATTTTTTCCTCAGATCAAATTTTATAGCAAGGAGATGACTCTAAAGACAGTCACTGACAGGATGAAATTGCAGTTTCTGTGTTTATGTGTGGGTGGAGGCAAAATTGCACTAGGCCAGTTTAGTCTGAAAACCACAAAAATTTGTTCAAACCAAGAACAGTTTAGTACGAGCATGATACGGTTACTGTTTTTCAAGTCGTCTATGCCCATGAGACATGGATCATCGGTCTACTGTTAGCGATTAGTCAGATGTTGCATGAATCAATTTTTCTAAATTTTTTCATCTGGTTTTTAACACTTTAACAATGGTCAAATCATGCAAAGGTAATAAACTTGCGTGAGCTATGATTCATGACAGTATAACACTACAATGCAGAAAATTGGAATAGGTTTAAGTATACTTTTAAAAGAGGGTCTAGTAAGCATCTAATGGTAACAACAGAGGCCAAACTGATGCACGGTGGTGATTTAAATCTGGCAAAGCACTTAAACACACAGGATTCACATTCCTCCTTTATCAGACAATCACTTAGGTTTCTTTCCCACTGTTCATGCCAGCATTCATCACACTTGCAAGTCGGTCAAAAACACTAAACTTTTATCAAACAGGAGCCCAAAGCAGTTGTAATGGATATAGGAAGGGACAGATATAACAGAACAGGGTTAAATAAAGTTAAATAAAGCAAAGGCACACAGATACTCCCTTGCTGTTGGATAAGAGCACATTGTCGAAGGCCTGTGGTATCTGCACCAATCATAACGTGCCTTACGCAAACACAGTGGTCTGCAATAACAGGTTTCAGAGTGGGATTGTACTTTTTCCATTAGAGGACTTTGGCATGAAATATGCAGCCTGGAACCATCAGTAGCAAAGTTCCTACATGGAAAACACTGCAGCAAAGCATTGAAACTTCTGGTCATTGAAATATAAATGTGAGATGAGAAGTTTGCAGTGTGGGATGTAGTTTTGGCACCATCAAGAGCAGGTGGCTCCCTAGTAATTTCATCATTTCCAGTTTGAACATGTTTGCTCTTATAGTTTGGTACCAGGCATGCTTGATACTGAGCGTGTGGCTTCAAACGCAAGGATCGCTTCAACCAACTGCCTGACACTTGCATTTGCACCTGACATTATATGGATACATCATTATCTACATTTTTTTATTGAAATGCATTATAAAAGCAGTAAGGAAATATTGGGCAGGACTATGATATCATTCTGAAGGGGAATAACTAGATACATTGGGAGAAAACACAAAAAGAAGTGAAAATCTAAAGAAACAAACATACAGTGGAGTCATATATATATATATATATATATATATATATATATATATATATATATATATACACACATACACACACATACATTTCCACCCTTATCATACAGCACACATTGAAAGGAACCAGGGACTGTAAAGTCCTTCACAGAGGACTTGTGTTAAATGTCAATTGCCAATCTGCCAAAAGAAACACAAATGGCATATTACCTGCAAGAATTTGGTCAGGTAAGATATGATCTTTCTACAGCCACATCCTCACCCGTAAGCCAACACAAGAATTACCTCACATCTCGACTCTCTCATCTCAATGACAAAGACAAGCTCTGCTTGCCAACAGCCAAGAGCCATAAGTGCCCGGCTCCTGTAGAGGAGCTGTTGACATGCTAATGTACATCATGGCCTCTTCGGTTGAACCCAGCAGGCAGAGTGGTGTAGAGAAGGTGGCAGATATGTTGAATAGTGGCCCGAATGCTCAAAGGGGCCAATCGCAGCACAGCAAACCGTGACAGACCCTGGCAACCACTTCAAAAGAAAGTATATTACCAACAGTGCACTCAATCACTGTATCCAGGGGACACTAGGTCAACGGCTCCTGTTAAAATGTCACTTAGACGCACCTTTACACTTTTGTTTTGGTTAAACACTGCAAAGCAAGTCTTTGTGGCCTTTTATGTTCACCAAACACCAGACATAAAGATGGGTTTACCTTTTTGGTCCTTCTCTTGTACAAAATCAAATGCACCATTGTCTATCTTCTCATTTTTATTTTCCTTTCGCTGTGACATATACTGTTACCTGAGGGCAATGAAATTCTTTTTTCTTTCTCAGCATGATCTCAGTGGTGTAATAACAGCCTGGGAGAACTCGCATCCTAGGGGGGTTTGCAGGAGGCTTGGAAAAAGTAGCGCCTTTCTTTCTGGGGCAAGCTGAGGCTTGTTGTAGATTAATGGAAGAAGAGGTCTCGGTTGAGAACTCCATTCACACGCTGTTTTCACAAGATCGAGCGAGACACTCTTTACAACCTCATCTTATCATAAATATCCAGCAAGCACTGACAAAAGTCGTCTATAATGACGACATGTATTGAGTGATATGGAAACATTGATATCATGCATGTAGATGACAGTACTTAATGCATGTATAAGGTAGACATACTGTAAAAATATATAATTTTAATTTAATTTTAATAATAATTTTTTTTTCAGGTTGTTCCTATACAAGTCTAAAAAGGTCAAATGTTTCCAGACAAACAGATAACTCTAAAGTCGTTCAGGGGTCTAAGACTATTTAGCACTTCATAACAGAAACAAAACTCAAAGCACTTTCTTACACTAAGCATTATGTAATGTGCACAGGCTTTTAACATTTAGATATATTCACCTGCAGTGCATACGCTATAAAATTTATCAATATGCATATTCTCTAGGAATTGAACCCCTGATTTTGGTGCTGATATGCTCTACCACTTGAGCTACAGAAACATTTTTGAAGGTGATAGCATTCTAACAACCAAGTCATCTACCTGTCATCCATGCATTAAAATGGCAGCAATATATCAAGCTCTTCTGCTGAAGCAACCCTCTAGACTGTTCTCCAAAAGCAGCATGGTAAAGTGTGACATAATGGATCAAGAAAAGAGCTTAAATTTGTATTTATGGGTCTGGGTGGTCAGATTAAGGGCACATATTATGAAGCATCAAGCCGCACAATGAGTATGAACATTCATGTCTGCACTTGCAAGGGTTACAATACCAGCTGAGCTGCAGCTGTGTTTGGAGTCTGCCTGCTGCTCTATCACAGACAGCTGGCAAATAAAAGATGAAGATTCCCACCGTGATGTACCCCAGGTTACCTGCAGATGAAGCGTAACAGAGGGACGAATTGATGTGTGTACGGTCACAAATACGGGTGGGAACAATCCTCTGCAAATTGTATTCAAGAGACCAACATGTTGCGTGTACATTTAAAATGAAGCATGTTTTTATGATACAAAACAATACTATAAAGAGCTATTTCTAAAAGTTAAGTCCATATATCAGCACTTAAAAATGCGGTTCTAACCACTTTGACCTCAAACCAATCCACAGTCACACTTCACAACAGAACAAATAACAGCAGCAGGCTGTACTCCATATGAGCCAATACGTTTACATTCAGCCACAGATAAATAAGCCACAGCATTTACAACAAGAGCCAAAGATGATCTAAACCAAACTTAAACACTAAAAATTAACTTTTTTCATATTGTAACATACCATGCATCCAAGTGTAACGGAACACCCAAAAAGAAAAGACAAATATGCAGAGACTTCATTCTGCCCATCTTTTGTTGACTGATTTTTTTTGTTTGTTTGTTGTTACAGATTTTGCCATTCATGCTTGCCTTAAACTCAAAAAGAATTGGAACTAGCAACCACAGGGTTCAACTCCCAAAGAGTGCATGCACTGATAAACTAGATCAATTAAATGCAACATTAATCATTTGGATAAAAGCTTCTGCCAAATGCAAAAATTTTAATCTAAGAGTCCTGAAAGGTCTTAGATTAAACTACACTCCAAAAAATAAAGGGTCTTTATTGGCACCCTTGACGTACCTTTAATATCCATGGAACCTTACATTGCACAAAAGGCGCTTTATAGAAAAAGTTTCTTCTGATTATTAAAATGTTCTTCAGCAAAATGGTTCTTTTAAGAACTGTTCACTTTTGGGGAATCGAAAATGGCATTGTTGCACTTACCCCACTTTAGAACATTTATTTTTAACAGCATAGCATACTTTTTTTCTAAGTTTCCATAAATGTGCGATTTTACTGCAATAAATTCAAGTACCTAGCATTTGCTGAATGTAACAGACCATATTAGGTTGCCATACAGCTCACAAACAAGATATATAAAAGAGCACACTGAGACCATTAATAATCTCCTGTCCTCAAAATCTCATTGAACATGGGCCCAGTTATCCCAGCGCTGTGCGCTAGATTCCTCTGCGCTTACTTGGAAGACCACGTGGGTGTTAAATTGACCAGGATGGCTGGACTATATCTAGATATTGCATAAGATACAGTAAATGTGGGCATACTAGGGAGGCCAAGACGGTGAAAGACACAACAGAAATGTGCTTGTAACTACGGTCTGAAGCAGTAAAACCCAATATATCCACAGGAATCCAGACCTACCTTAAAATCCACCCCAGATGAAGTCAGGGTATACTTGTGACTCTCTAATCAAAGAGACATCTCAAAATAAAATAGCATGTCGTAATGCTAGATATCATGGGATAAAGCTCCAACACTTAAAAGGCTTTGTAGAGTCAAAAACAGAGCTAATAATAACTACCTACTTTTAAAGGGATGCTGCAGAGAAAAATTAAAGTTCTGTCATCACTTATTCACCCTCATGTGATTCTAAAAGCTTAACAAAAAGATATTATGAGGAACAGCTTTTGTCCATATGATCAAATCAGTAAGGTCCAAAATGACACTAGACCCCATTGACTTTCATTGCATAGACAAAAAAAAAAAGATTTTTTTTTTTTTTCAAAATATCTTCTTGTGTGTTCCTCACAAAAGTAAATTATGTATATTATGACAGAACTTTTTTGTGACCTACTCCTTTAAATCATGGCTTTGGTATTAAGTAAAATTTATGATAAAAAACATTTCCAACTAACAAAACTGGATTTGCTTAGGTGAACTGAAACTTTGTTAATCGATAACTGCAGGTCTACAGCTCTCAAAAGAGTTTCCTACATCTCAAATAAAGGTCAAACAAGTTAAAAGCAAAAGGACAGTGGGCGTGAACCCACTTGCAACCCTTCTTTATCATCACAGAAAACTTCAACGACCTCACAAGTAAACTGGCCAGTTTAACCCAAAAATTACATGCGTCAATAAATAGCAAATAATCGTCACTCAATTACCAAGCCATTGATAGTTAACAGCAGGGAGGGAGCACTTGATTGTGTCAATAAACTAAATGGTAATAACGTGCTTTTATTGGGGTTTTGTCAGTGCTGATTGATACTTATGACCCTGAAATTCCAGTAGGACACCAGGGATGCCGGTGGCAACTGAAGCCCTAAGTATTCAACTGAATGAAATGAACTCTTTGTCAAATCTTAGGCAGGCTTGTAATGGAAAAAACACATGGTACTGCTTCCATTTAATTCAATTATATTGCAACTGACACAGTGGTCCTTGAGACGAAGAAGCGAAGATCTCAAATTACCAAAGGCGATGGGCCCCTGCCACACATCAGTAAACTAAGAGAGGCTCATGTTCACTAGTGTCTGAATGATAAGAGTGGGATTATACATGGCATGCAGGATGAACACAAGCCGATTTAAAGAATCTCAAGTTATACATGACAAGACTTTCCGTTAGCATGTGATAGCCTTTGATGTTGAATCCTTCAAAAATCCTCTTTCCAAGGCATCACTAATTTGAGCCAACTAGTTAAACTAACTCCAAAAGGTACAAGGGGGGGGTAAATGACTCTACAGCCTGCTCAGAATCTCTCCTCTAAAAAAAGTGGTTTATGGTAGTTTACGATCAGTGAAAGTAAATTTCGTATGCTTTACAAGGAACAGATCAACAATAGCTTACTGTATAGTTCAACTTTAAGCAAAGTAGTGCAGAATTACAAAAGCTGATTTACTTTCCACTTTGTGGTGTTGAAGTAATTTCACATGCTATACGGATCAATTCCAGTCAGTAACTCTCCACCTACATGAGCAATAAAGTTCAAATTAATCTACCTGCAAGCTGGAAATAGTACAGTATTTCAGGTACTAAGAAAGATGAGATGTAGGTATTTGTTTTTCACATTAACTTTCACGCCTACTCATTAGATTGGCTACTTTGTCTCATTGAGACACTGTTTATTTTAATCACGATATGTTTGCTCAAAGTGTTGCTGTATAAACCTCTTAAATTAATGCACAATGTCATAATAAAAGCAAGAATTCAAACAGTTTTCACATAGGTGTCAATTTCTTTGCAAGTGACTTACACAAACATTAAGAGTCAATAAGCAAGTCTAGGCAGAAGTTGTGCTTTTATATGATTTAGGAGAAAAATGCAGTCTACATGCATTGCTTTAAACATGAGAAAGAAAGCAATCACAGAACAGGGTTTAGATCATGCCACCCATAATCAATATAACCCCCTTCCTTTTTCACTTGCAACTATAATAAACAATAAAAAATATAGACTATGCAACTATTATATAACACATATATCATTTAATTAAGGTTAAATAAATTAATGTGCACGACTGGACATGAAGTATGATGGCATTACAATTAACAGTAGCCTATCTGATAGGATTTATACAATGTATACAACATCAATAACAAGGGTTTAAATTCAGAAGCCATGACTTTTCATAAGTTAGCGTGCAGTGAAAGTGCTCTAAATCAATGAGTGTCAAGGAAATAAAGTTAATCAAGTACACAGTCATGCAAGACGCCAGTGAGACCAAATATGAATAGCTCGTTTCTATGGATAAAATTAGACCAGGACTAGAACACACATGCAACACTTGAGTCGAGCTTTAGATATGCGTGTGAGATCAATGCAACTTAACATAATACAATTGTACATGATACAATTCGCGATTTTCTAAATGCTGCAAAAAGAACGGAGTGAAAATGAATGGATTATATAACTACGCAAAGTTTTGCAAAGTAACTTTGTGCGTGCATTTCCATTGATACGGTTTAAAATGGCAGGGCAGTGTGATATTAAAAGTCTATAAAAATGCAGACGAATCACTTACATTAAACAGATGCGACGTAAATATCAAAGGGATGATAAAAAGAGCGAGTTTATGGGCACGTATCCTCGTCCCCATTTCTGCCAACCCAGCACGACTCCAAACACGCCGCTGGGAAAATCAAAGTCCGTCACTTGAAGCCACTGAGAATTATATTCGCAAAAGTTTGAAGCGGTTCTTCTACAGCAAGGCCGCCGTCGCTTCTCCGTCCCACACTTGGTGGGACTTCATTTACCAAAAAAGAAAGAAATCCGTCTGCTGCTGAGTCTTTGTGAGATATCACGAAGAGAAACTGATGTTGACTTGTGAATATCCGTTTTGTTCTCTTGGTCCCACTTTCCAATGGGCAGCAGAAAGTTCAGCATGCACTGCCTTAGCGGATCACTCCAGTGCGATGATGTTGAAGATGGCTGTCTCAAATCCTAGCGAGTTGCCTAGGTGGACAGCATATTTGAGGTCTGCTCAACAGACGCGAAAAGACACTCGGAACGTATACGATGCCCAGAAGTATGTCGCCAAAATATGTTGTCTAGATAGGCAGCTCACTAGGATTTGAGACACAGCCTTGCCAGCGAATGGCGCAAAAAGGCGGAATGGAATGTCGGGAGCGGGATCTTACAGCTGGACTACGCCTCTTCTAAATGGCCTATTACATGAATGTTTGCAAGTTTACATGAAAATACACAACATCTGTTTAGTACTGGAACTTTACAAGACGTCTAAAAAATGCAAATAAGCTCATTCAATTTTTTTATTAAATATACCAAACCCATATCGGCTAAGAAAATTATTCTGCAATGCCTGTTGTGTAATTTTAATTA
This sequence comes from Barbus barbus, assembly GCF_936440315.1. Lineage (NCBI taxonomy): Eukaryota > Metazoa > Chordata > Actinopteri > Cypriniformes > Cyprinidae > Barbus > Barbus barbus. The sequence goes on from NC_136718.1 coordinate 15,783,611, forward strand.
TAAAAATAAGCTAAATATTTAATAAAACATTTCACCTTCATGCTTGTAACACCAAGGGTAAATACAGGTAACGTGGGACACTTACAATAGTAAAAAAAAAATGAAATAATGATTGTTTAATAATTTTACCTGTGTGGTGCTGTTTTTAGATTTTTTTTAGCTAGCCTATTTAAAATTGTATAGTGTGAGGGGTTATTTGACATCATATTTTAAAACAAAACCAATGACAAATAATCAGAAAGCGTACGTCTCACTTACAGCTCTACATCTATGAATCATATTTGCTAAGCAAAATGTCGCTTCAGCTGGATTTTGAAAGATGCAGAAAGACACATTAATGTGTACAAAGTTATCACTGTTGAGTATGATGCCTGTTCATGAGTTGCTCTTCCAATAAATGTGCTCTGGTTTAGATCACTTTGTGGCAGTAGCACCACCTAATGACGCAAAACGTACTATGCTTTTAAAACTCTCTGCTGAAGATGTCAATGTTGATTACAGCTGGATATTTTTATGGTTTGGCCCAAAAATATCTCTCTCTGTCAAAAATGTAAACTTGAGTTACATCATATTTGTTCAGTTTACATATTGGCAGACTCTTCAGCACAGTCTTTAAGATCTATATCATCCTGGCACAGCTAGCATAATATTGACCTCCTTTTTCTTGAAAGAAAGAGCCAAGTATACATCTATAAAACTGTGAAGCCACCAGCGATGGTGACTGCTTATCTATATTAGAAACTCACTCAAACAAGTGCATCAAGAAGCATTTGGACATCATATGTTACAATGCAGCTTTATGGCCACGACCTACTAACCTAATCTCAAAAGTATTTTCCCACAGAAAAACAACACTCTCCCTGATCACTTCTATCATCTCTATCTGTTCAGCCATTCAGAATTTTCTCCAAACAATGTCACAATGACATCTGCACAGGATCTGTTTACATGCCCAGTCACAAAGTATACCTCAGTCTTGCGGTGAGTTTTTAGAGCAGCTGTTTTTAATTTAGACTTCATCTGCCCAGCTGGATTTCCTCTAGCAACGCCAAAACAAGACTGTAGAGAATGGTTATTGAGAAAGAAGCCAAGATGCATCGCTGTATCTGTGAAAATGCAGATGCATGTTGCTTGCGACACGAAATGGATGTCAGATTGTTACATCTGACGATGTAGCTGACTGTAATTAAATAATTCATGCTACAGTCCTTTTGGATTACCTTTGTTTGAGCCCTCACAGCTAAATTGTCAAAATGAGAGTTTGAGAGCGAAATTATGACTGGAAGGAACACATGAATATCAGAAAACGTAAAAGTAAAACATTTAATAATCCTGTTTATTATAACTAGTATCTCATTAAATTTACAAAACCAATATCAGGTGTATTTGGTTACTAGCAGTGCATATGCATATCTAAACCGTTGTCTCCACCTGCTGGAAGTTATAAGTATTGTTTTGAAATACGGGGTACAGGCTTGTAATTACATAACAGACTGGATAAGTACATTACAAAACAGACTGGAAAACACTAAAAAGTGGTTTCTATTGTGTCATTCCCATTGCAATTAGCCTAAGGTCTACATCAATATACATTATGGCATGTCATCATATAAAAATTTTAATATTAAAAGTGACAAAGGATGCATATGCCACATTTTTATTCCAACATAGCACGTAAAACTACGATTTGATGCCTGTTTAATTTCTGCTTGGAGATACAGTCTTTAGGGAACTTTTGCAGGCAGGCGAGTTAAGCAGCCTTTCAGGAAAGTCAACTTTCCTGGTTTATATAAAGGAAGAGAAGAAAATAGACGGAAGGTGTGCTTCATGCAGTCAAGCAAGCCTGACACTTGTGTTTTTGACATCTGATGTTCTTATTAGCCTATATGTGTTCAGACTAATCTTTTGTATCCTGCAACAAGAAAAACAAAAACATGACACTTCATAACACATTTCAACCGTCATGTCATCTAGTCATACCAGATAGTCACCAACTGCATGTTGACAGTAAAAACAAAGGTTGCAGAAGAACAAGCTTACATAAATATCCTTTTTGTCATAGCTATACAGCAGGATATACCGTGATTTTTTTAAATCTATCCACACATATAATTTCGAAAGAATCTAGGCCATGTATGTTTCACTAGCTCCGCCCACCATTGCACAAACAGTACTATTTATCTATTTCTACATTAAAAAGTTCACATTCATAAAACAGAATTGATTAGTAACACTAGACGCGTAAATTAAATGTTCTATTTCATAAAGTTTAAATTAACTCCATAAAAGAACGCTTCTGGATGAGTTAAAAGTGGCTGATATTATGAATTACGGTTCTCTCTGCATATTCATAGATTTGTATCCAATCAGAGTTGAGTATGCAAATTTCCAGGACAGGTGCGCAGCCTCACAGCGAAGTGAACCTGTTTTATGCAAAACCTGTAACGAACAGTCAAATAGGTAAAGAACATGATAGCAAAGAAGACGGAGTCATTAGACGGTCTAAACATTATGCTTATATTTGTTCGCTTCAAATGTTAGACGTCTTGACCAACTTCGAAATTCTTGCATGAATAAAAATACCGCTGAATGCTTGTGGGAGAGGGACCATGAAGTTTAATAGGTAAATGAAAGTAAAAGATAAGACGATGGAGATAGATTCGGTGAGAGTCGAGTCGAGTCTGTGGATCGGTAGTAAGAGGTACAGGGCTTTCCTAAGCGGATGGTACTTCAGCTGGACTGAGATCGACAAGAGGAACCGGGAGAAGAAAACAAGTAAGACATTCACTATCCTTCTAAACACACCTGAGGCCCAGGTGCTGATGCGCTCTAGGCAGCTCACTAAGTTTAAAGACAGCTGTTTGTTATTTAAATCAGGTCTAAATATTTGGTTTAGATCTTGTTTCTAAATTTCTTAATCTATTAAAAAGCTACGTAATCAAGATTGTGGGTGTGCTTAGGGTGTATGACAAAATTACATGGTAAAGAAATGAGTTATAACTATACTAAGGTAATAATTGTTGGCTGTGAATGTTATTTGCTTTAAGTCACTATCATATGTAGATAAGTAATTGCAAAGTCATTTAAATGCATTGAATTATTATAGAATTAAAGGCGCACTCTGTATTTTTTTTTTTTTTTTTTTTGATAATTATAAACGTAATGAATAGCACTTTTGAGAAATATAAAAATGATGTTTAGGCTACTCGCAGGAGATGAAAACTGTACTTATAAGCAGGTCGCCCCCTTTTGGGCGCTGCCATATTGACATCGCATGACCACCTGTTCTTAATGGACTGTGTTACTAATATTATTATAAACCCAAGTCAACAGCTTTTATCAATCAGTCATCAGTGGCTTAAAGTCACTCTTATTCTGTTAGATAATTAATTGCAATATAATAATTAAAATGCATAATGTACCATTATTTTTGATTAATGGCACATGCAGTCATTTTATGCTCATTATAAATACTTTGCCCAAAGAAATAAACAGCACTTTTGAGAAATGATTTACTCACGAGATGAAGCTGTCTTCTAAAGAAAAAGACCACCTTTGTACATAATGGACTGAGGTACTGGTATTAATAACAAAAATATGTTTATATGATAATATAAGAGCCCAAGTCAACAGCATTTACTGTTAATAAGTAACAAGAAAAAACTCTGAAAATAATAATAGAATAATTTGCTGTTAATAATTAGTATTTGGATGAAGAAGAGACATTATATAAACAAAAACTTATGATCAAAAACATACTGACTGTACCTTTGACACTTCAGTCGCTTATATGTAGATGATTAACCACCATATAATGATTTGATGCTGAGTGTATCATTATTATTAGTTTAATTATTGACAAGAAATTTAGAAAAAGACTAGTCATAGTGTGTGCGCTGTATATCCATAGTTCTATTTGAACTTTTTTTATTTGCATTAAAATGTAGATGTTGCAACATAATCCAGAGACAGAGTTGGGTTGGATTCAATAGAATAATCCAAAAACATATAAGTGTATGCTCAACACTCAGCTGGTGAATGAAAATAATGTTTAAAAGTCCTTCCTTACTTGCAATTTGTCTTTGTCTGCATTCTGACGACCTCAAAACAAGTTGAACAGCACCAGCCAGGCTTGACAATCAACACAGTATGCCTTAAACATAAAAGACGTCTGCATAAAAAAGGCCTAGTAGGAATGGTGGAATGTTTCTTGAGAATATGAGAAACGGGTATGTCACTTATGCAAGAGTGTAAAGTGTCTGTCTGTTGTTCTTAGTTTCAGTGCCAGTGTCAGAGGTGATTGGGGTGAAGGAGGGTCGAGTCGAGATCCAACCCCAGAAGAAAGTAGAAGACACTGACCTTGATTTTACTTGTAAGTTTCTGAAAGGGAATTTTTTGTATAGGGATCATATGCAGTGATGTTAGACTAAAGATGTTTTTGTCTTTTTCTTATCACAAAAGTATTCTATGTGAAGCGCAGCAGCAAAGGAAATGGTATTGGAGCACCGTGGAGTCTGGGCAGGACCCAGTTCTGCTGTCCAAGCCGGGGCGTCCGGGATCAATGGATCACTCAGCTCCGAACCGCACTCAAAACCCACAGTATGTAAAGCGGAAAATAACACCCTTAATCATTCATCCAGACTCATTATTCTCTAATGACTCATTAACATCTCTCCCTTCATCTGCTTCTCCATTATCAGGCCCCTCGCGTCCTCACAGGTTGTTGGTGTTCATTAATCCTTTCGGAGGAAAGAAGAGGGGGAAACAGATCTTTCACTCTCTAGTGGCCCCTCTGTTTGAGCTGGCTGGCATCAGCTCTCATGTTGTGGGTAAGATACTGAGACTCTATCTGTACCGTTCAATAACTGAGCAGTTATCAAGTGTCCCCCCGCTTGGTCTCTGATACGCTGTGCTCGTCAGGTAGTACGGTTCTCAAGTAACATCCGTAGATCTTTATCGAGACTTGGGAAGAGGTCTCAATTAGCAAAGTTATATAATCGAATGAAATTGTGACAAAATAGCAAGTCCCTATTAATAGTTTTCATTATTTATTTATTTTATAGTCTATTTTTACTTTTATAACTAAATATGCAACACATTGTAAAGGTGTTATTTCATCATTCTATAAAAAACAGTATACTATACTATATACAGTCATGGCCAAAAATATCGGCACCCTTGGTAAATATGATCAAAGAAAGCTGTGAAAATGAATCTGCATTGTTAATCCTTTTGATCTCTTATTTAAAAAAATTACAAAAATCTAACCTTTCATTGGATAATAAGAATTTAAAATGGGGGTAAATATCATTATGAAAGAAATGTTTTTCTCAAATATACGTTGGACACAATTATTGGCACCCCTAGAAATTCTTATGAGTAAAATATCTCTGAAGTATATTCCCATTCATATTCACAATTTTGAGCACTCCAGGGTGATTATGAACATGAAATTATCCAGCCATGGCTTCCCGTTTCACAGAAATATAAATAGGAGGGAAAACAAAGCCCAAATTCCCTTAATCATCCATCACAATGAGAAAAACCAAAGAATATATTTCTGATGTGCAGCAAAAAGATAATTCAGCTTCACAAATTAGTGAAGTGGCTTTAAGAAAAGAGCTAGAGTAGTGAAAATTCTAGAACATTTAGAGCAGTGTGTCTATATCGTCCTAATGCATGGTGAGGAGGAGAGTTTGAGTGGCTAAAGGACTCTCCAAGGACCACAGCTGGAAAATTGCAGAAAATAGTTGAGTCTCGGGGTCAGAAAACCTTAAAAAAAAATGGTCAAACAGCCTCTACATCACCACAACTCCAGCATATTCAGTTATCAGACACGACTGGAACTTCAAATGGTCAGATGAAACTAAAAAATGAGCTTTTTAGCAGCAAACACTCAAGATGGGTTTGGTGAACACGGGGATAAAAATGACCCCATGTGTACAATGAAATATACTGCTGTATTTTTAATGTTGTAGGCATATATTTCTGCTGGAGGTCCTGGACATCTTGTTTAGACACATGGCATCATGGATTCTATCAAATACCAACAGATAAAAAATCAATAAGTGACTGATTCTATTAGAAATCTTATAATGGGCCATGTTTGGATCTTCCAACCATACAATAATCCAAACACAAACCTCAAAAACACAAAAATGGATCACTGAGCACAAAACCAAGCTTCTGCTATGGCCATTCCAGTCCTCTGACCTGAACCCTGTAGAAAATGAGTGAGGTGAACTGAAGAGAAGAAGCACCAACATGGAGCTGGGAATCTAAAGGTTCTGGAGGGATTCTGGATGAAGCAATGGTCTCTGATCTCTTGTCAGGTGTTCTCTAACCTCATCAGGCATTATAGGAGAAAATGTAGAGCTGTTAAACTGGCAAATGGAGGTTTCAAAAAGTATTGAATAAAAGGGTGCCATTAATTGTGGCCAATGTGTATTAGAGAAAAACATTTATTTCATTATGATATTTCCCCCCATTTGAAATTCTTATTATCCAATGAAAGGTTAGATTTTTGTGAATTATATTAATAAAAGATCAAAAGGATTAACAATGCGGATTCATTTTCACAGCCTTCTTTGATCATATTTACTAAGGGTGCCGATATTTTTGGCCATGACTGTATACTACATGAGTATACACGCTATCATTCAAAAAACTGAGGTCAGTAAGATTGTTTTTTAAAATTATTTTATTTTAAAATTATTTTAAAACTTTTATCAAGGACACATTAAATTGGTAAAAAAAAGTGACAGTAAATACTTTAAGGTTTCATATTTAAAAAATTATATTTCGTGTACAGTTTTTACTGTATTTTTGATCAAATAAATGCAGCCTTGGTGAACATAAATAATAATGAATTTATTTATTTATAAATGCTAAATAAATAATTATATATATATATATATTATATTATATAATTATAAAGTATTTGTTTAATTATACATACACATATGTGTGTGTGTGTGTGTGTGTGTGCGTGTGTGTTAAACATGCAAGGGAAAGTATTATATATATCCCTAGCATGTTTAATTATTATTAATAAAAAATTATTTATGATGATTAGTTCATTATGATTCTTTTTTTTTTTAAGTATGAAATAAGTAAAAGTGCTTTTTGTCATTTGTCAATAATTGTAGGAGTCATTTAATGTAATTTAATAAATTACATTTCTGAACTGGTTTTGTGTACTAAAAATCCATACATAGAACAACTATCTTATATCAAAAGATCAAGGAAAACTAGGTTTCACATTATACAACCTCTTTAAAAAAGATACAGAGCTATTTGAAATAAAACTGGGGGATGTTTCTTGTTTTTAGTGACTGAACGAGCAAATCAGGCCCGAGATTACATCCTGAAGAAAGACTTAACAGGGTTTGATGGGTAAGTGATCCTTCAGTGGTCATTCCTTATGAATAAAGATTCAAGAATGTATGGTAACAATGATGTCATTGTAATAATTCATGTCACATGCGCTCTGTCCTCCGTATTTTGTTGTTAGAACAGAAGTTTTGCCTAAATACCTGCAAGGCAATCATAGAAATATGCGTCACTATATTTCGATCAAGTCCACTGATAATACTCTATATTTAGGTTTTAGGGGGTTATTAAAAGAGCTTACGTATTTTAAGTCATATATTTTTTCCTGTTCAGAGTCATATGCGTGGGTGGAGACGGCATGTTCAGCGAGCTGCTGCACGGTGTGATTGGACGAACCCAGCAGGAGGCGGGAATTTCAGAACATGACCCGACCGTAATGCTGCAGCCGTGTGACCTTCACATTGGTATTATTCCAGCAGGTGAACGTTTGCATAGTTCCGTGACTGACATGCGTGCAGAAGAGGGTGGCGATTGTGGTCTGTTTATAGCACTGATGCATGGTTTAGATAGTGAGAGGAGTGTTAGTTTACCTCCCTGTGTTTACTCTTCTCCACAGGCTCTACAGATTGTGTGTGTTTCACTACCATGGGCATAAATGACCCTGTGACATCGACGCTCCACATCATCATTGGTAATCTGCACATCATCTTTAGCGGGTGTCATAATTTCCATTTTTTAAGAGATATAAACAATAAAATGTCAGTCAAGACTACACTATATAACTTGACCTTTTTCCTTTTTTAACTCACCAGGAGACTCTCAGCCTCTGGATGTGTGTTCTGTCCATTATCAGTCAACACTGCGTTATTCAGTCTCTATGGTGGGCTATGGTTTTTATGGAGATGTTTTGGCAGAGAGCGAGAGGCACCGCTGGATGGGCCCTCTCAGATATGATTATTCAGGTATATACGGCATGAGTCAACTGTCTTTAAATCTCTTGCAAATATAGTTTAGGCTGAATACTGATATGTACTGTAGGTCAACACTTATTACTTACCTTAATAAATATAATCATAATGGTGAGAGGAGAAAGAGACCTCAATCCCATCTCTGCTCATATTCCCATGTCTGTTTGCTCTGCTTGTAGGTTGTATGGTTTATTTATGTAACAGGAGCTATCCGGGACTAGTGCAATATCTCCCTGCTGATTCCCATATCTCCAGCCCAAGGGACAACGCTCGCTGCCTGTCAGGGTAAAGATTTGCATTCGTCTTTTTACCTGGAAATCACATTAGAAACATTTTATTTGCATATATAACAGTGAAATATATATATTTTTTTGCATATATAACAGTGAAATACAGTGAAATAATTTTCACTCAGAAATTGCTTGTAAATTTCAAAGACACAACAAGTAACAAATTGAGGTAAACTTGAAATTTTGAAGTACAAAGACTGAAATAGTATTTTCTTGTAAAACATCTCTCTCTCTCTCTCTCTAATATATATATATATACATACACATACACACGCACACACTGACTTTAAGGAGCATTTTAAGTAGGTTGTATATGGTCAGTTCTGTTCTGTTTTTGACCTTGGGAACAGGTTGCTAAAACCTTGGCAACAGTGCAAATTCATAGGAACTGGAAGGATACGACTAACTCAGAACTGTGTATGAACATTAAAAAGTCCCACATGACTGATATGAATAGACTAGTGTTGGGCTCATATGTATGGATATTAGTGTACGGATTAGAGGCAGGCACATCATCAACATAACACAAGTGGCTGGAATTCCTCAGTGTTTTTCTGAAGTAAGGATCCTTCCATAGGGCCGTTACCATGACCACTCAAGCAATATAATCTCTAATGATGGAAGAAGAGTAGCTGGTGAAGTGCTAGTTGTTAGTCTCAAAGAAAGATTATTATGGGTTATTCAACCTGATATAATGCGTTATGTGTTATTTTTTTAATTAACACTGACACAACATTCAGAATCAACACTCACAAAGCCTAATGTGAGTTAAACTGGCTTTATCAAGTAATAATAATAATAATTAATAAGTATGAATAAAAAAATAACTTGGACTCATAAGAATTATTGGCACCCTTGGTAAATATGTAAGAAAGCAGTGAAAATTAATCTGCATTGTTAATCCTTTTGATCTTTTATTTAAAAAATTCACAAAAATTGAACCTTTCATCGGATAATGAGAATTTTAAATGGGGGGGGGGGGGGGATATAATATGAAATAAATATCTTTCTCTAATACACATTGGCCATAATTAACAGCAGCCTTTTATTCAATACTTTTTTGAAACCTCCATTTGCCAGTTTAACAGCTCTACATTTTCTCCTATAATGCCTGATGAGGTTAGAGAACACCTGACAAGAGATCAGAGACCATTGCTTCATCCAGAATCCCTCCAGATCCTTCAGATTCACAGCTCCATGACGGTGCTTCTTCTCTTCAGTTCACCTCACTCATTTTCTACAGGGTTCAGGTCAGAGGACTGGAATGGCCATAGCAGAAGCTTGATTTTGTGCCCAGTGTTGTTTTGTGTTTGGATTATTGTCCGGTTGGAAGATCCAAACATGGCCCATTATAAGATTTCTAACAGAGTCAGTCACTTCTTGATTTTTTATCTGTTGGTATTTGATAGAATCCATGATGCCATGCGTCTAAACAAGATGTCCAGGACTTCCAACAGAAATATAGGCCTACAACATCAAAAATACAGCAGTATATTTCATTGTACACATGGGGTACTTTTCATCTTTTATATTTTTGGATGAGCTAGGAGATTTTTTTTTTTTTAAACCCTCCCAAACAACATGTGGTGACGTAGACCCTGAGACTCAACTATTTTCTGCAATTCTCCAGCTGTGGTCCTTGGAGAGTCTTTAGCCACTCAAACTCTCCTTCTCACCATGCATTAGGACGATATAGACACATCCTCTTCCAGGCAGTTTTGTAACATTTTCTGTTGATTGGAAATTCTTAATTATTGCCCTGATGGTGGAAATGGGAATTTTCACTACTCTAGCTCTTTTCTTAAAGCCACTTCACTAATTTGTGAAGCTCAATTATCTTTTGCTGCACATCAGAAATATATTCTTTGGTTTTTCTCATTGTGATGGATGATTAAGGGAATTTGGGCTTTGTTTTCCCTCCTATTTATATTTCTGTGAAACAGGTAGCCATGGCTGGATAATTTCATGTTCATAATCACCCTGGAGTGCTCAAAATTGTGAATATGAATGGGAATATACTTCAGAGATATTTTACTCATAAGAATTTCTAGGGGTGCCAATAATTGTGTCCAACGTGTATTTGAGAAAAAAATTTCTTTCATAATGAGATGTTCCCCCATTTTCAATTGTTTTATTTCAATGAAAGGTTAGATTTTTGTGATTTTTAAATAAAAGATCAAAAGGATTAATAATGCAGGTTTATTTTCAGAGCCTTCTTTGATTTTGATCATATTATGAAGAAAATTTAATTATTTACACTTATCATATACATTGTGCTTTTTAAGATAATCAATTGATGTGCATTAGATGATGAATTTAATAGTAACCTCTTGTAGGTTATGATTTAGTCATCAGAAAATAATTAATGAAGAATTCTGAGAGGTTATGCTATTACACATAAATTTCTAACATGTAAATTATTGAAGCCAAATACTTACATTTCCCCAGGCTGTTTAGCTATAGTACAGTATTCATAGGCTATGAAGCATACAGTGGCCCCACTTTTAACTCTCTCTTTATATTACCCTTATTGTAGATGGATGCATGGAGGAAGACAAGAGTAAGAACTGCAACTAACACTAGGCCTTGTTATTCTTAATTTTTACATTACTTTTAATTTTTATTTAAGTTTTTTCTATGTATAAACTGTTTATGTAATAAAATATGTTTTCGTAGTTTGTGTTGTCCCTTATCAGTGCAAAATTATCACAAATTAAAAAGGATTCATGCCAATATTGTCCAAAACCCCACTTTTCTAGGGCGTTTCCAAACTTTTGGAGGGCAGTGTATATATATTTTATATAAAAATGTATATTTATTAAATGTATTTTTTAAATGTATTGAATACTATTTTATACATTTGTTTACTATTTTTATATATTCTTAACACACTCACAAGTGCCTAATGTCAGTCAAATTGGATATATAATTAAGAAATTATGTTTTACGTTTATTTAATAAATAGCAGCAGCAATAATAATAGTAATAAATATTAATTCATAATGAAAATAATAAAACATTTCCATCAGACAAATATCCACTATTAAGAAAGGCAGTCCTATGGAATAACTCCATCTTGGTTTGTATAGCTTCAATACATGTTTTAAACGCATGTTTGTGTGTATTTGCAGGTGCAGAGTATGTTCAGAGAGCAAAGAGAGGCTGTTCCCCCACTTTGACAGCTCCAGTTCCCTCTACAGCACTAATGTGAGCCAGTACAGCAGCGAGTTAGAGAGTAAGACCATCTGCTGCCTGTTGGTATAATGATTGTCTGTGTCATCTCATTAGAGAACTATTACTGGGATCACACTGTGCTGTGTGTCTCTATGGGGTTCATATGTTGTACATCTGTATTTGACCAAGTCAAGTGTGCTTGGGTAGACTTATAGTACAAAGATATTATGCATTTGTGATTTAGACTATTAAGTGTTATTGATTAAATGATTTTAGGATCTTGAACCTTTTATTATTGTTTTTATCTCAGGTGAGTGGGTGACTGTTGAAGGCAGGTTCAAGTGTATCTCTCTCACCTGTATTTCAAGCTCATGTCCACGGAGCCCAAAGGGTCTTTCGCCATCCGCCCACCTGGCCGATGGGACGGCAGACCTCATCCTGGTGCGAGAAACGAACCCTCTGGGCTTTCTCACATACCTTCACAGGCACACAAACACACAGGATCAGGTAACACCAAAAGACAGTCAAGAACATAAACTCTCAGCTAAAAGTTCAATCAGTCAGAAAAACAAAACTTCTATAATTTCAGTTTGACCTGCCCTTCGTTGACGTTCATCGTGTCAAGGCTGTTCGGTTTTCTCTACCTCCTGGAGAGGAAGAAGAAGAAGAGGAGGTGGGTGAAGAGGGTGATCGAGAAACTCTGGCCTCCACTGAGAGAGTACTGGAGGATCCTGAGAAACTGAGCAGTAGTAACATGGCAGGTCACTCACAGCAGCATCTCGCAGGGAGGAAGGAGAGAGAAAATGTGACGACGAGTAGAGTAAAGAGACGAGGCTTCGTGTGTGGGCCTTGCTGCACTAAACCTCGCTCGATATCAGTGTGGAACTGCGATGGAGAAATTCTACCTCACACCGAGATCTCATGCAGGTACTGAGATCAGTCTGCTGAACACGTCTGAGCTATTTAATTGGAGAAGCATAGCTAACATGCAAAAAATGCAAAAATTTATGTCATTTTAATCTGAAAAAAACTCAATCTTGCTATTAATATATAGTAATCACATATTACCATTCAAAAGTTTGACGTAAGATTTGAAAATGTCAGGCTCTAAAAAAATCTTAAGAGTTTTTTTTAAGAAATAAATTTTTTCAGCAAGGATGAATTAAACTAATTAGACATTTGTAATGTTACAAAAAAATTTTTTTTTGAAGCATCAATAATAATTGAACATCAAATTAAAGATCAAAGATCATGTGACACTGAAGACTAGAGTAATGGCTGCTGAAAATTCTGCTTTGCATCTCAGGAATAAATAACATTTTAAAATGCAGTCAAATAGGGGTGGGTGATATACCGGTAGAGATTTATGACTATCTTCTCTATGTGACAAGCTCATGTGACACTGCTGTGCTACGTGGTCATGAAAACGTATGGTTTGCACGCATTTTAAGCATTGCAGTTTAAAAACAAGTTATTTTAAGCTGTTGAAATGCAATCAGCAGCGAAAGCAAACTCATTTCGCTATATGCGCACGTTGTCCGAGAGACTGTTTATGTGAGGCGTGTGAAAACGGAGCTCATAGAGCGTGGGAGTATTGAACAGTTATTTTTGTTACTTTATAGGATTTGAATCCTCGTAAACACTATATTTTAGGTCTTAAGTGAAAACAAACAGCTGAGAAAGAAAACATGTAACTACATTGGATTTGGGCAGCTCTTAAAGTGACAGCAGCCTAATATTCCTGCTGTCTGTCATTCATATTAATCAAACAACAAAAAAGAGAAAATCTCTCACTGCTTTTCACTAAACCACTTTTGTAACTTTAATAAGAAGAACTATATATTTAATTTACACAGTGAAGAATATGCAGTGTTTTATATATTTGATTTCTTTATACAATGTATGTAGCATTACTTAATTTGTTCTACTGTATTTTTTGTCCTATTGCTTCTAATTAGTTTCTTATTCTATGCTGACTGTTTACTTGTCTTCAATGAGCTTGAGTTTTTTTTGTGATTATTGATACTGGTGACAAGAATTATGAAATTTCTATGGTATCAAAAATGTATGATCAAATAAATGCAGCCTTAGCTTGGTGAGCAAGAGAGATTTCTCTTAAAACAATAAGACACATTTTTCCGACCCCAGTCATCTGAACTTTGCATCTTCTCATTTGAATGTTTCCTGATATGACTCTCTCTCTACAGAGTTCATGGCCAGCTGGTGCGTCTCTTTGCCAGGGGCATCGAGGATTCAACAATGCCATGAAACCAATCTAACAAAAAAGATGTGTTCAACCTAACAGATGACCTCTTTATTGCTCTTCATGAGGACTTCATTGAAAGGGAGTTCAAATATTATGTAAATAATATGTATGATGGGTGAGAGTCTTGAAACATATAAGACATACAGTGAAGCAGAGATGTCATTTAAGCTCATTTCACATTTATTTGCGCAATATTTCAGCCGTTCCTATATTTTCATGGAAATATCAAGAATAGAGATATCATTAACACATTTGGGTGATGGATCAGTTTTAGATCTGTCATAATATTGTTCATTTCACAGATTTTATAGTTTTTTTGCAGAGCAAAAAAGTAATTATGCAATGTTTTAGTGCAATCTGATAGGTAATGTTAAATGTTTTTGTCAAGTTTATTTAATAGAGGTTTTTCACATAAGTGAGAGCACTGGTTGTCTGTCTAGGGCTTGTACATGGGAGTGACAAACAGAGTGAATGACACGTTTTAAGGGAGTGGACTCATTCCAGTCAGCATTCTAACCGCTCCACTGGAATGTGCATGTACAGGATGTCAATGGGTTTAATGTTACAAATCATGCATTGATATATGTGTGTTTGACCAAATAATGAATGTATACAGAACCTTGATATGCTTGAAAAATTGTATTCACTTATCAGATACACCACACACACTACATGAAAATACAAAAAATGTTCTTTTAGAAGAGGGCAGATTATCAATTTGTGATTTAATAAAAAATATCAAATTTATAATTGATAAGAAACAATGCATTTTTATAAACTAAATTATTCCTTATATATATATATACTACTGTTAAAAAGTTTAGGGTCAGGTAAGACTGACAAGTCTGTAAGAGCAAGACAGCATTTGTTTGATCAAAAATACAGTGGAAACAGAAATATTGTTAAGTACTTTATTATTACAATTAAAAAAAAATATTTCTTTTAACATATTTTAAAATTTGGGCTGAATATTCAGAATCATTATTCCAGTCTTAAGTGTCACATGATCCTTCTGAAATCATTCTAATATGCTGAATCAGAACAAGCAAAAACAGCCATGCTGCTTAATACATTTGTGGAAACTAAGATACTTTTTTCAGGATTCTTTGATAAACAGAAAGTCTGTGTTTTTGTAAATATAAATGTCTCTTTTGATCATTTTAAGTATGCTGAAGCAAAGTATTAATTTCTTTCAAAAAATAAAAAAATGAACAGTATATTAGAAGATCCTATGTGATGTAGTTCCTTATAAATAAGGTGTTTTCATGAATGAGTTACATTTCATCTTATCTAGGGATCGATTTTAACAATCTAATAGATAACTAGTTTGTAAGTTAGGCCTACTTCAGAATCCCACTCTTATCATCAAATCGCCGCTTCTGGCAACCAAACAAAGAAAGAAAGGTTTATGGGGAAAGATGATCTGTAACATCATTGTCTGTCAAGCTGATTAAACATTGATCAACTGCAGGTTATTCATAATAACCTTGTGATGAGATTTAAACCATGTTTAACCTGGTTAATTAATAATAACCCATCTTAATTGTAAGGGGCAAAGGGTGTCTTCTCTCCCTCAACCTGGTGGAGAAGGAGGATGAAAAGAAGGATTCCAAAAACCTACTTATGTAAGATCCTCTGTTGAATATCACTGACAATGTTCCCCTTTCACCTAGATACATAGCTAAGCCCTACAATCATGACATCACTATACTCAAAATACAAAACAGCACACTTTTTAATAATTTTGCACTTTTGTATATTATATTTTTAATATTTTTTATTTTATTTAATTGTCCAGTTAGATCTTTACAAAGATAATTTTAGTTTTTTTGGCTAAACATTTTAAACCGCAGCAAGTTCAGCTGAAGCATAATCAACGTTATCACACTATGGACCATGTTGTGAGTTACAAAAGAATCACTCACGCAATGATAATTCTGCATATGAACAAGCAAACAGATTATCTCGCGCAACACCAAAAAGAGGAAGTTAAATTCGTTTCCACATTTACAGTAAGACAGAAAAAGCACTTCCTCTTGGATCACAGCATTCAGTAGTGTCTGTGTGCACCTGCTGTTGATGTCAGAACACTTGTTTCCTGATGTATCCATCGAAACACAATGTACTGTAAATAGACAGCTGCCACAAAAATACCTTTGTGAAATTGATATTGATAACTGACTGGCCATTTACGATTAAATAGATTTGACAACAGTTGGTGTTTTGGCGTAACCATGGAAAAATAAGAGATAAAGGTTGAAAAGCATCTATACAAACACAGAGCGCTGCAGTTTGAGATTTAACAAGACTTGGCACAAACGATCGTATTAAACATGCTGGCTAAACAGCACGAACTCTCACGCCACGTTTTAGGATTACCTTATCAGTGAAAGCATGTTACCCGTATTTACAGCTCTTCCAGGAACACACTTCAGTTTCTCAGAGCTTATTTTTACAATCCTCTAAATAGAAATATGCCGCAGACTGCTATCTATCGGTGAACGAGAGAAATGCTCTCACAACTGTTGGCCACAAAGCTACCACGATGACCACCTAATAAATCATTTTATTCAAAAAGGCTCCTGTAATATACGCTAAACAGACCCAAAAAAACTCTAAATTTCTATAATTCACTAAAATAGCATATCAACCCCAGCTAACATAAGACCAGCGGGCCACTGGTGGCCCACCGGAGTCAAAGTCGGCGGCCCACCGGCGGACGCCGCCAGCGGTTCACCGGCGTTTTGCTCATCGTTATTCCAGCGGACCACCAGCGGCAGCCACCGCTTTTCCGACAGCGGTCCTCTGACGAGCCGCTGGTTTATAATTACTGTATGCTGGCGGTCCACGGTCGGTCCGTGGTTCATAATCAGTTCAATTACGCTAACCAAAATATTCTTGCACACAATAATGGATCAAAAACAATGTAAAATCGCAATTCCAAATTTATTTTCAGTGAACAGATTAAACATGCAAATGCATTTACAGTATATTTATCAGATGGTTTTATCCAATGTGACTTTCAAATAGAAGCATTCGATTCACATATGTCCATATACAAAAGTCAACCACAAATTTAACCATGGTTTAACTATGATTGTTGTAGTAAATTCATGGTCTTATTACAGCATAGTACTAAACCTAAACTTTACCTTGGTTTCAAACACTATGGTTACCAGTTTTACTCCAGCCTTACTAAAATATTACTATAGTAGAACCATGATATCAAAACCTTTATTTGAGGAAAAATAAATAAATAAACTAGTTACTACAGTTATGGTTACTAGATTTACCCTAGTAAAAACATGGGTACAATGCTTTTCACAATCAAAGCTGCTTTAGAAAATGCATATTTCAAGGTTACAATAATAATAAAAAATTCCTTTAAACAACCAGAGGTGACTGTGACTCAAAGGGGAGCATCTTCTGGAAACAAATTAACGTCCATATGTCAATAACTCTAAGATAATACAAGTTATTTGTTCAAAGTCATGTTCAGTTAAACAGACAAACATTAAAAGGGTAAGTTTGGTGAATTTAAATCCACTTCATACTGTCACAAAGTCTGTAATATGTAAATAAACAATATTCAGATAATGCAAAACATTATTGGGCTTAGAGAAAGATTAAACATTGTTAGTTCACATATATTACCATCATAGTAACAATACAAAGTGGGTTGAAAATCACTCAACGTATGCTTTAAGGCAATGATTACAATACATAATATGTGTCAGGTTGGTATGTTCATCTTTAGTTGCCATCATCTGGAGTCTTCATGAGTGTTGGCATCATCTGAAGTCACCACAAGTGAGGCTGGATCCAAGATGTAGTAACATTGGGATGGGCAACCTGAGAGATAGACAGGAAAACAAAAGGAAAAGGATTAGCATAGATGCTGTTCATATTATTTCATTTATTTAGAGTACAAGGTTATGAGATGTGTTATGTAAATGCTTGACTAAAAAAGATGTATTTTTAATCTAGATTTAAACAGAGAGAGTGTGTCTGCGCTCCAAACATAATCAGAAGGCTATTCGAGAGTTTAAGAGTAAAGATCACTGCACACTGAGTCCGAAATTTTCATCTGAAATTTTCACACGTTAAAAAATAAATACGATCTCACATTGTGTCAATCACGTTTGCGCACTGCCTCCGAAATTTTCGTCCGTCAAAAAAAATTCGGATCAGGTTCGATATTCGCATCCGTAGCATGCATTTTGATAGGAAAGGATGGGGAATGTGAAAAAAAAGAAAAACGCATCCGAAATTTTCGTCCGTCATAAAAAAAAAAATTGGATCGGGTTTGATTTTTTTCCGTTTCTCGCATCAGTAGGAAGCATTTTGAGAGGTGTTTTGACAGTTCAGAGCCACCGTACAAGCGAACGCCAAAATCCAGAATGGCGATTGTCAAGTTCATCCACTTCATCTTGCAGCACAAAGCACTGTATATAGTAGGCATGGGCTAAAATGGGTCTAAAATGTGTTATTTTTAAATGTCTGGGTAGAAAACAACAACTTTTTTCCCCACTGAACACAATATATTTTTTTAAGAAACATATAGAACATTTTGGAAAGGTAAACATGTCAAGCTAAATAATTAAAATAAATAATTGAATTCTTCTTAATTAAATTAAGTACAGTCACTTAAGTGAGCCTAAACCTGCAGCTCATATAATCAATAAATAATAAATCAATAATCAAAAAATAAATTACTTTCTGTAAAAAAGAAAAAGAAATCCTTATAAATGAAAAAATAAAATAAAAATGCAGTCACTTAAAGTGAGCCTAAACCTGCAGCTCAATAATCAAAACCATAATCAAAACAATTTCTGTAAATTTAAAAAATAATAATAATAATCAAAATAATTTAAAAAGCAGTCATTAAACCTGTAGCTTAACAAGGTTTTTGGAGACATGCTCACTTTCTACACATTCATTTTTCAGTCCAAGTTATGATGCAGGAATGTTCCCCTTTCCCAGATTAAATTTGGATCGGTGAGGTACGGGGCCGTGTGACTCATTATGCTTTTCGCTGCACACAACTGAGGGAGTCCTGAACTTTCTGTCTTTGACAACATGTAAAAAAAAAAAACTGTGCATACCGCAGAAATGTTATAATGAAATATTTTAGTGGTTTTGAAACCGTGACTTTTCCAAACCACGGTATACCTTGAAACCGATTATCGTCCCATGCCTAGTATATAGATCCTTGCACACTGAGTTCACAGAAATTGGTGGTTTTCTTTTTAATATGTGGCTCTAGTATCACTAGCAAAGCATCAAACTGAGACACTGACATCCTGGAGTAAACTTTGAATCGCCCGTGATAATCCCGCTGCTCCTTAATAAGGAGGGGGAACTCTCCATCCTCTCTATATCTCAGGATTGGATGGACCCAATATTTCCTTTCTGTTTTTTAAGAAGCGAGAGGACAACAAAATCATCCTCAATGCTTGAAGACTCCATTTAGTAGTGTGGAGAAATCTAGAATATGTATATTGATAGATTCATTTTTGTATAAAAAACTAGGCCCCCCAAATATATTAATTTTTCTTTGTAATGTCTGTTCAACTATTATTGTTTTATTTGTTAAAATATTCAGTACATGCATCAATTTTTTGCATACTCACAGCTAAGCCATGGTTGTCCAGTGGGTGACGGTAGCCAGATGAAAATCCCAGAGCAGACCTGAAAGAGAAAAAGAGAAGAGTTAGTAGTAGTTCACGCAAAATTATGTTGCACGGAGCTGTGGTGAGATCTGTAAAAGAACTGCTGGCTGAAAAAACGAAAGAACCCAAAAATCAATCACGCTTGTTGCCTTCTTCAAGTGTGTTACAGTAGGCTACTGTTTTGCTAATTTTTTCGCAACGGATTAATTAACACGCATCGGACTCAGTGTGCAAGGTTTCTGTTCAATTTTTAGGATTACGAATACGAAAAATGCATCCGAAATTTCGGACTCAGTGTGCAGTGACCTTAAAACACGAAAAAGCTCTGCTTCCTTTTAGGGGTGTGCGATATGACGATTTTTGATCGTGGACGATAAAAATGTCTCCACGATCTGCTTTTGAAGAAATATCGTAGTATCGTGCTACAGCGCACATTGTCAAATACAGTTCTGGCTCCTCTGTCTCTATATACTGTACAACAGGACATACAGCAGTAGAGTTACTCTGACAAGACACTGCACTTATTCGCGATCGCAAAAGTACATTATTTGCACACAAGCCTTGCTGGTTAAATGTTTCATTCGCGCGCTGGTCTGATGTGCGCTTTTTCTGAGTGCATACACCTGAAGCACGCACACTAAAACGCCTGTCTAACAGCGCCTGATTACTCAACTAACTTATATTTTGCGCTAATACTGTCAAAACACACAAGGTTTACATACAGACTCAGTTGGTTATCTCTAAAATGAAAGTAAATATAGTTAAGAGAGAAAAAGATGCGTGCCTGTATATTAGATGCGTGTAGGTCTTAAAGGGACAGGACACTAAACATGCTGTCGACTGTCATTAAAGGGATAGTTCACCCTAAAATTTTATTTCTGTCATTATTTACTCACTCACATGTTCTCCCAAACCTCTATTAACTTATTGTGCTGAACCCAAAATAAGATATTTTGAAGAATGAGGGTAACCAAACAGTTGCTGGTCCACATTGACTTTGATAGGAAAGAACAATCCTATGGACCAGCAACTGATTGGTTTTCCACCTTCTTCAAAATAGCATTTATGTTCAGCAGAAGAAAGAAACTCATTCAGGTTTAAAACAACTTTTGAATAAATGACGGTATAAAAATACAACATTATGACAGAATTGACAGACAGATGACAGAATATTTATTTTTGGGGAACTATTCATTTAACATTAACAATATGGAGGACCAAACCTGCATAAATTAAATATGAATAAATAAATATATTAATGAATAAATAGATAAATAAATGTGACAATAGGAAAATTAATAAACGACTTGATAAAATAAATATGATTAATTTGTAATAAAGTACCCCCCCCCCCTTAATTTATTTTCTGCTTTTATACATTTATAAACATTTTTTTTAACTTTTATTTTTTCACTAATTCTTTTTAATGTATTTTTATTATTTATACATTTATTTTGAGATTTATTTATATATTTATGCATTCATTTTTTTTTCGAATGATTTATTCCCACATGTATTTATTTATTCATTTATTTTTACTTTTCCGTGTGTAACATGTAAATGAGGAAGGTGGTCCTTGTCTAGCTTCAGTGCATCATTGGTTGAGAGTTCACGCGTCGCATCGTCAGCCCAGCTAAGCGATAGAGATGAGTTTTCAAAGAAAATAGCGGCAAGTAGTAATTCATTGTCCAGTTTGCTACAGGATGTGGCAGATCAGCTGGAGAGTTGTAAGTTATTTTCACCGAACGTTATTCGCATTAGTGCCGAAATATTTAAAATATTTTCCTGAAATAAAAACAGGAAGCTGAAGCCTGGAACCATCGACGTCAGACCCTAGGGTGATGACACCCAGTTATTAGACTAGAAACCAACCATCCTCTGGGTGTCTGACTCCGACTATATATAAATAAGTCTCAAAATAAATGTATAAATAATAAAAATACATTAAAAAAGAATTAGTGAAAAAATAAAAGTAAATTTTTTTTATAAATGTATAAAAGCAGAAAATAAATTAAGGGGGGAAAATCATATTTTGTTAGAAATTAATCATATTTATTTTATCAAGTCGTTTATTCATTTTCCTATTATCACATTTATTTATTTATTAATATATTATATATCATAATATAATATAATATATATCATATTTAATTTATGCAGGTTTGGTCCTCCATATAACAAAACCCAAAGAGAAAAATCACTCACTATTCTTGACTGAAAAACTTTAATACAGTTGCTTTAGGAATCAGTCTATGTAGTGTTTTATTTTTATATTTGTTCATTTAATTTCATTGAATGCTCCAGCTAAATGCACCGATTGTACCTGAAAATAAAGCACTGTTTGTTTTATTTGTATATTATGTGTATTTGTAATGTGCATCTTTGTTCTTATTTTTTAATAAGAAATATAAAATAATGACAAAGATTTTTATCTTCGCCCACTTTGGCCTAAATATCTGCCATGTCTTTTTTTTTTTGTTACCTTGAAAGGCTTTGTCTTTCTAGTTTGGCTGTAATGCTCAGACAACTTGTAAAACCAACATGACAAAGAATCGTGATAAAATCGTTAATCGTTGCCCACCCCTACTTCCTTTACTGGAGTCTGATATTCTGGGTACTGTCAATAGTCCAGAGTTTTGTGACATTATTTAACTTACTTTGCTATAATTTGGTTAAATCGCAATCCGATTTTATTCTATATCCCTTCGTAAGCATATCATTTGTCCTCAGTATTCAGAGAACAGACATACTCTACATATGCCACAGTATTATTGAAGTGAGAGGAACATCATAACTGTAATTTACACAACTGTTCAAAAGTCAGTAGGATATTTTGCAGCTTTGAAAGAAGTCTCTTTTACTCACCACAGCTATATTTATTGTAAAAGAGAAATTAAAAAACGCATTAAAACTATAACATTGTGAAATATTACAATTCAAGAGAACTGTTTTTAATTGGATATGTTAAAATTGTAATTTATTGCTGTGATCAAATCTGAATTGGCATCATTACTCTAGTTTTCAGTGTCACATGATCCTTCAAAAATAAATTTGATATGTTGATTTGCTGCTCAAGAAACATTTCTGATTATTATCAAAACAGATGTGCTGATAAACATTTTAGTGTAAACTGATTTTTGTTCCATGATTCATTGTTAAATAGATTCCAGACCTTTAAATGGTAGTGTACAATACTGTTCAAAAATTTGCAGTCAGTGAGGTTTAAGAAATTCATATTTTTATACAGCAAGGATGCATTAAATTGATGAGAAGTGAGAGTAAATATTTTTGTTTCAAATAGACACTGTTACTTTTCAACTTTGTTCATCAATGAATCCTAAAAAATAAAAAAATAACACACAAACAAAATACAAATCAGAAATATTTTCCTGAGCAGCAAATCAGCATATTAGAATGATTTCTGAATGATCATGTAAAACTGAAGAGTAATGAGGCCGAAAATCCAGCTCTGATCACAGAAATAAAATACATTTTAACATCACTCACTCATGTTTGGATGTCAAAACCTTCTTAGAATAACTTTAATAAAGAAGTGTAACAGATGGATCATGATACATGCAAATATGTAATGAAAAAATGCATATGAAGTGATTTAATGATCTTTCTCAGCTTAATGTTACCTGTTTCCCACATCTCTGTCAGCAACTTCCTTCAGAAATATAGTTATCTTGGAGCTTCTAATCTGTTGCAGAAGTGTTATTCCTGAAACCACAGAACAATTTTTATCAATAATAGCTTGCCATAAAATATCAAATCACATTTTAATTAGATTCAGTTAATTCACGCTCACTGATTAACAGGAAAGATACAGCCCATATTTTAGGCTAAATAAATTAATTTAATTCTAGTAAGCGATTGAAAAAACCTTTACAAAGCTATTACAACTTCCCATCTAACGTTACACATAAACATGTGATGAAAAGTGAAAACTTTGATAAATCAGAGCTCAATATACAGAGTTAGCATACCAGTTAGCATACCTTGTCTGAAAACAGTCGAGATGCTAACGGACTTTTTCGAAGACACTAAACTGTCTTTATGACCTAAATATTCAACAGAAACGTGTCAATTAATAGTAAGAAAAGTGTCAGGAACAGTTGTATGTAATATTTGTGTGACTTTAGGTACTAAACTCACCCGAAAACGGTGAAAACAGCAGCGAGAGACGGAGTGTTGCAGCTGTCAGTTGGAGAGTTGTGGCCGTTTCCATGGTAACTCCCGCTCTGCAGCGTTTGATTGAGACTCAGCGCGCGTCCATCAAATCACGTCACAGCCACGCAGCATTTAAATAAACAAACAACTAAAAATAATAATTTGATAAAATTTTGGATTTTAATCGTTTTGTAGCTCTATAACATAGGTGTAAACTGGAAACCGCACGTGACAGTGGGGCAAATTAGCACTTTTATTTTTATTTTATCATATATTTTTGTTATTTTTATGAGATGTATGATTTTGTACTGTTGTTTTTATGATCATTCAAACAATGTATTTAATTTAAAAACGTGCTTGCAGTATTTTTATACTGAACAATAATAATTAGTTAATTCTCTCACTATTTTTATTCAGTGCTTCAGATTCATTTTAACTGTAATACTGTAAAAATGTAATGTAAAACATACATTTTAAATATATTATAAAACAAAGATGTCATATAAGAGCTCATTAGAACACAGGACAGACCCTCTTCTTGCCACTGGTGTACCGACGGAGGCCCAGCTGCGGCAAACCGCTGGTGGCGTGCCACCCAAAAAACGCCAGCTGACCGACAGCATTTTTAGATTGGCCGGCTCTCCGATGGTGTGCCGACGGTGGTCCGACCATGTTAAGCCGCTGAATTTGTGCCGCCCAAAAAACGCTGGTGGACCGCCAGGTCATTGTTTGCTGGGACTAGAACTGCTACCGTTGTAAAATCATGAAAAAAAGAATAAAGGACCTCCGTAAAACAATGAAAGAAAGTTTTGGAAGCTTTTTTGTTGTTGCTGTTGCTTTATTTCTTTTGCCGATCACAATAGTGGTCAATATTAAGTTATCACAAGTTCATTGTGATGATAACAGCAGCTAGTTCTCCAAGTCTGCTCCTGTAGGAGTTTAGCTCCAAACCCAGTAGAACACACCTACACAAGCTAATCAGGTCTTCAGGATTACCTGAAGATTACACGCAGGTGTGCTTGATCAGTGTTGGAGATAAATGCTGCAGGACAGTGGCCCTTAAGAATCATAAACTGGTGAACATTTGAAAAACAACAGAAGCAAATGATCTGGCAGCGTGTCTTTTTATACATCAAATAATTCCAATTATTAATGAATAAATCTGTGTGGTCAAAATTCATAAAGAAGAATAATGTAGAAGTGAAGAGGATGAAACTGTTAATTACATGTATACATTATTAGAGCATGATTTCCCCCAAAAGACCTCAGCACACTGAAACAAATCAAGCAATGCAAGCCACATGCTGCTTTATACATACTGACGGCTTCAAAAACACGAGAGAAGGATCTGAAACTACTGCTGTCTTGAGACCGTTTACTAGCTGAAGAAAACCCTCATCCCCTGCAGCATGTGCAAATGATCATACGAACATCGCATGTATCATTGGCAAGGCCGGACGTTCATTGGCCTTAACACGAACAATGTTCCAAAAATATTTAATTTTCCATTTCTTTAAAAATAAATAAAACCTACACCATTTAAAAACAGCAGTAAACATCATCAATAAGGCAATAAATTGCATCAAGTAAACAATCTTGCTGCTGGATTGTTCACTCTGTGATGCTCCAGTGGGTTGATGTGCATGATCTCTACTTTTTCTTCCCTGAGCATCCTGACCCCAGTCTGATCATAATGTCTTTAGGAGCTTATGGATATGAACTATCCAATACAGTACCAGTGCATCCGCTCGGGCCTATAGAGAGTTTGTCAGCCTGAGCTGTAGCTGCTGGCCCTCCCTCGTGGGTCTTATGGGAGTGAACGTCCTTGCTCCTCAATTGGAGTGCGAGGTCAACTGAAAGTCCACTGCTGGTGATGGTCTTCTGGATTGCAGGGGCTCATTAATATCTTGTCTCCTTTCTTATGGAGGCACTTTCCAGAGGATGGATTCTTCAGCAGGTCCTCCTAAAATGAACATAGCATGAATAAGAGAGAAAAAAAATCAAATAAAACTAGTTACTCGTCTGGATGGATTTAAACTCATAGATTTAGGTGAAAAGTTGACTTGAAAATCTAACGTAAATATCTGGATACTGAATGCTGTATTTGGTTTTCTTACCCTTTGCTTAAAGACAGCATTATTTAATTATTCATTCTAATATTATAATATAAATAAACATACAGCACACTACAGTTGAAAAATTTGGGGACAGTAAGATTTGTAAAAGTGTTTGAAAGAAGTCTCTTATTCTCACCAAGGCTGTATGCATTGATCCCAAAATATAATAAACAGTTATACTGTGAAATTCAAACAATTAAAAAAAAAGAAATTCAGCAGCCATTACTCCAGTCTTCAGTGTAACTTGATCATTCAGAAATCATTATAATATGCGGATTTGGTGCTCAAGAAACGCTTCTTAATTCTTAAAATAGCTTAAATTTGTGGAAACATTTTCCATCTTTTTCATGATTCTCTGATGAACAGAAAAGTTCCAAAGAACAGCGTTTATTTATAACAGAAATATTAGTGTCTTTACGGTCACTTGATTAATTTAATGCGTCCCTACTGAATGAAATGTTTAATTTAAATACATAAAATCAAAACAGATTAATGAACTGAAAAACAAAAAAAACATTAAAATAAATAAAAAAACCTGACCATTCACTTTTGAGCAGTCGTTTACATTAATATACAACACTTCTAACATTCTTAAATACAACATATTTTTGGAGACATGACATCATTAGTGTTTGATCAAGTTCACCTGCTAAATAGTATTGCAACAGACAGTAAGTAAAAGGGGACAGACTTTACAAACTGATAACAAACGGAGACAGCAAAAATGAAGAAAGACCAGTTCTGTTCTGAGAGGACACTTACTTCTGTGAACACCCATTCTTGTTCCGGAGACAAACTGCTGCCTTTGCCCTTCAGCGTACAGAGCTCAATCTTCACTGGCTCTGGGTAAGGAGACGCGTACAGGCAGAGCTGTTTCCCTATGTTATGCCTCAGCTCCTTATGTGATGTATATTCAAAGTACTGAAAACAAACATGATCTGATCAACATCTGTTCTCTTTGGATCAAGAAGTAAACCATAGTCAAAATGCCTTTAAGAGCACCTCTCCTCTTAATATCAACGTGAATGAAAGTGATGGCACTATACCTGATTGCCGCCCATGTTGTGACATACATACATAATCACAGGCTTTCCCCCATTGTTACTTTCTCCAACATCCAGACATTGCTGTGATCCCCTATTCTTGAGCTACATACACACAAATAAAAATAATAAACGGTTAGTCCCAGACCGTATTAAAAATGGCTAATCGTCATAAATGTTGCACTTACAGCTCCAAACTTGACAGGGGTGAGATCAGGGACAAAGGCTTCTGGGTAGACATTGGTTAGGTACCAAGAAAAGTTCTTGCATTGTAAGGATTCTCTGAGTTTCAAACGGTCAGATATATCACCGTAGTTTTTCTACACAACCATACAGGAAGTAAAAGTCATGCAGTTAGTCATATGCTCTGTGCTTACACTTAGTGGATATACTATATATCCACAAACACAAGGTTAATGTTTTAATCCTTTGAAAGCGAAAGTAGTTCTTACATCTTCGGCCATTTTAGCTGCACTTTGGCTGCGTCGATAGTAAATCGTCTTGTAGTCGTCCATCCACACCTCAGCCAAGCGCACCTGGTTACGTGTAATGACCTCTGTACCTTTGGGAAAGGTGTGAGGACTCTTGGTGCGGAACACATGACCCACGACAGAGCAGGGGATTATCTCCAACTGTCCGCCACACTGCCACACCTGACAGCACAAAACATCCACATTTTAACAGATCTCATTATTATGGCTGCAGGTGAATTCTGAAAGCATTAGAACTGACCCTGAAAGACATCTCAACGTTTTCTCCGCCCCATATCTCCATTTTGTCATCGTAGGTCCCAATTTTCTCAAAATAGGCCTTAGATATAGAAAACAAACCACCAGCAAATGTTGGAGTCCTGAAAGAAAGAACAGGACAAATACAATCAGCAGGATTTGTAGCCAGAGAGCCGGTGTCAGATCCTATTACTTTTCAACTGGGAAAAAAAAAAAACACTGGTATGCAGAAAAAAAAAGTTATTAAATGCATTGGTTATTTAATATTTAGTTGTTCATTTTAGGAAAGTTAGTTCTACTTTTTTTATTTAGCCATCAATGTCACACTTCAGCTGGAATTTGCAGTTTGCTCTTTATCTTAATATATTTTTCCAACATAAAACTAACAAAGAGGGAAATATTTTCTTTTTTAAAACAGAGGCTATGCAAAAAGTTAATACAAATGATGTAGAAATATACGGTGCAGATTTTAAGGTCAACAAAGAAGATTTACAACACAACTATTGGAACTATAATCTATTATAACCTAAGTGGCTATAACACTTGTTCATAATATTATAAATCATCTTACATTATAAGTTATAACCACAAACAGGCAAGCATAATTGCCGTTATGATTATTAAAAAGCATTATGCATTCATAATAATGCATTAAGTGATATATAAACCCTTAAATGATCCGAGATGACCGAACACCTGAGAAAAGATAATGCCAACCCCTCAGAGGACTTCAGAGGATGCCAAAGCTCAGACAACATACAGAATTACCAAATTTTGCCATAAGTCAAACATATTAAGGTTCTGCAATATATAAATATATTGTGGAAACTTAAATTCCTGTAGAGTTGCTTTGCAACGATTTGTATCATTAAAAGCGCTATACAAATAAATTTGAATTGAATTATGAAAACAGACTGTATATACAAACAATGTAGCGACATAAGATGTGTATGTGACATCATGCATCTTAAATGTGCAATTCTGCTGCACTTGTTAAAGATGGCCACCCACAGTATGCAAAAAGGTTATGAATTATGTACTTTATGATAGTATAGGCCGTTTAATTTGCCGAGGACACATGTAGCCTAATCGTAGTAATCTCTTGTAAGACATGGCCATAGTAAACGCAGAGAAAGTGGTTCATTTGATACTCTGTGAAACTTGATACAACCAGCCAAGTCATTTCATTCATAAAAATCGGATTGACAGAAAGTGACTGATGATGAATGAACAGGGTTTTAAAAATTCCAAGCATTTCATTAACACACCACACTGTGTAATTCAAAGCAACAAATTACAGTGAATGTCCAGCAGTGTTACATTCATGTTCAGATGCAGCAGAATACTTATATCAGACAGAACCAATGGAAATCACACATCTCGTAACTTTGCAATACATGGTTCTCTGGAATTGCGATTGATCAATATTTCCATTTAAGTTTTTGGCAAGTAACAAGGAAACAAACAGAATAATGGCCAAGTTATTATCACAAAAAACCCTGAGAGTAATACGAGACCCCATCCGATCACCCTGTCAAGATTTATTTTGGGTGAGTAAAAGACAGAATTTTCATTTTTGGGAAACTGATGAAAAAGCAAATACACCCGTCTTGGGAAAGATAATTATTTGTGTGTCAATCAAAACAACATGAACACCTAAAATCGTATTAGACCCAGGTTAAAAATGTAAATAAAACATGCATGACTTACTTTACTGGGTATGTCTCATCTTTGCGTTTAGCGTTCTCGTAATCTGGAATGGCCTCCCAGCCGAATGTGAGACTCCAGTCAAAGTTGCCTCTGTTATGGGCACGGGCAGATGCCACAGGCTTGTGGAACTGGAAAGTGTTTAAATCAATGGTTGTGATTTCAGGGCTCACCACGGCAGTGGGCTCCTCAACAATACGAGCAAGGAGAGGCTCGAGCCAGCCATGGAAACACTCACCTGTAACAACAAAAACAAGACAAAAGAGGGTTCATAAATACGCTACTCAAACACATGTGCTAAGATGACATGACATGTCACATATTTCAACCCTTTCATCGTATACAAGGCATCAGAAAACACTACGCAGGTGTAAATTGCTAGGCTTCAATCCCGCCTACAGTGGCTCAAAGCGAACCAGATAAGCATCACATACTAGCCCTTTGTCACAGCACATAACTTTGCAAATGACATGAGTGCCAGAAGAAAAAAAATCATGGGAGTAACCACTTTAAGCTCATGCCTGTGTACCTGAAGAGCAGGTTCCTGAAAAACTACTTTCCATCCAGTCGCAAAAAAATAAGACTAATGGATGTTAATGACGTGATCACAGAAACTGGTCTGCTGTGTGAGACAATGGAGTTGGGCTGGGCAAGTCATGAAGAGTGATGACATACGTACAGTGAGCATCTAGGAAGGTGAGGATTTCTCCCTGAGCTTTGCTGGCTCCGAGAAGCCTCGCGGTGATGAGGCCCTTCCTCTCCAGCTGCCGCACTACCTTCACGATCTTCAGTGACTTCACATACTCATCCAACTTCTCATGGAGGTGTTCTGCAAGAACATACAAGAGCAAATGTACAAGACAGACATTAGTGTAATCTTGTTTTTTGTTTCTTCTGTATTGTAAACTACCAATAATAACAACAATACCTGGTTTGAGATTTTTTTTTTTCAGCAAGGGTACATTAAATTGATCAATTGACAGTAAATATATTTATGTTTCAAATAAATGCTGCTTGTATAATTTTTCAAATAATCCAGTTTGTTGAGCACCAAATCAGCATATTTGAATGATTTCTGAAGTAATGGCTGCTGAACATTCAGCTTTGCAATCACAAATTAATTTGATTTTAAAATTTAAAGATATTTAAAACATACAAAAACTAAACTGGTTATTTAATATAATAGTATTTCACTATATTACTGGTTTACTGTATTTTTGATGAATACTTCATGAGGATAAATGACTTACAACCCCAAATTTTTCAACTGTAGAACAAAAGACACTGTCAATTGTCAAGTGTTCAATGTGGCATTTTTCAATGTCTAAAAATAGATTCAGAGCATGTTGCTTCCTGTGGTGAGACTTCAAACGAACTGATACACTTCCTTTATCTCATCACTCACAGCACTAATAAAGTACCTAAAACCAGTGAAGAGATTAATGAGAACAATTGAACAAATGAAAAGTTCTTACTTGCAGATTAATAATACAAATTAGTATTTCATTGCCAGTAAATTTATATTAATACTTTCTCTAAAATGCAATATGACTTCCTTTATGTTCCCTCAGACATATTTTTTGGCATCGTTAACATGATCTTTCTACTGTGTGTGTGTGACATTTTTCATTCACCTGAAGATGCACTCATACAAGTAACATTCCATTAAATAAAACGGTTTGCCACTAAGCCAAGAATATAGACATCAATTCTACAGGTAGTTAATTTTTAGAGCATGAACTGATAAGGCCGGGCCCACCTGCCACGCTGGCGTCATCCACCAGTATGATTTCTTTGAGGAAGGCCGCCGGGGAGGTGTGCAGCACACTGTACACGGTGCGGAGAAGTGTTGACCATGCCTCGTTATGAAACACAATGATAACACTCGTGGTGGGGAGTGGAGAACATCTGCGAAACCGTCGCTCAACACACCTATAAAGGACACATGAAAAAAAATGTATATGCGCGTGTACTATATATACACACACGTAAATATATAAATGCATATTTACGAAACATACATGTGTGAGTATGTATAGTTTTAGTTTATGTCTATAAAATTTTTATTTCAGTTTTTTGGCATTTTAGGTATATCATGTTAAACTAAATGTAAATGAGAAATGTCATCTTGCCTTCCAGCATAAATAAATGCTTATTTTTAGTTAACTATAATAACCCTGACAAACATACACGCCTCAAAAAGTCAAAAGGTAATATTCTAAAACATAATTCCCAAAATACACGTTTAAACATTGTAATTATCAGTATTATAAATATGAGGACGTATGCAAATTGCTCATGGCCTGTTACTTAACAGAGTTTAAATATAATAAGATTCAAAGGGAAACATCACACGTCAACCTATTGTTCAGTGATGCAACAGGTGAATGTGTGATTAGAAACTGCCAAAGCAGCAAAACAGTAAAGACTCTAATCTACAATGAGTGTTTGGGCAGCGTTTATATGGCTTTAGCCCCAGCCCTTAAATCAACAGATAAATCTGCACTCTTATGTTTCTGTGTAAACGGATCAAATGAGTCAACGTAAATTAAAAGGCATCTAAAATGCCAGCAAACATAACACATAATGAGTGCTGCCTTACTTTAACCTATGAAGGGAATCATTATTATGGGGGATTGGTTGCTGAATTGAATGAATTGTTTGTATTCCACATTTTCTCATGGCACCAAACAATGTGCCCATTCTTACTCGGGTGGACGAGTGTCATCTCCAAGACTGCGGTGCAAGGAGATTCGGTCGCTGGCAAACTGGTTAAAGCAGTGCCTGGTCATGCCCTCCTGCTTTTCCTTCTCCTCCTCCGCAGTCATGCTGGCTTTCTGGAAGGGTGCGCCATTGGCTCCCGGTGCTTGAGGGTCCTGAGGAGGTCTCTCAATCCACGGTTTGAGATCTGCCTCAGTGTAGAAACCCGGGGGGCAGTTTCGGTCCGGGGTGGGCACCACTCCCACCGATGGGGGCTGTGGGGCTCCGATCTGGAAGGCGAAGTTATTGACAGCCCCGCGGACCATCTCGAATACCTTCTCCTTTTTGTTAGAGAGATCTTTCAGCCAGGGGTCCTGAAGAGAACCGCTGCCAACGTCCCTCTGGAGCACCACCAGAATGACCATAAAAAGTGTGCCACCCAGAACAGTAAGTTTCAGGGGGGAGAAACGTCGTCTCAGACGCATTCTGTTGGCCAATCTCGATCACCAAACTGTGAAAACAGACCACAATGATCACTTATGAAGGAAAATGATAGTTTATGTACACAAACTCCACAACAATGCAAACCATTCCCCACTCTTAATTAACAAAGAAAGTCTGCACTGTGGACTCTCAGACTGATCACAGCAACAGAGCAAACAAACCTCACCTGACAACAAACACCCTCTGCACCTGATCCTTCCTTCGCCCTGCTGGATCCACGTGGCAGCAGGTGGCTCACCACACACTCCCACTACACTTAATGGGTGGCGTTGGAAGCTTTGCATAAATGCACTTCAAAACTGTGACACGTCGCCTGTGATCTGACTAACTGAAACGGGATCTCACCATCTGCTTGGTATGAGTTTAATGGTCATCTTGAGGACTGGCGCATTTAAAGCACTATTATTCTTGCATTTCAACCTCAAGTAATTACTTTCAAAATAGGAAATGTCAGTACAGTGGAACTTATGGTGTTAAATGAATCAGTAACCTCAGTGCCCATGGAACCAGTCTATTTAAAAACATCTACATCACAAATCCCAAGACGGGTGATGGCCAACAGAGACAGTCAGGCCGACTTCTGCTATTCTTCTGTGTAGGTGTTCAGACTTACCCAACCATTCAAACTAAAACTAGTTCTCCTGCATCAATACCGAGTCAGCTGAATGATTGTGAGCTCAAATGGACATTATTATTACAACCACAAGTTATGAAGTAACATATTGGTTAAACTGCATTTTTTCCTTACTGAATAATGTGTGTGTTTCGCAAATTTCGCAAACCCCAAACACTTCCTTAAAGTTAACCAAAAATTAATGCCACGCAACATGACAACTAAGCGAAACTAATCTGAATAGATAAGGAAGTGAGCGAAGAATAGATGATGGTTAAAATATTTACAGTATAACACAAATTTTAACCTTTCACAGCCTTCTGGGAGCTTTATTTTCGAATAAATGAGGATGATGAACGACAAAGGAGCTTTAGTGTTAGAAAAGGGTAACTTCTACTATTAAAAATAAAGATGAAACCGGCTCATGTCAAGGAGGAAAGGAAGATATGCGCCGAGGTTATTTTTTGTTGGCAAAAGACATGACGCGAAACACGTCGAAACAAATAAAGGACTCATTTAATTAAATCTTCAAAACTTACCTGTAATAATTTCAGTCAATCTTGCGCTTCTCCCAGAGGCAGATTATACAGATAGATACGCGGTTCCTCGTCTAACGCGGCACCGTTTGTTTGAGCTGCGAGTCGATGGGCGGATATTATTACTCTGTAACTTCGCGTTTTACAGATATTTGGTTCACTAAGCGCGCGATGGTTTCACGCGACCAGCAGCGCTGGCCTCCCGGCTTCCCTTTGAACGCAACAGGTGCCATTCGTTCAAATGATTGAAAGTCGTCTGGGTCCTAAAGCCGGATCTGCCTTCTAGTGATGATAGGGATTTTGATTCATCTCAGTGATTCGAATCTGTTGAGTGTGTTCGTGTTCACCAAAAAGATTCATTCACGGATACTTGAGGTGTACATCACAGCAGGTAGCGACTTGTCTTTTTGTGAGTCACTGAATGATTCATCCACCGATTCGTTCAAAACAAAGAGTCGTTTTGCGTGTCCAAATCTGCTAAAATAGTTTCAGCATCACAAGCATCTCCTCGCAGGTAAAAAGCAAACACGCTTCTAAGGGGAGATTCAGTGAACCTAAATGGTTCAGTCCATGGAAGTGAAAGAGAATGATTCACTTTAAAGATTCATTCAAAAATAGAATAAATGTGGGATAACAGATGTTTTCAGCCAAGTGTAAATTATGCTAAACGTAGGGAGATTTCAGTGTTGCTTTGCGCTTGTCTAAAATTGGATAACGTTGATTACTTAATTAAGGCTCAGGAAAGGATGTGGTAAGTTAACAAACTATACCTCAACGTATATGAATTATTAACTGGGATGCAATTAAATTCAATGCCTCTTGAGTCGCGTACGTGAAACCGAATACAGATTTATTCAGACATTTGAGAAAGGCAGGCCAAGAGGAAATGGGGTCGGTACTTCTGTTGGGAGAGTCGTGATTACAAACTATCGACTGACATGAGACTGCCGCTACTTGAAGAAAAGACACCAAGCTGAGCATGAACAAAGAGAAGAGTCCATTAACACAACAATCACTAGAGCCACTCACACCCAACAATGGCCTGTCTGTCTACCTGATAGCTTCGTTTTGAGGTATTAAATTCTCTTGATGTACAGTGTAAAGGTTGTATAAAGTATAAAGTAACAAATGGCACACTCCAAATGATGTACACTATATTCATTATTTCACGTTTTACCTGTTATGTTCAATAAAATATCTAACATAAAATGAACCCAGCACAAAAAAAAATTAATCCAAAAAACAATCTTTTGTATTCATATTTAATTCATAAATAATTTTCCATATGTAGGTTACGTGTAACCAAGTGACAGATTTTTCACTTTTACAGTTATGAATTAATGGTAAAAATTAACAAAAAATTTAGCTTGGCCCTCCTGAGGTTGACAATCAACTAAGGAAGGTTATGCTTTGCTTTCACTGCCCACTTGTTAAGAAAAATATTTTAGGTTCAATTTTATACCATGTTTGTGGAAAGTGCCTAATATTTTAACTTTTTGTCCAACTTATACTGACTGTGGCCTGTATGTAAGAAATCAATGACAAATTGCACAAACTAGTGTTGTTTGGATACAAATACATTGTTTAAATAAAACACCCAGTTTACTGACTTGCCACCTTTTAATGAAAAAGGTCCTGAAAGGTTCATGTACCACAAACATATTTAAACTAAAAACCATATGTGCTTTTATGTCTATGACAAAGAGAGGATGTTAAACATACATGTACATTCATATTGGGAAATTCATGTTAAGGACGGTGAAGGATGTTTCTTGCAACACAATCAAGATGCATATATACAGTGGGAATGGTAAATTCCAGAATATGACAAAAATACTCTGCAGCAGCGCTAATCTATGTGTTTGACTGGTAATTGCATAATTTTTTTTAAAATTTTGACAAATGTGCAAGCATGACTAAGTGCTCATGAGGAAATGTTGAAATGGACTTTGCAGTCCAGCCACTTTTGTCAGCAACCGCTAAGCCCAACGGGCCTCTGTCAGCACATTTACACTTATTTACAAGGGTCTTAAGAAGACTATACTGTTGCTGACCATACTGTGCTGGAATTATATGAGGTCTTGGTTATATTTGGGTTCATTTTTTCACTGATTTATACATTAATGAATTAAGAGCTGAAATTTGTGTAACACTCAAATGAGAAGGAAATTACATCAGTTAACAGTTGAAGACATAAATGCTAAGAATTTAATCTAATTAGCACTTAATCTGGCAAAAAAGCTATTTGAAATTCATTTTATAAACCTCACAGTGTGCTATTATGCCCTTTTAAAGATAACAGACACATTTACACACCGTCCACACACGAACAAATGACCCAGGAAAATGTGTCCAGTACCATTCTCATCCTTCATTTACCTCATTTGTACACAAACACTAAAAGGGAAAAACATGTTGATCACTCATGAATCATACAAATCATACAAAAAGTCACTGTTTCTAAGGCCTTCGATGAAGACAGATGTTTTTTGCTTTAGTGTTTATAATAGAATACAATGTGGTAGAGAGTGACAAGAGGCCAGAAAAATGAACAACACTTGTTCGGACATTTCAAACAGTTTACCAGGCGTGTGTAGTGTTCCTATATCAAATACTTCGCTCTTTGGTCAGTTTCTTCTTGATGTTTGCATATATAATCATTTTTTATTTACATGGTTTAAAACCTGTCAAAATAAATAAAGAATTCAAATTTTGGTATGGAAGAAGTCTTTCCTACAAAATAAAAAATAAAACCAAATTTTCTTCAAAGTCTTCTCCATCTAAGGCAACAGTTCTTCACTAAATCTTTCAGGTAGAGCGTACCTCATTATTCCCAATAGGTGCATATATAACATATAAATACCACACATGCCCACTAATGCTTGTGAGCTAGAGAACTTGAGTGAGTGGTTATATTTGGATCTGCTCAAATCACATTCAGAGCCTTTTGTTGTCCTTCCTTCATTTCAGTGCATTGAGAGGCATTTGGTCAATGTTAACTGCAGACAGGACCACTGTTGAGGAAGTAAGTGGTCATATCTCCTTTCCCCTTCACTTTCACCAGTCCACGGCACACCAGCTGGTAGCCCTTACTTTCTAGTACGTGGTACAAGTCAGTAGTCACCTATAGGAATAAAGAAAAACATCATAAACATTACACACTGAATTCTAATTAGCCAAAAACTAAAGATGTGTTGTGCAATTTTTTTTTAAACAACCACAGAATCAGTGTTTACACTTTTCATGGAAATCAACTAACAAAATTATTGTTAATTCTACACATTTAACTGGAGAATGAAGCATTTAGAAATGTAAGTTGAGCACAAAAAAAGTTCCTGCAAACTGCAATTGCAGTAACATGAATAAAGAGGGCAGCACCATCTTTATATATACAATGTTGCACAAAGTAATTGATGAATAGTGTTGCACTTTTCAAGAAGGAAATTGATGGGGGATTCAAAGCTGTGCTTTACCAAAAATACTCTTGTATAAGTGAAGAGTTTATTATTTTGTGGTTACCTGAATATGATCAGGAACACCTGTGCTGTCCATGCGACTGGCCACATTCACTGTGTTACCCCATATGTCATACTGAGGCTTTCTGGCTCCAATCACACCAGCAACCACTGGCCCAATGTTCAAACCTGTAGTGAAAATACATTTGTCACTGTCATTTTGCTCTAACAAACTCCCGAGCCTCTGAGTCTGCAAGCCAATTCATAAACACCGTCTTTGCTCTTTCTACGTTAACTATATCAGGCAAAGTGTCACGGTGAAGACCTACTTACCTATCTTCATCTGAAAGTTGTTGAATGAGTGTTCGTTGATGTACTTCATCTGTTCTCGTAGCCTCATGGCATAGTCAGCAAGAGCTAGAATGTGTGTGCGGCCCTCTTTGTCGTACGTCGAGTCGTTCAATCCAGATGCTGCCATGTAAGTACTACCAATAGTTTTGATCTTCTCCAACTGCTTATATTTCTCTTCAGAAATGATCTAATAACAGTAAAGAACATACGATTTGTTAAAGCAATTTTTTACCTCTTTTGGTGGCAGCCATGTTTTATTTGATTTGTCTTGGTAACCTCCAAACACATTTGTAATCATGGAGTAAATTAATCATGCATGACGATTACTGTAATTTATACAGTGGCATTGGTAACCAAAAACATTTGCTTTAACATGGAAATTTTGTCTCCACACCAGTAGGTGTCAGTATAAAGCCAAAGACTACTGTAAAATCAAATAGTCTTCTGAAATTCTGACATCACAAAATGATACTTCAAGTGACACAACGTTCTTACCTCATCAAAGTCAGCGATGATCTCATTGAGCAGTCTCAGGCACTCCACACCCTCATTGTTGGCCTCCAGTTCAGTGTAAAACTCTGAGAAGTTGCTTATGGAGGCAAACATAACGGCCACACATTCACATGACTGATAGTAGAGCTCATCGTTTCGATGTTCTCGCGTGAGGAAGTGGGCAGCCACATCTTTGGGCAGGATGTTGTGAAGGAGACGACGGTTGTAGGCCTGCAGCTCCTCCATCTCTTCTTTCTCTTCAGTGGCCTGGTGAAGAATGACAGCGAGTAAGTCATCGACGAAGCTGGGATCCAACTGGAAATTTATTTTTGCTAAGTGATCGATTCAGAGACGGACTACACACCTGTAGCTTCCACAGGAAGTCAAGACGTGCGGTGGACTCGACCTGCTGTGCGTGCAGATAGAGAGCCAGTACAAATACAGTGAGGATGACTGGAATCGACACCCTCAGAGACACTTTAGTCACCGTTTCCTGGCTACGTGGGAAAACAACAACAACATACAGATTGGAGTTTGTCAGAGACTGAGCAAAAAACGTAACGAGTAGTAGAGTAAAGTTTCTGTTTAGTAGCTCATACTGCAGTAATCTATCTCGTGAATCTCACAACTCTCATATATTTGCATATATACAGTAAATAGTTTTTGAAATATATTGACAATTGAAAATAGGAGACAAATACACACTACATGCTAACACTGGAATCTAATTTGCGCTCATATGCTAAAGTTCCCTTTGCCTTTGAACCATCTCTCTTACAATCACAGTACAAAATAAAGCATGGCATGAACTCACCAATAATTTGTTTCATTGAAAGAATACCTGCATAAAAACATATTTCCATTAGTGACCAACATGACCCACTAAAAATAAATGCCCAGAAAAATATGGGTCATTCACATTAAAAGGTTACGTGTACCACATTTGTGTCCTCACATAAACATTATTTCATTTAATATATTTAAATCTGTTGACAGAGAAATTTAAAAGAAATCTTATTTTAAATGCTATTACATTTTATAATAAGTAACTTCAGTCCAATTTGGATTTACCCATTCATCACCATTACATTTGAATGTTTTAATGGGAAAATTCTACATAAACTTTTAAAACATTTAACTAAAATGGTATCTAACAATAAAATATCTTGCTTTAACTCAAACATTTTTTGGTCTTTAAATTTCTAATAAAACGACTAAAAGATTCAAACAGTGGAAATGGATAAAATGTAGTATTTTTTAAATTTATTTTTTATATGACTACACATATAACGGCTTTGTCAAGATAATCTCTTATGGTGATAAAAAACATAATGCTGTGAATAATGTGTTACAACCACTGGCCATTTTAGCAGTTCTTAAACCCCCAAAAAAGGCACAAAATATGTTTTGACACAGAACTGTCTTGGATTATAATATTTTTTCTATTATAAATGTTTAACTCGAAATCAAAACCAATGCCACAGCAAAAAAAATTATATGCTACAGAATACACTCCATTATTTAGAGAGTTAAATATTAATATAAATATTAATTCATAAAGATTTAAAAAGCCCCCCCCCCAAGTAAACTTAAAAAAAGAATGAAGAAATAAATCAAAAGCAGTCGGTAACACTTTAGAATAGGGAACACTTATTCACTATTAACTACAACTTTTCCCTCATTAAATTCCTAATTTGTTGCTTATTAATAGTTAGTTAGGTAGTTGTTAAGTTTAGGTATTGGGTAGGATTAGGGATGTAGAATAAGGTCATGTAGAATAAGGCAATAATATGTTCTTAATTACTACTAATAAATGGCTAATATTCTAGTTATATGCATGCTAATAAGCAACGAGTTAAGAGACCCTAAAATAAAGTGTTACCAAGCAGTCAGTAGTTCTCTTTTTGTTGTCAATACCGTTTAATTTTATTAGACACATTTTATTAATATGTATATATGCAACTGAGTCTGTACTCTGCATTGATGATGCTGTAGTTTTTTAGTCATTTTAGTATTGACCTAATGCCATTGACTTACAAGATGACTTTTACATATCCATTCTATATGTTTGCAGAGAATAACACTCACATTGCATTGGCGGTGACCAGCAGGTCGGCGTTGTCTAGCAGCGTGACCAGAGGCCACTCCACTAGCAGCAGGAAGCAGACCTGGATGACGAGCATGAGGACCAGCTTGCCTATACTGCTGATGTGCAGGAACACTGAGCAGCACAGCAGAGTCAGCAACACACTGTATGTGAAATACTAGAAGCACAGGAACAACACCATCATAAGAACAGGGGTCAAATCATAAAAGTTTCATTGAGTTTTTGGATAAGTTTGATGCAGTAGGGAGACATACGAGCATATATATATATGCACAGTGCACACCTCATACATGTACAGATGGTCACACACTCACCTCGGGTAAAGGACATGCTGAAGGCTGCCCGGGACAGAAGAAGGGGTCCTCTACTAGTCCAGTCAGATTATATAACCGACACAGCGTGACCGAATCAGAAATATTCAACTGTCCAGCCACACATTTTAGCAGATCCTCCCGGTCACAGGTAAACTGACAGAGAAATTTTTAAATGTAGAAGTGCAAAACAATAGAAAAGGTGCACATTATGGGTTTACTTAAAGGGGTCATGAAGAGTAGGAACTTGGTCCTTTGTTCACTTCATTTTACCGTGGATTCGTTTACAAACAAGGCACAATTCGACGTGGGTTTTTTAGAAAGATTGAAACTAAAAGACGCTGATGTGCCAACTATATTGGATCCAGCAGTAATGTCGCAACACACAAGTGTGAGTAACTGGTGTTATTACTTGGTCACTATTGCTTTGTCTCTCGTTTGATATGTATTGAGTTACTTGTGCATTTTTGACCTAAATCACAGCAGATGTAGGCTGTCAAACATACACAACTGTTAGCCAATCATAGCAGTGGGCGTTTACTTCCGAGTCTACAATCCGCCACGCTTATTCAAACAGCGTTCTGATGAGGGGATTAAAAACAGGACAGAAATATAGATTACTTCCAAATGATGATGTTTTTTGATGTAAAAATCTTGATAACATAAGTGGACCTCAGAGAACAGTGCAAAATAAAAAACAAAGGCAGGTCATGACCCCTTTAAACATTAAATTAAAAACAAGTGTTCAAGCAAGGAATCGGGGGGGGGGGGGGGGGGGGGGGTAGCCATTACATTTATTTTCATTCATTTTATGCAAATTTGAGTCAATTGAACATTTAATCAATTTAAAAATTTTAATAATCCTACAAATATTTATTCAGGCTATTATTTTTTTCTTGTATGGTTTAAAAAACAAAAAATTCTGATATATATATATATATATATATATATATATATATATATATTTAAAATGAAGAGTATATTAAATGTATTTATTTCAATTCACTGCTCATTTTAAATCTGGAAGAATGATGTCATCTCCACTTGTTTAAATAAATAAATAAACCAAAATTAATCAAAGTGACACTGAATTGAGTTTGAAAGTCCAGCTCACCTTTGGAAATTACTGCTCATGCTAGTGTAGAATTACACTGACAAACAGTGAAAAAATTAATTTTTAGCCAGCAACAGACTCATATCAAATTCCTACCATATTAACAAAGGCAGAGATGAAAAGAAGCAGAATTGTAAAGACTCCGACGAGCGTGCTGTTGACACGGGACTGAACAATCCTCTTTGACACTGTCTGCAAGGTAACCGGGAAAAGCTGAAGGAGAGACACAAATTGTGCATAAATCAGAAAATCATTGATTGCACGTGAGCTTCATTTCAAAATGTCGTCTAGATTTCAGATGCATAAATGTTAAGGATCGAGGGAGGTAGTAACTGACCTTAACGCAGGAGTAAATGGCACATATAAAGAGGACATGGGCGAGAATAATAAAGATGCTGATGACCATGCCCAGCATTAACGGTGTACTGCAAGACAAAATACATGACACCAATTCAATATATAATATAAGAAATATATATATCTTAACATAAATTCAAATTCATTATTACAGTATAAAGAATACTTCATCACTCACTGTGGAAATATGATGATTTGTATAAAAACAATAAAGCAGAAGACGACGAGTGTACAGGCCACATAACCACCAAAACGATCATCCACCTTTTTTGAATACTAAAAGCACAAATATTTGTTACTGTTAGCAGTTCAGACATTTTTTTTTCAGTACTCAGAGTTTATAAATGTTATGTCAGTGCTGTTCAGTGTTAAACACATTTTACAAGCAGTCTACGGACCTTTTTCTCCAGAAAAGGTGTTTGGAATGTGAGCAGGAACTTCTTGACGTGGTCTTTCCGCAGCTGGTCAATGCTTCGAGCATCGATGGCACGTCCTAAAAACTCATCGACCTCGTCCTCTGGGTTCAGGGCCTCTTGGGCACAGCGGCTGGTGAGAGCAAAAAAGTTACATTACTGTAAATCATTAATGTACTGCATAAAAAAAGTGATGGCATAAAATGTTTCTTTTGGTATTAAGAATATATATAGAATTTCTATCCTTATAACAAGCTACTATTTTTGATCCATTATGAAAAAATAAGCATTAGTGGTGGCCAAACTTGCTTGAAACCTAATCTAGACCATACATTTTATGTTGGCTCTATTCTAAAGTGACTCGCAGATTGTGAAAATAGCCTGTGAAATTAACTCATAAGCCTCTTCAGAGCCAGAGAGAATGGATTTGTGTCCTAATAAAAGCAGAACTCACTTATCTTTGCTGGAGGCTTCACCTATGCCCTGAAAACAGACAGGTAGATTTGTTACAGTGAGCAGTAAAAACACAGCAGAAGTAGAAAAACACATTTTGGGTTTCATCTCAGACAGCTCCAAAGCCAACCCCACAGAGCCACTGCTGCTTTAATTAACACTCAGGGACTTCAAATTACATTCAGCGCGAGAGAGTGAGCACTTGACAGAGTCAAGGAATGGGTCTTACACTGCAAATAATTATGTTCTTCCTTTACAGAAAAATGTCTAAACATTCTAAAAATCACAATAAATTTACTTGAAAACAAATCTGTCTATTAATATAGTATATATATACACAGTGCCCTCCAAAAGTACTGGAACAGTAAAGACAAAATTGCTCTGTTGGCTGTGGAGTCAAGAGATTTACAAATATGATTAAAAGATGAATATGAGACAAAACTACAGAATGTCACATTTTATTATTGGGTGATTCAACACAGATGTTTTACCAGCTAAGAAGTTCAGCACTTTTAGAGTTTCATCCCTCTATCTGATGTGAGCATAAGTATTGGAACAGTTGCCTCACAGGTCTTTCTAAGTGATCAGATGTGTCCTGTTACATTAATTCTTCAGATATTAAAAGCAGGGAATGTGTCGTATCAGTTATATCCATTACTTCTGTATTCT
Organism: Barbus barbus; assembly: GCF_936440315.1. Classification (NCBI taxonomy): domain Eukaryota; kingdom Metazoa; phylum Chordata; class Actinopteri; order Cypriniformes; family Cyprinidae; genus Barbus; species Barbus barbus. The sequence goes on from NC_136718.1 coordinate 15,827,156, forward strand.
GAATCTTGCATTCGATGATGACACACACAGACCAGGAAAACGAAGGAGCCGACTTTGAGAGAAAAGAAAGCAATTTGGATGCTAAAAGAAAAGAGGAAGTCAGTTAGAGCTCTAGCAAAAACAAAGGACATTGAGAAATCAAGAGTTTGGAAACCAACAACGACCTGATCAGCTGAGAAAACAACAGTAGTTGATAACAGACAAATCTTAAAAGCTGTGAAAATGAACCCTAAAAGACGTGTCTGTAAAATCACCAACAACTTCCAGAAAGCTGGGGTGATGCTCTGACAATCTACTGTCCTCAGGTGACTTTGACACAGAATTACAGATGCTGCACAGCAAGATGCAAACCTCTGACCAGCACCAAAAATAGAAAGGCATGATTAGAGTTTGCAAAAAAGCACAAAGGTGAGCCAGAAGAGTTTTGAAACTGTGGGGCCGATGAGACAAAGATTAACCTTCATCTAAGTGATAGGAAAGCAAAAATGTGGAGGAAAAAGGTAACTGCAAATGATCCCAAGCATACAGCCTCATCTGTAAAGCATGGTGGAGGTGGTGTCGTGGCATGGGAATGCATGGCTGTCTCTGGAACAGGCCATCAGCTTTACTGATGATTTAATGCATGATGACAGTAGCAAAATGAATTTGGAAGGGTACAAAACCATCTTGCCTACCAATATTCAAGAAAATGCCACCAGATTCATAGGGAAGTGCTTCATATTGCATCAGGACAATGACCCAAAACGCCCTGCCAGTTCAGTCAAGGAATTTATAAGGGCAAAGAAATGGAAAGTCTTAGATTGCCCAAATCAATCTCCAGATTTAAATCCGACTGAACATGAATTTCACCAGCTGAAGAGGAGAGTAAAGGCAGAAACTCCCCAAAACAAGCAACAATTGGAATTGGCTGCATTAAAGGCTGAGAAAATTATTTCAAAGGATGAGACCAAGAGTCTGGTGATGTCTATGGGTCACAGACTCACTGCTGTGATTGTGCGCAAGGGATCTGCAACTAAATAATAGCTTTTAATCTTTTATATCTGCCTTATGTTCAACTGTCCCGATACTTATGCTCACATCAATGAGTGGGATGAACTCTAAAAGTGCTGTTCTTTTTATTTGATAAAACATGTATGTGTTGAAACGGCTAATAATAAAATGTGACATTCTGTAGTTTTGTCTCATATTCATCTTTTAATCATATTTGCAAATGTCTTGACTCCACAGCCAACAGAGCAATTTTGTCTTTACTGTGTGTGTGTGTGTGTATATATATATATATATATATATATATATATATATATATATATATATATATTAGTGAAGTGAAGTGACATTCAGCCAAGTATGGTGACCCATACTCGGAATTCGTGCTCTGCATTTAACCCATCCAAAGTGCACACACACAGCAGTGAACACACACACCGTGAACATACACCCGGAGCAGTGGGCAGCCATTTTATGCTGCAGCGCCCGGGGAGCAGTTGGGGGTTCGGTGCCTTGCTCAAGGGCACCTCAGTCGTGGTATTGAGGGTGGAGAGAGCGCTGGACATTCACTCCCCCCACCTACAATTCCTGCCGGCCGGAGACTCGAACCCGCAACCTTTGGATCACGAGTCCAACTCTCTAACCATTAGGCCATGCCTTCCCCAGTGTATATATATGTATGTATATATGTATATATATGTATATATATATATATATATAAATGTTTAATTAACAGTATATTTGGGACTGTTTTCCTCAATACAAAACAAAATGTTGCATTAATCAGTTTAAGGATTTTTATGTATTTTTATACAAAAGTACTGATTATAAACTACATAAATTTACTTGCAAAGCAAAACTAAGATAATACATTGTATTTTAGTTTATAGTATACTTCCAATATGTTATACATAAACACACACATAAAATGTTTTTAATTTATAATGTAACATTATTTTACAAATTATTTTAAAGCATATAAATCGAAAGGTGTTTTGATCTAATAAAGTTTTATCCTAAAATGTTTTTTAACAAACCATAATATGAAAAACATAATTTAACATATTTTGTATTTTGTATATTTAAAAAAAATATCAATTTAAATCATTTTTTAATTTAAGGTTTAATCACCCTATTTTTAACCAAATCTTATTAATTCATACAACTTTAATTTTTTAAAAAGATGTTTTTACACAAAATGATAAAAAAAAAAAAAAAAATTGTATGAACAAGCACAGAATTTCTAACACACAGTATAAAACTACTGGAAAACCAATTAATTCTCTACAAATAAACTTGTATTTGAAATAATAATTTTGTCCATATTGTGCACTTGTTCTTTTCCTATTAAAACCGTCTGACCCAATATTTATGTGTCACACTATTATTGTCCTTGCTTTTTTTTGTGTGACGCTGATGGAAATCAGAAAAGCCATCGCCTGGAAAGGGGAAAAAGCAATTCACACATAGGCACTGCCAAGCCCCGGAGAAAATTGCTTCAATTGTGACTTGTTGCTACACTCATAAAGAAGTGCAGGGGAGATCAGATGGCGTGAGCCGTCAGAGGCGGAGCGAGAGTGGATGGAGCGGACCTCACCATCTGTCTGAAGACTTTGGAATCTTTAGTCCTGGAGAAAGATCTGTCAGGAACCCACCGCAACATAGGACCCTCTGAAGAGTTGGCTCTAGCACGCTGCATCTTAGCCATCATTGCTTTTTCCTCTTTCTGCAAGAGAAATTTGGCACAAGGACACACACAGGAAATTAAACTGTACTCCAGCAAACTGAAATAAATAGAAACTTTATTGATCCCCAAAGGGAAATTCAGTCATTTGTATCAAAGCACAACAAAACAGCCCTCACCTCCAAATATTATGCAATCGAGATCCCCTGTTTGTGCAGGGATCAGCACAGACTTTTGCAATAAGTTGTAAATTTGTATAAACAATGTCCATATTATTACATTTGACTGACCCTTTTTTGACTGCAGCCGAGGACAAAAAACGTCTCTATGTTGTTGTCTTTCAAGTATGCATTTCTCTCGCCTCCAAAACCTGATTCCACTTCATAGTCACCATTTAAATATTGCAGTGTGGCTTTGGTGATGTGGATCCGCCTGTAAACATTCACAACAGTAGGAGTTTTACCAAATATTTCACCAAATAAATTCAAACTTGCGGCAAATTTACTCACCCTCAAGCCATCCAAGACACAGAGGAGTTTGTTTTTCATAGAAACATTTGTTAAAATTTAGCATTACATCACTTGCTCACCATGGAGCCTCTGCAGTGAATGGGTGCCGTCAGAATGAGAGCCCAAAGAGCTAATAAAAACATAATAATTCACAAGTAATTCACACTACTCCAGCCCGTCTTGTGAAGTGAAAAGGTGTGTGTTTGTAAGAAACAAATCCATCAAGAAATTTTAACCTTAAATTATCTCTTCTTGCCAAAATAAGAATGCCTAATCCCCAATAACGCTTCCTCCAGTGAAAAAGTCCTTCAAAATCCACCAAAATGTGTTTAGAAATATTTTAAACCGTTTTTGCTTGTACACGGTGCTTAATCTGTGCATATTTCTCTTCCGATTCAGGCAAGATGACTATTTTCACTGGAGAAAGCAATATTATGGATAGAGAAGTCTTATTTTAGCCGAAAGTGAAGGTTTACAGTTACAAACGTCTTAATGATGGATTTGTTTATTATAAATTATTATATTATAAACTCTCAGTTTTTCACGTTACAAGATATTAACTGATGGAATGAAGTCGCGTGGATTATTATAATGCTTTTATCAACTGTTTGGTCTCTCATTCTGACGGCACCCATTCACTACAGAGGATCCATTAGTGAGCAAGTGATTAAATGCTACATTTCTCCAAATCTCAAAATACAAATGCACCTACATTTTGGAAGGCCTGAGGGTGAACACATTTTCAGTTTATTTTTATGTTTGGGTGAACAACTACGTTAACACAAATCTCTACATTTTTTACAGCCAACTTTGAATATAAAACTTATTACTGATCACATTTTTGATGGGTGGTGTTCACTTTTACCCTGCTTGACCTCCCGCCTCCATCTGGTTGGCCAGTGTAACATCGTTGGACCAGACATCAAACTGCCATTTGCGTAGGCCGAGCACCCCACAGTGCACACGGCCGCTATGTATTCCCACCCGCATGTTCATATTTACTCCTGTGACCTCTCGCACCAATCTGCACATGTAGCAACACGCATGTGTTTAATTAAAAAATGTGTTGATGAGGAAGAGAGACATCGATATAGAAAATGATGTGAAGAACAACGTACGAGATGGCCTCAATCATGTCCACTCCCATCTCCACACAGCAGTGCGCGTGATCTGCTCTTGCCTCGGGAAGTCCAGACACACAGTAATAACAGTCCCCTAGGATCTTGATCCGCAGACAGTGGTTTTCCTAAGAATTCAGACATAACACAGCACATTTTTACAACTGTTATTGCGGAAATCCTCACTAATAGGATGTTACGATGTTAGCATCCTTGTGGGTAGCTGCCAGGGCTGGCTATATGCTTGTTAAAAGTGTTTGGAGGTTTTTATTAACATATCAGCTGTTCATTGAGAATCTTTTTTTTTATTTATCAGTGGATATTACATATATAATTGTGCATGTTCATTGCCTATTTTTTACATAAAGATTACATTAACTGTCATCTCTAGCTCACATAAAGTTGATCTTTAAAGCTGCAGTCCCTAACTTTTTGTGGTTAAAAATGATCCGAAATCAGTATTTGAGCAAGTACATAGCCAGCCAATGTTCAAAACTATCACCTTACTTTAGCCCGATGCACAACGGTTAGCTTATAATAATGTTTTCTAATTTGAGAGGTACGGGTAGGTTTTCGTGGGAAATTCGAGCATGGCGTCATTACGTCATGTCTGTAAACATATAGAAGTTGTCCCGGCTAGTAGGCTATCGCACGTGAGGAACCTGCAGGTGGTGGATCGTTTATAGCCTTTTCTCACAGCAGACAGAATAGTTAAATGTATCATTTTGATGGCGAATTGTGATCCAGAAAGGATTGTGTTTATCAAACACGTGAATGAAATTAAATTATATGCCAGTTTTAAACGTGCTTATGATTACAGATAGCCTGGGATTTGTATTTTAAAGAAAACCAGTTAGATGAGAGCATAGTTTGCTTTTTGGGTTAAAAGAATTTCTTAATATTAAATTCTAATGGTATGACAATTAAGATATTAGACTGTACAGAAATTGGAATCTACACGCTAATACACACTATACTCAGTCACTCAATGCTGATGTTGTTAACATTAATAATTTGAGAATAAAGTATAACAATAATAATAATTTGCACCGTTTAATGTGATATGAGCTAACCGATCGCTAGATTTAATCTCCATTGGTAGCGCGATTATGGTAATGCTTTTTTCCTCAGTTGGTCAGAACAATAACTTGTTCAGATGACAATATACGGTGAAAATTCTAATTTGGGTCATATATTCCAAGACGTAGGCTAGAATCAGTGATTGCGAAGTACAGTAAATATCCACACCAGTGCAGTGACTGACAGACTGACACACATACTCTTCAAAACATTAGATTCATCCTCGCTGGAGCCATGCTGACTCGCACCCCCACTCAAGGAAGGTAATTCTGCAAAAAGCTGCAATTCCAGGTTTTCAAACAGAGATGGCGACAAAGAGGCAAAACTTACAGACTGCAGCTTTAAAAACTAATAAACTAAATATCCATACTTTACATTACATGTTATGATTCCTAAATTCACTAAAACAACTGATATTTAACATCCTTTTTTTAAATTTCTTGAAACAAAACTGTATATTACAAATTTTATTTAGGCAAAATGGCACATTCATTCATTCCACGTTTGTTTGTTTGTTTTAATGTCATATCAGCAAAAATTGCTATATTCATGACAACATTAACAGTATCATTTCAATAAATTATTTAAAATAACATTTTCTTAAGAAATAAACACTATACAAAAACTTACAAGTAACAATAGTGCTTATAAAAATCATACAGTATCTTTCATTTTAATCAATAAAAATTCTACAAAAAAAACTGGGAAAGACCATTTTAAAAATTTCTTAATATATTTGAGTAAAAACTTTGTCTAATATCATTTAAAATTGGACATTCTATTAAAATGTGTTTTACACTAAAAAAAATCTTACATAAATCACAAACTAGTTTCTCTTAGCCTTTCAATTAAAATGAATGAACGAGTCTTGAATGTCCAATTTGACATCTTATAAACATTTTCAAAACAGTAATTAATTCTGACTACTGGTTTAACCTATCGTATATGCATTCATTCCATTCCTTTTTAGGCAAATTGGCACAAATAGTATAGATTTTATTATTGGCCATTTTAAATTGATTTTATTGGCTGTTAAAATCTAAGCTCAGAATCAATTCCAGAGAGAATCACGATGCATTCGGAAGATCTCAGAAGTGATCCACGAATCGATTCTGCATCGATTTATCATCACAGCCCTAATATTTATTAATTATATATATATATATATATATATATATATATATATATATATATATATATATATATATATATATATATAGAATGGCTATAGTCAATATACATATATTAGTGCTGTCAAAATTGTTGCGTTAACGCAGGCGATTAAATGTTTCAGTTTAACGCATTAAAAATATAACGCAATTAACGCCTCCCCACTCACAACTGCTGCTTCCATCTCTTATTTTCCTGCCAAGAAGTGCATTTATTTAGTCACAGAACGTCTTTACAACCACATCAAACTGAATACATTACGTTCCAACTTCACTTCAGCACCAGGCACGAGTCAAACGAACATGGGAAAGGTACTGTACTCATAGCTGCATGCACAATCAATTTATTAATTTTTTTAAGTTCACTTAGAAGTAGTGATGCACCGATAATGATTTTTCATGGCCAATTCAGATTTTTTTACAAGCTAACTGGCCGATTCCGATACAGATTTCCGATTTTTTTTTTCTTTAAGCAACAAATAAGAAAGAATGAAAGTATACATAAACAAGATGTTTATTTGGTATTTAACAGGCCCACCTGGCTTTTGGCTGTTGAGAACAATAACTGTAACCATCTGAAATTAAAGGCAGTAACTACGCAGTAAGAACATTTGATAGAAGCTGACATCAGCATTTAGCTTTTAAATTGGGTTGAAACTACATAAAACTACCCTTAAATGAAAACATTAACTGTAACCATGTTAAATTAAAGGCAATAACTGCAACAGTTACAATCTAAACAACTCAATCAACACTGATTCAACAGTCCAAACAAATATGTTTCTTAATCAGCATTCAGCATTTGTTTTCATTTTTAAATTTGGGGTAAAGAAAAAAGGTCTTTACCAGTGAAACTAAATAAAACCAAAGTAGGCTATATAAATAAATTTTTCCAAAATGTTAAATCAAATAATGTTTAGTGCAACAAGTAAAACAAAAATGCTACATCTAATGCTTTTTCAATCAAATTAAGTCAATGTAATTTTAAGGTAAAATAAAAATAATCATCCTGTACAGAACTGACGTTTACTTCTGGCTTTTCAAAAGTGCATGGAAGTTTGTTTTTTTTTGTTTTTTTTATTCTTTACAAAAAGCAGCATTTCAGCTTTGTCACAAGTTGGTCCGTTTCATTTCTCATCCAACACGTGAGAAGCTGCGCTAAACAACTGTTCACTGTCTGCGCTTGCGCAGGGTGCGGACAGATAAGCTCGCGCAACTTCAGCAAACGCAGGAAAGTGGCTTTTATTAGTGCAGCAGTAACATTACACCAACAGCTGTTCGCTTCTTGGTATCTGTTTTTCTGTGTTTGTTGTGATTGTGCCAGCTGTCTTCCACACAAATGACATGTTTGTGAATGATTACAATGTAGTGTACATGCGGGCGCACTTCCGGAAAAATCGGCCGAAAAAGAAGACAAAAGACAATGTTTGATGGCATTTTTTATGACTGAAAGCCAGTATCACTGATACCAATACTACTGATGTCTCTATAAAATTGTTTTTTCTCCTAATATTTAACCATTGACTATAGCCATTCAACATTACAGTATAATTGAGAGCTTTGGCTTTCAGTCATAAAAAATGCCATTAAACAAATATTCAATTGAAAATTTTTTTTTTATAAAAACACTAAAAATGAATTCATGTTGTCCACTTACCCAAGCCAATTTATCAAAGCGAGCAAAAAGCTCATTAAGGGTCATCACAAGCTCATGAGCCGTGCACTGAGACGCCAAACTGGTGAAGCCCTCAATGTCCGCAAACAGGATACTGTTGTGAGAACAGACAGAAGACAAAAGACAGACAGACAGAGAAAATGAGATCAATAATCACCGAGCACCTTGTCTGGGTCACTGAAGTTGGTTTGATGGGCTAACCGAGAAAAAACATTGATTCAGTTCACAGCCACTCTCAATACTTCAGTCTATCCTTCAATTAGTAAAAGCAGGACTCGGCTGGTGTCCTTAAAGGCCTCCTAGCCATGAGGAGGATAGATGGTCATCAACTACAATTTGAGACATGACAGAATGGACACACGGTGCGGATGCATTATCGTGCGACAACAGATGGCACTGTTGCCTTCATAAGCGGCTGATAAAATTCACAACATTTGGAAAGCAGGATCCCTACACAGTCTGTGACATTTAGCATTTTCACACGTCCAAGTTTTCCTAGCACAGATGCTTCGAGCTGGCTGGGATTGTGCAGGACAACGTGTTGAATTCCACACGCTCCAAACTTGTAACTGCATTACTAAAGTGGCTTTCTGTCATTTCACGCAGCTTTCTGTTAATTGATTGTGTAACTTCTGGTACATCATAACAAGCACCCATAACCCAAATTGACCCTCAGAAAAAAAATAAAAAAGACAGAAAAGTCACATCTCAAGGACTAGCGAGTACGCTAATCTGCATTTAAGCATTCAACATCGCTTCAGCCTTGGGAAAGATAACCTTAAGCGGTATCAAGTGTCTAATGTGTCTGTGTTTTATCCAGACGTGTCACCTGCTTCAATCACGTGGGGACTGAGTGTTATAACACTGTGGGTTCTCATACTGGAGGTGTGAGGACAACATTGGCAACCGTATCTGTATGACACCATGTGCTGGTCTTGGCATTTGTGTACCTGACGTTGTCATGCTTCTGGATGTAGATCTTGTGGAACATCATATCCTCTTTCTTGGCGTTGATGTCTGCCTTCATCTCCATGGCAACGTGCCTTGGCAACACAGAGAGCAGCAGGCGCTCCTGGATCAGGTTTGAGATGACACCAGTGAGCATGTGTATGTATATGTACACATACATGTATATGTGGGTAGTTGACACAACTTTTTGATTTTTTTTTTTAATGAACTTTCAAGATTGTAGGGTATAAAATACACAAACACTCACACACACATATACACACACACACGCATATATACACATATACATATATATACATATACATATACATATACATATATATATATATATATATACACACACACACACACACATATATACATATACACACATATATATACACATATATAGACACACACATATACACACACACATACTGTATAAATAAAAATGAGAGTACTGATAAATTACATATATACAAGTATAAAAAACTAATCTATATATACACAAATACATTTTATATCATAAAATAAAAAACAGTGTGTTTATGGCATAAAATGTATTTGTCTGTGTGTGTGTGTGTGTGCTAGTACATTTCACATAAGAAATAACAAGTAACACTAAGTTTAATTAAACAGGAAATAGTATTTTAGTATACTTTTTATTTTCATATATAAAATATTAAATACAATTATTAGCATTTTTTATATATTTTTCATGTATATATTTTCACCAATTCATTTCCAATGACTTTTCACTAATTTTACAATCACTGGACACTTGATAAGGACTATTATAATAATTTTATAGAGATATAGATACTTAGACTGAACAATATATACAAATGTGTATTTAATGTCAAATATCTATACATATATACTGACATCTATACTATAATTTAGACTATGTTTGAAAAATCTCTAGGACTAAAAAATAAAAAAAATTTAAGACTTATTTTTATAGTTCTACTACTATTATTAACTTGACACAATGTTTTAAAGCTTTGTGTATGGCTGAAACAGCGGTGCTTTAAAGGATGAATTTAAAGTTGTAACTTTTCTCACAAGGTTTTACTAAGAGCTAAAGCTCAGCATGTTATCAGCATGCTTCATGCACATTCATGAGGTAAACAAGTGTCAGGCGGGTAGGTGTGTTTGTTTACTCGAGCGCTTGCCAACCTGCTGCTGGTTCTCTCTCTGAAGGTGTATTCTGGCTTGGATGTATCCTCTGGTCTCCTTGAAGGCCTGTCTCTGAGACACCTCTGCTGGGTAGTGTGTGCAGATGCCAATGATGTTGGTGCACAGGAAAATCATTGCATTGGCACATAACTGCACAGAGAACGAGGGGAATAAAATGAGGAATTTTGGATGTGAGCAAAAGAAAATGAAATTTGAACAACATTTATTTTAAATATTTAAGAATATATTTAGATTTGGATGGTACTTGATTGTGTATGTTAAACACACACGATATATCTCAATTATACACATACACATATTGATGATAAATACATATGCCTATACTCTGCACATCTGTTGGGGGGGGGGGCAGACTCAATCAGCCTAGTAAATATATTGCAGTCCAGAGGGACTTTCTAATTTAACCATGCCTGGCTACATATCACAAACATATTTTGGCCTTATTTAATGGCAAAAAGGTGACTCATGTCCTAAATGTGCTCACTCATTCTCTTCAATCCACTTGATCTACAAGCATCTATCAGGAATAAACACAGAACATAAAGACCACAATGAAACTGCCATGAAGTTCACAGAGTTGAGGTGAGGTACTGAGGGCTTACCGTACTTACTTCCTGTATTACAGCATTCAAACTAAAATCAAATCATACAAAATTTCAGGGATTTATAAGAGAAGAAATTTGAACTCCAACAGAGTGTGGAAAGATTCTGTATCAAAAAGACATACTTCATCAAGTTGCTTCCCGTCACTGAAAATAAATGCCTGGAAATCCATATCTCTGAAAAGTGAACAGTGGAAAAAGTTTTTTGTCCACATGTAAAAGTCAAAACACTTCATCCCTCGTCCTCCAGCGACAGCCAGTTTCCTGTGCGTTTATCAGGGGAAAAAGGAAATATTGATTCTTGCCAGCCAATCACTGAAGCTGCTTATCGTGTTCAATCATTATTCAGCATTTCAGTGCCATCAGCAGGTGACATTTAAACAAACACAAAGCACAGAGAAATGGTCCAAACAGCTGAAGACCAATTAATGTAATAGTGTAAGCTGTTAGGCCTACTTTCTGCAGTAATATGAAAAGCATCCAGCAACCAGCTTTGTGTTTGAGATCTTTTATCTCTTCGTCAGTACAAGTATCTGTGGATTAGATGGTATGCAGTCAGCCCTGTGTGTTTAAGAGGACTGAAGATGGTTTGTCGTTTTACTGTAAATGGTTTCTGAGAATTGTATAACAGGTATGGACAGCATTTTTGCACAAGTTAATCTTACAAAAACATATCCAGGTGAGGTCACATGTCACAACAAATGAAAAGAAATTATATTTTGCATAAATAAAGCCATTTATTAAATTTTAATTCCTGTTGCTTGAGTTCTGCTTCATGTGAACAATGCTCCAGAGATTATGTCATGTCCTCTGTCTTCCTGGTATCCTGATATAGATATCTTATCTAGTTTACATGGTCATAACATGAGTTGAAATATTGAATATGACAGTGAACACTCAAGGTCAGTATGTGATTATCACGTGTAAGAGTACGCTTCTACTATCGACAGCCCAAGCAAACAGTCATCATTTTCCATCAGTCAGAAACAGTTTGCCTGAGAGAATTTGTTGAGGCCCATTTCTCTGCAACAAGCGTTTTCTTCTTTGCCAAAGAGGAACGGTCTTTATTTATCCACTTGACAAGAAATGGCACAGCAGAGCTTCAGAAAAATAGCTCCACTCCCTTTTTCAAGTGCCCCTAGAGTGAATGTGCAAACATCTTCAGATTTTAGAGTTCAGGAAGAAAAGCCAGGCCCATCAGGCATCCATTTGCTCAGATGACGTTATTGGTTTGCGTAATTTTAGCATTAAGGTGGGTTGTGTGGTCCATTTGCACAAATTTTCCAAAACTAAAAAAAGACAGTTCTATTCAAGGGACTCAGTAACACCAACGGTCCAATCCACCGAGCTGATTAGACATGGAAAATGTGGGGTTGTGGCCACAAACACGACAGATAGATAATTCTCCAAGTGTGGCCAGAAAAAGCCTGCAAAAGGATGTGCAGAAAGTAATAAACTAGGCGAGTAACCTAACTAGTTAACTAGCATAGAACTACTAGAATATTTGATTCCTCTTTGATCGATCTGCCACTGAACTCCTCACCTAAACTGACGTTACAACAAAATACATTGGGTGATCCTGTGGATGTGCAATAAGTTTTCAGCTTTAACAATATTTCGATTCATGAAGTATATCTGATTCCTATTGGAGTCATATTTCAAATCATACCAGTATTAGTGTGCTGACAGACTGCATTTTCTCCACAGCAGAGCCTGTTGTTAGACTGTCGCTTGATTTTCTGGATAAGAACATGTGAAATTATAAAAATGAGATGGTCTTTATATAGACACAACAGTTGCATGTGTGGATTATCCTAATGGTGGCAGTTTAATTTTCTAATGGGATTCCATGTAAGCACTTGTTGAGTAATTACTTTTAATTTTGTTTTAATTAAATGCATATTGTTCATTAATTTAAAAGAAAAATAGCAAAAGAAAGCATAGGCTGATGTTTTTGAAAACACTATCAGTGATGTTGCATTTGAGAATGCATACATACCCTATACACTACCATTTAAAGTTTTTTTTAATAAAAACACAGAAAAAACATTAAAAAAAGCCTTTTTAATATATTCAATTCTATTTTAATATATTATTAAATGTAATATATTCCTGTGATAGCAAAACTGAATTTTCAGCATCCATTACTCCAGTTTCAGTGCCACTTGATCCTTCAAAAATCATAATAATAAGCTGATTTGCTGCTCAAGAAACCCTTTATTATTATTATTATTATTATTATTAATGCTGACAACAGTTGTGCTGCCTAATATTATGTGGAAACTGATATTTTTCAGGATTATTTGATGAATAGAAAATTCAAAAGAAGAGCATTTTTTGACCAGAAACACCTTCAACAGTTAGCATTAGCATACACTGCAAAAAGCTTGTATTTTATTCATGTACCATCCAATAAACAGCAGCCCCCTCAATTCATCTATATCACACTGACTGAGAGTAGATCGTATCAGTACATTTAAAAATGCGGTTGACATTTGAGCTGACATATCTGACAGAACAAATGTCACATTCTTTTACCTCACAGCAAAACTGATTAAATGAGACTGTCAGATCACTCACTGAGCACGCGCGTGTGTGTGTGTGTGTGTGTGCGCGTGTGTGTGTGTGTGTGTGTGTGTGTGTGTGTGTGTGTGAGAGACAGTGAGCTAACATGGAGTAGTCAGCTTGTGTTAGACGACTGTGGGTTTAGAAATGTCAGAGAATAAAGACACTGCTGTTTTATTTAATCCTCATAATAAAGCTGACCTGAACTGACAAGGACTGGAAAACTTAGTTTCTAAACATAAAGCCAAACCAGACTAAGCCTTTCCAAATCCTTTGTATTCATTACATGAACATGTGAAACCTTTTCTTACACTCAAGCAAGAACTTCTGCTCGGGAGTAAGGATTTGTATACAGTACACACAATTTTTCCCAAAACATACCGATCATAGTGTTGTTGACACACATAGAGCAGGGCTAATGTAGCAAGAATAAGGGATGATGGGATTTTATTCATAGAAACACTGTGTGCCTTCCTCTTTAACAGGGACTCTTCCTTTCAAAGAGTCTAAACATTGTCTTATAAGGTGGTAAACTGAACTTTCTTCTGCTTTTCTTCAGCACAATTTAGCTGTGCCACAAGATTAGCAAAAGTGAAGGAGATACAGGAAAGTTTGAGAAACAGAAAGAAATCTAGACTAACAAAAGAAATATTTACACACTGTGTGTGATCAAGAGAAGCTCTCCCCATCTCCTCTCAATGATGCAGATATATGTCACTGACTATTTATGTATAACTATAGTTATTATATGTTTCATTACTTTGAAATAATGACGGCATTTAAGATTTAAATGTGCTGTGGGCTCACATGATTCAAGACTAGAGCAGAAATTCATCCAGATGTTGTTGCTGTCTTGGCAACCACATGTTGAAAACATCAAGCTATATGGGGAGTGGTGTCACTTCCAGGCGATTAACTTTGTCAAACATGACTTTTGCTAGGGTGGATTTACTCTCAGTTCACTTCGTCACTTTGTTGGAACAAAGGAAGTAATGAAGAAGGGAAGAAAGAGAAAATAAACAACAAGAAAAGTTTTTAGAGAGAGATAAAGGGAAGGGAGAAAATAAAAAGGAAAAAGAGAGGGAAGGAAGCAAAGAAGGAAGGAAGGAAAATTGGCGGAAAATAGGAAGATATAAGCAAAGGACACTAAGCAAAGATGGATGGATGGATGGATGGAGGAAAGGAAAGATTAAAAGAAAAAGTGAAATCAAGGAAGATAGGAAGACAAATTAATAAAAGCAAAGGAAACTAAGCAAAGAAGGAAAAAAGAAAAGAAAAGAAATGGAGAAAAGAAAAAAGAAAAAAGAAAAGAGAAAAGAAAAGAAAAGAAAAAAGGACTTGGACTTGAGTCTTTTTGGCACTGAACTAAGTCATAGTTTGGGCCAAACTAAAATTGGTCTCAGCTGAGCAGTGAAACCATGGAGTGATCTTTGAGAAAAATGGCACCAAACACAATGGGCTCAGCAAATCTGGATCAAGGCCATGCAATAGATAAAGAAAGAAATACTTCTGAAACATGATTTTAAAACATAAATGCATATCTCTCAAAGGGACAAAGGGAGATTTTCAAAACAAAGTTTTATGCTAATGGCCCTCTTCATCAACCATCATCCCTAACAGGATAATCTGGAAAACAATCACTGGGAGATTTCAATGGGTTTTTTTTCTATGAACCCCACCCATATAGGATCTCAGTCCTGGCACAGAGCTTCCTCAGGGAAGGATGTGATGTTTTGACATTCAGTGCTGCGAGCTAGAGTCTTGAAAGCCCTCAAGCTATAGGGCCCCTCAACACGCTCTCAGAGACAGAAACACTGATTACCAGCACTTGACCTGCTTCTATGCCATGTCAGACTCATCACTCCAAGTGCCTCACTAAGGCCTGTTTCACACTAGACACATGTGAACTGCTTTCGCTTCGCTTCGCTTACACATGCAGTGTGAAACGGACATAACACTTTGCATGGAAGGTTCTTAGTTGTGTGCTTTGTGTTTATGTGTTGTCATTTCCCTCGCCATTTGCCTGATTTGTCTGATATTGAATCTACTGCACAAAACATACCGTGTGACACAGCTACTCTGATTCCCAAAAGAATGGGCTGGTTCTTTCTGTGGAAACACTCAAATCAATCATTTTAAATGCTACCATCGAATTTAGGCATACCAACATTATTAAAACAAGCATGAACAATGCATATTCATTTTTGGGAATTGCTAAAGATTTACATTTAACAGTGTTATTAAATTCATGGCATCATGGATTCTCAGGGTTGCCTATATCAGGAGTTTTCAGTCTTTTAGATGCCATGGATATAAATATTTTCATGTAAAAATTCCCAATTTATACTATGAAAGATTAACATTATGTGTAAAATATTATTAGAAAAATAATTCATTTCTATTTTGTTCACTGTAGTACTGTACTGTTAGATGTATTGTTCGTTTGCTTGCTTATTTATTTTCTAAATAAAAACACTATTATTGTACTGCTAGATGTCGGTTTACGTATATAAATTTTATTATTTTAATATTTTTCTTTATTATAATCAATTTCTAATTATTTATTTCAAATGTATTTATTAATTTAAAATCAAAATGCTTGATTTAATTATAAAATTAAATTTTATTATTTATCAATTATTTTAACTGTACTTCTTTAAACTTCTCCACAGACCTCCATAGCACGCCCTTACTGCCCACTGGGAGTCCCAGGACCCCAGTTTGAAAACTCATCAGGCAGATTTCAGCAAAGTCCTGGCTCACACTGCAACTAATTTTTGCAACTAACAAACTGATTCAGTGTGAATACACCTCCTAAGTGCAAAGAATTGAACGACAGAAGGCTAACCTACAAATACCCTTAAAGGGATTGTTCTCCTCAAAATGTCTTCACATACTCATGTCATTCTGAATTAAATTTAAGTGGTTATTTACTGAAACTAACCGGTCACCATTTTCACTGTATGGAAAAGAGCTACTTGGACATTGTGCCAAACATCTTTTTTGTGTGTTTCACAGAAGAACAGTCGTTTTCTGTACCAAAAGACATGAGGGTGAGTAAACGATGACAGATTTTTTTCATCTTTAGGTGAACTATTCCTTTAAAAAGTACTTAACCATTCTATGGGTCAAAATCCAAAGAAGCCCTGTATATACAGCTGTTATACCATAAGGATCAACTCTCTATCTTCCAGTTCTGATCTCAGGAGCCATTGCACAGAGCAAACAAACAAGATCAGAGAGAATTAGAGCAGGAGGAGTGGTGAAGAATGAGTGAGAAAGAAAAAAACAGAGAGGAGGCAGAACATCTAAATGAATAGATAAGTAGGCAAAACAGTCAGTTTCTGGGAAGTTACAATTGAGCAAAAGCTCTGGTTTCACAGGGCTGTTACATAAGAAAGCCAAAGCCCTACTCGCACTGGAACTCGGCCCAGAAACGTAACGTTATATACACACATACGCGCAGGACCTTACGCTAGGATTTAGTTAAAGGTCCTTTGAGGCCTATATCCAGAATTTAATCATTATGTGTATTTGAAGGGAATGTCGGATGCTTCTGGAGTGTTTACAGCATGAATGAGAAGGTTTTTAAGGTTTAAGGGTGGTCTGTGAACTGCTTTACCAAGAGAATTACTGGAAAGGCAAACTTATAAAAACATCTTTGACCTCAGATGAACTTGTCATATCTACTGAGGTCTCATCCCTACGGCAGTCAAAAGCAGGCATATGAACTGCAACTTTACTACAGGGCTTTTTAAGCTATGATTTATGGCGAAATAAATTGTAGATTATGAGGATTTAAAGTCACTCATAAACATTTGAAAAAGCATTTGTTGTGCAAGAGAAATGAGGTTAAGGTTAAAGTTTGCTCAAATGTAGGTAGGAATATGAAGCCCACTATGCAGGTCATGAAGAATCAAAGTCTCTTCCTTTAGGTTCTACTAAGGGATGGTTTATTTCTTTATCATTCTTAACAGTTTGAGGCCCCGGGCCCCCGATAAATTATCATGTCAGCTGAAGAAAGAGCAAATTTACAAATAGGCCACAGAGTCAGTCATGTGATTCTAGACTATGAAAAGTGCCCTCAGTATGGCAAAAGATGCATTCGCCTATTATAGCACAATAATTATCTCATCAAAACAAACAGCTGCGAACTAGACATATTCAGCGATAGTACAATAGGCTTGATGCCTTTGGGCTTAGGACATATGACAGCTGTATACAGATGATCACAAACAGAAAGCCAAGGGAAAACAAACCAGGATCCAAACAAAGCCTCAAATTAGCATTGACCCAAAAAGCTTCAGTGTGCGAGACAGAAAATTGCAGTTAGGTTTCTTTCACCCATTTGTTTAAACCTAATAATTAAAGGAAACCTTCACCCAAAAATGAAAATTCTGTCATTATTTACTCACCCTCATTCTGTAATGACTTAAAGTGGAACACAAAATTAATTTCATAAAAGTGCACATTATAATGTTATGATGCCTACATTTACTTGTCGCAGTGAATTTTTAGTGTTTTATTTTCAAATTTATTTAGATGAAATAGTGCATAAATTTAATATTGGCCATAACATGAACATAAATTACTGGTGTACAACGCCTTCCAAATGTTTGGGACGGGTAAATAAATAAACGGAAATAAATTAATTGTATTAAATTGATCAAATGTGAAAGTAAAAGACATAAAAGATTTCAAACAAATGCTGCCTGTGGATTTTCTATGCTTCAAAGATTTTTAGAAAAAAACATTTTTACAGTTTCCACAAAAATAAGGAGTGCAGCTAATATCAATAAGAATAATCAATGTTTCTCGAGCACCAAATTAGCATTAGAATTATTTGTGAAGGATCATTTGTCACTGAAGACATGAGTAATGGCTGCTTTGCCATCATAGAAATAAACTACATTTTAAAATGGAAAACGGTTATTTGAAATTGTAATTTGTTTTCACAAATGCTACAGTTTTTTTATGACAAATGCAGACTTGGTGAACATGAGACACTTCTTTCAAAAATAGTAGTAGTGTCTATCAGCCAGAATGCAAGATCATCCCAAATTTTACAGTTATATGAATCAATTATATATATCATCATACAACCCGAATTCCGGAAATGTTGGGAAGTTTTTTTAAATTTGAATAAAATGAAAACTAAAAGACTTTCAAAATCACATGAGCCAGTATTTTATTCACAATAGAACAGAGAACATAATGTTTAAACTGAGAAATTTTACACTTT
Source organism: Barbus barbus (assembly GCF_936440315.1). Taxonomy (NCBI): domain Eukaryota; kingdom Metazoa; phylum Chordata; class Actinopteri; order Cypriniformes; family Cyprinidae; genus Barbus; species Barbus barbus. The sequence goes on from NC_136718.1 coordinate 15,845,935, forward strand.
TATCCACTGAATGAGCTCATTTCAAATTTTATGCCTGCTAGAGGTCTCAAAAACGTTGGGACGGGGGCAACAAAGGGCTTAAAAGGCAAGACATTTTTAAAAGATTCAGCTGGGAGAACATCTAGCAACTACTTATGTTAATTGATATCAGGTCTGTAACACGATTAGCTATAAAAGGTTTGTCTTAGAGAGGCAGAGTCTCTCAGAAGTAAAGATGGGCAGAGGCTCTCCAATCTGTGAAAGAGTGCGTAAAAAGATTGTGGAATACTTTAAAAACAACATTCCTCAATGTCGAATTGCAAAGGCTTTGCAAATCTCATCATCTACAGTGTATAACATCATCAAAAGATTCAGAGAAACTGGAGAAATCTCTGTGCGTAAGGGACAAAGCTCGTTTAAAATGAACTGTTTCAAAGAGGAAAAGTGTTCTTTGGTCAGACGAGTCCACATTTGACATTCTTGTTGGAAATCATGGATGTTGTGTCCTCCGGGCTAAAGAGGAGAGAGACCTTCCAACGTGTCATCAGCGTTCCGTTCAAAAGCCAGCATCTCTGATGGTATGGGGTGCATAAGTGCATACGGTATGGGCAGCTTGCATGTTTTGGAAGGCACTATGAATGCTGAAAGGTATATAAAGGTTTTAGAACAACATATGCTCCCCTCCAGATGACGTCTATTTCAGGGAAGGCCTTGTGCATTTCAGCAGGACAATGCAAAACCACATACTGCAGCTATTACAACAGCATAGCTTCGAAGTAGAAGAGTCCGGGTGCTGAATTGGCCTGCCTGCAGTCCAGATCTTTCACCTATAGAGAACATTTGGCGCATCATTAAACGAAAAACAAAACCTACATCAGGCAAGAATTGGACCAAATTCCAATGCCACAACTCCAGAAACTCTGGAGTCTTCAAACGTTTTGAAAAGAAGAGGAGATGCTACACCATGATAAAGATGACTCCGTCCCAACTATTTTTGAGACTATTTTGTAGCAGGAATCAAATTTGAAATGAGCAATGAGTAAAATTTCTCAGTTTAAACATCTGTTATGTTATCTATGTTCTATTGTGAATAAAATATTGGCTTAGTTTTCATTTTATTCAATTTTAAAAATGTCCCAACATTTCCGGAATTCGGGTTGTACAATTCAAGGAATTGTATGGCTTCAAAAGCCTGTGGTTACTATAAACTGTCACTGTATAAATTTTAAAATCTCCTTTGCTCTGACAAAAAGAAAATAACAGAATGAGTTTGGAACAACATAAGGATAAGTAAATAACTAATAATTAATTTTGGGTTAACCGAAAGTGACAAAAACAAATGAAAAAGAGACAAGTGACTCGTTGATGTTACATCTGAAGTAAAAAATAAATAAATGTGTTCCTCATCTCTATTCTAAGCACTGTACTAATGTGCTCCAGGACTACACTGAGCTTGTCTGTCACAAGCACACAAGGTCAGACAAGCACAGTTATGCACGTGACAGGCACATGACAGCAACCTCCTCCTCCTTCCCGGCATTGACATTATGCATTGTTTACATAAATACACGGCGAGAAACTGGTTTAAAAGCAAGTTCTCACAGGGAACCGTCATGTACCTGAGAGACCTCAAAGCACCTTGTCAGGAATTTATCATTATGATGAACTTGGAAAGGGCAAAATAACACTGGGTATAGCTCGACAAATTCAAGTCGAAGTTCCTTCACACAAATACACAAGTAATCCAAAATAAAAATGGCAGGAAAGTGAAGCCACCCTAATCTAAGGATTATAGACACTGAGCTCTAAGCAGTCCAAGTCACAGAATTTGAGCTTGGCGGCTGTGATGACAATTGTCGAGGAAAATCATGCAATTTTCTACAAGCAAATGAGCCAATTGCAATGCCATACTACTCTAAAATCCACCTAAACCTTTTAGAGTCCTCAATTCTCCAATGCACAGCAAAAGCACACAGGTCACCACAATGGCCTGTATCCAAAAAAAGATGGCCTGAAATCCCACAAAACTTCAATTGGTCCCTGTGCAATGATACATACACTGAAAGGTACAAAGGTGGAAAACAGAGGAGACGAAGAAGAGTGGAAATCAATAGTTTCCTCAGACGCAAAGACAAGAATAAGACAGCACTTTAAAAGCACATCAATACTTGAATAATTGGAGATGATTCGATTTAGATGTCAAAGGAGTGTGAAAATAAACCTGATAAAACATTGTAACAATCGCATTCTCTAATTATCAAAGGATTTAATCACTCTCATGTCATCAAAAACCTGTATGAAAAGAAGAGATTTTGACAACTGTGCAGGCTGCTCTTTTCCATGAAATAACAAATAAAAGAATGACAGAAAAGCAAGATAAAGCATCATAAACGTAGTCAACTTGCCCTCTATAGTTGAATCCAAATGATAGCTTTGAATAAGAAGAAAAAAAGTTTGTCATCATGAATTACTTCTGTGCTTTTTTTGCATGCTTTTTTCTGTTCTCAAGTAAGCAGCAAAAGAGAATTCAAAGGACCTTTGCTGAAGAGCATAACAGAGTTATAATTAAAAAAAATTGGGGGGGGGGGTAAACATTGGTGAAATGTTATGACTCACCATATTATTCTCGCCTTAGTTTGTTTTTCTAAACCTTTTCCAGTTTTTGTCTCTTAAAAGCAGAAAAAAAACATACACAGTGAAACACTAGAGAAATAAATGCGAAAAAGAACCACAGCCTGTGTGCCATGTTAATTAAAGTTTACCACCATTATTGGAATCCTAATACATGACATTTGGCAGTCACAGTGCTAAAACCCAGTATTTGTTCTGAGTGAGAAAGCCCCGGTCATTAGGAAACCATAGAGTGGCTGCTATTACAGGCCTTGATGTGATCCGCCATTGAAATGTTATTATTAGCGATGCTATTATTATTACCTTTATCATCACAGGCATATCGAGTACAACATTGCACTTATCATCAAATCCTAATTTATGACACCTGATTAGTCAGGCACGGTGGTCACACCGCTGAGGGCAAAGCAAGCGCTAATCTTGAGATTGACCCGAGGTCAGCCAGAAGTTTTGATTGATCGCTCAGCAGGCAAAACAGCTGTTGGCACTACAATTTTGAGTCTTGTGTTTGTTAGCTTTGCACTTAAATGGCAATGTTGTTGGGCATCTATAAAATTCAATTTGATTTTAAAGACTGGAGACATTCGACATTCCTGTTCCTTAAAGTGAAGTGAAGTGAAGTGACATACTTCCAAGTATGGTGACCCATACTCGGAATTCGTGCTCTGCATTTAACCCATCCAACGTGCACACACACACCGTGAACACACACACACCGTGAACACACACCCGGAGCAGTGGGCAGCCATTTATGTTACGGCGCCCGGGGAGCAGTTGGGGGTTCGGTGCCTTGCTCAAGAGCACCTCAGTCGTGGTATTGAGGGTGCAGAGAGCGCTGGACATTCACTCCCCCCACCTACAATCCCTGCCGGCCCGAGACTCGAACCGCAACCTTTGGATTACGAGTCCGACTCTCTAACCATTAGGCCACGACTTCCCAAGTGATGGTTCACCTGAAAATTAAAGTTCTGTCATCATTTACTTACCCTCATGTTGTTATAAACCCTTCTTACTTCAGGGGAACACAAAAGAAGATATTTTGAAAAATGTTGCAACTGCTTTTATTCATACAATGAAAGTCAATGGGATCCAAAATAACACTGGACCTCACTGACCTCAATGGAGGAAAAAAAAAGGGACATCAAAAAATCTTTTGTGATCCAGAAAGAAAGTTATACGAGTTTGGAATGACATGAGGGTGAGTAAATAACAGATTTTTTTCCATTTCAAAAGGTGTTGCATGTGACCTTCATTGTTTGCTGTTATAAAGTTAAAAAAGCTACATATTTCTATTGTTATATAGGGCCAAAAAAATAAAAATAAATAATATTAACGGACGGCATTTTTTCTTAATTTAAGTAAATAAAAAAAAATAAAGCTAAGTTTGAAACTACCTCCAAAATATAATAAAAAAATAATTTACTTTTTTCATAAAGAAGCATTTTCTGAAAGAAAATTGAAGGCTATAGAATTATTATATCATACATTAGAGCACCAACAACTAGTGAGCCAAAATCATTCCAATACTCTTCAAAGACTGCCATTTGACTCTTCTCTAGCAGCACGTTTTTCATCATTCAGAAACCACACGCCTATAGACCAGCACTGATCTCACGAGTGCATCTACAGACATGCATTCTTCATCAACAAATGCATTGTTCTTAAGACCTTGATGTACTGTTAAAACATCTGATACTCAAACACTCAAGTGCAAGTTATCTGTTTCTCTGCCGCAGTGGAATGACCATCAGCGCATCTCCAAACAACTCAGCACAGCATTGTACAAACAGGTTTTTCCCCTGAGCTAGCTATCATACATGCTACGGGCATCTGGCTAAAACTGCTCTTTTCTGTTCACACACAATAACAGGTATTAAGTTGATGTATGCTAACAAAAATTGATTTTAGAACAATTTCACAGAGTATTAAGTCAATGTTTATTTTCATCACCATGGATTTCCCTGGAATTTTGCTTAAATCAGTTTTCAGGAATCAATGAAGTCTATATATTTAGTGTATCCGGCTAGGCATCAGTTAATTTAGCTACTATACACAAGCGTGTAACCAGGTCTTGGGCTAAAAATAACATATTCAGCTTGGTGTCTCTGAAAAAGGTGTTACATTTATGTCTCTAATTTGCTGGTCTCTTCATAAGCCTAGTTTAACCCCATGGGACAATGTTGGAACAAAAGCCACAGAACAGGTGCTCTCATAGACTGGAGTCACAGAGTGTCAGTGAAATCACAGTGTCTGCCGCCTCTCTATGAGACAACCAAAAAAACTTGCATCTCAGGACATAAACAGTCCCACGCCTGCCAATAAGCCATCAGACCAGGTGACCAAACATATTTTCCAATTGAACGGCGGGCTTGGTTTTACATTTTTATCCATATAAAGCTGCAAGTGGGCAGTTCTCTATAATGTGACTTTTTTTTTCAATGAACTTTTTTTTAATTGATTTTATATTTACATGTTTGGGAATTGATTGAAGTGAAAACTGTGCATTACATACCAAAGCCAAAATTCTGGACATAAACAGTCCCACACCTGCCAATAAGCAGCTGGACCAAGTGACCAAACATATTTTCCACTTGAACAACAGCCTCTGCCTTACATTTGTATCCATACACAGTTGCAAGTTGGCAATTGTCCATAATGTGAATTTTTTTTTTTATTCAATTTTTTCAATTTATTCAATTTTATTTTATATCTATTGGGGGATGTAATAAATTGTGAAAACTGAGCATTACATACCAAATCCAAAACTTAATGCTATTAACATTATTTAGTTCATGAATAACATTATCCAATAGCCTGTGTGGCCTAAGTAATGTCAGCGCACAAGAAAAGCTGCATAAATCACATAAATTTAAAGTCATACAATTTATATTTAAAAAAAAAAAGAAAATTTAAATCACAAAGAATTTTTTGCATTTGAAACAATGTTTAATCATTTACAATAAGACTAGGATTATGAAATACACATACTTTTTGCCTTGCCAAGTTCATTTAAAAGGTCTTGTGATGTGTTTTAATAAGTACAAAATATTATGTGTAATTACATTTATAAAGGTTTAAGTTGATTTCAGAGTAGTATGGCAATGCATTTGGCTCATTCCCTTTTTGGAAAATTGCTTGGTTTTCCTTATAATTGTCTTGAATTGCCTTATATTTATTTTATATAAAAACAATAATTATAAAAGAGCTTTTTAGATGAGCTACAGTATGGCACACCGCAGGATGTAGCAACTTTCCAAAATTACTTCATGTCAATTACCAAGATCTATACAACAAAATCAATTAAATACTTCCCTCCCTGCAATCAGCCCAGAACTTTAAGAGAGCAGCAGTATGGAGCTTTTCACCCACACAGTGGCATGCCATACACATAAAGCCTCTGTGGCTTCCACGACTGAAGGCCATCTCATGAGCCTGTTGTGAAAAGGGAATTCGTGACTACAAGTGAGTGAGAGAGACAGAGAGAGCAAGCGAAAGAAAGGACTGGGTTGGCTGTCTTTTTTCAGCTCAGCACGTCAGTCCAGCGCTATTTCATACTGCCGATCCCCAGCCATTCCTGTCACCACATTCCACCCCACACCACCCCATCAGTGTGTATCTTCACAAAGGCAGCTATTGTCCCGCTGGTGATCGCCCACTGACCTGCTCTATCTGCACTGCACTGCTGGTCATCTCTGAGGGACACGCAAACAGCACAGCGAGAAGGAGTGCAGGGGTGTGAGAGGAATGGTGGGAGACAAGATAGAATGGAGAACCGAGAGAGATAAAGCGAATGAACAGTAGATGAGCTTTGTGAGGTATAGCTGCATTTCTCAGACTAGCCTGTTTGGCCAAAGAATGAAGAAGAAAACCATATGTTTATCCATAATAGTCGTCGAGCAACTAACCAGTGGATACTTTATGTAGACTTCTTATAGCACTAGTGACAAATTTAGGATGAATTACTTTCAACACCCGAAATCAGAGTATTAAATAATAATACATACCAAGACATTGACCAGTGACCCTCAAATTACCTGCTGTAAATTAAATTCCCATTATTATACATAATCCAAAAGGTATTAATTTTTTGTGATGTCTGTGATACACTGAAAATTAAATTGGTGTACAAATTGCCAAAACAAATACAAAGAAATGGCAAGTAACACGATGAATGAAACATGAAAATATGAAGAAAAAAAGGAATTTGTATTTTCTTGTTAAATGTACACCAATAATCTTTGGGTTTATATCGCATTCAAACAGAAAAGTTATAGACAGATATTTAATTACTGTATATCTTGAAGAGATGCAAATTTAGATCCGTAAAGTTAACCTGACATAATTGTAATAAATGTAATCTTTAGCCATTTTCAGTCCTAAACTAATTTAATTCATTCTAAATAGCATTTGAAACTATTCATATAGTTTCTAAAGTGTGTGTTGCTGTTTAGACAAAAAAAAAAAAGTATAAATTTTATACAATATCAGGCATAACATTAAATTCATATTGAAAATACTACACTTTGTTTCTTCACTGTTGGTTTTAATTATTTTAACACACCCATTCATTAAAAAAAGAAAATCTTACTGACTCCCAAACTTTTGAACTGTAGTGTATATTATATGGGATTTTATTCAGTTCTTGTAATCAAACTGACTGGTCACTCTACATTTGTAAACGACACAAATACTGAACAACTCCAATCCTCAAACCAAGACTTTTCTCATCAATGTACTGTAAGAACAAAAGATCGCAGAGCAAACATGGAAGCATACCTTGCTTGCTCTCTGCAAGAGAGCATTTATATAAGGCACCAAGCAGCCACACAACCAATGGACTTTTGGCCTGCATTGATTGCCCACAGGGCTGGAACCTATCCCAAATGTCTATGATGAGAATCTACAAGCACATGCTCTGGGCCATGACCTGAGTCAATCAGCAGCCATTATCCCAATCCATTTCTATCATGCTGAGTGCCAAGTAGAGAGCCCACAGCCCAGCTGTCTAAGGAGCAAACACGCAAAAGCCCAAGCTCACTGAACCAGTATTAACAGTGTCAGCACTAGATCACATTGAACGCGGAGCTGACACAATAGATGCATTTTAGCCCCTGCATGGAAACATTGCATGTTAAATGCATCATATTAAGAGCAGTGAAGGACTAAGCAAAGTTTGAAAAGAGTACACTGCAATCTGAAACTTGTCGTGCCAGGCATTTCTTTAAAAGTACTGAAACAATCAAAGCTTTCAAACAATAACCAATTATCCACTGAACTCTGTGACTCCAAAGAATTTGGAGATGTGAAAGATTGTGCCTTCACCTGATCAGTTACTTGGTGCTTATTCTCCACCAATGCGGCTTTGCAACGTGGTGTAAATAATGTGCATTTCTTTTCTTCAAAGAGTTCTAGTACTAATACACATCTCTCATGCTGGACATTTTCCTGTATAATAAAGGAATAATTCACCCACAATAAATATTCTGTCTTTATTAACTCACCCTCATGCTGTTTTAAATTCATATGCTGTTATTATTTCCTGTGGAACATTTTTTGATGCAGTTTTACACAGACCAGAACTGACCAGCTCAAAAAGGACAAAAACATCAAAAAACACCAATAAACTATCATAAAATTGTATATGCAAGTGAAGCTTACCTTTAATTCTCAGTTGAGAATAAACTGTAAAAATGCAGCATCCTATTTAGTAGCCTTATTTAGATAGTGTCAAAATTGTAAAAAGAAAATAAAGAGAGGAAAAATGCAAGCTTTGAGGATAAGCAATCAGAAATCAATAATTATAATTAGACTATTTTAAAAATTAATAATAATTAAATTAACACATTTAGGCCTGCTTTTCATTCATATGTTTCAGAATACTTAGAATATAGTGCATAAGTCGTATGGAGCACTTTAATGGTACATTAATGGTCTTTTTTTGTCGCTTGACATACTAATGGAGAACTTTTGTTGTATAGCAAGAGCTGGGTAATGAGTCATTAAAGTGTCCCTATTATGCCATTTTTAAGGCTGCTAATATTGTTTTAGGAGTCTCCTAAAACAGGTTTACATGCATCCAAGGTCAAAAAACTGTTTAGTTTTCTCAAAAAATAGCTTTAATTTTACCTAATTTCTAAATGATTCCTAAACGACTCGTGCGAAGCAGTTCAAAGAATCAGCCTCCCTAAACCCCTCCTTCTCGTGAGCCCTCACTGCTGTGATTGGTCAGATGGCGCAGTCCTTTGTGATTGGTCTACCACGTACAGCGCAAATGACAGCCATGGGCAGACATTATGAAAATGTGTTACTTCGTGACGTACAGCCGTAACGGAGTAAGATTCAAATTCCTAACGACTCGTTTAGACGATTGCGAGCAGACTCTTTTTTTTTTTGATAGACAGATAGATAAACTTTATATATTGTGCACTTTCGGCTTCACACCTTTGCAGAAAGTTTATGTTCACATACTGCTACATGACACTACATGGTAATATTTGAAAAGGCATAATAGGAGCACTTCAAAAAATTCTACATTTGTGTTTCACTGAACATAAAAACAACATCTTACAACAGGTTTTGAACAACATGAGGTTAAGTAAATAACAGCCTAATTTTCATATTTGTGTGTAATATTCCTCTTAATTTGAATTGCATCAGAAGCATACACATACCTGTTTATTAAGGAAGTGATCCTCAAGGTTGAGTCTCCATGCCATAATCATATGAATGGTGGACAGCACAGCTCCAGTGATCACAGCTGCTCTCATTCGCACCGGCAGCAGCGTGTAGATGATGTAGATGAAGAACACTGTCCACCATATCCCTTCAGATGCACTGGGTGGATCCACCATCAACAAGCCCATCACCTGCACCACCACTAACACCGCCATGACCAAATAGCTCACAATCCACATGTAGTCCTGGTGGAAGCCATTTCTGTTACACACCACCATCAAGGCTAAGAACAGGCCCATGGCTATGGAGAGCACTGAGGCGAACGCCACATCTGGTGAACCTTGGACGCAGTGGAACGTCAACATAACCCCGCAAACCACAACCAGGACCCCCATGAGCATCATAAGAGAGCTCTGGTTGAGCCTGAAGAAGTATCGTTGATATAGTCGCTCGAGTTTGGCCGACTTAAACTTCTTGGACTGAAAAACTTGAGCCAGACGCAACAAGCAAGTCAAAAAACACCTGTCGGGACCCTTCCTCTCCTCTCTGCCGTCAACGGGGTCCTTGCCATCTTTCGTTTGCCTCGTCTCAGAATCTTCAAACGCCAGGTCCACGGCTCTCAGACCCACATCACCCTTCCTGCCATAATGGTCTTCCTGCCAAATGCAGCGTGTGCTGAAGTTGCTGCTGGTGGCGACCCCTGCTGCACGGGAGTAGTGTTGCAAAGGGGGCTCCATAGACTCGGGGTCCCGTAGACAGCTCATGTAGCGTGGGTTGCACAGGGACGAGCCCCTTTTACGCCTTGACTTCCTGCCATTGCGCTCACCCCATGCCGTCTTATGGTTGTCCACCCTTGCAGCTTTAAAGCCATTGACCCAAGACATTCTGAAAGCAAAAAGATGGTCCATAAGAAAAGAAAACCTGCTTAAAAGTAAGTAAATAAATATTTTTAATTTTATTTATTTAGTCATGTCAGTATCAAAGGCTATATTCATGTCAAAAATATTACTTTAAACCAACTATACAAAATCTTTTCTTGAAAACTTGAGAAGCCCATTCTTAAAAACAGAGTTTCTAAAAATATAACTGACACTATAATTGTTGGCCATTGCACTTATTATCCATGTTTTTTAGACAACTAAATTCCTACATAAATACAATTTATATTTGCCTACATAATTAATACCAAGCATTCAAGCATGAATTTTAGATCAAAAGGTTTTCAGAATCATGAGAAGCAAAGTTAGTCAACTGTATTTAAACTTTTAACTGGTAGCGTATTTACACAGTGAAAGCTGCCAAGTTGTTTAGCGAGGACGACTTACCTGTGTGGCGGCACTGCTCTTTTTAGCAAGGCACTGCATTTACTCTAGTGTAGAGAGCTAATATTACCAGCATTTTTCTTGTCAAGTTCCACGACACCCACTTAAGCACAGGGTCAACAGAAAATCCTTGTATAACGCCAAGATCTCTGCATCTCTCAGCCACCTGAGTCTGCTGGTACAATACAAATAGAGCACATGCAGCATGAGTGAAGTGTGAAAATGAAAAAGGCACAAGACAAACCTCTCTGAGATTATCAGTGTCTGATTACCCCTAATAACTTTCACTAATAGCTGTTGCTGAATTTGTTGTTGTCATTAATATGCGTTTATTCATGTTTATGCCTCAATAGGTTAGAAAAGAATATTGATTTCAAGCTGTAATTAACCGGCTATTCTGCTTTCTCAGAAATGTTAATTCACATGAGAGCAAATTAAAAGAGCTGAAAATAAAATAAAAGAGGAAATACTCAATAGCTAGAATTGACTGATGCTAAAAGTGTCCAATCAATCTCACAGTAAACCTACGAATGCACAAGGAAAAAAGAGCATCACAAATACAAACGTTTGAAAAGACTTAGGTTAATCCGACTTTCCAAATGCCTAGGATTTGACTTTCAAAGCTAACCACAAAAACGGTGTGTTTTAAGACAGGAAAGTTTTCCCAAAATATAAACACAGGCCAGTTTCTATCTTACTGTCTGACAACAAAGGATTTACGGCCCATGTGTCATCATAAGTAAATGCTCTGTAATTCAGATTAAATTGTCCATGCTTCCCCAAATTTGCTCAGATGAGTCACCACTTTACCTCATGTCAGCGGCATTAGTGACTCAAAAAATTTTTTTAAGGACTAACTGTCTGGAAATGAAATAAGAGGTAACCAACTCCAATATAACTCTGAATGCAATTCATCTAAAAATATTTGTTAACGATATATATATATATATGCATGCGTGTATAATTTATACATAGTTTTGACTAGTTCATTTGAATGAATCAGAAAGACGGTGTTAGTTGTGAAAAACTTAAAAGAAATATTAACAGTTCCAAGATAAACACTTTGTCTAAAACGTATTTTTAGCCTACAATCTTGCAAATTTGTGGAATAAAAACCATCTACATGTCAAAAATACACATCAAAATTCAACTCCCCTTTAATGCGCAAGCTTGAAAGGCAAAATGTGTATTATTGATCAAAATCAAACACAGCTATCTAAATAAAGTTATGGTGGTCTGTGGGAAATACAGGCTGGTTTTTCCTTCATGGATCCCAGTCTAGAGACATTGTGGCTTCACATTCGATTGCAAGCACTAATTTAACTTGGCAGGAAGATTCAACCATTCATTCAGTACTGACATGAGAAAAAAAGTAAGGGATGATAAAAACGTTTCACTTGCTGCAGTTAAACTATATACAGTAATGTCTATGACAGAAGAAAAATACTTTACTTTAACACCTCACAAAAATTCATAGAAATATAGAGAGATATGATAAAATAAGTCAGTGTAAGCCACTTGGAATGTGTCTATACCTCAAAGGCAATACCATGAGAGTCTAAAAGCGTAACACTGAAAGACTAGACAATCTCATGACCGATCCAGTGCAATGGCATGATTTAGTCACACTACATTTAAATGCTGCCACAGTTGCTAAACAAATAATCACCATAAACTCCGTCTGGTTTCTAGTGCAGTGCATTATAGAGCCCTTTGCAGCAAGGTTACTGCAAGCTCAACATACCTGATCGTGAAGAGACTGATCCTAAAAGACAAACGCAGCTACATATTCTTACTCTTCAGTTAATTCGCTTTTATCAACGACTGCTGCAACTATAACGTTTCCCGAGATTCTTACACCGCTGCTAACAAGCCGCACAACACACTGCAAAACAAGCACACATTTCAAGAGTAAGCGAAAGCACATCCGTAGGGCAAGCAGCACTCACCGAAAGCCCCCATGAATCAGCAGCGCGACGTGCTTCTATCGCGAAATCACGGAGTGGGACTGGCGCTTGACCGAGAACGTGTTTAACGACGAGTGACTGACTGGGCGATGGTTACATTCTCGCGCAAGCTGCTGATATAGTAACGGTCGTCTTCATGCTTCTTCACGCGCTACTATCCACTGAAGTCTGGAGTCCCCCTAGAGGTGCAGCCTCTGTCTGTGTGTGTGTGTGTGTGTGTGTGTGTGTGTGGCTTTGGTGTTGCCTACATTTTGGGGAGCATATGTCTCCACATAGACAGTAAAACCAGCTACAATTTTGACATTGTGGTGACCAGCCCAAATACCACGAGGGCAGACTTAATAAACATGCTAAATAGATAGACATAAGGTGTTAGTTTAGTGTAAAAAGTATTACATTTAATGGAAAGTCCCCACTATGAAAAACAAGGGTTGTACTACACTTGCAAGATTGAACTGAGAATTTTGCATCTAGATTTAGAAAAGTAGAATTAAAAGAAATTTACATTCAAAGAAAATATAAGTTATATTTGTACGACTGAAATAAGTGTGATTTTAACAAGAAAAAAATGAAAGATGGCTTGACAAAAAATTTGTTTGAAAATTTGAAAAAAAAAAAAATAGTATGTGTGTGTGTGTATATGTTCAAATATATATATTCTAAAATTAGCATTTTTATCAGGCTGCTATATTTATGTTCAGTTATTTCACTTTAATTGTACAGAAAAGGACCTATACATTGCAATTACAGTAAAATTACTGAACATAAACAGAGGAGCCTGATAAAAATGCTCATTTTAGATGAAAATTTAAAACGGCACTTAGAGGCTTTTGCATCTGAACTCTTCATAGATAGATAGATAGATGGATGGATGGATGGATGGATGGATGGATGGATGGATACATAGATAGATAGATAGATAGATAGATAGATAGATAGATAGATAGATATAGAAACGAGCAGGAAAATACTTAATTTTACAGTATGCCTTTAAGTTCTGTGAGGTGTGAATTAATTCTATTGCTATTAGCAACAGAAATGTGTTCATAATTCATCTTTTTCAGTTTTGGTTGTACACTACCTATATAGATTTATTCAAACGTAAAGAAACAATTATGAGGCCAACTGAAGTGCTCATAACTAGTTGAAAATATAGCCAAAAATATTTTGTCTCAAATCTAATATGTCAACAGTTTTCTGGTTTAGGTTATAGGTTTTATAATATAGGGTACCAGTAATATAAATAAATAAGCATTGTGCCTATAAGAGGTCATCACTAATGTAGCTTCTAAGTTTTCTACTGTATGTGTTTGTGCTAAAACAGGTGAAGGAATATCATACATACAGGATGTTTCACACATTCCCCCTGCTGACACTAAAGATGTTTAATTGCTCTGTGTTGTGTAAACACACTACCAGCCACAGGTTTGGACACACTTGACTGACTTCATGGTTCTCATAAATAAATTTAAATAAATAAAATATTGTAGGATATCGTTTTGTTTGTATAAGAATTCCTTGACAAATGTATTAAAATAAAATATGAAATAATAAATATTCTTTCTTGTGAAAGAAAAGCAGTCAACAGGTGTTCAACATATATAGATACTCATTTAATACGGTTTAAAAGTTGACTGGGGAAGGCAAGAGTACGCAGAGCTACACTCTAGGTAAAGTGTGGCGATGTTTATGAAGCTAAAATCTACATTGTTCAGCTCACAACATGAAGTCCCATACTTCCATTTGTGTTTTTATGGTTTTATTCTAAGGTTAAAAATAGTAAAAATAAAGAATAGAATAGGTGTGTCCCAATGGTTGACTGCTAGTGTATGTTTTTCATCAGAATAATTACATGACAGAACATGACAAACAGACTTGTGGTTTCGCTACCTTTTAAAGTGGTTGTTCTGCTTTGCTTTTTGAAGCTCCATTGTGAGCCTTGCCTGAGGATTCTACGCTGATAAAAACGATATGTGATTGTGCATGTGTGTGAGTGTGTGTGTGTGTGTGTGAGTGAGTGAGTGTGTGTGTGTGTGTGTGTGTGAGTGAGTGAGTGAGTGTGTGTGTGTGTGTGTGTGACTGGTTAGTGGCCCCACTATGCAAATAAAACTTTATTTGTTCTGCTTACAGAACACACAACCTTTGAGTACAGTTTGGTCTCCTTGTCAGAGCTGTGCCTAGTGTCCTCTGTGGTCATGCTTTAGGGTTTTATCAGGCTCATAAACAGACAAGAGGAAAATCTAAACACATTAAACTTTTTTTCCCCAGGTTGGACAGAAAAGTGCACAAATTGCATGACCTTTTGCACTGACAGCACCAGGTGTTGAAAAACATACTTACTACCCTAGTTTTCATTTACAACAATGATTTTCATGATTTAAATGAAAACTACCACCTTTTGTGAGAGGGTCTGGCCATCCCACAATCACAAAAACACATACCTGGCTTCCTACAATCATGGAAAAATTTAAATATCCAGGAAATACAGATTAGCCAGCCTGGGAAAAATGGAGATTGATTAATAGACTAGAATAGAATAGACTAGACTAGACTAGACTAGACTAGACTAGACTAGACTAGACGAATAGAATAGAATAGAATAGAATAGAATAGAATAGAATTTTGTGAATGCAATCTATATAACAATATTTATAGCATAAGAGTTCATTGGTCAAAAGATGAAGGAAACTTGAAATATCTTTTTCCTCAGTGTCATTTCCTATGACATTACAAGCACAAAATTATGAGACATATGATAATAATTAGAGACAAAAGTCCAAAATGTGTCAAATTCGACACTAAAATATTATTCTAATTCTCCACAATATAAGCAAACATATGACAAAAATATCTCCCTCTGAATGTTTGAGTGCGCAAATACTCCAAACATAATGTCACTTTAAATAAACACTTCTTCACATAACAGAAAAGTGCCTCCCGTCCAGATCAATAACTGCTCACACAAACACACACTTTAACTTTCAAATAAACCTTTATCCCACTTTTACAACAAGAATGAAAATATATGAACTATGAAGGATATGAGTTATAGGAGCTGGGCTTTGGCTTTCCACACCAACTCCCACACTAGTTTCCCTGCACTTATTTTCCTGCGACTCCTTCTTCCAGCACATTTACCTTCTGCAAGCCTCTGTTCTGACTCGGTTCTGTCTGAAGTTTTAATTTCCTGTCTTAAATCTTCAGCAGCCCCAAGCAAAGCATGAAATTGGAGGTCAGAGGAAAAACTACACTTGTCTTTCTACAGATTCTATCAATGACAGAACATCAGCTTTAAACCAGTCTTATTCCAGTGTTTTATGTGTATTTTGTCTCTTTTGCATCAGTAGTCTAGTTGACATTTAAGGGATTTGTCCTACAATAACCACACATCTTATCACATGCCTCCTCTCACCCATTTGTGCTGCTATTAAATAGTCAATGCTTGTCTTTTACTGCTGATTTTTCCAATAATTAATGCCACACTGTGGTGGCATACTACATGTTCATCCAACAATATTTCACATTTATAAAGATGATAAATCAGCATTGCATGGGGGGCAATGCAGCAAAATAAATGCAGTTTTATTTAGCAGATTTGATTATACATCATTATTAAATTTACCAGGAGACAAAACTTTTATAATAAAGTTATAGACTTATACAACATTGAATAATACATGGCATTTTGAAGTAGAAACTTATTTTCAACCTTGAAAAATCCTTTATTGCAGTGTACTGCCATCTAGGGTTTATAAAAATGTAATAGCTTCCTCATTTAGATTACTAAATAGCCTATGTCTTGTCTAAATTCACTATATAATGATTATTTATAGTTTGCTCATCTCAAGTTAAACGTAGTGTGTTTTATACATAAGTAGGATTTGATTCATTGAACCGAATCATTTGCTTCATGATTTGATTCAGTGTTTGCGAATTTGATTTGAGTTTTCCCACAAGTTTCATGAAGCCTTTCTTCGACAAGCAGATAGAGAGTAAAGAGTTTGATGTTACTAATAAATAAATAAATAAATGACATGGCTTTCCATTTCATTCTAATAATGAATCTAAATCGATTTTATGTCATATTAATTGCACATTTGCAGTGTTTCAAAATGTTCGCCAGAGGGCAGCAATAACTAAATTTGTGCCTAGTGTTCATGGGGTCATGAAAAAACCGTTCTAGCTTACCCTGATTTCATTAGAAGACAGTTTTCCTCTCATAATACAGTATGTTCCAAATGGACACAAGTCTCATCTATGGAAGCTCATCTGAAAATTGGTAAGAGGAATAGATTGTGTATGTGTGTGAGAGAGGCAGCTTACAAAACTCCTCTGTCTATTTGACATTGATATAACCTCCTTCAAAAGTCAATAGTTCGTTCTAAAATAGACAGCACTGCAAGTCCTTTTCCCATACAAAGTGCCAGATCAGTGAAAAACGAGAGGAGCTACAGTATCCTTGTGCCCGCACAACCAAAGATGCTTACTCTATCTGTCACTGAAGCATTGTGGGAAACAGACTGGAAGATGTTGTACATTATTGCTCTTTGTTCTTTATTATTGCTCAGACAACCACTGAATGACATGCTACACCATGAAACATTGCATTTTCTTGTATGATTATTCTGCATACAGTTTTTATGATCTTATTTTAATTGAGAGACTACATAAAATATTTGGCTTTTTTAAAACGCATTTGACACCGACAGGAAAAAGGAAGAAAAAAGTTTAAATAAATGGTGACCAAAAATCAATTAAAAAATTTAAAATTGCTTAAACAAAAAAAAACTCACCCTGAGGTCATACAAAATGTAAATGAGTTTGTATCTTAATCAAACTGATTTAGAGAAATTAAACATTACATCACTTGCTCACCAATGGACCCTCTTTAGTGAATGGGTGTCACCAGAATGAGAGTTCAAACAGCTCATAAAAACATCACAATAATCCACAAGTAATCCACACGACTACAGTCCATCAGTTAACATCTTCTTAATCAGTTAACATCATGTTTGTAAGAAACTTTTTACTTCAAACTGCTGCTTTCAGATAAAATCCACTATCCTTAATATAGTCCAATCCATAATATTGCTTTCTCTAGTAAAAAAATAAAATAAAATAAAATAAAAAAAATGGTCTTGTCTCAATTAGAAGACAAATATGAGCAGACCAAGCATCATTTACATGCAAAAACAGTCCAAAATCATTCTTAACTAATATATGTCAGTGGGTTATGGGCTGTTCTGATGAAGAAACAAACTTATATACATGTTGGATGGCCTGAAGTTTTCCTTTAATAAACGTGTACCTTGAATGTTGATGTTATGAAAAACGTGCATGTCTATGTTATTTGTCAACTATAACATACATAATGCATGCCAGAGGGTTCAACCTAGTGAGCAAGTCCATGGGACAGACTGACAGACACAAGGACTGAATGAGCTTATAGGGCTGCCAACATCCTGCCAGAAATTTAGCCTGCTCTCTCTTTCCGTCTCTGCTCTGGTAACATTGTGGATTTCAAGCCTCTATTCATGTTTTATTCACATGCACCACTCATATGGAACTCAAATTGATGGGCCCCCTCCTTGGCTCTCCATGCCTGACTGTTCAGAGTAACATGTCCTCATCTATTATGGATCTTAGATCTACTGGACAGTGGAAATTAAAAGTTATAGGAGAACCACCATCTGCTATCCACTGCTTCTTGTTATAGGTCACTATTGTCATTGTATAAGTTGATATATTTGTTTAAGTAGGTAAGTGTTTTTTATGTTATGTGTTTTATATAGGGTTAATTTTTATATAGACATGTGCTTCATTTTCCCTCCTTCTAGTTTAAAAAAAGTTTTAAAAAATGCACAGTCTCCTGTGAGGGCTAAATTTAGGTGTAGGGTTGGTGTAGGGCAATACCACATACAGTTTGTACAGTATAAAAACCATTACGCCTATGGGATGTCCCCACTTTTCACAGGTGTGCGTGTTACACTGAATTCCTGAGCTGTGTATTTGTGATTCCTCTGCTTTCTGAATATTGCTTTGGAGCCACAGTTTGATCAGAACTGTTCTGCCATGCATTTCTAGGCTCAGCAACAGAGAGAGCATTTAAGACAGCCCCGTCTCACTGAAATACCACACATGGGACATGTCCAAATCTTTGACAAACACAGAAAAAAAAAAGAGACACCTGACAGCCCAGCATTCTCTCCCAAATCACAACACTGTCAGACCTGTTGTCCAGTAAAGAAATATCTCAGCAATTTTAAAGCTGGACAAATTAGCTGGAAGCGGAATTGTTAATGATAGCAAAACTTTTAGGAAAACATGTTTTTTTTATTCCATTAATTTTCCTGCAATCCAAAAAAAGGACACAATGTATTGATATGAAATAATTTTTCATATTGATTTTTTACAGGTGATTTACCTGTATTTTTAATTTTGCACTGCACTGTCTTTTAGGGTTTACAGAAATGTCCGTAAAGTTAATGCAACATTTTTAATACAGTGCGTTTTGTATAAATCTAACAAAATTGTGAAGTTGATGTTTCAAACAAGAAAAATAAACTTCATTCAAGATGCATTTGTTAGGGAAGCAGACTTCACACAAAGGATTATTTCAAAGCAGTGGTGTTTATTGACAGCAGAGTATTCAACGGATGAGATGGTAAGTATTACGTGCAAATATACGTTGTAGGAAGTGACAAGTAGATAACAGGACTGAATTGTCTTGACAGGAACTCGTGAACGTTGGGGGAACCACACACCTAACTGTGAGATGGAGACTGGGCTGGAAGGAGATCGTTAGAAGAAACTGGAACCAGGAGACGGATGGTCACGACGCTGGAGGGAACACAGGAGCTAAGTAGACAGGCAGGTAAGTAACAGGTAAGTCGCTGTGATAGGATTCAGGAGTCCACTTCGTAGGAACAAGACTGGACGTTTGAGTGATGTGAGATATGTGGCTTTATGGTGCGTGGTGATGAGAATCAAATGACGTGCAGGTGTGTTCAGTCAATGCTCAAGTGAAACCAGGTGAGGGCGTGCGCTGTGATTGTTAAGGGAGCAGGACAGACAGATCCGTGACATAACCTCCCCCTGCCGGAAGGCGCGTCCCGCGCCATAACAACACCAGGGAGGAGGGGGGATAGGCAGCCTGGATGTCGGTGGAGGACAGGGACACTGGAAAGGCATCCAGGGCGGAACCGGAGACTTAGGAAGCCATGGCGGGACAATTTTTTCAGGAGGGCTCGATCGAGGAACCATAGAGGTCTTGCCCATGGCCACTATAGTTATCCAGGCCAGGGATATATAGCCCCCCCCCCCCCCCCCCAAAAAAAGTTTTGGGGAAGCTCCTCTCTGGAGGAGCGGGCTCTTGGGGGCGCTCTGGAGGAGGGGAGCTGGACGGGACCAGTGGAGACGCAGGAGGGCTGGACAGGACCAGCAGAGACGTAGGATATGCAGGAGGGTTGGACGGGACCAGCGGAGACGAAGGAGAGCTGGACGGGACCAGCGGAGACGAAGGAGTGCTGGACCGGAGCAGCGGATTCATAGGAGGGCTCAGGCGAAGATCAGGCCCTGGAGGACTCGTGCGAGGAGCAGGCTCTTGGGAGCGCTCGGGCAGCGTGGATTCCTGGGGGCGCTCTGTCAGCACTTGCACAGGAGGGACTGGCCCTGGAGAAGCGGGCACTGGAGAGACTGGCCCTGGAGAAGCGGGCACCGTGAAACCAGGTGAGGGTGTGCGCTGTGATTGGTGAGGGAGCAGGACAGACAGATCCGTGACACATTGTGTATTGCAAAAAAAAATTATTTAAAAAAAAAAATTAAGAAAATTACTCTTTCACAGCTAAAGAGACATAATGAAGATTTAAATAAATAAGGTTTATCTAAGATGTTTCAACAACTTATGTAGGAGGATAAATAGACATAAATGTCAGTTTTTTACATACATTATGAGTGAGTAGCAGGAGTCTTTAACAAGGGGTCGGTCAATTATACTTATTTTTGTGTTAAAAAAAGTTAAATATATATATGTTAAACAAAAATACAACATTAAGTAACCTCAATTTCCAATAAATTTCACATTGCCCCTTCTTCATTCAAAATATTTTATTTTTT
This sequence comes from Barbus barbus, assembly GCF_936440315.1. Taxonomy (NCBI): domain Eukaryota; kingdom Metazoa; phylum Chordata; class Actinopteri; order Cypriniformes; family Cyprinidae; genus Barbus; species Barbus barbus. The sequence goes on from NC_136718.1 coordinate 15,866,624, forward strand.
TTTAACAATTGAGTATTAATATGTAAATATACATGAATATGACTTTACATATCAAAAATGAAATTTGAATAGCTTTGCAATATGATCATTATAATGTATTATTATAGTTTGTCTCTATTCACCAAGGGGTCCTTGGCCTTAAATAGGTAGAAGACACTTGCTATAGAGCTACAAAATTAATGTGTTCTTGGATATATTTGACTGGTTCATATCTAATTTTTAATTATAAACTTTAATATCTTGGAGAATCCAAAAAATAAACAATGGCATAGATCTGATATATAACCTTCATAACATGAATGAACTCTGAGTCAGTGTGGTGCGAGAAGAATGAGAGAACACAGAGGCATAAAGGACTAAGTGGGGTGAAAGAAAGAGAGAGACAGAGAGAGCGAGAGAGAGAGAAGGGGAGGGAGCTGAGAAAGGAATAAGACAGAGAGAATATGAGATAGATACTGCCTAATGTGCAGGGGGAGGGGGAATAAGAGAGGGAACTGGAGTTTGATGCTACAGTACACTTCACTTCTGCCCTGGAGAGGGAGCGCACCATGACCAGCTAGCTGTGAGAGTGTGCACTCTCTCCACACCTCCAACTGAGTGAGTACAGCCACTTCTATAACCTTTAGCACAACCAATGCTTAAAGTGTGTGTTTTGTGGATGTTTCACAGACTTTGGGATGAATATTCAGTTTGGTTTAGCAGTGTGGTCTGAAAAAAAACTTTAAATGTGAAATATTCAATGCAATAAAAACTGAATCTCACACAATAACAGCTTAGATAAATAACATTTTGTTTTAGCAGAAATGAAGCAGCTTGACATGTCACTTATTGAGGCCAGAATGTTATTTTAACTCTGCTGAGGTTGTAACTCTTTCTCTCAGTCTCTCCATCCAAAGGAAATATGTTCGTTATGCTGTTATCATGTGGAATATGCATAGGTTTCTGTTTTATCGTGGTGTCTGTGGAGCTGTTGGCAAACTTGCAGGCACTCATGGTGTTTCTTTTGTGTTGGGGGAAGGAATGCATTTGGAACCGCTGGGCTTCCTGTGTGGGGTCAATTAAATACTGCATGAGACTAGAGCACTAAAGGCCTGTCCCGTGAGGAGAGGAGTGCTTAGTGTGTGTCTGTGTGTGTGCAGTGGAGCATCAACATGCAAAGCCTTGATTAAATTTGATAAACCAGCAAAGTTTTCAGAGGTGAAGACATTTCCTTTAATCAGTTTTATAGAAACTGATGCTGGTTTTTTATTTAACAGGAAGCAGGAATAAAAGTTAGAATGAAGTGGCATGGAATTACCTAGTAATGTTGTTTGGTACAGTATAGTACAATATGCAGTATATTTTTGTATAATAATTTCTGAAGTTTGTATTTATCAGACAAATTATACATGCACTGAACATTTCTGTTTTTATTATTATGAGTTTATCTGTATAGTGACAGTACAAAAACATAATTTTAACCAGCATTGTACATGAGATTATTGTACATAAACATTATGCATTTTTAAACCAGAAATTAAATAATCAGCTACAAAATGTTAAGAATGCTAAAAGTGATTTTTTGTGTGTGTGTGTGTGTTTGAAATTGTAAAAATGCACAGTCTCCTGTGAGGGCTAAGTTTAGGTGTGGGGCAATAGCACATACAGTTTGTTCAGTATAAAAACCATTACGCCTATGGGATGTCCCCACTTTTCACAAAAACAAACGTGTGTGTGTGTGAGAAATATCTGGTTTCTTTTAATCCAGCGCTTAATCATTGTTACTTTGTGACGTCAAACCATTATTTGTTTTTGAATGGAATAAAATTTGACATTTATTTGCATTTATGTTTAAACAAATGTTTTAAAACATAAATTCTTATGGAAATTCTTGATCTAATGCTAACCTTCCAAACTTCTCCATATAAAAAATACTCAAAATGTACTACTTGCATTTACATTGTTGGATTTGGAATATTTTTATACTGTATGTATATATATATATATATATATATATATATATATATATATGCATTCCCAGTAAAACAAACTATAACTTTGCCGTTGCTAGCACCCTGCTTTACTGTTTTTGCACTTATAAGTGAACTCATTTAGCTACAAATCTTTCTCCACTCTTCAGCACTTATAGTACTGTACTCTTATGCTTTACCGCTGTGCCATTCTAGCACTCCCTTGAAATTTGGTAAGGTTGGACTATATAGACTACAGCATCTGCTAAATGAATAAATGTAAATGTAAGCACAGGTATTGTAGATCAAGTTGCCTTTTATTACCTTTCTTGCTGTTTTGATATATAGTTGCTCAGTCATGCCATATGATCAGTACGGGTCAATGCCATGGTGCTGCTATACTGTGTGTTGTGTGGCTAAAGTACATCTATAACTCTCATATGCTTCTTTCATCTCATTTTGGTGACTTGCGTCATTCTGGTGTCCATATTCCACTTTCACTGCTTGTGGTTGAAATACAAGATGCAGTTTCTATTTTTATCACCTTGCGCAGATATCAGCGGGAACTCGTCTTTGATAGGAATTGTGTCCTTGGTACAATAACAAGACGTGTGGGAATTCAGGATATACTGTGTAATTACAAGAGAGTTAGATAAGCAGTGAGCTCTTATTTAAAAAAAAGAAAGAAAGATAAAACTTTGCAAGATAACGCAAGGACAGGAAGTTCTCAACCGGATAGGATGACATATCAGTCTATTTGCTGCTGGTATTGATTTATCCTGTTGTAAACTGGAATAGAAATAAGAGGTTGCCGAATTTAAGTCCTCGCTGGAACTGGTTTTCATAAAGTTTGATCAACCAAATCTGAAGTCATTTCAGCTGGTAGTGAACGAAACATTTAGTGAGCTTACAGGGATAGTTCACCCCAAGTTGTTCCAAACCTGTAAAGAAGATATTTGGAAGAATGTTTGTAACCAAACAGCTGAAGGTGGCCATTGAATTCCATAGTATGGAAGTCAATGGGTACCATCAGCTGTTTGGTTCCCAAAAATATCTTCTTTTGTGTTCTGCAGAAAAAAGAAGCCCATACAAGTTTGGAAAAACTTGAGAGCGAGTAAATGAACTAAGTATAGTCAAAATATATAATACTTAATGTCAATTTTGTCAAGGAAATTTGCATACGGTAGCAGAGTTTAGCCCCTGTGAGGGCTTCTACCTTACCCAGCCCACCCTTCTGTTCCTCATGGGTCATCACTCTACATCCAGGCAGCTTTCTGTATGCACCCAGCAGAAGAAAAGCAGGCAGAGTGGAAGAAAAGCTATATTTAGATCAACAGCACACAAAAAAAAAAACGTGTACCATCTTTCTCCATTGCTTAGGCAGAGATGGAGTGACATCCTCACTTTCTGTCCCTCCACTCACCCTCATGATTTTCTTCACCTCAAGCTCTATCGCTTTTTTCCTCTCACTTTTTTCTCCCTCTAAGCTGTTCTCTTGTTCAGGCAATACCATATTTACTTCTGATATCTATAAGCTGTTTTTACTTAGATGGAACTTGTGTTTAAGTTTAAGTAATTTTGTTTTGTTTTGAATTTTTTATTAGATTTTTTTAATATATAGTTTTTGTTAGGTTATAGTTTTTAGTTTAGCTTTAGTTGTTTTAGAACGTTAAAATAAATGAAAATTAGAAATGTTACCTTTGCAACAGCTGAAATAAAATGAGTTTATATTGTATTTCAAGTAATGAAAAATGTTGTTTCTAAGTTTAGTCTTAGTTAACATGAACATAATTATCATATTGGCCAGTGTTTCAAATCGGAGCATCCTTAAAGGGCACCAAAAGTCTGAAACCTGAAAATGGCTCTATTACAAATTTTTCTAATTAAGTAACTTTTATAAATGTTACATTTCTTAACTTAATATTTCTTAATTTTTAGTGTCAGACCATCCTGCAAGTTTCAATAGACACAACTAATGCACCTGTATTTTACATTTTTCAAAATCATGAAAAATTCCTAACTGTAAATATCTTAATTTATTTACCAATCTATATGGTAATTATTTTTAAACCCTAGATTTTCAATACGGTCTCAGACTTTAGGATTCCAATGTACTTCTATTAAATACTGTAATTCTATTACATTCCCATTATAATTGCTGCCCACTGCTCCAGGTGTGTGTGTGTGTGTGTTTGTTCACTACTCACTGTGTGTGCACTTGGATGGGTGAAATGCACAACACAAATTCTGAGTATGGGACACCATTCTTGGCCATACGTTACATCCTTAAGAGCTGAGGTATGTGAGTGGCCTCGTGTTTGTTTTCAAGCTCACCCACTTGCAAGCATGTGTATAAAGTGTATAAAAGAAAGCACAGCAGTAACACAGCCTCAAGATACGCAGCTCTAAAAGCCACAGTGGACAAAGTTGAATTAAGAAAGAGCACAAGCTTCCAGTAGCTATAATGGAGTCCAGAAAGAGGTCCAAACAACCAGAGGCAGCCTCAGGACTCTGTTAGCCTGCTGATTTAATACAACCTGAAGAGGAAAAGGGTCCGTATTCATGATTCATTTTCGGTGGTACCGCCCCATTATGACTGTGTGTGCAAACTGACTCACCTTGTGTTTGTGGGGTGTTCTGCATCATGCTATTGTCAGGACAGTAACGCTGCTGTGAAGGCATCCATCCCCGACCTCACTGGGTGGAACAGATTTACTCTCAATGGGATTAGGCCTGGAGAGATTAGCAGACAGAGAGAGGTTATCGAGATCAAGACTCCCAGGGAGTTTGTGTGAAAATCTTACAGTGCTGTGAAGGATACAAAACAATGTAATCGTAACGGACCGGTAAATCCTTTTAGTGCCATAACAAAAGCAATACTGTGTCAATTTGGTAACCAACCACTGATCTATTGAGAACATATTCATTTATATAGATCAGTGGAACCAACAGTGTTATGATGCCATGAGACACTAACAGTGCAATCAGAGCCGATCCTCCCTATACCCAGAATATGCAAGCTGCGTATAGGGCCCCCGAAACACCAGGGGGGCCCCTTGTTCTCAGAGATGTTTTAATTTTAGTTTCGTTTTTTAGTTTGGCCAGCGGTTATTGAAAACATGAATGCTCATTTCTTTTAATGCGGTGCGCTGTCACCCTCCCAACGTAAAAAATCAGTCAAATCATGTAACTCGAATGTCGTACAGTCTCTTGCTCGAGACTAAAAAACGAGTCGAAAGCGCACCGAGCTGCGGGAGTGCTTTCCGCGAGCGCGATTCGAGACGGCGTGAAACACGGACAAATGCATTACATCCATTCTTTCAGGGCCCCCAGAAGTCTAGGATCGGCACTGAGTATAATAAACAAGAAGTGAACACTGAGTAACTTACATTTTGATTGTTACTTTGTGTATTTTTAATACACAAAATAGTTCCAAACAAAGTCAAAGCAGAATCGCCTGTTGAAAATATCCAAACAACACACAATAGCGGCGTTCTGTAGTTTCAGTGATTCAATGATTCATTCGTAAAGAAAGTCACTTGTGTCGTTGCTAAATGAATCAATGTGTTTGACTGAATGATTCAAAGATTCACTCATAAAGAAAGTCATTTGTTGCTTACTTGCTCTATAAAATCTACGGTTACTGTAGTGTTGCAGAACCATGGGTAATTTTAGGTTATCGTGGTTTAACTACAATAACATTTTTGTACCATGGTTCATTTTTGTAAGGGAATTGAAAAGAAAAAAAAAATCAAACCAGAGCCATATTTGAGTGGTCTCTGCTGTTTTTACAATAATTTATTGATGCTGGGGTCAAACACCGATTGTTCTTTTTAAGTGTATTATCATCCGTTTACATAGGATTTAGAAAGCACTTAATTTACTTTTAATTCACTGTTCCCCATTATAGTGCACCAAATGCATTAGTGCAATTGGTTTCCCAGCTGTTTCTCATCAGGCAGATGTGTTTGTTTGCATTGTTAATTCATGCACAAGTGAGCTTTCAGTGTCTGGTCCTGATTTAACATTTGCATTAGCTTTTGGAGTCTTTTGCTGGTGTCGGAGTCTTCTACTCATTAAAACAAGCAGGAAATGAAATGATTAGAGCATCCAGGGAAATACTACCATACGGTACATTAGTGCAGTAATCAGATTAATTCACAAAAGGTTTTGCAATTTATTAAGTCATTTAACAATGGTGAAGCAAAGTGTCAGTGCATTTAAAAACTATGATCACTGATTGGTGCACAGTGGCAGATTGTTTGGCATATTCAAACTGCTTGTTTAGCAAACACCAGAAAAGTGAAGAAAAGAAAAGAAAATAGTATGACATAGCAGACAGATTAATTATAGTGATTTTCTTTCTTGAATGTACATCATATTTGCATGTGAGAAAGGTTACATACTGAAAGCATTTATGCATGAATGTATTTGTATAAAATTTGTATTCACTTGGACTACATTTTTTTGGAAAAATGACAAGGGGCTTTTAAAACTGACCAGCATAAATGAGTTGATATCTATAAATGTGAGGTGCAAAACAAAGATCCATGATGTAATTGTTGATAACTGGATATTTTAAATTAAATTAAATAATTTAAATATCATTGGCATACAGAATGGTTATAGTAAAATATTTTTATTTTGTATTTTTAAATTTATATTTTTATATTGATTATTGTATCCAAATATAATGGAGACCAAATATATGGGCAGATAGTATAAAAAAAAAAAATCAACAAAACTGTCTTTAACAAATCACATTTGTGACTCTGGACCATAACAGTCACAAGTCGCATGGGTATATTTGTAGCAATAGCCAACAATACATTGTATGGGTCAAAATTATCTATTTTTCTTTTATGCCAAAAATCAGGATAGGATATTAAGAAAAGATCATGTTCTATGAAGATGTTTTGTAAATTTCTCACTGTAAATATATCAAAACTTATTATTTGATTAGTAATATGCATTGATAAGAACTTAATTTGGACAACTTAGCCAGTTTTCAAAAAAAAAAAAACATTTTTTTGCACCCTCAGATTCCAGATTTTCAAAATAGCCTAGTTGTATCTCGGCCAAATAGCCTATTGTCCTATCCTAACAAACCATACATCAATGGAAAGCTTATTCAGATTTCAGTTGATGTGTAAATCTCGAAAAAAATTGACCCTTATGATTGGTTTTGTGGTCCAGGGTCACATTTAGGCCTAGTCATTAAACGAATGCTTTTATCCAAACCAACTTACAAATGAGGAATATTTTATAATAGAAGACAATAACCAACAATGCTACTAAATGTGTCAGAAAGATATCACACTTTGTTATGGTAGGCTACATAATGAAAATTATCTAGTGAACATTTTTAGAGAGATGTAGCCTACAAGAAATAAATAGACAGACCATGTAAAATAAATACTATTTAATTTCAAATATAATGTGTTTCATTTAGTTTTACATATATCCAGTCTTGCTTTCCACAATAACGTAACGGATCCGGGACACATGTTGCAAAGCACCTGTTTTTCTTGCTGCAGGAGAATGAGATATGAGTGTCAGTGTCTCGTGTGAGAGGTAAACATCTCCCTCGCTGCAAGGGCTGCAGAAGCGCATCTTCAGCGTGTGGAGCGGGACAAAATGGAGCCTGATTGAACGTGAGAGCAGGCGGAAGAAAGGCAGCAGCGGCAGAGGGAGGGCGTTTGCTCTCAGTGAACAGCACAACTCAGCTGCTGCAGTCAGGCCATCAATTTTGTATAGGCGTTGAGTGCAGTGCCTTAGCGTTCTCCTCTCTTTCCCGCTGACCATGGAGAGCAGCTCGCGTCTCGCTCGACCACAGACAGAGTGATGGGGGGCGATACGAGCCGTCTCTATAGGCATGTCCGCGTCCGATTCTAGCGCAGCGCTGCTCAGCAGCAAGGTAGGGATGGTTTGCCTTCTCTCTCCCTCACGTGCTCTCTCTTTCTCTCTCTCTTTCTTGGTCGCTCGCTCGCTCCCTCACTGATTTTCTCTCACGCGCTGATGCTTTGGTGGAGTGAATGAATTTTGCATGCATTCTGCCTGGGTCATAGTCTATTAATATCCTCGTGTAAGCCTTTTTTATGAATAAATTATTCTCAGTCGAAATGCACGTCTTAGCTTTTCGACCAGCAGACTCATCAAATGCATTCAGTTGCATTGATTTTTTAATTGACAATGTGTATTACCTGAATAAGATTGTTAATATCTCTTTCACTTTCTCATATCATGGGTATGGTTTCAAATAGTATTGCAAGTTGTTGATATGTTATGTTAGGAAACAAAGGCATATGGATTTGTTGTGTTGCAAAGTCAGAAATGTCCTTTTCTCCAATATTTTATAACCATTTAACAGGTTTTAGGTAAAAATGCCAGTGAAAAGTGACACACACACAAAACAAAATGTGTATATAGATGTATAGGTTTATATTCAAGAGTGTAATGAACTAAATATATTTACATAAATGTATATATTTATCTAAATTCAAATTCATCTGTTTTTGATTTGATTAATTCATAATTGTATTTCAGGATATTATTTTCCAGGTCTTTATAGGTTTTAGGTTTGACATTCATTTTGGCATAAATATATGGCATAATTGTTTTTTTTTAAAGCTCTTATAAGAGTAAAAATATTATATTATATTATATTACATTATATTATAATATATTAAAAACTACCCTTATAAAAGTAAAAATCCTTTTGAAAATCAATTCCAGGGTCAAATATCTTTGATTAAAAATAATAATAATAATGAAAAGAAATAACTTAAGTTAACTAAGTTAACTGCTGCCAGTATAGTTCAACCTTCTTTGTGATACTGATTACTGATATAATATAATGCAAAAATTCTTTCTATGCATGTTGCATGTTGTTGATTCCTATGGACTTCGCTGATCCCTGGCCTTGTCAGAACAAGTTCTGCTGTGGCAAGCATCAAATCCATGCTGCTCCATATAGGAGACTGGGAATCAGATTCTGACAAAATGAATGAAAATAGGGCACAAAACTGTATGGAATATAGGAGAATTAATGACTGTTATCTAACAAGCCTTGTGGATATGGGAAGGTTCATTATTTTTCACCCCCTGTTGGCTGTGTGCTGCTATTGCTCAACAAATTGTGAAAATGAATGTTGACTGCCCTTCGTTTATATCTGCTGCACAGATGCAAACCATTGAAAGAAGAATGACAAATTCAAAATTTCAAAATGCATTTACAAATTCAAAATGTACATTAAACCTGGAAATAAACACAGTTTTAAAGATTTGAAAATTTGCAAGCTACACTGTAAAATGTGGTAACTATCTGATTTAACCAATAAAAAATAGTTTTGCTTGTATAAATTAATGTATGTAGCTTGGTTCAGTGATGTTTACATAATGTTTTTGACTTTTTATTTATTTAGATGTTCCAATTTTTAGGTGACCTTTTTTTTGGTGTGCATTATGAAAGTGCAAAATTTGCAAGACACTAATAAAATAAGAAAACTCAATGAACTCAATGTTATGTAAGCTTGTTTCCGCCACAGGATTAAAAAAGAAAATCTCTCAGAATTCATACTTTTTTATGAACTCAGAACACAGAATTGTAAGATGTAAACTCAGAATTCAGAGAAAAAAGAATTGTGAGATGTAAACTTAAGTAACTCAGAATTGAGTCTCTCGACGATATCTTGCAATTCTGAATTTATATCTCAGATCTCTGACATTTTTCTCATTGTGAGAAAACTCAAATTCAGATGGTCAAATTCGTGCTTCCATTTGAAGCTCAAGATCTTAAATCATTCTGGAGAACATCAGGCTTTACACAAACTTGTGAAGTTCATGCAGCTCTAATGCTGTCATTAAAGCAAAAGTAAGGTAACCGGAATAATAAGACTAAAATTCAAGCTAATATTAAAGCTTTATTTAGGCCAGATACTGTAAACATTCTATGCAGCCTTTTCTGGGAATGTCTGATGGTTAAAATGTGTGTTGTAAGTGGAATATGGGGTGAGGTGTTGTGGAAACACTCTTAGCGGATGAGGTTGCGATGCATTGTGTCTTTTAAAGGATTACATTACTCTATTGATCCAGGTACTGAGCGAAAAATTGCTTAGTCTGTCGGGTCACTGTGTGTATGAAACACAAAATGTGTGTCACAGCCTTGCAGGTAATGATGTTTATGTGGGCGACCCCTGCATCACTATTAACTCCTATTGATAAAAGTGGCCAGTGTGTTGTTGTACTTCAAAGCCCTACTCTTTCTTTCTTTTCATTTATTTCTAAGCCGAACACATGAAAGAGATGAACATGATATAGATCATCTAAGAGTTGGTTCAGGACAGCTCTGTGATGGAGATACCTAGCAGGGCTGGCTTTTAATTAACACGTTCATTTAGATGAGAGATATATTTTAATCGCACATAAGAATCTTATCTTAGCCAGCATCTGCATAATTATGCTTTATCTCTTTCGACGGTAGGTGTCGCAGACACCTGTGCCCTGCGGCTGCCTTTGATATTTAAATCATATCCTCACTGTGTTCTGGATTTTGGAGGGAAAAAAGACAGAGAGAAAGGCTGGTCTGGAGGAGAAATCAGAGGGATGCAGGAGACAGTAGAGGAAAGGTTTTTGCAATGCTTGTTTACGGTCACTAGGTCTTTTGTTATCGGTGCATTTGGTGATTTAGTTTTCAGTTTTAATGCTTGAATGAAAAATATTTCCATATTCATATTGCCAAAGCATTTGCAGCAATTGCTGTGTGCAGTTAAAACTCTGCAAAATGAGAATAGTGCAAAACAAAAGAGAAACGAAAAACATTACATCTCATTCATTAATAATGATGTGAATTCGTATTTATATGCACAGGAGAACCTCTCACAAAAAAGTTCTGGCTAATTCACAATCTTCATGAATTTTAACCTTTAATAGTTCACCCAAAAATGACAATTTGCTAAAAATGTACTCACTCTTAAGTGATCCAACATGTAGATGAGTTTGTGTCTTCAACAGAATGGATTTGGAGAAATTTAGCACTACATCACTTGCTCAGCAATGGATCCTCTGCAGTCAATGGGTGCCGTCAGAATGAAAGTCCAAACAGCTGATAAAAACATCACAATAATCTACAAGTAATCCACACAACTACAGTCCATCAATTAACGCACTGTGAAGTAAAATGTTTCTAATAAACAAATTCATCAAGATGTTTTTTTTTTCAAACCATTGTTTCCGGCTAAGCAACCTCGAGCAATGCCAGGCGTGCCATCCTCAAAACCAGTTGAAACATACCTTCAATACAGACCCAGTTAACAGACCTCTCATTAGCCAGCTGTACATATGTATATATATATCTGCTTATGATTTGGTAAATCACGATTTGTTAGATTGTGTGCAGATTTCAAGCAGAGATTTGTTGCTTAGTGAATTAAGCTCACTGTAATTGACAAAGAAGCAGACAGGGCATTAAAGATAACAATTGTAAAAGTAAAATGTAAAAGAGCAACTTTCATATTGGACTCTTGTCCTTTTTGCAGAGTTCTGCTGATTCCTACACGAGTAGACCATCGGATTCCGACCTGTCCCTGGAGGAGGACAAGGAGGCGTCTCGGCGTGAGGCCGAGCGCCAGGCCCTGCTCCAGCTCGAGAGAGCCAAGGTTCATCTTCTCAAACGGATACACTGTCAATGACCTCTCCTCTTAACATAATGTTAACTGTTTTCTTTGTTTTCTTGTAGACCAAACCTGTGGCGTTTGCAGTGAGAACCAATGTCAGCTACTGCGGGGCTCTCGATGAAGACTGTCCAGTTCAGGGTGCTGCCATCAACTTTGAAACTAAAGATTTTCTACACATAAAAGAGGTGGGAAGCAAGCAATGAACTGAAATTAACAGTTAACTTATGTTGCACTGTGATTTTTTTTGAGCACATTGTCTCCCATCCTACAGAAGTATAATAATGACTGGTGGATCGGGAGGCTGGTGAAGGAGGGGGCAGATATTGCCTTCATCCCCAGCCCTGTTAAACTGGAGGCCATGCGGATCAAGCAGGAACAGAAAGCAGCTCAGAGGTCCACAGTTGCATCTCATCATATCTATGTAGTTGTTATTCAGTACTGTATAAATTAGCATAGGAATTAGCATTAGGAATAGTTCACCCAAAAATGAAAGTTTGCAGAAAATGTACTCACTCTCAGGCCATTCAAGATGTAGATGAGTTTATTTCTTAATCAGAAGAGATTTGGAGAAATTTAGCATTATTTGCACGCCAACAGATCCTCTGCAGTGAATGGGTGCCGTCAGAATGAGACTTCAAACAGCTCATAAAAACATCACAACTCTTGCTTCCATATAAAATACATGTCCATAATCCATAATAATGCTTCAGTGAAAAAGTCTGTCAACTGTTGCCCTCTCACATCAAAATACTATCTTGGACTTTTTTGCTTGTAAATGGTGCTTGATCTGAGCATATTCCTCTCCTGATTCAGACAATGTGACTTAGAAAAATAGATGACTTAGGTATAAGGTAGCTACCTCTAATTATAGATAGAGGTACTTTTTTCACATACTGTTTTTTGCCTACTATATAGTAGGGAAGTATGCATTTTCAAATAATTGAATTATTGTGTTTGAACAAATCATTTGAATGGCTTTTAAAGAGTCACCTGTCACCACTTGACTGGTTTAGCTAACTACCTACAGAAAGAATCAATAAAAAATCCCCACTACTAATACACAGCAATACAGTTGGTTTGGAATGCACACAGACAAGCAGACCTATATAAATAAAGTGAAGATTATTAGTTTTCATTTTTGGTGAACTATACTGTAGGTGAGAAATAAACACTCTTACCTTCAGTTGCTGTGATTTGCCACTGCACTTGCTATTTATATGAAATCCCAGCACATAAGTTCAGCATGGGATTTTAGTTTAAAGTATCAGCCATTGGCATGTCTCATCCTGTAATTTCTAAAGTGTTTGTGTTGGTAACAGGAAAATGGGTGGAAATGCTTCATCTGGTGGCTGGAGGTCTACTCCTCCTTCTGCAGGTGAGAGGTATTTAAATACTCTCACACATTACTACTGAGCCACTACCATTCCTCTGCATTTCAGGGCATTTTATATGTCAAGATTGACATATTTCAGTATAAAATTGTTTTACCATTATGACAAACAACCTGTTTAGATTTTCTTAAACACATTTCTCTTGTTTTAAACAAGCCAAACAGAAGCAGAAGCAGGTAGGTGGTTAAAGTTGCTTCCTTGCTTGATGTAACACAGTCCCTCAAAAAGTGCTGTTAAATATTCACAGTTTGTGTCTGGCCTCTCAGACGATTCTCTGTGAGAGATTCTAATGCTGTGCTATTGAAACTGCATCCCTTGAGGCTACTCATCAGATGTTGAGAAATGTTAGTTAAGGCTCAGAGCTTGTGAGACATAACAGTGTGTGTGTGTGTGTGTGTGTTGTAGACAGAACACGTTCCACCCTATGATGTAGTTCCATCCATGAGACCTGTTGTTCTGGTCGGCCCCTCGCTGAAAGGTTATGAGGTAAATTATATTAAATTTGATCATCATGGCAGTTAAAAGACAGGCCAGTTGTTCTATGAATGCAGGGTCCAAAATTAACAACCACCAAGCAAGTAAAAGTTGAGTTTGAGGAGTAAATAAAACTGTATTAGGAATTGTTCACTGAATCAAACCAAGGACATGCAAACCATTTACTAAAGAAAACACGTGACTTTTGTGTCTTTTAACTTGCACCTTTGTGGAAAATTTACCAACAGAAATATGCCTGAAGGCTTTTTTCCTCTAGAACTCAATGTGATGAAAATATATTAAGCAACCAAAATGAAACTAACAAGCATTTCATTTTATTATTATTTATATTATATTATAGCATTTATTCAAATTTTCATTTTAGTAATTTTCAATTACATTACATTACGTTATTCGTGTAATATTTGTATTTTATTTAAAGTTTCTTTCAATTACTGAAAATGATTTAATAGGTTTAGTTTTAAACCTATTAATAACAACACTGGAACAAAATCACATTTTGCAACAAATTTATGCAGAGATTGGCTTATCTAATATATGATGTGATATACAACTTACACAATGACCTGTACAAATATATGCATTTTTATTTATATTTAGATGTAATAAATAATCTATTTTTTTTATTATAATTTAATAAAAATGCAAAATACAGTTTCATGATCTATGAAAAATATTTGTGGTCAGTATCTGTACTTATATTTACTAAACAATATGTATATAATTATATTTAATAAAATAATGCAAAATTCTGTTTCATGGCCTATGAAAAGTAATTACAGTCTGTAAATTCTCATAACTCACGCACTATGGGCAGGCATGGCAAAAAGCTCATTTTGGATCCTGTTGTATATGACTGCTCAGGCAGTTTTGGTGTGCGAGAGGATTCACGAACATTAAATATTTAAGTCCAGCTGTGGCACGGTGCTCTGGACACATTTGTCAGTCAGCTCTTTAACAGAGACACCAGGGAGCTGCTTCCCCCGCTGACTCTCTGCCCTCTATTTCTGGAGTCATTCATTTTTCACCCCTGTGTCTAAATAAAACCACATCACCTCATCCAAACCATATTAGCTTTATACACGACTCTTCTTCCGAATCCCCTGCTTAGAACTCCTTACTTTCCCTCTACGGTCCTAAGTCAACAAAATCACTGGGTGGATGCTAACACTATTAATAGCTCAGGACCTAAACTACCTCAGATTGACAGGTTAATTACATATGAAATGTTTCTGGTTGAATGTAGAATGAACGTTTTCTCACAATCTTCTGATGCAGGTGACTGATATGATGCAGAAAGCCTTGTTTGACTTCCTGAAGCACAGGTTTGATGGGAAGTGAGTGCAAAAACGGTTTGTTTCACTGGTTTAGACCTTAAAATTGAAAGTGTTACTCTTAAAGGAACAGTTCACCCAAAAATTATTTATCTACCTTTTTCTTCTGTAAAGTATCATAAAAGTGGTCCATACTGCTTGTGTGCTATGTTTTTTTATTTGGTATGTGGTTTCATGGCAGGATTTCTATCACACGGGTGACTGCAGATCTGTCTCTGGCCAAGAGGTCTGTACTGAACAAGAAAGCTATCATGGAGAGGTCAAACACACGTTCCAGTCTGGGTGAGTGAAAACATACAAGGGTAAAGCTAAATAGTACATTAAAGGTGCCATAGAATGGAAAACTGTATTTACGTTGGCATAGTTGAATAATAACAGTTCTGTACATGGAAATGACATACTGCGAAGCTCAAACACCATTGTTTCCTCCTGACATTACAGTCGGGATCACTAATATGTACGCCCCCAAGATTTGCATATGCCCGCCCATGTTCTATGCCAGCCGTCAGCCGAACCTGTACAGCCAAATCATCAGAAGTTCTGCAGGTATTGTGAAGAAACAAGCGAGGACAACAGTGAAAATGGCAGATCATGGAAATAAATGTTATGTTCCAGGCTGTGCAGGGGATGTGAAGTGCAGGGATGGGTTGGTGTCTGTATTCAGAAAGGCACGGAAAGCAAATAACGCATTCTAATAAAATAACGCTAGCCAGTAAAGGGACATGGTTAGCTTCTTGCTAGCGGTAGCCTGTTACATTACAGAACATATGATTTCACTTACCACATAAACAGAGTAAGGAGAGATGACTGGTGATGATGGTGAATGAGTTACAGATCCTGAGCACCACTGACAAGCATCTGATCTTGTAAAATGTGTGGTAAATATCGTCGCTCCATAGTATAAACGGAGTACGTGCGATCACAAATCTCGAAAGTGAAAGTGAAACTAAAACGTGATTGTGCATTTGAAAGCTGTTTCAATGTCCCACATATTAATAGCGGCTCCCTGATGCCCACATTTTATTTACAGTATAATTACCCAACAATATAACTGTGAGAGAAAGTATTGAAATATATATTTTCCCTGTGTTTCCTTCGTTCTGTGTGAGCAACTGAAATGAGCCAATCAGCCAATCAGAGCAGAGCTCAACATTGAGCCGCACTGTGAAACAGAGCTCAACATTATTATTCATGACCCTTCCAAATGAGGTAATAACAGACCATTTCATTCTAGGGACAAATCCTAGGGTTTTAAATGGACATGTAAAAGCGTTTCTGGAGATTTTTTGCCCTTACCTAAGCCACATACCTTCTATGTAGATATCAGAGAACAATGTAAAATATTGTATCAATGCATTATATGGCACCTTTAATATAAAGTGTGATCAAGTATTTTTGTATGAAGAACCTAATATGGCATCATTCGTTGTTTCATTATTAATGTGGCTCGTGTTATCATGCCTGTCTCTCTCTCAGCTGAGGTGCAGAGTGAGATTGAGAGAATATTTGAACTGGCTAAAAGCCTACAGTTGGTGGTCTTGGATGCAGATACTATCAACCACCCAGCACAGCTTCTCAAGACCTCCCTCGCCCCCATCATTGTCTACGTCAAAGTGTCCTCTCCAAAGGTACAACAATATTTAACCAGTCAATGAATCACTTATTCTTAAAAAGCTATAAATGGGTGTTTCTCCAATTAGAGATTTATATTAAAACTAAAACTAACTTTTCTGATGTTATATGAAGGTCACATTACTGTAAAACGGCCTGGGAAACCCTTTAAATGTTTTTTTTTTTATGTATTTTTAATGTAGTTTTATGGATTTTATTCTTTTACTCCTGTCCCATACTATGACTTTTCATCTAATGTAGAAATCCATAATAAAAATGCAAATTATGACATTTAATAACTAAATTATTATGAAAATATGATCACCAAAAAATAGTACAATAAACAAATTATTATTTGAAAACTATTTATATCATTTTAGACCTATTTTGTCCCTCTATCATTTTCACCACAACCATAAGTCTTGCCACAATTATTATTTAAATATTCTTCAAATATTAGTCTAAAAATATTATTAAAATGTTTTAGCATGACCGATGAGTGTTTGAAATCAGAGAAAGTTATCAAACAAAATACATAATTACAGTTGTGGTGAAAATGACATTTGCTGGTTCGGAAAAAAATTGTTTTTCTGTGATGCCTGTATATCTACACTTGAACATTGATGATAGACTAATTAAAGGGACAGTTCACCCAAAAATGAAAATTCTGTCATTAATTACTCACCCTCATGTCGTTCCAAACCTGTAAGACCTTCATCACAAATTAAGAACTTCTGGTGAAATTCAAGAGCTTTCTGACCCTCCATAGACAACAAGGGAACTACCACGTTCAAGAATATGTTTTGTGTGCAAAGAAAACAAAAATAACAACTTTATTCAATCATTTCTTCGCTTCTGGTTCTTAGACGCACATTCACGATAGCACCAGTAAGCATGGTCGTGGTACTTTTGTGAATGCGTGTTGAAGACTGGTACAGAAGAGAATAAGTCATTATTTTTGTTTTCTTTGCGCACAAAACGTATTCTCGTAGCTTCATAAAATTACGGTTGAATCACTGTTGTCACATGGACTATTTTAACGATGTCCTTACTACCTTTCGGGGCCTTGAATGTGGTAGGTCCCTTGTTCTCTATGGAGGGTCAGAAAGCTCTTGGATTTCACCAAAATTTCTTAATTTGTGATGAAGGTCTTACAGGTTTGGAACAACACGAGGGTGAGTAATTAATGACAGAATTTTCATTTTTGGGAGAACTATCCCTTTAAATATGGTTTTGAAAAGTGTGTTTATTTATAAGTTGAGACGCCAAAGCCAAAAAATCTGTACACCAAATGAAATGCTAAGTTCAAGGTCCTTTGAACAAAAATGTATTCCTGAAGATTTACATGAAGGGGACGACAAGAACTAAAATGGACTAACAAAAAAGTGACTGTGTACACACACACAAAAGCAAATGTTTCAGTCCTTGATGGACTATCTTCAGTGCTATTTATAAGTCCTTAGAGCTAAAAGTGTTGTTTTGCTTATTTAAATGATTAAGTTATATAGGTAGGTTCAGATTTCCCTGAAGAAACATGTCCCTCATTTTCTCAGTGTTACTCATTCTACCCCAGGTTCTTCAAAGACTCATTAAGTCCAGAGGGAAATCTCAAAGCAAACATCTCAATGTGCAAATGATGGCTGGAGATAAACTAGCACAGTGCCCACCAGTGAGTCCCATTACTGCATACATTCAGCTCTTGTTAAAGCAACAAGTAAACAGATGCGATATCTTGCACTAATACTGTTTGTATTCACTGCATTTATCTTGCAGGAAATGTTTGATGTTATACTGGATGAGAATCAGTTAGAGGATGCCTGCGAACACCTGGCCGAATACTTAGATATATACTGGCGTGCCACTCACCTGCCAGGCTCCGCCCCCCTCAACCCTCTAGTGGAGCAAAATGTAGTTACACCACCCTCAGCCAACTCTAGCCAACAGGTGAGTGTTTAAATGTTACCTGCATAGCCTTCCCTTGTTGTGATGAAGCTTAAATGATCTTAAACACTCTCTCATCCTCTTCCTCTAGTTCTCAGAGACGCAGGAGCTAATTGAATGAGCACTACCACACATTAGAGTGAGTGTTGGATTGATTTTCATCTGCCAGTTAAAATTATTATTATGAATGTGTATTTTCCTGTCAGGGCATATTAATAATAAATATTAATAATAACAATCAATTTCAAATGTGCACTTGCTTATTTTAAATGACATGTACTTTTGAAAAAAGTTTAAAATAATGTCTAACATCAGACTTTTATTACGTTTACAATGTAAATATAATGAACGCTATTTTTATTAAGGTTTTTAAAATTTTATTTAATTTAATTAGTTTGTTTTAGCAATTTTGTTATATGCTTTTGTCAGTTTTATTAGTTTGCATTTCTATTTAGCTTTCATTTATCTTATATCAGTCTATAATAAAAACTAACAAAAACATTAATGAAACTAACTAAAACTAAACTGAAATTATAGGAAATTTGAAAACTATATTAAAATAAAAACTAATTAAAAAATTCAAAACTATAATATCCTGGTTGGGCCCAATTTTCACTTAGGGGTGTGCTCACTTTTGTGGCCAGCGGTTTAGACATTAATGGCTGTGTGTTGAGTTATTTTGAGGGGACACTGTTATACAAGCTGTACACTCACTACTTTACATTGTAGCAAAGTGTCATTTCTGCAGTGTTGTCACATGAAAAGATATAATAAAATATTTACAAAAATGTGAGGGGTGTACTAACTTCTGTGAGGTGCTGTGTGTATATATATATATATATATATATATATATATATATATATATATATATATATATATATATATGAGTGCATCTTAAATATTGACTGACAGAAAGCTTATGGCCAGGGTTTAAACCTAATGTTTAACCATAAATATTGATCACTTCCTCCACTGCTCTCTGGTTGTTATAGAGTGACACAGAACATTCCAGAAAGACCCCCAGAATATTTCTCAAAGGCCAGCCACTCACTGCCCCAGAATGAGACGGGGCTCGGAGCAGCTGCCCCCTGATGAGAAAGAGGAGGAACGGAGGTATGGAGACAGAGATGAGGGACAGCGGAGATATACACACATTCAACTGGTCTGAATGTCCCTGCTGAGCCCCATGCTGCGATCAACAGGGGTTTCCCGAACCCCTTGGTGGTGCCGTCTGTCCGCCAGGTTCTGCCGGCCTGACTCTGGCACTGGCATCAGAGCATCCATACCATGCCCTCACAAAGAAGGTTGCCCCATGCCACTAACATCCCACTCACTCAGTCTCCACCTCCTGTATTGCTTTTGGTTTGTTTTCAATGCCATACCTCTTGCACAATACACATAATTTCAATCAATCATCAAATACAGTTCACTCATAATTAATAACCCAAATGGCTTTATGTAACACAACCCTCAAATAACTAATTCACATACTGCAACCTCACCTGGGACTTTTTAACTGAAAACGTTTTTATTTTCTGTTATATCCTGTTTGATTTTTCTTGTCTTTTTATCCACTGGAAACTTTAGGTTTATGTCAACCATCAGTATTTCCAACCACACTGCACTAATATCACCATTTCATATCAATGAAAAGCAGACCACATGAATGTTTGTACATCTTTTGCCTAGATCTCAGTATTGCACTAAACAGCCTGAAAATTATATGGCATTTTGATGCAAATCCACCTATAACCAGGTAAATTAAGTAAATACCGACATGGATACATTGGATGACATGCTCTCATTTTAAAAATCATGAACAAACTGAAAAAAATATTACCCAAAATATATTAAACTTCATTTGTAGTGAAGTTTAGTGGTTTGTGCCCCAATGTTTTATGAACTATTAATTTTGATGATTTTAATTATTTTAGTTTGTTATTTATTTATAACTATATTTTAATTCATATTATTACGATTTTATTTTTAATATAAATACATTTTAATATTTGATTTTAAGAGATTTTTCTTTTGTGCAATAAACTGTGTTGGGTCAAAGTAAGACCGGTTGAAAACCTCTATACTAATGTTTGAATTACAGGGACATCTAGTGGTTTTGTTTGAAAGCACAAAAGTGAGACCCTTGCAAGCATCTTTGTTTTCAGACAAGTATAACTGTACATAATCATACCATTAATTCAAAAATAACCATAAGATGTGTAACGGTATGAGGATGTATTGTTTCAGAACCACTGAACATCTTTTTCTGCAGAGAATCTCAAAACTGATAATAGTTCCTGATATTTTTTTTTTATCTTTACCGTCAATACTTATTTGCATGATAATTGATGATCTTGCTGACATATCTGCTGCTATAATTGTTGAGTTTTGCTTGCTGCTGTTCTTCCATGCAATAACAAAATCATTTACAAAGATTATCACACTTAACAGAATGACTTATGTCTTATTTGCAAGACAATCTCTTAACTACATAATCACTAATTTACTCTTTGCATACATGCACATGCAGTCCCATTGTACATTCAAGCTAATCATGACTATGCATGACACAATCAGGCATTTGTAGAAATTAACAGCACTGTAAACTGAATAGGGAGATGCAATGGACATGGAAACATATAACCCATCACAAACATCTGCTTGAGTATATACAGTTTGCACATTAAAATGCATTGGCCTCATCTATATATAAATACACAAACAAATGACTTTCTGTTCGACTTCAGGTGTACATAAATAATATTATTTACATATATTTAACAAAAATGTTATTTGGGACCATGTTAAATCTTCTGTCAATTTTTAAATCACTGCATATGAAAAGCAACAAGCAAGAGACAGGCTTCAAAGCACAATGAGCTCTTCCCAGTTGAAAATGATATCTTGATATCTTTCCAGGTGATTTGTACATAGTCCAGAACTATGTCTTTGGGTCTCCAAAGTATATTTTCACGGCTAATTGTTTATTTTATTAGATATTTATGTTGTTGTTTATCACAATATACTGTACTGTATGCAACACTGGAGGAAGGAGGAAGACAATTTTGGACTGGTAAAGGTCTATCACTGAATAAAGGGAAATCAATATGATTGCACTATTTTGGTTTTGTGTTTGAGGTTTTCTTTTGGTTTACAATGCAATAAATGCACTATGTAAGTGTGTGAACCCTCTTCCAGTATAACTTATCATATTGTACTAATGTGACAACAATGACCCAGCACTAAGTCTGAAAAAAGAAAGAAAGAAATTGAGAAAAGTGTACTATCTTATGCTGAGCAGAACTATTGTGGAAGACAAAAAATGTAAAAGAAAATAAAAAAGGAAAAAGAATGGGCTGTGCATGGTTTCTTTCACTTTTGCATCTGTTATTGATGTATAATATGCTTTTAAAACAATATGTATTTTCCAGATAAAGTTGAATTTATTTGAACTTTTTGAAAACTCAAGTTCATTTTAAATGGTCTTGTGGTGTAACAAATGTATTTTCAAATATAGTTAACATGAAGTCATAAAATCTGCATGCACAATACTTATAAAAGAATCAAAATAGTGATGACGTCAATTTTCCAAAAAAACTTGTATCAACTAACCACCCACACTAAAAAAAATTTAAACACATTTTTTAATTTTCTCAACTTCTTGTTTTAAATTTATACAACAAAAAGTTGAGAAATTTCCTACAAAATAAGTTGAGAAAACTCAAAAATCTGCTGAAGCTGATTGCCTTAAAATTTTAAGTTTGCTCAACTTCTTTTCTTTTTTTTTACAGTGCACATGGAGAACGATTGAGGAATCACAAAAATAAATTCCGAAATTTCCACTAGATGTCAGTGCAGGAGCAATTATTGTGCAAAAAGGGAAATGTTTGAAACGCTGCTTCTGATCTCTTAGCGTACTTTTTTTTTTTTTTACTTTTTTTTTTTTTTCCCCAAGTTATTTCATATGTATAAAATGGCAGTTGAGTAATTGTTACTTTAAGGAACTATTTATGAGCATTTTAGCGTAATTCAATTTAGTCAGGTTGATTCAGTGATATTGAAATTATATGTTTTACCAGTTTTCTGCTTCTGTCGTTTAGAATAAATATCAGCTTTAATATTCATTTTCAGTAAAAATTTTCAGTTCAGTCAGTTTTTTAGCTTTGTATAAACCTATTAATTAATGAAAGAAAAATAAAGGTATTGCTATGTGTTTTCTATATATAGGCTACATATCCGTGCGTGGACCATGCGTATATTGCAATATATTGAAAAATACGAGCATATGGAAATTATTAATGAATATATCAAATTACATTTGTCCAGTATATTCCCATTTGTTTTTGTTTTGTAAGGGTGCAGCAAACCAGCTGCAGTGAATTCTATTACGAAACCCTTGCATACTGTATTTGCAATTCCAAAGTATATCAGGCTTGTTTGTAATTGTGTTTACAAGCACCGTGAAGCAGACACACCATACCTCTACATTTTTCCAACACTACTGAGTGGGTCACCCTGGCACAGGAACTCATTAACACATGCTAATTAGCTACCTGCTGGGTCTCTGTCTGCTGCAAGTGGGCGGTTGTGGGTCAGAGGGTGTTGTGCTCTTGATCTCTCAGTTGGTGTTCTTCTAGTAGCAAGAGCTGATTACTGGTGTGGCCTGATATGCTCTCAGTATCACATTCATCAGAGCATGACGGGGCTGGTAGCAAAGCTCAAGAGAGATTTGGCTAATGAGAGAGCTGGAGAAAAACAGACAGAGGTAGCCCGGATCGGCTGACCAGAATGTAAAGTTCGACGGAGAGCAATTCCACTGATCCTCTTGACCTCGTCACACTATTCATCAGATCCACACATAACCTAGAACAAATGGGATTTGCAATTTACATATGCTGTTTCTCTTCATTTCACTATGCTCCATTTCCCTCCTGAGATGCTGACACTGAAAATGCTTTCATTTTTATCTGCAAATGACACAGCCATCTGTCACACATGAGGGTCTATCTTTATCTCTGGCGTTGTCAACAAATGCTAAACGTCCATCTACAGAAGTTACATGCATGAAATGGCACAAATATGCATTACATGTGTTTAAACTGATGAATAACATCCCAGCACTGTTTTTATGGCACAACTGAAACAAATGTCTTTCTTTGTTGCTTTAACAGGTAGATATGCCGTACAGATTTTTCACTGCAAGACTGTGGATAAGACAATAAAGGGCAGTTGTTTATGTAGTTATAGACCCAATACACTAAAATGAAGGCAATCAAAATATTTGAGGTCCTCTCGGAAGGAAATTAGGGGATTCACAGATCATTAAAGGTTAGAGTCGTTAGGAGGAGTGACAAGAATGTGTGAACAGTCCGATTGTCCTCATGTCTGTGGCTATTGATGCTGGAAGAAAACAGTTTAATTGATTACTTTGGACACACACACACACACACACATCAGAATATGCAGGAAATCTGGAAAAACTGGTAAAGGGCCTAATTTAGTTTGTATGTGATAGACCTAAGAATGCATGACTACACATATAAATGAGAAGTAATGGGATCCTGAGCATAATAAAGTACAAGCTTTTCTGACCCGGTGTTTTAATTTTCTGTTGCATGAATTTATACAAAGCCTCTTGTTTAATCGTAAATGTAAACTTCTAATACATTTTATGGGATTGTGATAACATGTCTTTCATTAGTTTAAGATGAGATAAAAGCTTTCCAAAAGAGAGGGCTATAAGTAGTACATAATATTACATATAGTACCATAGTACATATAGTTGAAGTCAAAAGTTTACATACACCATGCAGAATCATGCAAAATGTTAATTATTTTACCAAAACGATGGATCATACAAAATTATTGTTTATTTAGTACTGACCTGAATAAGATATTTCACATAAAAATAATAGTTGAATTTTAAAAAAATGACCCTGTTCAAAAGTTTACATACACTTGATTCTTAACACCGTGTTGTTACCTGAATGATCCACAGGTGTGTTTTTTTGTTCAGTGATAGTTGTTCATGAGTCCCTTGTTTGTCCTGAACAGTTAAACTGCCTGCTGTTCAGATTTTTTGAGTCCAGATTTTATAAAACTAGCCTGTTTTTTTATATAATACATAGGTAAGACACTCCAGGGGAATAAACTCAAAAATAATCTTATACCAACCTTTATGTGATGGGGATTTATCACTAATCCAGTTAAGTAAAATATTTGTTTCTAGTAGCAAAGGAGAGAATATTAAAGGTGAGAATATTATACAATTTCTTGTTAGCAGATGAAGCGATGCATTCATATATATACATTTTACTATGCATATATATATATATATATTATCAGTCAAGTCGGCTTTATTGTCAATTCTTCCACATGTACAGCACATACATACAGAGAATTGAAATTGCGTTACCCTCAGACCCTTGGTGTAAACAGTTAACATTAAACACGTTCAAATACAGATAATACGGTTTAAACATATGTACATAAAACACATATGTTTAAACCGCATAGTATATATGCATAGTAAAACTTTCTTTATCAAAAGAATCAATAAAAAAGTGACGTGACCAAGTATGGTAACCCATACTCAGAATTGATCCCATCTGCATTTATCCCATCCAAAGTGCACACACACAGCAGTGAACACACACATGGAGCAGTGGGCAGCCATTTTTGCTGCCGCGCCCAGGGAGTAGCTGGGGGTTCGGTGCCTTACTCAAGGGCACATCAGTTGTGGTACTGAGGGTGGAGAGGCCGCTGGTTATTCACTCCCCCCCACCTACAATCCCTGCCTGACCTAAGACGAGTCCGACTCTCTAACCATTAGGCCACAACTTCCCCATTATTATTGCAGTACTTTGACATTCAATACTATTTTTTTAACATAATTATTTGCAAAAGATGCCAAGTGACCATAAACCACGGAGGTTAAACAGCAATAGGAACCAAACTGTCACCTTGTGACACCTCCTTCCTCTGTCTCCAACAGCAGATTGTGTTGTGACACACAGGGCTGTTGATTATTCAGTTCCACCTGCTTTCCTGTGCTTTGTGCCCTGCTGTTACAGCAGGGGAATTTTCCTCTCATATACATACTTCATGGAATCTCCTCCCTGCTGAGGATACTACGAGTCTCATCCATGATACCACTGCTTCAGTAAATTGAATGGCACATATGACAAGATGACAAGGGTTTTGAGACAAAATATTGTCCAAAAAGTCCAGAACACAATTTTATCCTAAATGGTATTTGAAGTGTGACATGGGATAGGGACAAAAGCTTTTTTGGGATACAAAATAGGCCTACTTGATATCTTAATGGACTGCTCATTTAACATACTGCTCTGAAAACATTAAATGATGTGAAGACCATCTAATTCCAGTTTGGAGAATAAATGAATTTGCAAGTAGGGGAGAAGGGGGTAGTGTTTACATAAGGTCTATTCCACTCAGCCTCAGTCTCTGAGGTGTTTAACATACAAATATAACCTTGAAAGTGTCTCTGTGTGCCTGTTGTCTATCAGACCACTTTAGCCTTCTGAGACTCCCTGAGGGCTGAGATTTTTAACTGCCCCATCAGACCAATAAACTTTTGGCCTCCCACCCACCATTAATCAAACTACCCTGTGTCCAAAACAAACAGAGATGGGGATCAAAGAGTAATTTGTCCAATAATCCAGTCAGTTAGTACTGTAAACAAACCTGTTCATGGTTTTGGTCAAGGGGATTTTTTTGAGGAGTCATGCGAGACTTTACTGTAAAATGACTTTAAAACTGAAAATAAACCAAACATGCATGTCAAAACAGATACATTTAATCATGACTATGAGGATTAGGGCAGAAACATTTAATAGTTTAAGAATTAGCCATTGGAATTGTGTGGGATGTATCATCTCGGGGGAATTTATCATGTATGAATTAAAAAGACTTTGGGAAATGAAAGAAAAGCACAAGTCTTCCCCTAAAGAAAGAAGGCAATTCACAGATCATTAAAGGTGAAAGTAAAGTCAGTAGGCGGAGGGACAAGGATGTGTGAACAGTCCAATTGACTTAATGTCTGTGGCTTTTGGAGTGAAAACAATCAAATTAATTACTCTGGAGACAATGAAGATGCCAGAATATGCAGGAAAAGCTGGCAAGTGGCGTGATTTAGTTTATATGTGACAGACATTCAGTGTATATCCACTGTTATTCTCACAGGCTATGTGATTTAGGCCTATAATAGCATATAAATATATTTATATACTATATAGTCTTTTGTAATCACAGAACAACCCTAGTGTGGACATTTTGGATAACTCGTGTATAAAATGAGCATGATAGTGGAATTTTTTTATTTCAAGTCAAAGTACTCTCAAATATAAAATGAATTTGCTGTACCCATGGGGTGATAAATGGGTTCAGTGATAGTGACAAATTGATAATTTGGCAAAGAAACATTAAAGCGATATTTAAGCATTAAGTGAATGCACAATTATTTATATACTGATTCTGATTTTAAAAAAAATAAAGAGTTTTGTGTTTTAATAAAAAAAAAAATGTAATTTGTGTTATTACTAATCAAATGTTTGGGGTCAATAAGATATAAACTTTTTTCAAGTCTCTTATGCTCACCAAGGCTGCATTTTATTTGTCATAAATACAGTTTTTACTTTTATTTTTGACAATTAAAAACAATTGCATTCTGTTTTAATAGTTTAAAATGTGATTTATTCCTGTGATGGCAAAGCTGAATCTTCAACATCACTACTCCAGTCTTCAGTGTCGCATGATCCTTCAGAAATCATTCTAATATGCTGATTTTCTGCTCAAGAAACTCTATTTTCAATGTTAAAAACAGTTGTGCTGAATTTGTGGACTTGTAATGTCTGTGGCTTTTGGAGTGAAAACAATCAAATGAATTACTCTGGAGACAATGAAGATGCCAGAATATGCAGGAAAAGCTGGCAAGTGGCGTGATTTAGTTTATATGTGACAGACATTCAGTGTATATACACTGTTATTCTCACAGGCTATGTGATTTAGGCCTATAATAGCATATAAATCTATTTATATACTATATAGTCTTTTGTAATCACAGAACAACCCTAGTGTGGACATTTTGGATAACTCGTGTATAAAATGAGCATGATAGTGGAATTTTTTTATTCCGTGAGGATGAGACAAAAGTTTCCCAAAAGGCTGAGTCGTCGGGGAAATATTACATTTCCGGACGGAGAGGAGGCAAGAAGAATGTGAGACGTCATGAGCATCGCGCAAGCTGATTGGCTGTTGTGCTGCATATATAAACCCGCAGTCCATCGCTCAATCACTTCGGCTGCGGGCAATTCACGGTGTTGTATGTACAGAAATAGTTGTGCACTCGCGCATCCTCGTGTTGGTCTGTTTTAGGTGTTTTTTCTGTTTGTTTTGGGTTTATTTTGTTCGGTTATAGGATATCGCAAAATCATGAAAGAGAGAAGAAGCGCACAGCCACTGGTGGTCAGATGTAAACTGGTGCTGGTTGGGGATGTTCAATGCGGGAAAACTGCGATGTTACAGGTTTTGGCAAAGGATTGTTATCCAGAGGTCAGTAGCCTACAGCATTTCTGAAAGACGCCCATTTATTAAATTAATTCTAAAATTATAGCATTAGACCCAATGGTTTTGCCGAATTACAACTGTTGTTTCTCTCATACATGTTAGTTTCATTGTAACATGCTTTGGTTACCAAGCGAGTTAGTCTATATCATTTATTTTACTGGCATAACAATAAAGCATACATTAAATCGTTTTTCGTAGTGATAAAGAACGATACGTAAGCATTTAAAGTGTTTTTCCCCAAGTATCTCATACATGCAGCATCACATGCGTTGATCGGTGTTAATATGTTGCATCTCCTCCACAGACGTATGTGCCGACAGTGTTTGAAAACTACACAGCCTGTCTGGATCTCGATGACCAGCGTGTTGAATTGAGTTTATGGGACACATCAGGTAAGACTAAATGGGTGATTCGGTTACTAAATACTAAAATGGATCAAAATTGACAGTAACATATTTATTTGTGCACATTATACAACTTGGATGGTACATGTATTTTAATGAAGCAGTATCAACATAATGAAATGTCATGTGAAACGGAGACTGGAGAAGACGTTTATCAGTTCTGGTATTATATCTAAAACATTACATTAAAATATATTATGAATATATATTATTATTCATGCATTTTTGTTTTTGAGTGCATTTGAAATTGTCTGGAGAATACACTAGAAATTGTAAACCACAGTGTTTGACTTTAAAATATGCTATTGTCTTGACAATTTGCGTCATGGCTCTGTTACTTTCTTTATGGTTGTTACAAATTGTAGCTGTTTTATATTCTGCAACAGTCTGGCTTGTTTTGAACTGTGTTGGGCCAATCCAGTCATGCTGATTACTAAACTGATTAGAATTTTTAATTTGAATGCAAATATAATTAGTAATGCAAATGCTGAATAATTGCAACAGATGTTTGCAATGGAATAACACATAAAAACAAATGTCTACATGCTTTATATGGATTTCAATTTTAAAATCAATGTCACCAATTCAAAACAGTGTCCACTGGACCAAATTCAGTGTGATCAGAACGTTTGTCTCTTTCAAAAGTAATAAGTACAGATAATTTTAATATTATTATTATTTTACTGTACCACTCTGGTATTGTTAAATTGAATATTGTAAAAATCCTGTCATTTTCATTCTCAAAAGTGCTTGTTGAGTACCTTGTTAACATGATTTTCAGATGGAAGTAAATTATGATAAACTGATGATAAACTGTCTATGCCCTTAATACCGGAAGTTGCATAAAGTCAGCCAATCAGATTAAAGCTTGCCAAATCAACAAAGTGTTTTCTAGTTTTCTGTGCAGTATGCATCAGGCCTGAGACTAGACGTCTGCCTGATTATCAGCTGCCATACATGGTCAGCAGACTAACGAGGGAGTATGTAGTCACTGAGGCAGTTCAAATCTGCCCACAGTTTCCTATTCTAGCCTATTGACCTGATTATAACGTGCTGTTTGTCTGCTTAACGCTGCTCATTTATGAATCCCTAGTAAATGACAGACATGATAATCTTATGTCTCTTTGGATGTGTGCTAAACACACACCAACAGAAGCAGCATAATTAGCACCCAGAAACGTCTGGCTGTCCGCTGACTGTGAAGTGTGGGTGATAGGACTAGGTTTCTGTGATCTGTTTGTCTGTTTGTACGCGTGCAGTAGAGATTGGCAGATGGTGATTGAGAAAGCAAGCAAGGATTGTGATTTCGTGTACAGATTGTTGAATGAAATATGTGCTGTTAATATGCCTTAGTCCTTTGCTTGTACTTTTTTATCTGATTTAGTCTGTTTGGAGACAAGCCAGCTGAAACGCAGAGCACGGTTTAAGGGGATGAGTCCCGGCTTGTATGAGGATAAGAGGGCAAACCAGAGTTTTATCCATTTTTTTTTTTAACCATTAATCATGGCTGAGGCTGTAGATTTTGAACTGTATTTCCATCAAGTCAAACAGATATTCCAAGTCAAAGTACTCTCAAATATAAAATGAATTTGCTGTACCCATGGGGTGATAAATGGGTTCAGTGATAGTGACAAATTGATAATTTGGCAAAGAAACATTAAAGCGATATTTAAGCATTAAGTGAATGCACAATTATTTCTATACTGGTTCTGATTTAAAAAAATAAAGAGTTTTGTGTTTTAATACATTTAAAAAAAAATTGTATGTTATTACTAATCAAATGTTTGAGGTCAGTAAGATATAAACTTTTTTCAAGTCTCTTATGCTCACCAAGGCTGCGTTTTATTTGTCAAAAATAAAAGTAAAAACTGTATTTATGACAATTTAAAACAATTGCATTCTGTTTTAATAGTTTAGAATGTGATTTATTCCTGTGATGGCAAAGCTGAATCTTCAGCATCACTACTCCAGTCTTCAGTGTCGCATGATCCTTCAGAAATCATTCTAATATGCTGATTTTCTGCTCAAGAAACTCTATTTTCAATGTTAAAAACAGTTGTGCTGATTTTGTGGACTCTTTTCAATATTCCTTGAATATAAAGTTCAAAAGAACAGCATTTATTTGAAATAGAAATCTTCTATAACATTATAACTGTATTTACAGTTGATTTTGATCAATTTGATGCAACCTTCGAGAAAAGTAATTCTGTTAAAAAACATTTATGTCCCCAAACTTTTCAATATGTGTATATTCATACAGAAGTGCTAAATGATGTTCCATTACATTCAGTGCACAGTAAAAAGCTGTATTGCTACATTAGTTTTGTGCATAAAATCAAAACGGTGCCAAAGTCATAACCTACAGTAATTAGCTCATTGCACTGTTTCAATCACTTTGAATTAAATTACTACTCAAGTAAATTTAGTTTGAACTCAAGCAGAAATGACATTCAAATGAATGGAAACGAAGATGTTATGACAATGATAGAATAATTTTACAGCGAGGCAGTTTTGATATGCATGTTGGAAGATGGCACTCTGTACCTGCTGGTTGGTTATATTCGAGAATTTCCCTGTGTGCTATTTATATCAGCTCTGTGATGCTGCTCAATGTGAATGAGGCTTCTTATTTGTCTTTTCCTTATTGATTGAGCTGACCTCATCATTGGGTTTCAAACGGCATGCTTTGAGGCCCAGAAAGGATTTACAGGTGAAAATCAATGCTCACACTTAATCACGACAGCCAATTGGACCAATATTGCAGGCTCTTAGAAGATGGCCGTCTGTATTTCTAATATGGAGGCTATATTTAATTTGCATTGAGGTATTTGCAATGGATTAGGTGGCATTTGCCGTTACACTGATGGATGTACATTTCTGCGAATATGAATTCTGCTGCTTCGGTATGGGATGACTACACAAGATTGTGCGTCAAAATAATGCGCCATTAGCACATTAAAACAGCCAGTAGATTAATGGGCTCTCCAGTGGCCATTGGCAGTTGATGACAGGCCCCAATGAGGAAACACCACCGTAGCTCTGAGATGGTATTCCCTGAGGGGTCATGGCCAGCCTCTCGCAGTGAGAGAGAGGGGGATTCTTTGTTGGGCCCCCATCATGTTCTGTGATGGAATCTCTGGGATCTTAAGGAAAGGGGGGAGGGGGATATGGAGAACGCTCTAGGTTTTGTTCTCATCATCTCTACTGGGAAGACGGACAGGGGCTTTCATTTGCTTCTAGCTCCTTTGTGAACGTTGACCTCTCTCAGCCCCCTGCTCGCATTTACATGAGTCTGAGAGTGCTGATTAATTCCCACAGATTCCACGGCGTTGAAGTTTACTCTTAGTCAGCTTTTTCATTCTGTGACACATTTGAAATGTCAACTACTATGCAGTATTTATGTACTGTTATAATATTTATTAATATTTTGATAATTGGCTTTTATATTTCATTTTATTTTTAGTATACGTTTTAGTAATTTTTTTTTTTTTGTATTTATATTTATCGTTGTCTTCAGTTAGTTGCCGAGTTAACATTTTAAAACGCAAGTCTTTCATTTCATATTTGCTTTTCGTTTATTTGAAGCATTTTTAATTAACAAATATAACTGTAATGGTTTTATTTTAGTTAATAACACTGCTAATTTGATACAGTCTTACAGTAGTTCATATAGATTTCTGTAAAGCTACCCACCTAACATACAAAAAATGTTAAATTTTTTTAAATCAATTTATTTTGATCTGTCACTGTAGACTGAGAGTAGAGAAGCAGGAAACAGTGGCATTTTATTTTCATTATATGATATCATCTTATTCACACTTGAATGATATTTTCTTTCCCTAGTAAATGGCAGATGTGGCATTAAGCAATAATAATTGACAGGATCTGTTATCGCTGTAACATTGAGACTGTCAGAGATGGCTTAGTCATGAGAGATGAGAACTGTGAACATAACTCCTTTAAGTACTGAAATGAATCATTCCCAAATTAAAAAGACCACCTTTTAAGTGACGTTTCCACGAAACAAACAGGACGTCAAGCACACTCATGTGCGCACCAAAATATATTTATTACAGTTTTATTATGTTTCAGAATATGTCTGATGCAACTTGCCAGTTACATTCATAGTTCGAAGTCATTGGTAAACAGCTAAATTAGTTTTTCAAGGAGTGAAAGGGTTCAGCAGATGGAATGCGGTGCGGCTCTCGTCTGTGCGGCGCACAAAAGCAGCCCACTCCACCTCCATCTGTTCTCTTCACAAGACTCTTCCTGCGCCCAAGGAAAAGGCCGTCTCATATCACTCACATGCACACGTTGGCCCACTTTTCAGCTAAGCTAGTTTTGCTCCAGGCACGGCGTCACAACAAAAAGCATTTATTCTGATTGTAGCAACTCTGCTCTGCTCTTTTTTTTTTTCCACCCTTTTTTTCATGCTTCACAACCCCTCCATCTGTTAATACGCAGACAGCATAACATCCTCTTGTTGTTCAGCCGGGGAACATGTGGCCCAGGGTTGAGAGCTGAGCAGTGATTTGTTCACTGTGTGCAGGGTTGTTCAATAGAGCAGTTCTGTGATCCAAGACTGCGGGTGGTACAGGATTCAAGTTAGATAATGCTCACTGCCGAAAGTGTAAGCCTCAATGTGTCCTTTTTCAGATTTCAAACAGTGGTTTGAGTGAGTTTTGGTTAGCTCACCATGTGGAGGTCTTTGTCTCTGAATGCTGGGATGTGTCATTTTGTCAAGTTTAATTGAAATTGCTCCTCAGTCCCTAGGTGTACATCTACATCGATCGCTGCATTAGGATCAGCAACAATTGAATGCAGTCTCACGCTCAGGTTTGTGTGTCCGTGACATCTAGGTAGGAGAGAGAAAATAGGCAGTGATCTGTGCTTCAGAGTGAAGTTAGTCTGCAGTGGTCCTTTCAACTAGAGATCTCCATAATGAAATGAAGGCAAATTGGCTTTAGACAATTCATGTTGACTTTAGGTTAATTAAAACTTAAAATATGACACTTATGAGTAATTCTTTCAAGGAATCTGTTGAAAGTTGTCAGTTTGTGTGAGTCTGATGAATCCTTCACGGAATGACTTTTAATTGCAGTCAACATGAAATAAGTCAGAGAAGGATTCATCAGACTGATTCAAAATGACAACTCGTGAATCTTTTGTGAGTGATTAACTGAAAGAATTGTTCAAGCATCATTTTGACAGATTTAATTAACTTAAAATCAACATAATATAAAATTTCAAATTTTACTTATTGCCTCATGATTTTACTTAATGTTTAGAGATTGTAAAGAACTTAATTCTGGTTCCATTAACGATTCACTGCTTGTGAGAAAGTAATATTTGGAAA
Source organism: Barbus barbus (assembly GCF_936440315.1). NCBI lineage: Eukaryota > Metazoa > Chordata > Actinopteri > Cypriniformes > Cyprinidae > Barbus > Barbus barbus. The sequence goes on from NC_136718.1 coordinate 15,900,368, forward strand.
AAGAAATGTAATGTCATTGCCAAATTATGAGAATTTAATTAATGCATGCATTTAAAACACTTGCAAAATGGGTTTTTAGACTTTTTCAGATGTTTTCAAAAATAGTACATAACTGATAAACTGTGTTTGATTCACTAAAAAGATCCAGCTCATGAGAGTCATTTGTTCAGGAATCGGTTTGACTATGTAGTTTGCGCTGTATGAGTTTGATGGTCTAATAAGCAGTCCCTACAGGATTTCGCAGGACTTTATTTATTTTTGCGGCCTAAAATTACTGATCTTGCTGCGGCTTTTCTCAAAATATGCGGTGATATTTGCGGCATTTTTTATTGTTTTGCAGTGAAAATATACCATGGACAACATTCTTCTAACATTGTTATTATTTTCTGACTTCGAGAACCATCGTAGGGCTCCAGACTAACATTTGAGGACACCAGTGCTGTTAAGTTCTACAGTAATCGCACATGTAAATCTCGGAGATGTCTATTTGATGTCTGCATTTACATATGCAAGATGTATTTTTTAGGGTGTTTGCTCATCTGCAATACGTCTCTAAGACGTTTCCTGTCAGATGTCAAATAGACATTTATTAGAATGCATATAAAACTGCTTCTGAGACGTTTATCAGATTACAAGGCAGATGTATCCCAGATCTTTAGCAGACGTCCTACAGATTTACTTGTGCTGTCTGGGTAGTTGAGATGCAGATAAAATTAACTTTTATTACTGTCCTTCATAATGTCTAAATATAATTTGATTTAAAAAAAATAAATAATAAATATATATATATATATATATATATAGGGAGTGGAAATGATTGCAATTGTGAGGTGTTTAAAGGGCTGTTTACACCACCCCAGCATCTCCTCAGTATCAAGTGGGTGGGCACTGCTCTGTATCAAAGCTCTGTATCAAATGATTGATAGGCAGTTAAGGGACGCCTTTAGGAAGACGGCGCTCTGCAGATGGTTGACTCCAAGGCTGTTGCTGTGGAAACAGGGGGACTGGAGGTATTGCATGTGTTGGGGGGGCACAGGATGGGTGGGTGGCATACTTAAGGATTCTGAGCAAAAGCGAGAGGAAGTGCCTACCCCAGCCCATCACTCCAGTTGCATAATCTACTGAAAAAAAGAAATCGAGGAAGAGAGCAAGACACATAGATCAATGAGGATTTAGAGCTCAGTTGTCATTTTCTTCTCCTTTAAAATGCCAATATGGCAAGCAGTGAGAGGGAGAGGGCTTTAACAGGATGTATGCTGAGCTGACTGGAAATGAAATGATGACCAGGAGAGCTGCACCTCCGGCCTTTGTCTGATTCTGCTGCAGATTTATACAGCGCATTCACACTCATCAGATCTGCTTTTCTTCAATTCTAGCTTAAAGACTCATACACAAGTACTCAGTAGTAAAAGCAATGCTTGATCTTTAAAATATGAATATATAAAATTAGGCTTAACATTTTTATGAATAAAATTTAGGTAACTTCCAAATATTTTACATTATTCAAACTCTTGTTACAATAATAGATTGATGGATGGAAAAAACGTAAAGTGTACAGTTGTAACTAGAGTTTACTTTCATCAGTCATTTAACTAATTGTATTCATTTATTTTGTGATTCAAAATGCAGGGTCATGATGAAACAGTTTTAAATGTTGCTTTGATTTATCCAAACTCGAATTCATTGAAAACTTGAAGATGTGAAACTAAAATGGACTATTTTGTCAGTATTCCTGGTTTACTGTGAGATTTGATCAATGAATGTAATTGTAAAAATGCTTGCTTTTGTAATTTTGTATCAGAATGTAACATTTAAAAACATTTTCCTCCTCTGAAATGACATTTTGTTTTCTGATGACTTAAGCAAGGCGACACAGGCACAGACCAATCCGCCTAATCAACAGCTCCATTCTGAAATGCGTCACATGAAAGTTAAATGTGTTATGAAACCAGGATGTTCTCTCATCTGTCTTGGGCATTTTATTATTTTAACAATGTCAAGGACACTCAAACTGCACTTGAGGCTCAATAGAAAGAACCTTTTATCATGTTTTTTAAAAAGAATTGTAACTCTTGCATGTTTCAAAGTAAGAAAGCATTCTTCTCTCATCACTGAATTGTACTTTTCTATTCATTAGCATCTCTCTCTTGTTTCAGGATCTCCATACTACGATAATGTGAGACCCCTCTGCTACAGTGACTCTGATGCAGTGCTCCTTTGTTTTGACATCAGTCGCCCAGATATCTTTGACAGTGGACTTAAGAAGGTAACTAGATATTCCTATTAATATTCAATCCTGCACTGACCCTGATTCTCAGGAGCTCATCATTATGTTGTGCTTTCTTCACTGTAATATGTTTTGTCAGGTAACCTATGTTTTGTGGTAATGTGATTTCAAACAAAGTATCTCAAGTATACCAAGTCTGGTTAATTTAGACTTGTGAATGATTCATATGTTTTTGTTTTCTTACTATAGTTCATTTTTGGGCTGCAATATTTATCACACTCTACTTGCCAGAAGTACTTGGCACTCAGAAACCAAGATTATAATAATCGCTGTTATGCAAAACCCTAGTTATATAGAACAATATGGGTTTTCTGTGTTTTGCAAGAATTGATTAATCTTAGAATTGCATATTTCTGTCTTTGCAGTGGCGGGCTGAGATCCTCGACTTTTGCCCCAGTACTCGTATTCTCCTTGTTGGTTGTAAGACGGACCTTCGCACGGATGTCTGCACACTGATGGAGCTGTCCAATCAGAAACAAACACCCATCACTCATGAGCAGGTACAGCCACAAGTTGTTTTTTATCACTGTCGCATTGATCTTGTTTACTTTAAGGCAACTGCTTTTTGGACTACATTACCATTCAAACGTTTGGGGTTAGTATAAAGAACTTAATATTTCATTCAGCAAGGATGCATTTCCTTTGATTATTCACCTGAGAATTCTGAAAAAAAATTATCACAGTTTCCACAAAAATATTAAACAGCACAGCTGTTTTCAACATTGATAATAAGAAATGCTTCTTCAGCACCAAATAAGCTTATTAGAATGATTTCTGAAGGATCATGTGACACTGAAGTCTGGAGTCATGAATGCGAAAAATTCAACTTTGCCATCACAGGAATAAATTGCATTTTAAAATATATTAAAATAGAAACGGTTATTTTAAATTGTAGTAATATTTTACAATATTACTGTTTTTACTGCATGTTTGATCAAATAAATCCAGTCTTGGAGTGCATAAGAGCTTTTCTTTCAAAAATATAATAAAAATCTTACCAAGCCAAATGTTTGAACTGTGTGTTTATATTTTGAAATCGTATAATACAAATAGTTTATTATTAAAAAAGAGACACATTTGTTTCTAGATAATATTTAAATAATTTGCTATGGCTTCAGTACAGTGACAATTTAATACAATGCTGTTATTGTTATGCTCGATATTTATGCATATTAATAAAATGTTTCTCTTGATCTAACTGGTTACATGTCCTTTATATTTTAGGACGCTGACTTAATATTTAACTACCTATGTAGACAACTGATGACATGAACAAGCTTTTATATTTTAAAAACACTGACTGAGAAACTATAGCGAACTGAGTTTGTGCATCTCCCATCACAGGGCTCTGCCATGGCCAAACAGTTGGGCGCTGAGGCTTATCTGGAGTGTTCAGCCTTCACCTCTGAGAAGAGCATCCACAGCGTGTTCCGCACAGCTGCTCTGGCTTGCATCAACAAGCTACAACCGCTCGCCAAACCCAGCCCGACCCGCCGGCTGTCCAAACGCCTCCTGCACCTGCACCTGCCCAGCAAGTCCGAACTCCTCTCCTCCACCTTCAAAAAGGAGAAGGCCAAGAGTTGTTCGGTAATGTGAGTGGAGAACTTCACCCCCATAACAAAAGCTACACCATTCCCTGCGCTTTGGTCTGGGGAAGGGGGTGGGTTCCGACTGCCACATCATTGACGTGTGGAATCCTTCCTCACCCCCCAAAGAAATACCTTTCAGAACAAGTGGACACCCCGCTGTCCTCCTTGTCCTGAGCTCTTCAACAGTGCATATGTATTTTCAGTACTGTATCTTGCTTTTAAACGAGATTCGATCATCAGCCGTCATCTATTCACTCCTTGTTACCAAGAGATTTGCTGTCGTTGTGCCAGTTGAAGCTCGGAATGATTCAACTTAGTAAATAGGAAACAGATGTTTAAAAAAAGGTTCCAATGTTCAATGTAAGCTATTCGATATATAAATACAGGATCTCTAGTGTGCGTCTCAAAATAAATACCTACAGTATTTAAAATTGCACTAAAATTGTGAAATTGGGGCCGTTGGAGCTGTGCGCAAGGCCCGGGTCATGTAGAGGAGAAGGCGGCCCATTTGGCATTGTTGAATTGGCTGCAGTGTAGGAAGCAAAATGTGATTTTTAAGTGGGAGCCGCCCATATCTGAACGCTAAGATGGAGGAATAGAGGAAAACGGGCCAAAAATATTTGTAAAAAGACAATTTATGATGCTACCAAAGTCAATTTTCCCTTCTTTGCTCTACTAGAACACTGTCTGATATATACACGCTTCTATTTTTAGAGGCAATAGCTATCTGAGAGATGGGATGGGTGTGACTGGGGTACATATTACAGTGATTATCTGTATCTTAACGTCTCCCTGCTGCTTTCTAGTGTAGGCAACCATGAATTTGTAAAGGGATCCCTGCGCTAGTTCTGCGAGGGCTCAATCGGATCGAATTTAGCATGATGAATAAGCTTTCATTCCTGAAAGTGACCTCCAGAGATGCCGTAGCACTATTTTGAGGATTTCTGAAACAAATGTATGCAAAAAGGTTTTTAAGTCACCTGGTTTGAGATGTTGAAGATCAGACCAGCTTGGGTTTAGTTTGTCATGCATCTTATGTAGCATTCTGTCATTGAGCAGCAGAATCTCCCGTTTCATTGCCTCCATGCTCATTTGCCGCACTAGCAGCTGAAATATTTGTGGGTAATTTCGTCCAATGTGTTTCTAAACTTGATTATCAATGGAAAAAAAAAAACATGTTTTCTTGTGCAAAGTGCTAATCTTGAAGTTTGCTTTCCACCACAAAGCAATAATTATGGTTCAAGTGCTTATAATGCAAAGTGTGTACAGTGGCAATAATTAAAACAAAAAAGGCTATTATAAATTCATGCTACTGCTTTGTGGACATATGTATATTTATGTGGATATACATCAGCACTGCTGTAAAAACAAGCCAATATATTGTGACTCTGTTCAGACTTTGTTAAAGTAATTAGATTGACCATTGGAGTGCAATATGACCACTGGAGTGCAACACGTTTTAGTTTTTTTTTCCTTCTCATTTTCAACCAAATAGGAATATTAGTGTTCTGTTCATGAGCATAAAGGGAGGTTAATGCATGAGGAGCAGATGGACTGGATGGAAATTCAGACTGGGCCTTTTAAAAATATGGATCAGCTGACCTGATAAGGGCTTTGGTGTTTGTGAATCTGCGAGATCAAACTAGAAACGGAAGCTGACTTTTGGAATAAAACTGAACAGGCTGGTCCTGTTTAATGAAAGATTTTTCCATTTTTGAACTGTTGTTCAAATAATTGTTTTTGCTTTATTTGTGTATACTTGAAGTCAATATTTTTATCATTTTGTTCAATCATCAGTGGCGGAAGGCAAGATGAGAGCAGCCGCCGTGGCTGTTTACAAGTTTTCCACTGTGATCACACACCAAATTCATTTTTGCATTGTCTAGTGACTGCGTAAATAAAGAAACTGAAGATGAATTTTGGGTGCTAGGGAGTATGAACAGTGTGTATACATGTCACATGGCTGGTCAGACATTGTAGCTGCCGATATACTTGTTTAAGTTCTGGGTAATGTGAGCGTGCCAGATGGAGATGGACATTCAGTCATTATGCTGTCGTTGCACAATGTTGGGAACAAATACACTTCAAGCATGTCCCCTAGTTCTTCAGTTGTACATATCCTGTTTTGTAATCTTTGTAAGACATTTAAAAGAATGTCACGAGATTAAAAATTTGTTCTTGTTGTGGATTGACAAAGATGTGCTTGATGTAAAATTGCTTAGTCCTATTTATTTGGATTCATTATTTGAGGTAACTATTTTGTTTTGTGTTTCTCAGTTTTATTTCAAAATGTTATTTTTAAAATGACTTCTCCCTTTGTCTTTCCAGTAATAAAGCTTGCCTTTGTGTGGCACACATGACTTTAGTGTATGAGTATTTTATTTTAGTAGGCTATTTTATTTTAAACCCTATATGCTTTGAAGGCAAATTAGAAAAATGCCTATTGGCATTATTAACAAGTATAAAAACCCCCAGTGGCTGAGTTACATGTTACAATTATTATTATTTTTTTCATTTGGTGTACTCAAGTATTCATACTTTTTACATTTAAAAATATTTAATTTATTTTCCACCCAAAAAAACAGAAAAGTTGCCAAAGAAATAGTGTTTCTTTGCTTCATTTGTCTTTTTTTAATCTACATAATTTTAAATTGTAATATTGTACTCAAGCGTTTAAGGTTGCTTAAATACTATAATATATACGACTGTTAAAAATAAGGTAATCAGATTTTCTTGTTTGTTTTTGAAAGTCTCTTATGCTCACCAAGGTTTCATTTATATAATCAAAGATACAGTAATTTTGTGAAATTATTAATTTTTTTTTTCATTAGATATAATGTAATTTATTCCTCTAAAAGCTGAGTTTTTAGTGGTCATTACTCTAGTCTTCTCACATGATCCTTCAGAAACCATTCTAATGTTTGGTGTTAAGCAAGTAGGTAAATTGATCAATTAATGACATTTAATTACTTGTTTTACATTCAGCAAATACTGTGGCATTTTTAAAGTTGACACAAATCCATCAATAATATACAAGCTGTCCTTCTGTTACCGTCCATTATCGAATGTTTGGTTGCCAGGTGGGCTGTCGTGTTGGCACGTTCCTCCCTTTCATAAGCCAGTATAAGACATCTCCCGCCTTAACCACATACTTACCTAGATTACTTGGATATCGAGCTGGGGTGCACATCTGTCTCAAGACACAACATCTGGGAGAGGCGTGGGTCACAAGCTGCTGCCAGTGCCCAAAAGAGGAACGCTGCCAGGAGGCCATGTGGCTGAGGTGGAGACCCCGACTCATCAGCCAAGAGACTTCCACACAGCCTAGCTTCCTATCTCACCGGGAAACAGCTCTACAAAGACAACCATAATGAAGTTATTCATTGGGTGCATGTAAAATGAGCTTTCCATTATGAAAGCAACATCTCTCTAGACTTATCCAACAAAGTAGAACATTAGATTAAAGAAGTGCTAGTAGGAGCGTGATGTTTGCATATAGCGAAGCTATTTGCAGACGTTAAGTCTCTTGACCATCTGTGAAATTACTTTTTGTGCATTACAATGTTTTAATCTAGTGTGCTACAGAGGACTAGCATGACTTTCAATTTTAAACTCAGACAGAAATAATTTTCACTCAGAAGATGCAAGTAGATTTCTCAAAAAAAAACAAAATAAAAAATCACAAGTAACATTATTAGACCCTTTTACACATTAAACCTGGTAAATTGCTGTAAAATTGCCCGATTGACCTTTGTGGAAATACACAAATGTGCTGTTTACACAAGCAACAGTGGTTTTACCAATAAGATGCTATTGCACAGGTGTAAGGGGATGATCAGACAGAATTTGTTTTTTCTCTTAAAAACACAAGAGTCATTTATTATACTACACAATGATGAAAAGAATATGCTAAAAAGGCTTGGTGCACTATATTTTTCATGAATGGGAGAAAGTGCAACTCGCAATATGGCGGAACATGCCTGACTTCTAAATAAAAGAGCTAATTGGTAAATTCATCATGTAACTGCCGTTAGAAGCTCTGTTTGCTATAGAAACAGTCACTGTGTGCCCAAAATCGCATACTGTCTGAGTAGATACTTCATTTGAATTTGAACAAACTTTACGACCATTAAAAAGTGTTTTATATGAATATGGGTAGTATCAGGGCCGTAGCTAGAGGATTGGGGGCCCCCTGAAAAAATATTGATGTTGACCCCCACATCAATACATATAGATGTATACAGGGGTGGACTGGGGCCAAAAAGTGGCCCTGGACTTTTTGGCACAGAGCGACCCACCAAACCCCGTCCACAACACACCACACCATAAATGAGTGGCATAATCTTGACATTATAATTTGTCTTTTCTGGTGTATATGGCAAATAGTAAAGAATTTTAAAGAATTTTTACAAGGGACAGTTTAATATCACTAAAGTTAAATACCAATATTATCAGTCCAAATGACACAATGCTCTGGTATCGCCCAGAAGACTTAAATAGTGCAGAATGTGGACTGTTTTAATAGGCCTTTCTATTGGTCATATACAGTATTTGTCCTTTTGCAGGAGCTTGACATCTATCATTATAAGTAATAGAGCTCCAATTGTGGAGAAGAGTATACAAATTATTTTGATGATGAAAAATACACTAAACAGTACTGTGAAATATATAATGTTACAATTTAAAACAGCTGTCTTCTATGCAAATACATAGTAAAATATAGTTGACTGCTGTGATCTGCAGCTGTATTTTCAGCATCATTTCTCCAGTCTTCAGTGTCACATGATCTTCAGAAATCATTATAATATACTGATTTATTGCTCAACAAACATTTCTGATTATTATCAATGTTGAAAACTATTGTGCTGCTTCATATTTTTGTGGAAAATGTGATACCATTCAGTCTTGGGTAAGATTAAAAATATAAATTAATATTTTTCTTCAACAATGTTGCATTAAATCAAAGATTATAGAATACAAAAAGGGACTTTGATTTAAATTGATTTAAGCGACAGTAAATATATTTACACTTATTACAAAGTACTTATATTTCAAATAAATGCGGTTCTTTAACTGAGAACCATTATACCAATAATAAAACCATTATTAATAACTAATAATTAAACCGCAAATTAGGCATCATTAGAATTATTTCTGAAGTGACACTGAAGACTGGATGATGCTGAAAATTCAACTTTGATCACAGCAATAAATTACATTTAAAACATCCTAAATAGAAAACCACTATTTTAAGTGTAATAATTCACTATATTTGGCTATTGTTTTACTGTATTGTTGATCAAATAAATTCAATATTCTTTCAAATAACTAAATAAATAAATAAACCTTAATTATTTCAAACTTTTAACTACCAGTGTGTATATAAAATATGCTAATGAGTGTGAATTATTAAGCAAATTATATTTTTATTAGGCCTATAATATAAATCACTTTCCTATGCACAGCACTCGAAAGCAAAAGTCTTCAGATTTACAGTGTTCTAGAGTAAGATTGAGAATGATTTTTATAGATTTTTAAACATTTTCTTAGACACGTAAAATCACGGAACAAAGCAGATTTACAAGAACTCTTATCTCGTGTCGACTGAAAACTGCATTATAGCCTACAGAGTGACAATTCAAATAATGGCATTAAAATCTGAGACATTTGAAAAGGCCAGTAATAATTTGCATTCCTAAAAATTAATGTCTGTTATTTAACTAAACGGTTGGCAAATATTGCTGAATTGTCTTGTCATGTTTAGCTGCTTACATCTTACCTCAGTTGGCATTCAAGTCGCGCGCAGCTCAGCATCTGTGAACAGTAAATCCCGCCTTCTACACTTTGATTGGCTGTTTGAAACATTTTGACATTGACGAGCGCTTTTGAGCCGCTGCACTGAGCTGGAGCATGCTAAATTAATTAGAATGCCCTGGGCCATTCGTCTGGACCGATGGAAGAATATACGTACATTTACTACAATCCAATTTTTTATATATATTACGCAAAGGGCCGGTCCACATTGTACAGCGGCCCACCGGTCTCAACTCTGATTGGTCGTCTTGTTCACTATATGGGGTGGGACTTCTGAGAATACTTCGTATCAGACTAAACCATTTTTCGGGAGGGTAGACAATTTCTTTAACCAAATTGCATGCTTTTTTTGTGGTTTTCATAATATCTTAGTTATACAACTACTAAAATATTAGAATTATTCACAGAACATGGGCCTTTATAGTATAATTCCTGGATTTTGTGGGGCCCCCTGGGCGGTGGGGGCCCCTAGAATTGTCCCCACCTTTCACCCCACTAGCAACGGCCCTGGGTAGTATGAACAAAGCCACTAGAAGGCAAGCCTGAAAACTTTAGCCAAAAAATCATAACGGCTAATGCTATCACTTCCGCTTTTGCAGTAACGTACGTGGGAAAGGAGACCAGAGGCCATTTTTGTTTTACATTTATGGACAACAATATTCCGATTGTAAGACAATTAAGACAATACTCTGATTAAGAATCTACCATGTAAACAGAGATTTTTGATTAACTTAATCCGGCTAAAGTCATACTCGAAGTAAACATAAGTCGAATTAAGACGTGGAGTATTCCTATTTTAGTCACATTACTGAGGTGCCGTATAGACATGTACACAACTTAAAAACTTTTTGTTGCATTTTGCGACAGGATACACATTCGGAAGAGGGTAAATGTTTGATGGCAAATAAAAGAGCTTCAATACCGTCGTCTGTATGCACAAACAAATAATTAGCTGCACTTGAAGCTTTCATAAAATTAAAAATGAAACACCCAAAACTTTATATGGCATCATCACGAAGACAAACTATATGTTTATATGTGAAATTCTGGAGGGGACGTCGGATGGCGTCACGTGGGGATGTAATGACGTGTGCCATTAATCGATCTTTATCAGTGGTTCTAAACTCCAGACCCACTGCTCTGCACATTTTGTATGTTTCTGAATCTGACACACTTAGTTTAGTACATGAATCTCTCTCCTAACGAGCTGATGATATGAATCAGGTGCGTTAAATAAGGGAGAAATACAAAATGTGCAGAGCAGTGGGTCCCGAGGACTGGAGTTGAGAACCACTGATCTATGTACTATAACATGTAAAACGGAAACATGAAAGGAATATTCTAAAAGCAACTCATGTAAACACAATCATAATATTGTCTTATTTAGAATAAGGTTAATAATTTGATTACTGATGCCCATGTAAATGCAGTCAGTGAAGGAGAGGCTTCAGTTCACTGAATAAACAGCTTTTTAGAGGAAGACTTTCAAATCACATGAGCCAATATTTTATTCACAATAGAACATAAATAACATAACAAATGTTTAAATGGTTTAAATGATGGTTAAAATGTTAAATGACGGTTTAAATGTTTAAATGAGCTCATTTCAAATTTGATGCCTGCTACAGGTCTCAAAAAATTTGGCACAGGGGCAACAAAGGGCTGAAAAAGCGATACATTTTGAAAAGATTCAGCTGGGAGAGCATCTAGCAACTAATTAAGTTAATTGACATCAGGTCTGTAACATAAAAGGGATGTCTTGGAGAGGCAGAGTCTCTCAGAATTAAAGATGGGCAGAATCTCTCCAATCTGTGAAAGAGTGTGTAAAAAGATTCCTCAACGTCATATTGCAAAGGTTTTGCAAATCTCATCATCTAAAGTTTCAGAGAAACTGGAGAAATCTCTGTGCATAAGGCACTGCATCATTCATCGGCATGATTCTGTCATTGACATTACTAAATGGGCCCAGGAATACTTCCAGAAACCACTGGGGTCGGGCTGGGTTTGGCGAGCGGTTGTAGCTTGTTGATCTGCAGATGCCAACTAAAGCTCTATCATGCAAAAAGGAAGCCATATGTGAACATGGTCCAGAAGCGCCATTGTGTCCAGTGGGCCAAGCCTCATTTCAAATGGACTGTTTCAAAGTGGAAAAGTGTTCTATGGTCAGACGAGTCCAAATTATTATTGAAAGGTATAAAGGTTTTAGAGCAACATATGCTCCTCTCCAGACGACGGGTATTTCAGAAGGACAATGCAAAACCGCATACTGCAGCTATTATAACAGCATGGCTTCGTAGTAGAGGAGTCCGGATGCTGAACTGGCCTGCCTGCAGTCCAGATCTTTCACCTATAGAGAACATTTGGCGCATCATTAAACGAAAAATATGTCAAAGACGACCACAAACTCTTCAGCAGCTGGAAACCTATATCAGGCAAGAATGGGACCAAATTCCAACACCAAAACTCCAGAATCTCATAACTTTGATGCCAAGACATCTTCAAACTGTTTTGAAAAGAAGAGGAGATGCTACAACATGGTAAACATGCCCCCGTCCCAACTATTTTGAGACCTGTAGCAGGCATCAAATTTGAAATGAGCTCATTTTGTGCATAACATTTTTACATTTCTCAGTTTAAACATTTGTTATGTTATCTGTGTTCTATAGTATACTGTAAATATGTGATTTGAAAGAATTTTAGTTTTCATTTTATTCAAATTTAAAAAAAACGTTCGGGCTGTAAGAGAAGTCAATGACCTTTTGCGACAGGTGGGATTCAGCTTATGGTACTTCTCATTCATGGTGTCCATAAACAACGATTGAGTGTCGCACAAATCTAAACTGAAGTTCAATGACTTCAAGGCTGTAATGTGATTGGTTATTATGTCACACGTGATCCAAATTGTCCGTTATGCTTTCTCCGATAGGGAGTAATACAGACCCTATTTGTTCTGACATCCGCTTTGAACATAAGTATGCACATGATAACCTTCATTAACTCTACAATTGGTAACCACTTCCCCAGATAATAACTCTTTAACAGAGATGGTATACAGCTACCACAAAAAAACTTTTTCAATAGGCTACTATTTGAGCAGAAGAAACAAAATTGTAGAGACAGGTGTTATCAGATTTCATTGGTGATTTCAAATATGAAATGTAACTGTAACCTCGGTAAACAGATCTGAAGAATATGTTTCCTCATTCAAAGAGATAGATGCTATACTTGCATGACTGAAATAGCTGCCTGCAAGGCGTTTCAAAGATGGCCAACGAGTGAAATGACTCGCCTTTAAGGGAAGTTTGACATGGTCTTATGCCCAAACCGAGGTGCAATGGTCAGATGTCCATCTAGCTCATGTTTACATAGAAAAAAAAATAAAATGGAGCTTACTGTAAACATCTCTGACAGAGCTTTCATGACTGACCCAAAACAGATTTCTTACATCAGAACAATCTTATTTCCTGTTCACATATCATCTCTATTTACCAGTAAAGACTGTATGAAGGGGTTATTGAATTATACAATAAAATATTGAAATATAAAAACTAAAATAGTATTGTAAAATGTACTCCAATAATGTTCATTTATAACTTTGAAAATCTTCAGTGATGTCAGTGTGGGAGTTTATCAAAAGCACAGCCCTCCTGCTTCAAATCAGTGAGTTTACGGGGTCTCTGACCTCTTGAACACCTGCGGTGCTTTTGATCCACTCAACAGCGCTTATGAAAGCATGCTAGAAGCATCTAGATTATTGTTAAATGCCATGCTAGACACATGCAGTGAAAGTACAAGGACCTAAGGGTCCAGTCTCACCTCAGCCCACTCTAGTGTCCGCTAGCACAAAACAGGAGCATATACTTACACATACGCATGGAGAGGGAGCTGTAACTGCATACGCTGATAGTCATAGCAAATTAGGCCAACATCTGGACAGACACAGGGAAAGGAATTGCTCACTCGTCTATGAACAGATATGGTTTAGGGCCACAGGCATCATGGCACAGTCTGAGAACCAGACAAAATTGCTGGGTAGGAAACGGATTTGTTTCCATTTTAGCTTATTTGAAATAATTTGCTTTTTGCAATGACATTGCCCTCATAAGTTACATTTATACTTATGTTATTAGTATTAGTATTATTAATAATAGTTAATCATTATTAGTATGCAGACATTTGAGTCTATAAGATATGAAAGTGAGTCACAAAGATGCTTTGAAAAATTAGAATATTTCTGTCAAAAATATTTTTTTCTAGCAATAAAATAATCATTCAAATTAAATAGAGTTTTAAATTATATTTAAAGTAAAAGTTAATAGTAATGATTCATTAATAATAGTAATAATGTTAGTAATGGATGTATACTATATAATCCATAAATAAAACAAAATAAATAAATGTTTTGTTTAATAATATTTTGTCAATAACTTGGGTAGAACTGAGAACATTCAGTTATTCACTGTTTTGATTATTTTAGTTTTATTGCCTTCCTGTCTTGTTGTAGAAATGGTTCAGATCATGGATCACAAAATGTAAGGAATGTTCATTTTTGTAATGGGTAAAATCAGGTGGATTTTTTTTTTTTGGCCATTAAAATGAATTAATAGTTTTAAAATAGTTATAGACGAAAAATATATTTGATATTTTATAAAAAATATTTTACATTTCTCTTTTGAGCACCTCAAGTATTCATAATCACAGCAAGAAAAAATAAAGTATTTTAAATACACAACTTAATATTGACTGAACAGATAATGTGAAAAATATGACTTTGGTTTATGATTTTAATTGTTGGAAACAGTCAACAAGGTCTACATATCTAGGGTAGGATGTCCATAAGCAACATTTTTAGTTGATCTGGCCTGTTGACATGATCTTGTTCTGACAGGTGGGTCTTGTGTAAAAACATCTCAGCATCCCACAATGCATCTTTTTTCAAAGTGTCTCTGAAAGAACAGTGAGCTGCAATCCTAAAAACCAGATCACTGTTTCGGTTAGGGTATCTTATCCTTGTCTGAATGTGTGTGAACACACACCTCCTGAGGAGGGAAAGCGAGCATCGCTCTCTGAGTACTGATGAGCCGTCTGCCTCTGCAGCAGACCCACAGACACGTTCACCCTCTCTCTGTCTCACACACAGTCTCTGCCGCAGTGCAGGGCCCAGCAAGATCATCAGCAGCCATCACTACTGTCTCTGTCTTACTACGGTGTGTCACTCTTTTGTGCCCGCTCAGGGTTGAGGGTGACTGATGTTTTTATATTGGGCCAAAACATTTCAGTGGCGTATGTAAATATATATTTTTTCGTGCAATGATAATGTGACATATTTGATCTGGCACGCCATTTGTGAAGGTCCATAAGCATCTGTGTGCTCTGGGCAGACTAATGAAGCAGACATGCAGAGCTGCAAGGATAGCATGTGCCCTGCATTTACCCCAGTAACAAAAATGATTCAGAACCCCAAAGAGCAACTATTACCCTGTAATACTGAAGAATCATACAAATGTCAAAATTAAATCAACTTTTAGAACACTGAAAATAAAAGACATAATAAACAGTTAAAATAATATTTTTGTAATGGGGAAAATCATGCGGTAACATGATTTCTTGGTCATTCAAATTAGTTAGTAATTAAAAATAATTTTTAATACTCTGAATTAAATATCAACTCTGATTTTCAACCATCATGATTTTAATGGTTGTATAGGGTTAAGAAGGTCTAGGCCTCTTATAGGCCTTTTTATTTGGGATATTGACATTTTTAATATTATTATTTTTTATTTTTCTAATTTAATGCAACATTTTTCATTACAAAAGAATATGTTATGGAAAAATGTCTCAAGTTTATGTAAAACCATGATTAGAGATTTAGAAATAGTGCTGAATATATTTATTTTACGTCATTTTTTTTATTTTTTTTTATTTATGTACTTGTTTTTTTAAAAACACATTCTGTTTTTAAAATCTTAAAATTTTTGTTCATTTCCAGGTTTAAAATATATTTTGAATTCTAGATATTTGGACCCCACTATAATGCAAATTTAATCACCAATATTATTCTTGATATTAGTGGTAGAATGTTAACAAATTAGTGTTGCATAAATATTCTAGGTTTTATGTTCTGTTTGTTTATTTTCTATCCAAATTTTCTTTTCATAATTACCCTAAACCTCTCTTAATGGCTCAAATTTATTCATGGAATGTTAACAAACATTATAAAGAATTTTGTTTACCCAAGCAAAATGTCTTTTCCATGTGTGTGCTCCTTTAATCATCCTGCAACCAGCTGACAGTAGTCTGATCCCGTAGTCTCCCATGAGCACCCCGTCCACCCACTCGCTCTCTATAGGGCAAATGCAGACATGATCAATTGTTCAGCATTCCTGAAGCTCTGCCAGGCTCCCTTTCTTCCGTTGTTTTGCAACAGAAGCACTAAAACCTTCCTTGTGTTTCTAGGACACATCCAAACACATTAAACGGTATGTCCTGTCCCATGATTCAGTCAAGCAAGTCAAGTGTTTCCGTGTTTCCTGTCTGGATGAGTAATCGCAAATTTAGCTGTGATTCTTTTCATCTGTGTGTATTTATTTGGATGGTTCATACCGCCGCTCATTTAACTGTCTAATTAAATATTGGTTCCGATTATAACAATATCCGCATGCCTGCTCTGAATAAACTGAAACAGGATATTGAGCAACCTGAAGAAAAGACACACAAACATGCAAAGATATGCACACACTCGCATTGTGCTTTTCCTCGTGCATCACTAGACAACGGTGCACACAAAGGCTGCGGCATTGGCAGCGAGGTTTGATATGCAGAATGTGACAGTGTTGAATGAACTGAGTGGGGCAGCCGGAGCAAAGCCGTGTATTCAAGCCACAAGTCAGGTTTACTGACATTGTTCTCATTACCTCCAAGTGAAAGAGAAAGAACGAAATATAGGCGAGCACTCAAGCAATGACCAACCGTGTCCTGCAAGTAAATCTGCCAAACAACAAGGAAGGGGTAAGCCACTGTGTACTGAACACGGCCAGAATGATTCATCCCTGTCAAACCCAGACAACTCACCCAAATGCACAAATACGCTTTTTCAGTTCAAGTGCCATGATGGGATTAAATATAAGTTGTATGCTCTGCGTTGGGGTCACCCTGTCTGGGTTTATTTTGCAGTGATGACCGGCTGCCTGTACATTATACCACATAAGGGGCCGTTCGCACAAAATGTGTTTTTGTGTTTAAAAATGTGGAATGCATTGAATGAAAAAATGCATAGTGATGCACAAGTTTGCACCAGAAAGATCATTGTAAAGTGCTTTTAAAACTCCATGTCATGCGCAACACACTGCAGAAGACCAAGTGCAATGGTCAAAGGGGCCGTTCACAAAGAACACATTCCACTGTGGTCCTTTTCTATTGTTTTTCCATGTAAATGCACTAGATAGATGTCTTTGATTGTTGCATTTGCACATCATTTTCTTTTTTTTAAACACCTTGAAACATGGAGTTTTTTCCCATTCTACTGCTTTGCATCTTACTTTTTTAAATGCAGAAACACTTTCATCTAGCTTATGTTTACGTAAAAAAACTATGGAAAAGCAGTGCAGTGGAATACACAATTTTGTATGAACGGTGCCTAACAAGGGCAACTCGCCCTTGAAATATTAAAATATTTGATTGAGTTGAAATTATTTTTAGGTTTTAGGTCTTCTACTAAGAAACCTCAAGACCTCACATTTTTTTTCTATTCCATTGCTCTGCGTCTTACATTTTTAAAAGCTGAAATGTGCTGAAATGTGTTGTGTGTAAACCGCCCTAAACGCATCCATCTAGTACATTTGCATAGGAATACAAAGGAAAAGCAGTGCAGCGGAGTACAAAAACAATTTTGTGTGAACCTAAATAAATATGCGCACATGAAATATTGTTTTTTGTTTTTATTTAGGTTGTTTAGATTTTAAGTCTTCCAATAAGATAAAATTAGGTGTCACAGAACACATTTTTACATTTTGCTGTCGTTTTCAGCCATCGTTTTGCTACTTGGACGTCTTTGACTGTTGTGATTGTGTCTTGTGTCGTTTGCAGCGTCTCACACATTACATTCGATTACATTCGATCAAGTTACAGTAAGTTCAACTTTGAAAAAGTGCGTCTTTAGACAGTTTTTTAAACATGAAAATGTGTTTTGTGTGAATGGCCCCTTAAAATGTGCAAAACAATCATTCTAGCAACAAGACGAAAACTGCAACAATAGTAATATTAATACCAAAGTTCTCGGAGGTTCAAAGTGGTGCAAATTCCATTTGCATGAAATGACAGAGCAAGTCTGTGGTGTGAAAGTAGCTCCAGCTCTAGTTTCCAGATAAGCGACAGCAGTGAAAATTAGGAAATAACTGACCACTGCATATCGTGATTGATATTCCATAGAGCTGCGTAAAATAATTGTTTTTAAAAACCCAATGTGGCTACAGCTCAGAACAGGATGTGTGGTGTGAAGAACCATGTGATTTTATCACCTCAAGGTCCCCAAATTACCTCTGTGACATTAAGTAAAAAGGAGTCCAACTCGGAAAGCATTACACACTGTGGGAAAGTATTGTGTTGTGTCAGACCTTCACTTCCACCTTGTCAGCTGATTGCCTGACCCATCCAGTTCAAAGCACAAAAATAGCTCCTGTTATTGTCGGGCTGAGGTTGGCTTTCAAAGGCACAGCTCTTATGGAAAAGCTGAGGATCGAGGAACTGGACAGAGTGAGAATGACATGGCTGCGATTAGGAATCACACTCCTTGAACAAGCACTTGGAGGATGTTTCTCCATGTACTCACAAGGACTACATAGGAAGTGAAGCACAAAGTGAGCTTGAAGGAGGTTATGTAAGAAACACAGAGTGACTTTATGTTCCGTGCTGCTGACTGGATCCAAAAACATGTTCTTGGTATTTGGGAGTTGATGTACCTTTCATGAGGCTTCACTGCTGCTTTTCACTTCACAGTTTCACTTTGGTTTGGACTTACAAAAAAATACTATGTGTTTTTAGACAATTTTAATACTTTTTAAATCCAATTTTAATTATCATTATACTTTACATAACACATTCAGACAAGGATAAGATACCCTAACCGAAACAGTGATCTGGTTTTTAGGATTGCAGCTCACCGTTCTTTCAGAGACACTTTGAGAAAAGATGCATTGTGGGATGCTGAGATGTTTTTACACAAGACCCACCTGTCAGAAGTATTTAGAACCAAAATTTTAAAAATGTTAAATGAAAAACAAATATGCATTATATCTAATCTGCACGATTTCTAGATGACTAAAGAAAACAATATTCTGAAATTCATTTTAATTTTTATCATTTAAAGTTCAAATTTTAACTTAAATATTTATGCTGATAATATAATTTGTAATGAAAATTGTGGCATAAAATATAAGCATTTCACCCAGACTTGTGTACTCCACTATATATCAAAGTACACTACAGTAAGTGTGGTTTCCAAATAAGTACATAAATTATTCATCATCTCAACCTGCAGCAAGATCTGTTTTGGCTTTGTGTCTGTGTGAACATCCTCTGTATTTTTATGAACACTCCATCTTTCTCAACGACGCATTGATACAGATCAAATAACCAAGAGCTGTCTTACTTTGTAGATTTGTTTTTCCCTACGAACAGATATAATCCTTGTTTTCCTGCGTTTTCACAGTGGTAAGCCTGTTGTCATGGGAACATGAAGACGTACACAAGGAGAACGTTTCCCCTTGTGCCAATGTCTTTATCCAACAAGATACAGACAGTCACTCGGATTGTGCATCCATGCACGGTGTGAATATTAATACTGATGTGAAGAGCTCCTCTCATACATTTTTCATACGCTGAATGGCTAACAATAACAAAGAGATCATACGAAGAAAATCAGAGGAGAAATGCCATAAACACACTGGATTCAATCTGATCATGAGGCTAAACAATATGTTCAACCGAGAATATCTAGTTTACCTAAACAAAGCTAGATGACATTTATATGTCCTGGCTGCATAGGTCATGGCATTTGCATTGTCTGTGGCTGTAAGTCTTTCAGCCTGACCTATTTCTGTTTAAACTATAGTCTGAAACCCATTATAGATTCAACTGACAGAGCACACACACATGTTTCCTATGTGAGCAAATGTGAGATAACTGGTGTTACCTAAAACCAACAGTACATCATGTTAACTGCTTCTAGTGATATAGCAAACTTGTTTACAGTTCCGTCAAAGCTGCTCCATGTGCCATCTCTCCAATCGTCTGCATGACTCATTAAGCTAAAGGCCCTGCTAATGTTGGCCATGTAATTGGAGTCATAAATAAGGCAGCCCCATTCAAACAAACACCAGACAACCAAAAAAAGAATGCCTGCAGGAGATAAAAGAGGCCAATGCCAAAAACAGGCAGCATGAAGTGAGGAGAAATTCTGATAATTTGCTCATATGAATCCAAAATATGTACTACTGCACCATTCTCAATTAATGGCTGAGCAATTAATAGAAAGAAAAAAAATCTGCTGCACAGGAATAGTTCCCCCAAAAATGAAAATCTACAGAATGTTTACTCATCATCAGGTCATCCAAGACGTAGATCACTTTACTTTGTTTTTTCATCAGAACAGATTTGGAGAAATTTAGCATTACATTTGCTCACAAATGGATCCTCCAAATGGTAGTGAATGGGTGCCGTCAGAATGAGAGTCCAAACAGCTGATAAAAACATCACAATTCCACATGTAATCCACATAAATCCAGGCTATCAATTAAGACTTGTGAAGTGAAAAGCTGCATAAGAAACAAATCTATCATCAAGGCATTTTAACTTCAAATCATTGCTTCTGAACCAAATACCAGTCCATAATCCATATAATGCTTCGTCCAGTGAAAAAGTCCATCTCCTGTTGTCCTCTCACATCAAAATCCACAGACATATTTGTTTATAACGGTTTTTGCTTGTAAATGGTATTTTATCTGTGCATATTTCTCTCTTGATTCAGATGAGTTGACTTTATCACTGGAGAAAGCAATATAATATAAAGGACTCATATTTTTGCCAGATGCAAAAGTTTGAAGTCAAAAAACGTTACATGATGAACTTGTTTATTAGCTTTTTTGACTCTCATTCTGATGGCACCCATTCACTGCAGAGGATCCACTGAACCTGTTGAACAATGTAAAACTGTGGGGAAATCTTTGTTGTTTATGCGTCTGTAAATCAAGAAGTTTAGTCACTGTCTTCACTTCAAAAAATTACTTGTCTATAAAATCCTTCTTGATGTAAGAAATTTTAGATATTTTGGCTGAAAACAAGACAAAAAAATTAAGTAAGAAAAGCATTTTTTGCAATGTTGATGTACTGACACATAAACAACAACTTGTTTTGGATGTGCAGCAGACATTATTTCATGTTTCAGTTATTTTTGTCAATCATTTCAACTCTAATTAATTTTAGAAAAACAAAATGCTTTAGACTTTATTTTAAGGTGTCCTACAGTGCAGTTTAAGTACTGAATAATATTAATTAACTACTTATACAGTTAGGGTTTGGCTTATAGGGTTACTTGCATGTAATTATGAATAATTAATTGTTCTTATAATTGCAAGTATATGTAACATGTAACAAGGACACCTTAAAATAAAGTGTAACCAAAAACTGTTATACGTCCAATGATCAGTTGCTTCAAAGATGCAGGAGCCATCAAATCTGCCACCAGCAATCATACCATGCTTAAAGATGTTATAACTCTTACTAAGACTATCTCGGTGGCTCTGACACAAAAGATATGGACAGAAACATTTGAGTGGGTGGAATATTATAGATGCTTCCTATGATATTTGCATTGATTTACACATATGACATTTGCAGTGATGTGCAGCTATGCCTCTGCAGTAAATAAATTATGGACAACAATGTTTGTTGTCCTGATACCTGCACTGAAAATTATATGCTAGGCCAAACTGATGAAGTGAAACACATTGGAGCCCCCAACAATGTCATCCCTATTCTATATCCCCATAAAACTGAATCTAATCGGCTTTACTGAAGGTAATAACAATTTATAGTATTAAAATCCATAAATGCTGTAATTCAGTATTTCTTTTCTCAGTAACAACACAGCTCCATGATCCTGCAAGCAAATGCTTCCTCTGTGTACAATGTTTCCCTCTAGTGATATCAACTCTATGGATTACTATAGCTCTAAGAATAGGTGTGAGGGTAATTACTGATCATCATTTTAATTTATCAAGCTCACAGAGTAATGAAGATCCTGTTTTAACTCTCACAAGTTGTAAAACTTGCTTTTGCTAATTATTAACAGTTTAAACAAGAGGCTTCCAATCTGTCTTCTGGAAATCCAGCCAAAGTACAGTCCTTGCCAGAGCTGCTCTCGTGTCCTAATGGTGAAGTCCGCCTGTGAATCTCTCAGGAATCTAAGGGCCTTCTCTTCAGAATCCATACAGAAGCCATACAAGGCTCTAAATCAGAAGGTGCATTTACTTATACATTACATTGTTTGACACTTATAAAGTTGTTTCATGACACAATTGAATTAACCTAGCCTATACAAATACCACCATCTATGCTAGAAGACATGCACTTAAAAAGTATTAAATCTTAGCACAGACTCTTAAATTATCTGCTAAAAATGTATGTCTTCTTCATTCATTAAATCAAGATAAATTTATTTGAGATGCAAAAGGGAGATATTAAGTCTTATGTTCTGATCAATTGAACAAAATTAAATAAGGTTATGTTTAAAACAAGAACAAATATCTTTCAATAGTGTATGAAAATGTGTTTTTTTTTTTTTTATTAAGTTGATTTTGGCAGAAAACAAGACAAAAATACTGAAGAAGAACACTTTTGCAGTGATCAGAAGTATACTTATATGGCAAAATACAGTGGTGTGAAAAAGTGTTGGTCCCCTTCCTGATTTTTATTTGTTTTGCATGTTTGTCACACTTTAATGTTTCAGATCATCAAACAAATTTAAATATTAATCAAAGATAACACAAGTAAACACAACATGCAGTTTTTAAATGAAGGTTGTTGTTTTTTTTTTATGAAGGGAAAACAAAATCCAAACCCACATGGCCCTGTGTGAAAAAGTGCTTGCCCCTAAACCTAATAACTGGTTGGGCCACCCTTAGCAGCAACAACTGCAATCAAGAGTTTGCAATAAGTCTGTTACAGCGCTGTGGAGGAATTTTGGCCCACTCATCTTGGCAGAATTGTTGTAATTCAGCCACATTGGAGGGTTTTCGAGCATGAACCTCCTTTTTAAAGTCATGCTACAGCATCTCAATAGGATTCAGGTCAGGACTTTGACTAGGCCACTCCAAAGTCTTCATTTTGTTTGTCTTCAGGGGTGGTGATGGCGCAGTGGATAAGACACATGCCTTTGGTGTGAGAGACCGGGGTTCGAATCCACTGTGAGACACCAACGTGTCCCTGAGCAAGACACTTAACCCCTAGTTGCTCCAGAGGCGTGCGACCTCTGACATATATAGCAATTGTAAGTCGCTTTGGATAAAAGCGTCAGCTAAATGAATAAATGTAAATTTAAATGTCTTCAGCCATTCAGAGGTGGATTTGCTGGTGGGTTTTGGATCATTGTCTTGCTGCAGAATCCAAGTTCGCTTCAGCTTGAGGTCACGAACAGATGGCCAGACATTGTCCTTCAGGATTTTTTGGTAGACAGCTGAATTCATGGTTCCATTTATCACAGCAAGTCTTCCAGGTCCTGAAGCAGCAAAACAGCCCCAGACCATCACACTACCACCACCATAATTTACTGTTGGTATGATGTTCTTTTTCTGAAATGCTGTGTTACTTTTACGCCAGATGTAATGGGACACACACCTTCCAAAAAGTTCAACTTTTGTTTCGTCAGTCCACAGAGTATTTTCCCAAAAGTCTTGGGGATCATCAAGATGTTTTCTGGCAAAACGGAGACGAGCCTTTATGTTCTTGCAGCGGTTTTCGTCTTGGAACTCTGCCATGCAGGCCATTTTTGCCCAGTCTCTTTCTTATGGTGGAGTCATGAACACTGACCTTAACTGAGGCAAGTGAGGCCTGCAGTTCTTTAGATGTTGTTGTGGGGTCTTGTGACCTCTTGGATGAGTCGTCGCTGCGCTCTTGGGGTAATTTTGGTCGGCCGGCCACTCCTGGGAAGGTTCAACACTGTTCCATGTTTTCGCCATTTGTGGATAATGGCTCTCACTGTGGTTCGCTGGAGTCCCAAAGCTTTAGAAATGGCTTTATTACTTTCTTGAAAAACACTTTTTCACACAGGGCCATGTGGGTTTGGATTTTGTTTTCCCTTCATAAAAAAAAACAACAACCTTCATTTAAAAACTGCATGTTGTGTTTACTTGTGTTATCTTTGATTAATATTTAAATTAGTTTGATGATCTGAAACATTAAAGTGTGACAAACATGCAATAAAACAACACTTTTTCACACCACTGTAATTTACATATTACATTGGTTGGGAGCAAAAGTTAAAGTGTCATAGTACTCATTATTTTATATTATTTTTGTTAAATTATTTAAAAACTAATGGAGATTGGTTGGAAGCTGTATTTTCAAAATTATGAGTTTATTTTTTTTTAAAGTTAATAAAACACTGTGTTTATTAATTAGTCTTAAAGAGGTTTTTAAAAAGTCTTAAATTAACTTCAGAAACCCTGTTCTAAATATGTGTTTGATTCACTCAAAAGAATCGGCTCGGGAATAAGTCGGGAATCGGTAGGATCACGCTAATAGCGCTGAATGGTTATGATTAACTAAAAAGAACAGACTCATAGAGAATTGATTCACTAAAACGGCTCATATGAGTCATCTATTCGCGACTCAGTTAGAGTAGCCTACCCTGGTTGAACTCTATAGTTTTTAATGAGCTAACTAAAACCGACTCATTAGAGTAATTCGTTTGGGTATTGGTTGGACTGCACCGGCTACGCAGTAAGTTTTTGATTTACTAAAAAGACCCGACTCAGAGCATAGATCCTGTCTAATTAAAGAGCACAGGGAGGGGCACAAGGTAGCTGTGTACGGGACAACTCCAGTAAAATGCGTATACAAATGTCAATGCCTGAGTCTCATTGAAGAACATAATTTATCTACCAGATTGTTAAGACTCTGAAAGTTTCAAACACTGTTGATTATTATATTTTCAAAATACAATAGGGATGCTCATACTTGCATATTTCACCATATTTGCATTTTGGCTTTATTTCAATGTTTCCCTTCCCTTGGCAACCCCCAACCTTTCATGCAGGCAGATGGATAATGACATGAGTGAGATTGCCCAGGGAAATAAATGTGAGAAACCAAATCACAGAACACACAATCCGGCTTGTTTTATGCACCATTTCACACACAGTTTCAAAATATCATGTGTAAATCTATTTTTTTTTTTAAATTACACAATGTACTCTATTAATATGAAGTAATTTTCCATATTGATTTTTTTTAGCAGTGTTTAATCTGTATTTTGAAATTTGCACTGCATTGTCCTTTAGAGTTAACATGTCTATAAAATTAATGGATAGTGTTCTAGCAGAAAATTAGCAGTAGGTTACATTTTCTCTTTATTTTTTTAAATATTTGTTTATTTATATTTTAATTATATTTGTTTGGAAAACTATAAAATGCATGCAAAAAAATCTCGGATTATCAGATCACCCAAAAAGAAAATATGAGCTAGATGTGTATGCAACCTGTCTTACTTATCATGGTATCTTGACGCTAATGAGAAATCTTTAAACATACTGAACATATAATCATTATCCATACACGTGTTATTCAGGCAGACAAGCAGTACAACAAACATTCAGTGCTGTCAATCCTGACATAGAAGGAGGGGAGAATAGCGAGAGTAAGGCAATGAGGAGCAACAATTTTGTGTGGAGAGGAAAGCCTGGCTGAGCCAGATGGGCCGTGATATGGAAGAGCAGCAGATGTCCAAAAAAGCTTCGGCATGGCGCTCATACCACTGCAAAGCCTCATGATCCAGCCTGCACATGAGCATCACACACCTGAGCCATGCCAGATCTCTCCCACTAATGACATTCATGGGAATGCAAAGCTCTTGTTCAGTCTGAGTATTACTGTTGGAGTTTATGAACTATCCCAAGATTATTAAAGGCCTGGAAGATTATGACACCA
The DNA here is from genome assembly GCF_936440315.1 of Barbus barbus. NCBI lineage: Eukaryota > Metazoa > Chordata > Actinopteri > Cypriniformes > Cyprinidae > Barbus > Barbus barbus. The sequence continues at coordinate 15,926,258 of NC_136718.1, forward strand.
TTTCTATAAAGCCATTGCTGACATTAAAATAAAAGCAAAAGATGGTTAACATTATAAGGCAAGAGGGAATTATTTTATAGAATCAATTGACTTTTGTCACATATGGTAATGGAAAATGATAAAGCTGTATAAATGTGAAATAGTATTTTCTTGTAAATTTAACAGTATATATTTCATTCTCTGTGCACCAGAGAAACTGTCTTTTTATAATTTTTAAGTAAATAAATGAATTTAAATAAATGGATGAATACAAATTCAAATTAATTAATGCATTTATATAAGTATATCATTTTTATTGAAAATGTCAAAAATTATGCTGGGACAAATATATAATCTAAATCATTTAAACATACCCCACTATAATATTATGCTGACATTTCAACAGTTAAACTTTTAAAAATATGCAGCAGATCACCTAACCCTTCGCAGAGACAAGAGTACTTGGTGGTTACCCGTGCCAAGTGTTATTATTTCCATACTCTTATCTAACACGCAGATGCAGAGAGGGGTCAGGGCACTATTGTACTGTTGTAGACTGTAGAGCAGATGGGGATTCAGTGCATTGCTCAAGGGCTCACTGCCATGGTATAATCAGAGGAAATGCCCTGAGTCACATTACAACAGGGTTTTCCCATTTATAGCACAGTGCTTTTATCATGCACCACCCGTCACTGCATATCTGCCAAAATCCCCCTCAAGTATTAAAAATATTGGGAAGATGATTTAATGTGTTAGCCTTAAGGCTGATATGATAAATAAAATGTCTAATTATGGAATGGAAAGTACTTGTATTTTTTTTTAAGTCTTTTGACATCAAAAACTGTGCCCAATTCATCTCTACTGTTTACTTGCACAAAGTCATCTGTCGTTTTGTAAAAGCTGGCCAAATTAGAGAAATTCCGACATGGGCAGGCTGCGTAGCATCTCCTCTTTCTCAGAAACCATGAGCAAAACAATGCAAGGTAAAAAATACTATCAATAATAATATCAGAATCAATGGCTGCAGAGAGTAATATAAATTATTATAGTGTGGTATAGTACGTTTACTACATACTATTTACTGTTCTGAGTGTCATTCCAGATTATGGAAGCAGAGATGTCATGAGGTTCCTGATGCCTACGATGGAAATGGGCCTTTGTTTGAAATCTGGCTGGTAGGAAGGAAGAATTGTTGTTTGTATTGAATATTTTAATACCTTTTCCATACAATATTTTCCAATGTTAAGATATTAATTTTCAGAATGAGAATTCATGGTAAAATACACAACGTGTTCACTCTTTAGTCGAGTTTATAAAAGTGAAGTAGCGCCCTCTGTTGAGCATCTCAGAGCAGCGCACCGAACTGTTTTTAGGTCCAGATTTCTGTTAATAAATTTACATTTAAAAAATCTGTCCATAAACATACTTAATAAATTGAACCAATTCCACCATTATTACCCAGAAAACAAATACAGTAAATTGCATACTTTGTAATAATATGCAACACCAATAGTGGGGCATGTTGTCACAATAGGAACCTATCATTAGGGCTTTCCAGACAAATTTAATGAAGAGGCAAAACATATAAAAGAGAATATACAAAGATATCAAACCCTAGCAAAAGAAATTGTACTGAATACATTTCAATGTAATACAATTAAAATTAGTATTATTCTTCTGATAATGACACACTAGAGATCCCTTTAATAAGCAATTACTACTAATATCAAAGTTTTCTTAGAAAGTTTGTTGTAAAATCGTAATTTTACAATGTAGCTCATTCGGAGAAAAATGCATTTTGTCTGACAAGCATGACAATTCCTGGCAGGTCGTAGCTAGTTCATATTTACAGAACACTGTCATATTGCCATTTACAGAGATAAGCAGACTACCTTGAGAAGTTGAACTTGATAATAACCAACACTGTAACAGAACAGAATCCTTTTATTCAAGTATGAAAATGTAAAACACATTTTAATTGTAGCATACAATTCAATATGTAATACAAATCAACACAACTATAAAGGCAAATTATTTAATTTGAACAATCAGTCATCTGAAGAGGTCTATTTTATAAATCTGATTTTGAAGTGCATAGAATTTTGCATGACAGTAACACTTAAGTCCTACAAATCCTGACTGAATTTGTCCTTCATAACCTAAAGGTGAGAGTAAGAGAATATGGTAGCAAAACAAAACTCAAATCTGATACTGTTTTCTGTTAAGTGATACTGTAAAACATAAGCAACCTCTAACAACACACACAAAAAAACAACACAAAGTAAATGTTTTGGTTTGCGCAAAACCATTTGAGACCTGATCAACGCTTTCTAAATTATGATGCATTTTGCGAAAAGCTGAAAGACTGCTATAAGGTTAATGCTTCATATTGATCAAACTCAGTCGAACCAATACCAACAAGTAATGAGTACCGTTAGTTATAACAGGCGGTGACCTTTAGCAGAAGGCACAATAACATTTCAGTGAGAGAAATACAAAACAAATTTGATAAATCTGCTTCATGGACGACAGCAGCCTAGCATATATTTAAGATATCTGGATGAATCTCACAAAACCTAGGTCATATTTCACACAGAAATCAAAAGAAAAAAAAAAGTAAATACGTTTGGCTCAAAGATTATCATTTTGTGGTTTTTGCATGGTGTCATTTATTATAAATGTATTTCAAAATGTTATTTTTAGCTATTTAAAAAGAAATGCAATTATTTAAATTAAGTCTTTAATTTATGCAAAAAATAAGTGCATTACTGTTTTACTGTAATGTGTTATAGTAATTAATTTTATCCCAAAATTTGGGGAAATGTATCCCAATTGAATCATGAAAATATTACCAGAAAATAATGTTACACTGAAAAAAAATTCTGAATACAATCTTAATGCAAAATATAATTTCTCATTTGTTTCTTTTTGATTTTGGGGTTAAATGTGACCTGGATGTATTTTTGTGAGTCATTTGCTGTGTTACTGAATTATTTTCTACTTCAGCAAATTTTGTATGGACAAATCTGCTGATTCTTCAAAATAAACCGAGTGCTAGGCTTTGCTCCAAGTCTGAGGCATAAATAAACGCAATGGTTACAGCAAAGTTTACAGCTTTGACGTTTTAGTTTGGTTTAAGTTTTTGAAATGCCCTTTCGTTTTGACATCATTTTATAAATATATATATGTATATATATGTGTGTGTGACAGAAGTTAACTCAAAAACACACAAACAGCCTAAAAATACAAACTAGGGAAAACGGAACCAGTCAAACATAAAGCAAAAAATATTACTTTTTATGCACATCATATTAAAATGAACAACAAAAAACGAACGTTAGAAGTGATAAAAGCTAGGACAAACTGAAATCGACTTACATCTCTTTACTAGGACCTTATAATTAGAAAGGCCCACAAATAACCTCTCTAGATCCTGCACTCTGGAAGATCAGACAGAATCCACTTTAAATTCTCATAATAAAAAGATTACCTCCATTGCAAAGTGCCTCTTAGTGCTGATTACTAGAAAAAAAAGGTTGTATGGATTGTCCCAGCTGTACCCATTTAACTGTGCTATGCCATTTGTCCCTCATTTGTCTCCGTCCAGATGTTACCATCAGCTGTTGGCCAGCAGCCTAGTGATTCTAACGTGAAACAGGGAGGAGGAGGTTTGTACCGTAGATGAGGAATAGTGTACACCTTCATGACATTCACGTTTTAGAAGTCCAGAGGGTATCTTAAACTCAGCTGAGTATATTAAACAATCTGTCTCAGTAAAGTGCACCCCAGGTTTGTACCAAAGAAAATAGTGTATGTGAAACACACTGACTTCACTCAAGTAAACTAAAGAACAAAGCTAAACAAAGACTGAAATGAAACATTGTGAAACAGCGTCCTGACCAAATCAATGCTGCAGCAGATGACTGTGACTTGACTCGACACAGTGTGTTTGTGAAGAGACTGTGGTCAAGCGCACACGTTTGCCATCCTTTTGAAACTTCTCAAGTGCTCGACAAAAATCAATCAGCTGTTATTCCTTTCTCTCGCAGTTCCTCTGTCACCCGCACAAGGTATGTAGGATCTGGATAACCAAAGCTGAAAAAAAAGCAATATTAAGTTAAAGCGAAAGTTCAACTAAATGTTTTTTTGGCCTTTTCATATTAAAAGGTATGTAATGTATGAGAATACGCTACGAAAATCTCTTTTGGTGTTAAAATAGTACTGTCAGGATTCACTAAAGACGCGCAGTGAAGAATTAGCACAGTTGTTTTTGCGCCTGACCTTAAATTGAATATACAAACCCGATTCCAAAAAAGTTGGGACACTGTACAAATTGTGAATAAAAACAGAATGCAATGATGTGGAAGTTTCAAATTTCAATATTTTATTCAGAATACAACATAGATGACATATCAAATGTTTAAACTGAGAAAATGTATCATTTTAAGGGAAAAATAAGTTTATTTGAAATTTCATGGCATCAACACATCTCAAAAAAGTTGGGACAAGGCCATGTTTACCACTGTGTGGCATCCCCTCTTCTTTTTATAACAGTCTGCAAACGTCTGGGGACTGAGGAGACAAGTTGCTCAAGTTTAGGAATAGGAATGTTGTCCCATTCTTGTCTAATACAGGCTTCTAGTTGCTCAACTGTCTTAGGTCTTCTTTGTCGCATCTTCCTCTTTATGATGCGCTAAATGTTTTCTATGGGTGAAAGATCTGGACTGCAGGCTGGCCATTTCAGTACCCGGATCCTCCTTCTACGCAGCCATGATGTTGTAATTGATGCAGTATGTGGTCTGGCATTGTCATGTTGGAAAATGCAAGGTCTTCCCTGAAAGAGACAACGTCTGGATGGGAGCATATGTTGTTCTAGAACTTGGATATACCTTTCAGCATTGATGGTGCCTTTCCAGATGTGTAAGCTGCCCATGCCACACGCACTCATGCAACCCCATACCATCAGAGATGCAGGCTTCTGAACTGAGCACTGATAACAACTTGGGTTGTCCTTGTCCTCTTTAGTCCGGATGACATGGCGTCCCAATTTTCCAAAAGGAACTTCAAATTTTGATTCGTCTGACCACAGAACAGTTTTCCACTTTGCCACAGTCCATTTTAAATAAGCCTTGGCCCAGAGAAAATGCCTGCGCTTCTGGATCATGTTTAGATATGGCTTCTTTTTTTTACCTATAGAGTTTTAGTCGGCAACGGCGAATGGCACGGTGGATTGTGTTCACCGACAGTGTTTTCTGGAAGTATTCCTGAGCCCATGTTGTGATTTCCATTACAGTAGCATTCCTGTATGTGATGCAGTGCCGTCTAAGGGCCCGAAGATCCCGGGCATCCAGTATGGTTTTCCAGCCTTGACCCTTACGCACAGAGATTGTTCCAGATTCTCTGAATCTTTGGATGATATTATGCACTGTAGATGATGATAACTTCAAACTCTTTGCAATTTTTCTCTGAGAAACTCCTTTCTGATATTGCTCCACTATTTTTCGCCACAGCATTGGGGGAATTGGTGATCCTCTTGCCATCTTGACTTCTGAGAGACACTGCCACTCTGAGAGGCTCTTTTTATACCCAATCATGTTGCCAATTGACCTAATAAGTTGCAAATTGGTCCTCCAGCTGTTCCTTATATGTACATTTAACTTTTCCGGCCTCTTATTGCTACCTGTCCCAACTTTTTTGGAATGTGTAGCTCTCATGAAATCCAAAATGAGCCAATATTTGGCATGACATTTCAAAATGTCTCACTTTCAACATTTGATATGTTATCTATATTCTATTGTGAATAAAATATAAGTTTATGAGATTTGTAAATTATTGCATTCCTTTTTTATTCGTAATTTGTACAGTGTCCCAACTTTTTTGGAATCGGGTTTGTACATTTGTAGGAGTTTCCCTTTCAGACACAAAATTTACGGGAGGAGAGTATTAAAATGAATCACGCAACGCAATTTATTAACGTTTGCACTCATTAAATAATTTGACGCCCCCCAAAAAAGCATGTCTTAAAGCAGGTGGACATTTGCGCTGCTCTTGGTAGATTGTGCTGGTCATTATGGAAATGATCTGGCTGCGTCTGTGTTCTTTAATGTGTGCATTGTTATTAGAACACCTGCAGAATTATCAGTAATATTTTACTCTGTCCATGTTCAGTAACGCTTGCGTTACAACACACTTTTAGCCCCAATTTTTTTTTTTTTTATTTAAAGTCGGGCTCCGACTTTTTTATGTCCCTAGGGCCGGGCTTCGGGCCAATATTCACGTCATAGTTCAGACGTGGGCTGGTCCTCTGGCCTGTTTTAGGCTTCATCTTATCTTTATATTTTAGACATCCATCAATTATTGTATTATATATTATATATTTATCATGTCTGTGTGGCATGTATTCGCTGTCTTTCGGTTCATTTTTGTGAAGCGCTCCTGTTCAAGATAAAAGCACAGCGTTTTCTTGACATTGTGAGTGCACACATATAAAAGTAGACCCTTTTAGGCAAGTCATGATGATTTGAGAAGGCTAAATTTATCAAACATAAGCTATGATCAGCCTGCCGGTCTGCCGCTGGCCGCTACTTTAAGAAAGAAAAAACGTATTTAATGAACAAAAAAATGCTCCAAAAGTTTTTTTCTAAATGAACTTAATAAAAAGCCGGAACGAAATATAAACACTTTGCCATTAGGGCAGGGCTCTAGTACATTTTGTCATTTTAGAATGTTAAGTTCTACTTCTGTAGATATTTTGGTGAAAGTAACTCAAAAGTATTACAGGAGTCATGTAACGCATTACAATTCTGAGACAGTAATATTGTAAGGTAAGGAATTACTTTTAAATAACAGTAACAAGTAATCTGTAATGTATTACAGTTTGGAAGTAACTTGCACAACACTGGTTTCAGTCGCCACCCCGAACACCGCCCACTGTCCCATCCATCCTCCAGCCACAATTAATCAAGACAATGTATATACAATTACAAATGATTATAAATCATCAGTTTGTTGTTTTACTCACATGCACACAGACATTATTCCATACACAATAGTCGTGAGATGCAAGAAATCTTTAGACGCACCCATAACAACAAAAGACCACACTTTATTGAACCTTTATTGGCCTGCAAATGCAAGCATTTTTGACGATCGTTTCTGTCAAGTCTGTTCGCTTTATTTCGTTTAACCACAGCTGTCGTTGTTTTTTTGTCTGGCAGTGGCAACAGGTATGCCATCGAATTTCTAATTTGAGGCTGTATTACATCGATTCTGGCACCCAACATCACAACAAGTTGATATTTTAAGCTCCTTATGTAGTCGAATCTGCACTGGTTTGGATTGAGCGCCTCCAGTTTTCCCTTTGTTTTGCATCCAGCTTAGCGCGGTGACGTAAGTGTGACGTCAGCCTTAACTAGTTACCTGTGGTTAGCCTGGCCGTGCGTCACTCAGAAAACAACAGGCCAATCAGAAGAGAGGCTCATGAATATTAATTAGACAGCCCAAAATCGACCTGTTCTTAGCAGAGCTCCTGAAAGGGGAGCTGTAAAAATATATTGAGATGGTTTTTGGTACTTATACTGCAAATATATATTCTTAAGGACATCAAAACCTAAAATAAAACTCCAGAAAGGTGTACAATATGGGACCTTTAAGGAATTGCGCTGTAACGCTACTTTTCCCAGTTTAGTAAATCTGGCCCATAATGTATTTGGTCTTGGTGGAATAGATCTGCTACACTGCTGCTGCTGTTGGTTATTTCTGTAGATTATTGCTGCTGCTGCAAGCAAGTACAGGAACTTGCTACTGCCAATACATACAGAGATACGGTGCTGTGAGTATTTAAGAAACACCACTGCTGCACAAATAGTATATAAAATAGCCTGTAGCAGATCTATACAGGTGGAGCTGGGAAGGTGGAGGGTTTCAGAGGAACTCTGAAGGCACACTGCAAAATGCTCAAGTAGACGCTAACCAACCATTTAAATGTAAAGCAGCAAGCTCTTTGGCTGCGTATGCTACATGAACCAAGTCATTTAACGCTGTGAATATCATCAGTAACGTTAAGAACCCATCAGCCTGCGCCATCTAGAGTTTCATGAAAGAACTTAACATTTTTGATAAATTAAATGAACAAATGCATAAATGTCATTTGAAAAATGTAGTGGGATAACTCCAAATTTTGACTCTCACCCAAACCAACGGCTTTAAATTTTAAAGTTTTATGTTCAAGTCTAAAAGCAATTCCAGGGAAGAGACGCCTGTCGTATCACTGATTCCCCAGATATAATTTAGCAAGCAACTATTAAACTGCATACCATCGTGGTCCGCCCCATATGGAGGTCTTGTGGTGGATATCATTCCAGGTAATAACATTATGCATGCCGGTGGTCATGGAGGTGCCTATGGTGAAGAGGAGGCGCTGCTCAAAGGCCCGCCGCAGCATGCGGAGGACACGGTTTCCCTCAGGGCTGTCTGGCAGGTATGCCACCCGGTCTGTGCCTGGATACCTCACCCCAGGGTTTGGATGCTCTTGCTGAAAGAATTTTAAAACATAACAGTGTGCGATTATAGTTTCCGTGTGGAATTTTTATGTGCTATATAATAAAAACTGGTCTGAGGTTATCTGAATGTAAAACACGCTGCTGTTTTCTGACTTTAGGCAGTACTTACCACTTGCAAACCGGGAGGGAAACTGTAAATAATGCATATGCAGCCATAACCTTCATGGCCAGGAAGCTCCAGGTCTGGGTCTCTTTCAACCATCATGGTCCCATTAGCTGGTTGGTTACCGATAAGCTGCCCATACACCAGCCTGCACACAGGACACGCTTTTTTGACTTGAAACGCCTGTTCTAAACAGGACCGACAGAACGAGTGGCCACACTTGTCCAGTGTTGTCTTTTCCACCATTTCGCCCATGCAGATAGAGCAAACGGTGCTCTCTTCTTCATGAGCGATGGCTAATTCGGTGCCGGTCCTTGCTATGGCCTCATGTTGCATGGGTAAAACCACACAGGTGTCCATGTCTGTATTTTTCCTGTATTTCTGCTGTTGCCTCTGCGAGCGCCGTGGTTGAGGGGGAGGCGGAGGCAACAAGCTCCCTTCCCCGTCGGGTTCCATTGCCGTCATGCATGGTAAGAGGGAACGTTTCCTTTTAGGAGCGGTTTCTTGTTTGGTCATTTCTTTCCGGGCACAGCGGCATAAGTCTATGAAAGCTTTCCGTGTAACAGGAGAAACCGGCCCCTCCATCATTCCAGGTCTGGCCACCGGGGAGAGCCGCACGGCACAGCAGCCGCCACGCTCCCCGCGCCGGATGATGTCCGCACTCAGTCCCTGCTTGTCCTCGAAGTCGACCAACCAGGATCGTCCTGCAGCTGCAAGGTAATCCCACACTGCCTGCGACACCAGCACCTCGTCACTGCCCTGCCCCGCTCGCACGCTCATCTCATCAGATGAAACTGAGAAAAAAGAGATCAGTTTGCAACAGTCAACATGAGGCCACCATGAACATTAAAAATGTTGCAATTATTTAGTATTTTGCTTATTTTCTTGTGATAAATATGCTACATTTGACACTATACCAAACATAAAAATAATTATTAGCTACTTGAATTTATTACAGTATTTTCAGTTAAAAACACACAGAGTGTAAAAAGTAAATAAAATATTTTTTATTAAAGAATTTATTATATATTATCTAAATCTATCTATCTTTTTTTTTGAAGAAGAAGTGTATTTTTAGGTGACTGACTATTTCCTCAGATTTTTACCATTTTAAATAACCATTTAGCTTCTTTTTTTTTAAATCTTTTTAAACAGTTTTATGTAGTCTTAAGAACATCATAATTATAAAAAGAAATTTGTAAGAATTATATATAGCTAAATATATAATAATAATAATCATATACACTAACAATCAAAAGTATTTGAACAGTAAGATTTTTGTTTTTTAAAGAATTCTCTTCTGCGGCATTACAGCAAAAGCAAAAATATTGTGAAATATTTTTACTATTTAAAATAACTGCTTTCTATTTGAGCGTACTTTAAAATGTAATTTATTCCTGTGAACAAAGCTAAATTTTCAGCAGCAATCTCCAGTCTTCATTTTTTCAGGATTCTTTTATGAATAGAATGATCCAAGAATCAGCATTTATCTGAAATAAAAAGCTTTTGTAACATTATACTCTATACCATTCAAAAGCTTGGAGTCAGTATTTTTTTCTCTCTTTTTAGGGGCGGGGGGTGGGGGGAGAAATTATAGAAATGAATACTTTTCCCTACAAGTTTGCTTTAAATAGATCAAAAGTGATGATAAAGACATTTATAATGTTACAAAAGATTTTTCAGATAAATGCTGTTCTTCTGAACTTTCTATTCATCAAAGAAACCTGCAAAACTCTCAGCTGTTTTCAACAAAATAATATTAAATGTTTTTATTACTATAATAATAAATGTATTTATTGCTGTTTTTATAATATTAGAATTATTTCTGAAGGATCACGTGACTGGAGTAATGATGCAAAAAATTCAGTTATGAAATCACAGGAGTAAATTACATTTTAAAATATACTCAAAAAGAAACAGTTATTTTAAACTTTTAACTGGTAGTGTATAATTATAAATATTTGTCATATTTATCTATCTACATTTATATTGTTTATTCATTTTTAAATCATTTTATGTAGTTTCTCATTTAATATGAGGTCCTAAGATCAGGTTAGTAATTATACAAAAATGTTAAAATGCTGAATAAATTAGTTTTAGATCAAATATAGCTCGTCACTACAGGACACTGCTGTGACTGATTGGTGTCACATTAACTAACCAATTACAGAAATGGTCAACCTTTTACCTTATTACAGTTTTTGAGGTTGAATATTAGCTTGCGCTTGTTATCAGTTCACCCTTTTCTTGTCAGGAGAAACATATGATGAATAATACACGTGTAATGAGTCAACCCTGCATAAATTCACAATACTTCACACCTGACAAGAGCTGCAGGGTGGCATGCAAATTCTTCTCAGCCAGATTTTACAAGCTCCTTGCGCTTAATCTCTTATATTATTAGGTTTAATCATCATAATATCATTTACCCTTTCACAATCCAATCGGTTTGTGGCTGTGCAGCAGAAGGGTGGAATATTCTAGACAATGAAGTTTCTTGCATGAATAGGCTGTGCTGAGTATTGCTCGTTCAACACCAACAGGCAGCTGTGCAGAATCACATCAGCTGCTCTGAAATGTGTTCACTGTATAAACAAAGGATCGTTCTGCTCATGAATGTCACTTGATGCTTGCAGTGATTACATTATTGAAATTAAATTACCTTGTGATCCCATAAATTCTCGTTAATTGCAGTAACAGGCCTATTTCCCTGTTTTAGAAAAAATATACAAGTTAGATCAAGACATTGTTTATTTTGCGGATTGTCCAGCAGATGAAGAAAATGATGGCAGTTATTTGCTAAATAATAATAACAATAATGTGAAAACACATTGGGATGAAGCCTATTGTGTTGGTGTAATAAATAAATTCACCTTTTGTAGTGACTTCGCCGGAAGAGATTAATGTAAACTACTGCAACTGGAGAATGCCTGAAGTCAACAGACGACCGCTGCATTGAACGTGCCTTAAAACTACAACAATCCTGGCGAATTAATGCTTGGGATATCCTATTCAAATTCGGATGACACCAGCTCAGTCTCTTTGTGGTTTTTCAATTCCCCGTCCTTGGCCACAGGAAGACAACAAGCGTACAAAGAACATCGTTGACTGTCACGACGAAACTGTTTCTCCTTGAGCTCCTTCGCGACACTAACTCGGCGTCTCTATGTCACATTTCGTTATCACGAAGTTCCCTTTTAGTAATTACAGTGAAAAATCCCCTGAATGCCAGATAATGTAGGCAGGAAGTTCGTCATTCTAGTCTGTTGTCTGAGCCGGATTAGAGATTACCGGATATGACCGCGGTGTGGCGCTCTTTTAAGACCACATCATCAATCCCCTTGTAATGTTATGGTCTGACTTTTGTGTTTTTTCTTATTAACCCCGTCTGTATATATTAACGGGAGAGATAGATATTTTAAATTTATAAGCATTTGCAATTATCACTTTATTAACTTTGCTGTGTATTATTATTATTATTATTATTATTTAATTATTTGAATTGATTTATTTTAATGGCACTTTTTGTGTATTGATGCTGATGCAAATCATCATGCCAATAAAGTGATAGATAGATAGATAGATAGATAGATAGATAGATAGATAGATAGATAGATAGATAGATAGATAGATAGATAGATAGATAGATAGATAGATAGATAGATAGATAGATAGATAGATAGATAGATAGATAGATAGATTTAATTTTAAATATCATTTTAACATTACTGCCATTTATTATTAGTTGTAGTAGTATTATTTCTTCCTTCATCTTCCTTCGTCTTCAATCATTTAATTTATTTATTTACTTCGCCTTATTTATTTTCAGTACTACTTATTGTCTATATTGTAATTGTTGATAAACTTGACAATAAAGTTTAATTTTGACTCTAGATAAGAGAAAAGTAACAAAAAGAAAACATACTACAAGAAAAATGTTTATAACCTTAGTATAAATACGTATGAGTCCTGCATCAGCTGACGTCCTGCACAGTCTAGGCGGAGCGAAGTTCGCGTTACCAGTTCCAGCATTGCAGGTGGAGGTTGGTGAAATGCCTTTATCACTACGGCGATTACAACTGAGTATGACTTATTGGACTACATTACAGGGACATAGACAGGAACACCCAACCAAAGCAGTTTTGAACAAGTGTTGGGAACATGGACGCAAACAATTTGATAGTTTTGGTTGGGTAAGAGATAGTCAAGCTGAGAAGTTGGGCTTGACAAAGATTTCCCATAGATGCACAGTAGCATTATCAGCTATTCCCCCTTGGTTTTTCCCCATGCCTGCAGTGGATTTTGAGATTTCTAAAATATCAAAACACAGTAGAGAGTGTGGTGGGATGAATAATATGGTGCAACAATATTTAAGTGATAAATATAATGATATGGTGCAAATATATACAGATGGCTCAAAGGACCCAGACACAGGAAGGACAGGAGCAGCAGTATATATCCCAGAGTTTGACATTTCAATTAAACATAGAACTTCAGATAATTTAGCAGTTTATTCTGTGGAACTCTTAGCTATTTTATTAGCATTAATAAAGATAGAAGATTTTAAGCCAAATAAGTTTGTTGTCTGTTCAGATTCTATGGCAGCATTGGTCAGTATTTTAAATCTCCAATCTACATGTAGACTTGATTTAGTGTATGAAATTTTTCAGAGTCTATACAGACTGAGTCATAGGGATACAACTGTATGTTTTATTTGGGTTCCAGCACATGTTGAAGTGGATGGCAATGAAGTGGTGGACTCCCTGGCCAAAAAAGCCCTTAGTATGAATTCAAATCAACTAGATGTGCCATTAAGTAGAAATGAAATTAAAACTATAATTAAAGCTAAAGTAAACAAGTTATGGCAAAAACAATGGCATACAAATTCAAAGGGGAGGTTTCTCCATAAGATTCAACGACAGGTTCCTTCAAAAAGACAGGGTAACTGGAGCAGGAGGGGGAAATAATAATCACAAGACTGAGAATAGGTCATTCTAATCTTAATTATAATCTCAACATTATAGGGAAACATAATAATGGTCAATGTTCAACATGCAATCAAGCAGAAACTGTGATACATGTTTTAATAGATTGCCCAGTGTATAATGCTGAGAGGGAAGTCCTGCTAGATAGTGTCAAAGCATTAGGATACACTAGACTAGCAGTAGAAGATATGCTTTCTTTTTCTGCAGTTAGACCATCAGCATGGAAGCATGTTATGACATTTCTAAAGTCAACTAGATTATATGAGAGAATTTAAAAGTTTAAAGGTTTATTTTTGTTTTTTTTTTATTTTTATTTTTATTTTTAGTCCCTATTGATACTCCACACCCACAACAGTCGGTGGCGGTAATGCACCATTTTGGATGCCAACCGCCAATAAATTAAAGAAGAAGAAGAGGTTCGCGTTACTATGGAGACGCATTTTCTCAGGGTGCGCGCATGGCGCGGAGCGCGCAGCAGAAGTCACTAGAAACGTTGAGATGATGCGTCACAGCGCGCGGCGCCAGTGAGTAGACACGCGCGGATCCGGTGCAGGTTGACAGAGCGGCGCATAAACAGCTAGCTTCCGTCTTTTTGCATTCGTTTTGATCTGACAGCACGATTTCCAAACACTACCACAGGCGAGAGGACGCGAGTGGCAACGCAGATTTTGGTGAAAACTGAAAGAAGATATCGACATGTGAGTTTGGCCGGCAGTGATAAGGATATACTAACTAATTAGCTAACGTTAGTTAGCAAGTGTGTTCATAACCTCTATCAGGGAAACAGGGGTTTTCTCGCATACGGCTATTACATACGGACATTAAGGAGAATACTAGTCATTCTCAGGAAGACCGTTTTAAATTTAATAGAAAGAAATCGTAATCGGTGGTGAAAATAGCGCACATTGTTCCTACAGCAGAGCTTAGCTAGCTGGTTAGCATTTAGATAGTTTAGGCCTGTAGTTACTACATAGTGCACACCTAACATCAGAGCTGCTGCTCAGTTTACTATAACATGATTCTTTTTATTTAAGCTTTCATCTGCATTACCGTAAAATGTACTAGCAAAATTTACGACCTTGATTAAGCCTTATACAGATCAGGACATGCAGGATGTTCCCTGCTGAAAAATAAAAACATGCTTAATTCAGCCTAAATTGGTTTGCTGGTTTATGATGGTATTAAAACCTGGTTATGCTAGTCTTCCAAGACTCAGTGCTCAGTTGGGTGACCAGTTAAGAGTCTTCATTTGCTGTCCAGGGCTAATCAGGCTGGGATGTGTTGGAATGTTTGGGATACTGTTCATCATACTGTGTGACCACCCAGCATTCAGGATAAACCACCTGAGCTTCAGTTTGGCTAGGCATAGAGACCCTCTTAATCCAACTTAAATTTGCTGATGTAACTTGGTTTAAGATTGCAGCAGGAACTAATCATGATGATTCGAATTTCAAATATGGCCAGTAATACAGCAAAATTAAACACAACATAATGTATTGCAAGTGGAACAGCTTGACATGTTAATTGATACGATTAAATTAACCATCATTTATCTCTCCTTATGTTAAATTACACTTATTTGCATGAAACATGCACTACCATTCAAAAGCTTGGGATCAAAAATATATGTATTTTTAATTAATCTGTTTATTACATGCATTAAATTGATCAAAAGTCACGGTTAAGACATAATGTTCCAAAAGATATTTCAAATAATTACAATTTTGTATTCTGCATGAAATGCATAATGGGTTCCACAAGTAGCACTGCTTTTTCCCCAACACAAATAATAAGAAATGTTTCTTAAGAAGCAAATCAGCATATTAGAATGATTTCTGAAGGATCATGTGACACTGAAGACTGGAGTAGTAGTGAAGCTGAAAATTCAGCTTTGCCATCACAGGAATAAATTGCATTTTAAAAAATAATAAAATGAAAAACAGTTTTTAAATATTAATAATATTTACAATATTACTGTTTTACTGTACCTTTGAACAAATGTAGCCTTGGTTAGCTTAAGAGACTCCTTTCAAAAGCATTAATATCTTGCTGAACGTTTGAAGGTAGTGTATGTCCGAGGTGTGACAAGTATTAGTAGTCAAGTATGTTGGGGCTTGTGGTTACTGTTAGCCTATCCCTACAATCCTTAGCCAGTGGTCATGCATTTAAAGTGCAGTACAAGATTGAATATTAATTATTACTCAATCACTTCCTTATTGCTAGGGCTTGTTTCTGCCGTTGTGACTATTATAGTGGTGAAGCCTTAAGTAGCTTGCTAAGAGGCCATGCATGAACCTGCCAATCGATACAAACTTGTTGCCACGGTAACGTCATTGTTGCTCCACCCCCGACCAAGGCCTCCAGCTTGCACATCTTAATTTAGAGCTGCACTTTTAGTGTGGAGTTTGCCTTTTAACAAATGCACTTAGCTGGTTGCTTAGTTCGCCATGTACCCCATTAGAACTAAATGTGTATTTTAACTGTCATATTGAAGTCTAGTTTAACGTTGTATTGAAATTCTGCAGGTTTTTTCAGTTATATTTTAATTCCACATGTTTTAATTTCATTCGTTTTGCAGGCAGCCAGCAACTGCCAAGTGGTATGACAGACGGGAGGCTGTCTTCATTGAATTCTGTATAGAAGACAGCAAAGATGTCAAAGTTAAATTTGACAAAACAAAGCTTGATTTCAGGTGCATTTTATTCCAGTCATTGTTAAAAGTGTGTTTATACTCTGCTGCAAAATTCAGTCATTTTTATATTGTCATTACAAATATAATTATTCAGTGTACTGCCATGAACCGATGTTTAATATGTTTATTAATGAAGAATTTTATGCCATAATGATACTCATTCCAAATGTTTTCATCTGCATTGCAAATGTTAATGCAATTGTAATATGCTGTATTTTTTGCTTTAGTTGTGTTGGAGGCACGGATAACATGAAACACCATAATGAAGTAGAACTATTTGAGTCCATTGACCCAAATGTAAGTACGCCACCTGATGGGTTTTGTTCTAATTCAGGTTGTAAGAGCTCAATCTGCATGGCTCATGTATTATTGTGTGTTACACTGAGCCCGGTTATTCTTTTGCAGGATTCGAAACACAAACGCACAGACAGGTCTGTGTTTTGCTGTCTAAGAAAAGCAGAACCTGGCAAGTCTTGGCCAAGGTTAACAAAAGAAAAAGCAAAGGTCAGTATTAGGTCTGTTTAAACTTTTAAAATGTAACTTCATTTAGTAATAAGATCATGTTAATTAATGTTTCTCAATGTTCTTTGTGCAGCTTAACTGGCTCAGTGTTGACTTCAATAACTGGAAGGACTGGGAGGATGACTCTGATGAAGAATTGTCCAGTTTTGACCGTTTTTCAGAGGTTCGTGTTTATATATATATAAAATATTACTATTAATAATATACATATTCTGTGAATTGTGTAAAGGGAAAATAAATCATACTCATTTTTGTTTTTATTAAATTTTTTCTTGAAGATGATGAACAACATGGGTGGGGAAGATGACCTACCAGATGTGGATGGTGCAGATGATGTGAGAATTATTCAAGCCATAATGTTGTGGCCAGAAGAATACAGTTATCTTAGTTATACTCATCAGTTCATTAGGCATCCTATTATTTAACTAAATTCTATGCTAAAATGTTGTTTTTTTTATCTCATTCCAGGAGGAGTCTGCAGATAGTGATGATGAAAGTACGTTTTCTTAAATTTTCCCTCCTCTGTGTGACGTTTGTTTGTTCAAAATCAGTACATATGAACAATATATATATATATATATATATATATATATATATATATATATATTTATATATATATATATATATATATATCTATATATATCTTAGCGGTTATAGCTTTATGTAGTATTAATGAAAAAAAAAAACTTGACCCATTTGTTTAAAAAAAAAAAAAAAAAAAAAGTTAAAACATTTATTTATTAATTTATTTACTATTAATTTATTTTCCCCCAGAAATGCCAGACCTTGAGTAAAGGGAGAGCACACCGTCATGCAGAAGAAAGCAAGAATTTTCACTTAACACTAAAATGAAGAGAGAGACTAAGTTTGAGTTGGTAGCCATTTAAAAACTGCATCGGTTTTGAAACTGTTTTTCAAGGTCTTTCTGCAGAAAGTCACAAGGGATGAATTTTTACTGTTGTGCTGATGGCAACGTCTGCCCCTCAACAATACACTCTTTACTTTTCTGTTCTGCATGGACAATTACGAGCTCTCAATGATGTATTGTGGACACCATTTATGGTCAGTTTACTCAATGGCTTTTACAGTCTTGGGCTTTTTCCTCAATGTCAGTGGGGTTATTGCATCATGTAACGTATACATTGTAATTTGTAGTAATGGAAAAAGGACATGAATGACTTTATCGACATATTCTGCCCTCTCCCTCTCATTCAAACTACATTTTATTTAATTATATTCTTTTGTTTGTCTTGAGGTTCCGATTTCCTTGTGTGTGAGCGAAAGGAACATTTGATTTTCACTAGTGCTGGGTTTGAAATCAGAATGGCATATTCAAAGCCCTTGCACTGATTCATTGATAAACCCATGTTTTATGTGTTTTAGCTGCAGTTTTGCCCCTCAGATAGGTTTATGTGTTAATCCAACATGTTCAAAGTACATAGTCCTGTCTGTACACACTGCTTTATGAAATGATTTCAGGTTGGCAGTTAGTATTTGTTGTTTTGTATCACACTTAGACGTGTAGCAGGCAATTGTACACTGGTTTCTTCCATATATGTAAAGAGAAGTGATTAAAAAAAGCATATGCCTCACTGCTGTACAGAACAAAGGGTAACTTATCAATAGGTGACCAATTTGTGTTTGCAGTCTTAATATCAATGCAGGTGTGACTAAAAGATGAAAACAATGTGACCTGTCAATTCAGGTTTATACATTTCAGTTTGTTAAACGCAGTGAGGTTTTTGTCTACATATTTCTAATAAACTGTCTCTAAACAACACTTTGAATTCTTTATCCTTTACTTGCACATCTAGGATCAAGGACCATTTGCAGTAGTGTGTTATTTCAGACAATATTAGACAATATGTTAAACCCTTGGTTAAAGTGTAATTTTAATTTAATTCAGCTTTTCTATTTTACGTTATAATGTTTTTACTTACAATTTGACAGAAAGCATGTACAATTAACTCAATTCTAGATATGAGGTTTGTCGTGTTGAAACTGTTAAAACTGATATTGCATTATGAAATCTAGATTTATCAAATCGATGACAGAACAACATCTGTCGGTGCCTGCCCACCCTACACGTCTGCAGAAATTCCGGAACATTTTGTCCTTTCTCTTTTACAGAGAACAACGGTCCTGCCGCCACACGATGGCGCTGTAGTTCCATTTCTGCTAAACATGCCTGGCAAGAATTTTTAGTTTTCGAGAAGTGATACCACATTCGACGGGACAACATCTGTTTAAAAGCTAAAAGTCAGTTAAATGCCTCTTTGTGTTTACTAGCTTCAGCACAATAACTTATATGCTTAAGGTTTGTGCAATTGAACATATCATCACTTTTCAAACTACAATTACTCACGAAAATTAGCCATGGTTTTATAATGTAAAAGTCTAGTAACCATAGTTTTTTGGCGTATTGACTAACATTTGTATAACCACAATTTTACAACAAATACCATAGTTACACTATGGTTAGTGTAGCAAAACAATGGCTAAATTGTGGTTAACATGGTTTAACTAGACTGTACAAAACCCCTAAGTCATATTTCACACCATAGAGTTCTTTAAGGTTGTGCTCATATTGAAAACATTCACCACATATTCAGTTTTCTTCCCAGACTGAAAAAAGTACTTTTTCATCACCAGATGTACTCATTTTGTTCTGCCACTTTAGGTGTGAGGAGTCCACGGATATTCCAGCACCGATCTCCAGATCATCTTGATGGTTTGAGGTCTGGGTTCTGATAGGAGAGTTATAATGCAGAAAGGTAAGGGTTCCACTGAACAGACTAGTGTCCAAAACAAGGGGCCCCTCAAAAAGTTTAGTAAGTTCCTCAGAGAACTGCTTTATATGAACCAGATTTATTGTTTTTCTGAGAATGATGATATTGGGAGCTCCAAAAAGCACCAATAAACCAGGTGCTTCGATGATACAGCTACTTAATACAGGAGGTGGAGTCATGAGGATGAATGAATAGTATTTGGAAAGACTGTATGTTTTGATCAACAGTTGACATGTGAGGCCTGGTATATTGTAGGGGGTTGAGTTCCCTGAGCTAGCGTTTTGATTAAGACAGTGGTGGAGTAGGAGGTTGGTGAGGGTTGTGTTGCTGTCAGCAGTCTGTGATAGAGGTAATAGAAAAATCCTCACGCAAGCGATTTTAAACTATCTCTCCTGTGCAACAAAAGGGGGCTTATGGACACATGAGCAGGCAGTGGTGTGGAGTAATCCTGCCCACAATGGACGTACACAAAGTTGGTTACTCTGAGCCGACCTTGCAGTTACCTTTGGAAACACCTGCTTTCAAAGCAAATACATCTGGTCTGGTCGGTTATCTTGTCAAAAATTAAACTGACAATGACAGATATTTGATACCTAGTTTATTTAGGAAGTACTTCACCTTAAATGACCTTATTTAGGAAGAATGATTGCTGAAAAGATTATTACTGAAAAACTTGCAATTCAACCTTGTTATTATCTGAGATAGTTTTTTATGCCTAAACTTAGTATAGAAAGAGTTAACACTTGCTTGAAATTCACACCTAAAATTCTTGCAAAGAATTTTGCTATTTTGCAAAGGACCTCTTATGCCGAATTACTAATTGCATATAAAAGCTCCTATCATTTGAGACAACGGCCAAACCGCACCATAAAAAATTTAATCAAAGAAGGCAACAGAAACTGTTGCTGACAGCATTTTGTTTCATCCCAAATGCAAGAGCAAAAAACACAAGCGAAGCAGTATCCTTTCACTAGTCTATAGCTCACCGTGATTGCCCAGAGAAGAGGCTCAGTGTTGCCCCCACCCCACTATCATCTCCTGCCTCCAAACATGGATTTTCCAGAGCTTTATTGGGCCTCAGGCCAGCAGTCCTGCCAGCACACACAATGTAAAACTCTGCCTAATCAGTTCTGCACAGAACCAACTGGCTCTGTCCTGACCAGGGAAGGGGGTGCTACAGCAAAGGCCTCATTGTGTGCTGTGGAAAAGTCACTCTTTCATGGAATTACAGTGAAAATGGATTTTATATTATGTGATTTGTGTGGGATGCTGATGATATTTGTTGATGATAACACAAAAATTACAGACCACAAGCAAAGTGATATAGCTGCACAATGTGTACACAATATTATAACTAACCTATCTAACATATCATGCTATGCGGATGACACTCAGGTTTATCTGCCTGTTAAACGCAATTCTGTGGGTTTTGAGTCTCTTATGGCATGTTTGGTGGATGTGAAGGCTTGGCTTTCATGAAATTTCTTCATTTTTAATGAAAAGGAAACTGAAATTATTGTTTTTAGCCCTTCTGAATCTTTAGATTCCCCAAAATTGGATCTGGGTGAGATGTCTCCATGTCTGAAACCATGGGTAAAAAACCTGGGATTCATTTTTGATGATGGCTTAAAGTTTGACCGTCAAATAAATTCAGTAGTCAAAGCTTGCTTTTTTCAGCTGCGTTTACTCTCTAAAGCTATTTTTTTTTTTTTTTTTTTTTTTTAAGATTTTGAAAAAGTAATTCACGCTTTTATTTTATCTAGGCTGGACTACTGTAACTCATTTTATTTTTGAATTAGCCAGACAGCTATATCCCGCTTGCAGCTTGTTCAAAACGCTGTGGCTCGACTTCTGAGCGGGGTCAAGATGAGGGAGCATATTACTCCTATTTTACGCTCATTACATTGGTTGCCTGTTTGTTTTAGAGTGGATTTTAAAGTTTTGCTCCTCGTTTATAAATCTCGAAATGGTTTGGCTCCTACCTATTTTTGTGAGTTACTGACTGAATATCAACCCATTAGATCCCTTCGGTCTTCCAACCAGGATCTATTGTTTACACCTAGGTCGAGGCTTAAGTGCAGGGGTGATCGTGCCTTTTGTATTGCTGCCCCCAGGCTTTGGAACGCCTTGCCACTCTCCATTAGACAAGCTTCTTCTGTTAATATCTTCAAGTCCAGGCTAAAGACATTTTTATTTTCTAAAGCGTATGGCTGATGGCATAGTTAAATGATGTCATAATTTTACTGTTTGTTCATTGTGTGTGTTTTTCTGTTTTTAAAGTCTTACTGGAAAGCACATTGGTCGACAGAAGTTGAAATTAATTGTGCTATATAAATAAATTGTCATTGTCATTGACAAAATCCAAACAACTGACTGACAGCATTGTAAATATTATATAACACCAATTCTATTCTATTTTATTTCTGTTCTATTCTATTCTATTTCTATTTAATTTTTCTACATTCATGCATTTGGCAGATATTTATATTATTTCATATTATATTAATGCATTGAGCATATGTGTTTATATACACTAGTCAACATTTGAAGTGGATCAAAACCTTTCATCAAAGTTGTCCTAAAACCTAAACTAAAATTGTCCCTCTTAGACTTGTTCTCAATTCATTACTAACTGCTTGTTTTCTTAAAAAAAAAAAAACTAACATTAGCTTTTCTAACCTTTTTGTATTCTATTTGTTTTCTTTTTATTTAGTATACAATTAACAGAAGCAAAAAAGGCCTCTAACACTAGCTTGCTCTATTCTTTTTCTATTCTATCTGTTTTCTTTTTATTTATTATATAATTAAAAAAAATCTTGCTACATGTACTGCGTTAAGCTAACTGAGACTTGTTATAGCACTTGTGTATCATTGCTCTTTTGTAGATTTTGATTGCGTCCATTGTCCTCATTTGTAAGGATAAAAGCATCTGCTAAATGTAAAATGCGTTCTTGTCTTAGGACAATTTAGGACAATCCACTTCAAATGTTGACTACTGTATATAATAGATTAAATATAATCTATATATTTAGTAATAAATATAAATATTACACGAATACATAATTAAAATTATAATAACAATGATGATAATAATTAACACTTTGCATTCTGTTTTAAATTAAATGTATTTTGTTTTGGATAAAAGCATCTGCCTGCTATTGTATTATATTAATGCATTTGTATGCACACACATATATCATATTTCTTTTAATTCATTTATTATAGGTTTTTTCAAATGTTTTTACTAAGACCCATATATTTTCTGTCCTGTACATGTGGTGTGTCAGTTATGATATGTTACATCCGTGTGAGGCCTCCTTCTGTTGTATGAGAGGTATTGTTTCTTTGTGTCAGCACTTAATCCACACTGTGAAGGCCACTAGACCCTTTTAGGGGCCCTGGTGTTGTAGCCGGGGCTAGAGAAGAGGCAGTTCCTAAACACTGTTGCCTATCGTGAGCTGGGATGGGACAGTTGTCCTCTGGGGCTGATCTTTGAAATGTCATGATGTTCCCACGTCTGATTAATATGCTATTTCCCCTTTCGCCTCTTTTATGACCTTTCTCCCATAGTTTGAGGCCAGATATTTTTGTTTTTAGTTTTATGATTATAAAAAATCTAAAAGTTACATTTCCCACCAAGATATGTTTAACATTTTAACACCATTCAATTGCAAATTTGCTGGCAGTATTTTAAGCTTTAGTTTGACAACCATAAGCTAAAAGGAAAAGCAGGACAGAAAAGGGTTAACAATTTTTGTTTTATTTGATTTGTTGTATTGTCTGCAGCCCCTTCCCACAATTCTGCCAAAGGATTACAGTGTCACTGAGGGTCACAATCGTTATAAATACCCCTCTGGCCTCTCGCTTTCCCATCAGAGAGGTGGAATGTCTCTGCAGGACATGCTCATCATTTGTCTATCCGTGTTCTTCTATTAGACATCCTCTAGAACTTTCACATAGATGCAGACATCACCTGCCAGAGTCACACTTAAGGTTTTATGACAAAAACCACAGGTTAGAAATCAGCGGGACAGATGATTTCAGACTTGTGAAGAAGGACTGCTCGTGCAAACTCTGTAGGTTATAGAAGCATTTATGCTTGGTTTTCCATAGTTTCTACGCCTTTGTTTTTTGTGTCCGTTCACAAAAAATCAAAGGGAACACATCCAAGAAGCTCATTTTGGTTCTTTTGGAGGTTCTTCTCCCTCTCACTCTCATATCCCTCCACCGCCTCAGAGTTATCGCAGCCATGTGGGAGTTCCGGTCCATGTCTTTTTGGCGGGCTGTGTTTGCCGAGTTCTATGGCACCATGTTCTTTGTGTTTTTCGGGCTGGGATCAGCTCTGCGTTGGACCACCGGACCACACAATGTGTTCCAAGTTGCCTTCTGCTTCGGTCTGGCAGCTGCCACACTCATCCAGTCTATCGGTCACATCAGCGGTGGCCACATCAACCCGGCTGTCACGTTCGCCTACCTGATTGGCTCCCAGATGTCCCTGTTTCGTGCGTTCTTCTACATCTGTGCTCAGTGCTTGGGAGCTCTAGCTGGAGCCGCTGTGCTGTATGGGGTCACGCCAAGCAATATGAGAGGCAATCTTGGCCTGAACACGGTAAGAGGGTGCATTTGTTTTAGAGAGCTCATTAGTTGAAATAATGGCTTGTTTACTAGTGATACAAAATGATTGATCAATGTTTGATACCATAGAGATGTCAAAATATCATCAGAGGACCTGTTAAAGGAAGGCTATTTCACATAAATAAAATAGTGGACAATAAATGTATTTGGATAACTATTTTTACTGTCGTTTGTAAAGTGTATGTGTATATATGCTTTCAGCTTCAGCCAGGCATCAGTCTGGGAATGGCCATCACTATAGAGATATTTCTGACTCTGCAACTCGTGGTTGTGGTCTTCGCTGTGACAGATGAGAGGCGAAATGGACGTCTGGGGTCTGCTGCCTTGTCAATTGGCTTCTCAGTGCTAGTGGGCCACCTGCTGGGGGTAAGATGCCATTCACAAGGACTGAGATTCACTCTTAAAATCAATGGTTTTTTATTGGTTTTGCCTGACGGCCCAGATACGATGCAAAACAGCACTAAAATGTCAACAAAAACTCCTGCTAAAAAACACTGCTGCAGAAATTCTTCATATGAAATAGACTTGAGTGGACAAATGTACTTGCCCAACACATGGAACAAACACTAGCGCAAATAATGTTTTAGTAATTAGCTGTTTTGAATAAACAGTTCACCTAAAAATGGAAATGTTATAATTTATTCACCATCATGTTATTAAAAACCTGTCTGATGTTCTTTATTCTGTGTAACACAAAGGAGATATTAAATATGACCTTTTTTGTGCATACAGTTAAAGTCAATGGGGTCCAGTGTTGTTTTGTTACTTCTATTGTATGGACAAAAATGGCTGAATATTCTTCAGATCTTCTATCTCCTTTTGTGTTCAATAGAAGAAAGTTTGGAAGGACATGTTGAATAAAGGATGACAGAATAATTTTTTGTGTATTATTAACACTTTTGTGTTTTACTCTTTAAGTAACAGATAAATGCTGTAGCGTTTGTTTAATGGCATCTTTGAACATGTTCTCACTTTTAAAAGGGAATACGCCTACTTAATTTTGCATTTATATTATTGAACATGATTTTATCAGTACGATTTTTGGATCAAGACCCACCAGTTAAAGAATACTGATACTACTGGTTATGTAAATAATTATAAAATGCACGCTATATTAAAAATAATTTTTCTCACTTACATTACTTCAAAATGTAACTATATTATTGCCCGGCTCCTTATAAATATAAATTTGGATATATAAGTATGACCAACTTTATCTGTGTATATAGAGTATTGTATATACCTCAACTGCCTGATTGCTTGTAAACTACATTATCGACCAGCTCTAATCTGCTAAGCTTCTTTGAAACAATGTGTATTGTGAAAAGTGCTATACAAATAAATTTGACTTGATTAGACTTGACATGAATCTCTTTGCAGATGTATTACACTGGAGCTGGAATGAACCCTGCCAGGTCTTTTGCCCCTGCTGTGCTTTTTAGGAACTTTATTAACCATTGGGTGAGGCACATTTCCATTGTAGATGAAGGAGCATTTTGCTAACTAATTCATAGATGTAACAATTTTCTATCTGTTCTCTCTCACTTTCCGGTAGGTGTACTGGGTGGGCCCTATGATCGGCAGTGCTATGGGCGCTCTGCTCTACGACTTCATGCTCTTTCCCCGGATGCGAGGCCTGTCCGAGAGACTGGCTGTGCTCAAGGGCAACCGGCCTCCTGAGGCCGAAGCCCAGCAGGAGACCCGAGGGGAGCCGATTGAGCTCAAAACACAAGTCTTATAAACATTGCCAGGAAACTTTGGATCCCTGACGTGACACATACATACGTACGATCATTTCTCACACCTCATCCTCACACACCTCTTACATACCAACCGAGTTTGCTGTAGGGAGAATCACACACACTTCCAAAGGTGATCGAGACACTATAACCCCTTCCCAAGGACTATGAATGAGGGTAAGAAGAGGACTTCCTGTTGAGGACTGCGCTCTGTACTGCCAGGTATAGGGAGCGAGATCAGGTGGCTAACGCCGCTCAGGGGCACCTCTGACGTTTCTAGTGTACTAAGAGTGAAATACACTAGAAGTGGACTTCTGCATGCTTTCCAGTTTCACAGGGTTTAAATCTCACATTCATTTCAGTTTATTTTTTCTTTGATTTTTCAGAGATGTGACGTACTATATTATTAGCATTTTGCAACCAATTTCTTTACATTCTACTTACAGTCGACATTATTCAGTTGTGCGTGGTGTGTGTGTGTGCGTGTGTGTGTTTTCCGAGAGTTTCCAGTTTGGCTCTTCCATTTCCACCATTCGCCATGTATTTGTATTCATGCAATGTTCTTTTTCTATTTCCCAAAATGAAGGAAACATTCCTTTGAAACTTGGTTTAGGTGGATGTTCATTCACGACAAAAAGCTTTATAAATCCTTTGGGAATTTGGATCCCTCTTTGAGTCTGCTTCAAACTGTTGTATTGTTTAACTGTGGCCTAATGGCCCAGCATCTTCTTTAAAAGAAGCACAGTCACACCATCATTCATATAAAATAATAAACATGCAAAACACTAGTCTATTGTTACACCCTAACGTTTAGCTTTTACCTGATAGAAGCACTTCATTTTCTTCCCGTCATGAGTTTAGTACTTCCAAAAGTATTATGGAGTACATTTAAACTGATTCATACCTTTTCAGGCATTTTCATTGAACTTTTTCTGCCATAAATCTGCATGCATAGATGTCCTGTTTAGATTAGGGGATTTGGCATTATTTTGTGTGTAAATAGCTAAACTAGACAAAAGCAATGATATTTTGTCTCAGGCAAGAGAATATATGTGTAATTCATTGTAAAAGAAATTGTAAACCTCACTAATATGAGCAGAACTGGTTCCAAACATCATGGACGCATTATGATACAATGGCTATTCCTGTTTTTCACAGTTGAAGAGGGATTTGTGAAAGTAATTCTGTCAACTCTTTCCCTTGGATTAGATGATTGCTGAGTGACTGGGATGTCTGGATTTAAATGCACATTTATGTTCTTGTAGCATTAGGATCTTCTGGAATGAAAAGGCGATCGCTACACCCACCCTTTGCCTCTCTGCACTCTTTCCACTAGTGTCTTCTTATCCAAGATCTGACTGAAGGGAGACCAGAGTCACATGAAAGATCTTCAAACCTCACCACTGGGCTCTGTAAGTGAAGAGCTCTTTTTGAAGCCATTTAATTAAATGGACTTTCTACATATAAAAGTCAATGTTTACATGAAAATTAGACATCATTTTGTTACAAAGTCTTGTGTAAATTGTTAAGATTTGCTTTTTTAATTTCAAATGACTGTTAAAGGTAGATGAGTATAATCATTTCAAGTTAGTGGATATCTCTTATTTGGTAATTTAAAAAAAATATAATGCCGCACTGCTTAAATTGGCATTTTTATCATCTCTAAATCAACACTTACATTTGTTAATTATCATATGACTATTTTTAATCTAATGAAATGTGAGAGAATCATATATTCTGGACAAATCCTTGACTAATCTGTCATAAATGGATTTTGACTTTATTTATCAGATTTAAAACATTGACATATGAACATTTCTTTAAAAAATTCTTATATACCTGCTTTACAAATTTGGTCACATGTATTAAAACAAATTATTATGGCAACTTTTACATTTTTCATAGACAAATGCACAAGTGCTATATACTCCTCTGTGGACGGTAACAGCAATATGACGAGATTTCTGCGTATCGATTAGGCAGGTGCATATCTAGCACATTCATCAGTTAGTGCTACAAAAAGAACATCTGAATAGACAACAGAAACAAAACTGTTTGGTACTCCCTTCTATACTAAACACATACAGACAGTTAATGATGGCACCTTTGAAAAACATCCCATTTGATATATTTTCATTTTCAAAGCACTAAGATGAAAGCTTTATATTTTACAAGATATAGAACAGTATTGCTGGACAGCAAAAATCACAGTTTATGGAAGAGAAACTGTATATTACATTTCTATTTTAAGAACCTTGATGACTTGTAGCACTAAATATAGAAAAGGTGCACACAGAACACTGTATAGTACGCAGAGACAGTATTATGTCTACATCCGACATAAAACCTTACTTTTATTTTGTGCACATGATACGTATTTTACATGATTTATACCCACCATTGATGTAAAGAGAGCTTTGCAGGCCTGCAGCGATAAAATTGAGCTCATTTTGTGCAACCAGGGGAACAAATGATACATGACAGAGTAAAACTCACTAGTGATATGTAATTTAAAAAAAATTACTTTTAGCTTTACCGGCCAAACCTGACTGTAGACTGTAGATGAATACTGAATATTGAATATGCGATCACACACAAGTCATGCAAATCAAACAACCAAATAAAAAACTGTCTATATGGAATATGGCACAAAACATTTATATAGAGTTTAATAAAACCTATATTCCTAAAAGGTCTAAAAGTATGCTCATCTCACCAAATCACTGTCTGCATCTGCAGACAATACATTTCATTCAGAACATTGAGAGTAAAATATCGCTAATCTACTCTGGTTACTGGAATATGTTTTTCTGCATCAGATTTAAAAGAAAAAATCTTCTGGCAGACAAAAATGTGTATTATGTTAAATCTATTTGGTCTCTCTTGATAAAACCACCTGATAGCAAATAATTTCCTGTTTCACTTGTCAGTTATAATGCTACTTTCAAGAGCAGTCATAAGACCGAAACAGGGAAGGACTTGTGAGTTTATGTACTGCGTGCTAACAAGACTCTTTTTGCCAGAGGTTCAATCGCTTCTCATAGAAATCTCATTTAAAAGTTGCTAGCAAACATTCACTTTGATTATTAAGTGAAACACACTGTTCCTTTAAACTGTACGTTTAGTGTGTTTATGCAGGAGAAAGCGAGTGTGACGATGAGTTGCATACAATCCATGTGATAAAAACACCCACCATAGGATTCATGGAAATGAATTTAAGAAAAGTGCATTCCTACTGATACACTTGTTTTGGGAACAAATGGGTAATGTGTCCTTTGGGACGGGCGATTTGTGCTGGATGTCCTTAGAGCGCCAAGCCATCCAATAGCCTTTGTCCAACCAAGAAAAGAGGGTCTGTACCTCTAATGAAGATCTCAAAGTGATGCCAAAATTCCATCCAGTGCGTCCATGTCCATTTCTTCACTTGGTGGCCTGTTAAAGAATAAACAAAGTTGAGCATGGTAATAAACAACAGATGTGCGAGTGTGTCAGCAGAAAGTGACGTTGATGCATCAAATAGGAATAGGAATTTACAGGAAACCTTACTGTGGCTGTGACATGGGTGATTGGTAGAGTGGTGCTTGAACAGGTATTTGCTCTGGCATATATGGGGGTGTAGACGGAGGAAGTCTAGGATAGGGCAACAGAATCACAACAGTCAGTGGTTAAACAGTTATTTACTTGGGTGCTATTGCTTTATACTAAATTATAGTGAGCTGCCTACCTAGATAGCTAACTCAAACTATGTTATCACATGTGCCCTCAGTGGTTAAGCCACTTCCAGGATGCACTGCACAAGCTCAGTGAAAACT
This sequence comes from Barbus barbus, assembly GCF_936440315.1. Taxonomy (NCBI): domain Eukaryota; kingdom Metazoa; phylum Chordata; class Actinopteri; order Cypriniformes; family Cyprinidae; genus Barbus; species Barbus barbus. Next base: position 15,956,075 of record NC_136718.1, read on the forward strand.
ATCAATCAAGATGGCAGACAGAGCCAAGAAAAATGTGTATTATAAAGACATTAAAAAGTTTTGGGTCAGTAAGATTTTTGTTTGTTTGTTTTTTGTTAAGAAACAGCAAGGATGCATAAAACAGTAAAGACATATTTTTTTAATAACAATTTTTCAACAACTTTCTATTCATCAAAGAATCCAAATAGAATAATTTCCACAAAACTATTAAGCAGTTTACAAAAATATTATATTATTAATATACAATAATATTATTTAGCCAACACAGGACTAAATTATATTTTAACACATATCAAAATAATTGTACCTAAAATTGTAATGATTAAAAAGCTATTATAAATTGTAATAACATTTCACAATATTACTGATTTAACTGTATTATTATTATTTTTTCAAAAGCATTAAAAACATCTAGGACTATTTCACTCAACATTTTTTGGGGCTTGGAATATTGCAATGTTAGCTTAGCGACATGTGCTAATGTCTGACTTTACTGGAATCAACGACTAGAGTCGACTGTAGAAGATTGTCTATTGTACTTAATGTGTCAATTATCAGTGTTTCAAGAAACTCTATTTTGGTTAGGATGTTGCCTCAAAAGCCATCGATGGCTCTGTCCTACTTTTTCCATATGAGCAGATAGATGAATGCAGAATGAACTTTACCAAAGCCAAAGTATAATTATACTTACGGGGAGAACATGCCCTGATTCCTGTGTGGGGAAAAGATGTATTTTATATACCACATAATAACGACTTGTAAAATACTGTGACAGTGTATCTATGGCTTAAACAATGATTAATACGCACATATTTGACCCAAAGACATTGCTCATAGATTGCCCGTACATATCCATAGAAGTGTCAGGTGGTATGCTGGTGGTGGAGGAACACTGGTCTCCTCTGAACATCAAAAGAAAAAAATACAATTATGTGACAGACATTGTCAATGAATATTAAAGTAACAGTTAACAGACTTGAATTAATATTCCTGTCATACTTTACATAGAAACCGTTCTCGGAGTTGTTTTAACATAACGGCTCTGTTTATAATATTATGCTTCAGTTTATAATATCTTCAAGGTTTCTTTATCAATATCTCAGGGTAAATTTGATGACATCTTGAAAAGTGATATAAATTTACAGCTAAATAATTGCACTTACGGGTTGACTACTGTTGTTAGTTTGAATGGCAGGTATCCATCAGGATTAGGGGGAGAAGGCACTGTTTCAGGACACAGATGCATCATTTTTTTGAAAATGTTTCTCTTATGTTTAGCACAAAATACATCTTATTTTTTAATATTAATAATAAAATATACAGATTTTTTAAAAACCTTAGTGAAACCTCAGTATACAGACACTGGCTTTGAAAGATCTGTTTACATACCTGTAAAGAATTTCTTAAATACTTCATTCTTTGGTAAGTCTGGATACACGTGAGAGATGCAGTTAATGTCCCGTATGCGGTCGCCAAGGCCAGCTGATTCCAGATCCTTCTTGGTGAAGGGTTGGATATTCTGGACTTTCCTGCCTCCATCTGAGCAGAAGAAAAGAGTGGCACAGCAAACATTTTACTGCAAATTCTCAATGGATCAATACATTTCTTGCTGATCTATATTACATGTACATGTATACATCTGGGTATAATAATGGAATCTAATAATGGAACATCTGGAATCTGAGGGTGCAAAAAAATCTAAATATTGACCGTTTCATTTTGATTATGTTGTGAAGACACTCAAAACATGCAATAGCGAAGGGGTGTTCATACTGTTTCCTATGCAATGGTGGCCAATTACTAACAAGCCTTAAAGGATCCGCCCCTTCAAACATTTTGTTTTAGACAGAGGGTCAGAATGAGGGTTTAAAATAATAATTTTCCCACATATTTGTTTTTTTTTGTGTAAAAAAACTTTATTAACATTATAGGTAAACTTTAATGAGCATATTAAAATTCCAAATTCCACCATTCCACCATTCCAAATTTTGGGAGTCAGTAAGATTTTTTTTAATGAAATTAATTATTTTATTCAGCAAGGACACATTCAATTAATCAAAAGTGACTATCTTTACACTGTTAAAAAAAAAAAATATTTTAAATAAATGTTCTTCTTTAGAACTTTCATCAAAGAAAAACCGTGATATAAAAATATATTACGGTTTCCACAAAAATATGACACAGCACAACTATTTTCAGAAATGTTTCTTGAGCAGTAAATCAGCTTAGCTTGTGTGACACTGAAGACTGGAGTAATGGCTGGTGCCAAATTCAGCTTTGCCATCACAAGAATAAATTACATTTTAAAATATATTAAAATTGAAACAATTATTTTAAAGTTGCAATGAAACGGAAATAGAAACTGGTCTGAGTGTAATGTTTCACACTATTACTACAAATAAACACAGCCTTGGTGAGCATAAGAGACTTGCAAAAACATATAACTTCCCAATTCCAAACTTTTGAACAATAGTGCATCATGTACAGTAGTATAAATATTTGACACTTACTGTCACTGAGACCCACATAGGCGATGGTGATGCCACCAATCTCTGAGTCACTAAAGCGCAAAAAAAAGGTGCCGTTGGGTTTGTTTTGCAGGATGACATGGAGATGCTGTTTTCCAATGAAGCCAAAGATCAGTCTGCGGGGGCAATGAGAGACAGATATCTAGTTCTCTTCATTTCTTTACTTATCTAGTCTTTTGTAGTTCTCTATAAAGTGAGAAACTAACTGAGGAACTGTAACTGTACCCTGCACTCCAATAGTCTCTCAGACATTTCTTTGTCAGATCTATCACCCCTTCAAACCACTGCCAGAAGGTGAAGTTTCGACCAGGCACAACATCCTGTGTTAAAACAGTCACAGAAATAGTTAACAACACCATTTCGCCAGTCAAACCTTCTGTGAATGTTACGGAAATCACGCTAGGGTCTCTAGAAACATAGAGACATGGAGAAATTCAATACATTGCAATGCATTTAAAGACACAACAGTATGTAAATGTGTTAGTCTGCTACTAGTCAGCTGTTAGACAACACATGCTCATAATATTGTATATTAATGCACAACAAATGCATGCTAGTGGTACCTTGTTGAACTGAGCCCAAGACACTGGCATATTGCTGAAATCTTCAGAGGTGTCTGGTTTGTCAAAGATCTTCTGGGCGAGAAAGTGAAGGTTGTATCTGTCCAAGCACCGCTGCGTCTGCACTTCAGACATGAACTTACTGCTAAGAGCTTCACACATCTGCTTCCACGGCACACGCTCCGGAATGACGAACGGTATCCTGTTCTGAAATCATCACAGCACAGAGCACACATTGTCGATTTGTTTACAAAACACTGAAAATGGTCGTCAACACGAAAAAGACGTGAGATGGGGTCTTTCCATGTTACTCACAGGTTCAGAAAAAGCACAGTCCCATATGATTGTCGCCATAGCATTGATTTCCTGACTACCATGTACAATTACAACAACAGGAAGAGAGATTTCCTGTAGGACGAAGAAGGCAATAAGTTACTGTAGTAATAAGTTACTACACACTGACATTTTTTTATGCAACAGTCCGTCCAGGATTTTGCAATTGCTGAATTTAGTGCATTATTTATGGCAATTTTCCAGTAAAAAGTTACCTTAGAGGAAGTTAGCTCATTAAAATCCATAATTCAGAGCCCAAACAAATAAATCAATGCATGGTCAACTGTCCTGTTGCTGTATTGCAGAGAATACCTTCGCAAAAATGAGCAGGGGTGGAATGACCATACGGAGCACTGGGACTTAAATACAGTCAGGTTTATACAAAAGTGTTTAAAAGGAAATAAAATTTACAAAAATGAGCGACAGAGAGGGTAGTGTTACATATTTTCCATTGATTTGTGGAATTGTATTATTGATTTGTGGCCTACATTTGCTTATTATCTTTCCGACCTGTTCACTTCCTTGTTTACGTTTATGTTTCAGGTGTGTGGGACAAAATGAAGCTTTCTAGAGGTTTAATGCTGAGCTACTATTAAAAAAGTATTTACAATAATGAATATAATGTATAAAGATTATAATGTATATTAGTCCTCATAATGCTTGATTTCAGAAGCTACTGTGTAGCACAAAAAATTATAAGTATTTCTATGCTGGTGTTACCACAGTTTCAGTAATTATGCGCAAAAATATTTGTAATCTCACTCGCACTAAATAAGTACATAGATGGGTTTTCACTGCAAAACAACACAAAAATTGAGTACATAATTTTGACGGCAACAAATTCAGTCACTTTGAGTGGCAAAAATCATAAAAAAAAAATCCTGTAAAATCCTGGAAGGACTGATGTATGAATCTAAATTTTTCAATATAATTACATCTGAATACAGTGCATGTCCTGATGGCTAAATGATAAGCTGATTTCAAGCACCTGAATGCTATAAGGGCTCTCACAACCCGTGATGGTTATTTCTGTGGTAAACAGCAAAGCGAACTTTTCCTCCGTCACTGACTCAGAGCCCTTCCTGTCAGCTCGTTTGATCTTCCTTATGGACTGAAGAGGAAGAAACGTAACTTATTAAAGCGGTAGGATTCTTGAAAGCATGAATATTAATATGACAATATCGAGATGAATCAAAAATCAACACTCTCAAAGAGCTGTTTGTGACAAGACCCACCACGTTTCTAAAGGTAGCACATGTGCTCTTGCTTGAAGTGTTGTGCTCTAATACGGCTGTGCTGTTGATAAGTTCTCCTACATTTTCACTAAGTGGAGAAAAACAGAGAGAACGATTAGAAAACATTTGAATGTTTTATAAGTGTATGTTAGACCTCTAAACTGTTCTATTGCCACTGTATGGTTAACAGCTCAACTGAAACCCTGATTCTGTTTGCTTATCTTGTTGTGCCTCCACTTCCTTTTTATGTCTGAGAACAGCAACAAAGGCTGTCAAATGTATGACATGTACAAAAGCTTGTACAGGCAGGTTTCAACATAAGGCAAAGCCACATTGGGATTACAACATAACGACACTTAAGTTGTAGATCAAAGATGATATTGCACACATTTTTCAGCGTCATATTTTCTGTTGGGCTTCAGGTTTTTGGCATGTAATTGTGAAATGACTTTTAATCTCAGTCACAAGATAAATTCAATATTTCATCACCATCGAAAGTGGATAAGTACAAAACACTTTGCAGTTGTTTAGCGTTTGTGAATGACAGCCTATAACACTGTCTATGATCTAACAATGAACAATGTAGCATTTATTAATTTACATTAATATTAATTTACAAATACATTATTGTTCATTGCAAATTTGTGTTTGTTTATAAGTTAATACATTAATTTATATTTATTATTTTTTATCTTGAAATATTAAAAATATACGAAATATTGTGAAATATTATAGCAATTTTAAACTACTCTTTTTTTTTTTTTCAAAATGTCATTTATTCCTGTGATGGCAAGGCTGGATTTTCAGCAGCCATTACCCCAGTCTTCAGTGTCACATGATCCTTTAGAAATCTTTTTAATATGCTGATTTGGTGCTTTGGAAATATTTCTTATTATTATTATCAATATGATCAAAATTGAAAACAATTGTGCTGCTAAATATTTTAGTGGAAATTGTTGTCACGGTTTATGGGTTCACTGACTCATTCTTGCTCTCTCTTGTTCAGATCGTTTTGGTGTTCCCGCTGTGTTCCTGGTTGTGTTCGAGTTCCCTGTTCCTGTTCTTCGTCTTCCTGGATTCAGTTTCGAGTTTCTAAGGATTCCGTATGTTCCCGGGGGATACAAGAGCCGCTTTGTTTCAGCTCTCATTCTCATAGCCCCTGATCCCACACGTCAGTTTGTGGTGGAGGTCGATGCATCAGAGGTGGGGGTAGGTGCGGTTCTTTCCCAGCGCTCCTCTTTGGACGACAGGATGCACCCTTGCACTTTCTTTTCTCATCGTTTGTCATCCGCTGAACACAATTACGACATTGGTAACAGAGAGCTGCTGGCAGTCAAGTTAGCCTTGGAAGAGTGGCATCATTGGTTAGAGGGTTCGGGGGTACCCTTTGTTGTCTGGACCGATCATAAGAACCTCGAGTATATTAGATCCGCCAAACGTCTTAACTCCAGGCAGGCTCGGTGGGCACTTTTTTTCAGCCGTTTTGATTTTTCCCTTTCCTACTGTCTGGGTTCCAAAAACATCAAACTCGATGCTTTATCTCGTATTTTTGATAATCCCGAGTGTATTATACCTAAGAGACTCGTTGTCTCTATACTCACATGGGAGGTCGAATCAAAGGTTCGCACAGCTTTAGAAGGGGTAACGCCTCCGCCCGGGTGCCCACCGGGTCAGTTATTTGTGCCAGAGAGATTATGGTCTGACGTTATTCGGTGGGGTCACTGTTCCAATGTGGCTTGTCATCCAGGAGTGAATCGTACTAGCTTTCTTGTTAAACAGCGATTCTTGTGGCGTTCCATGACTCGTGACATCCGAGATTTTGTTTGGCCTGCTCAATTTGTGCTCTTGGTAAGACTTCCAATCGACCCCCGGAAGGGTTACTTCAACCACTGTCTGTCCCATCGAGACCCTGGTCCCACATCGCACTCGATTTTGTTACTGCCCTCCCAGGGCAATACGGTCGTTTTGACCGTAGCGGACTGGTTCTCGAAGGCGGCCCATTTCATTCCCTTGCCCAAAGTACCCTCTGCCAAGGAGACAGCGGTTACTGTCGTTGATCACGTCTTTCGCATTCATGACCTCCCGATGGACGTGGTCTCTGACAGGGGACCCCAATTTGTTTCCAAATTTTGGAAGGAGTTCTGTCATTTACTGGGGGCGAGTGTCAGTCTGTCCTCGGGTTTTTATCCTCAGAGTAACGGCCAAACTGAGCGGGCCAACCAGGACCTTGAGAGAGTGTTGCTATGTTTGGTGGCTCAGAATCCCGCCTCCTGGAGCCAGCAACTCTCATGGGTTGAGTACGCTCATAATTCGTAACCAGTGTCGTCCACGGGCCTCTAGCCTTTTGAGTGTAGTTTAGATTACCAGCCACCTATTTTTCCTAGCCTGGAATCCGAAGTCGCAGTCCCCTCTGCCCACGCCTTCGTCAAGTGCCATCACACTGGGAAAAGAGCCCGGGAGACTTTCCTCTGGGTGGGAGCGCGCACTAACAAAAGGCGTGGCTTTCCTCCAAGAATATTCCTCTCCGCTCCGTCTGTAATAAACTAGCCCCCAAATTAATTGGCCTATTTACTGTCACTAAGATTCTTAGCCCAGTGGCAGTCCGCCTCAAACTCCCTCCGGTGTACAGGAGAATTCATTCCGTTTTTCATGTCTCTAAATTGAAACCCGTTTTTCATTCACACATTAATCCGCCTGCTCCGAGGCGCTCCTGGGGGGAGGGGTACTGTCACGGTTTATGGGTTGACTGACTCATTCTTGCTCTGTTTGTGTGTGTGTGTGTGGGCGTGTCGGGTATTGCGGCTGATGGGCTGATCAGCGCTGCGATTTAAGACCTGTGCATTCTGTCCTTGTTGTCAGATCATTTTGGTGTTCCTGCTGTGTTCCTGGTTATGTGGGAGTTCCCTGTTCCTGTTCTTCGTCTTCTTGGATTCAGTTTCGAGTTTCTAAGGATTCCGTATGTTCCTGGGAGATACACAGCGGCTGCCCATTTGTGTCCCTGCGCTGCCAAGAGTGACTGTGATCCTGCACATGCTTCATTTGACTCTTGCTTGGACTCTCAACAATAAATTGTTATATTTCACATTCGCTACTGAATCCTCTTTTGTGATCGTGACAATTGTTATTTTATTTTATTTTTTTCAGGATTATTAAATGAATAGAAAGTTCAAAAGAACAGCATTAATTTGAAATAGATCTACTGTAATATTCTAAATGTCTTTACTTTCATTTTTGATCAATTTAACGCATCCTTGCTGAATGCAGTAGTGTATGTAAAAATGAACATGTATTATAATTTATATTAATAAACACTGTAAAATTACTGCTTAATTCAAGATACCTAATGCATTTTGTAAAACACCTTTTTGAACTTTATTGCAAAGTGTTTTTAATCAAAAAATAATTACAAAATTAATTTCAAAAATAACAAAATACAGTAATAAAACAATAACTTACTCATTTTAAACTAAATAAAAAACAAATACAATTTTTAACAAATAAAATTGCTTTTTTTTGTAAACATACTGCTTAATAGGGACTTGCATGTGCAAATTTAAAAAAGACAGCATGCTTACTTGGGTACGACACCTTGTTGACCCAGGTTTCTCGCTTGAGCCTCAGTAATAATCTGAGCCTTCAACAGGACAGGTTTCCCAGGGGCTATCTTCTCTCCCAGCAGATAGCGTACAGTGGTGGAAAACTTGGACTGGGTTTTGATGACCTGGGGAGGCTGCTTATCTACCACCAATGAACTGAGATGCCAAGACAAAAAAAAACAATATCAAAAGCCAGAAGAAGAAGCACCGACATTTTTCAAATGATCGCATAATCATCTGTTGTGATTGCATGATGACTAAGTAAGTTGCAATCTTTCTCAGAAAAGATATTTTTATCTGAAAGAGGCCTGCATACCTCTGTATGAGAGTCTGGAGCAGATTTGCCAGGCTTTCCAGCAACGTGTGAAACGGATCAGCCCTTCCGTGGTCTCTCGTCACCAACATGAGCTCCTGCCTCAGGTTAGCATTTACTCCAAGCAACTGCTCACAGCTGTCACCAAAAAAGTAAAAAAAAAAAGAATGTGGAAGACATTTAGGTCGAATGGTTCCAGTACATGCGTGAAATCAACAGTGTACCAGTCAAAGCAGTAGAAAATATGATCCACGGTACATTAAATACGATTGCAGTTGCAGAAAGGATTGTCAAAGTTAGTGCCGCAATGTACAAGTGTATTGTGTGTTGAATTATTGTCTGTCAATCCGCTGAAATTCAAGAATCACAAACTTAACTCTCAAACAATGAAAACAAGCCTGTTGAGTTTTTAAAAGAACGCAACAGGATCTGATCACAACATATTTTAACCCTCCTCTTGTGCTCAAAAACAACTTTTGTGAAAGGGGTCAAATTCCCCATATTGGTTTCCATACAATTTGTCAAAAATTTACATAAGAAACACTACAGATTGATGTAAAAACAGAATATTTAGTAAAATCCTTTATTGTAGCTTGTCAGAGACTATAAAATATGTCAGAAATGTAATAATTTCTATCAATTTTTATTGTGTTATTTCTATTGTGGTCATATATTGTGGTCACATATTTGACCCACAAAAAAAATTATATATATATATATATATATATTTTTTTTTTTTTTTTTTTTTTTTTTTTTTCTAACATTATTATTTGTACTTTCTCTGCCTTTTTCTCAAACCCTTGTCTAATAGTCTAGTAATTGAGATCCAAAAAAACTACACAACCAAAAACAACCTCTGACAGATTTTTTGTCAGTTAAACTCAAACAGATTTTAGAAGACAAGTTTCAATTTCAAGTAAACTTTCTATCCTCTTTAAGGTCTCCTGTATTTATATTTTAAGAGTTTGAGAATATAGAGTTCACCACTATCCAATTTGAATCCTAAACTAGTTGAGAAACACTGATCTCTAGGCTTTCTATTAGATACAATTCTCTTCGTGCTCAACATTTCAAAACGGCGTGACTGGATTATTCAAAAACTGTTTAATAATAAACTAAGTGGAAATGGGTCATTTGGTAGATAACATTCAAGAAGAGACATCGAAAAAAAGCAGTGATAGAAATAATGTGACCGTGAAGAAACTTTGTGTGGCACAGTGCCCAATGTTCAAAAAGGCAGAAGAGGCAAAAGTAAATAAGAAACTGAAAGGAAATCAAATTCAGGGGAATGATTTAGCTGATACCATTCAAGCAGTAACACAACTGAAACAAAAACGTCACCATGTCTGAAGAGGGCCAAGGTTGTCATCAAAATGCATGCCAATGGTTGCTCGGAGCTGTTCCCACCTCCAGGACTTAATTCTGTTAATAAGACAGAATTGGCACTGCTCCAGAGCGCACACGGCCTCGTTAAGGAGCTGCACGTGCTTCTATAAACATACAGATACATACAAACCATGAAAACCAGCTCCTCTACAACTGCTTTTTCTTCACCTCTCTTCCATGTCATGACATCTTTATGATGCATTTGAGCATTTACCTTTGCACAGACTGAATAGTTGTACTCAAGCTGCTGTATGCGAGTCTGTTTTTTGGCTTGATTCGAATGCTGTGGATCCAGCTCATTTTGACCTGTAGGCAGACAAGAAAAAATTCATTAGACATACTGATATGCATGTTTTCCTGTGTGCACGTGGATTAAACCATTATGTGAAACTGTCTCCTTTACAAAATTAGAGTCCTTTACATAAAACCCTGATTATGATAACTACAGAGTACAGTTTAAAATGGTGTTTGCTAACTGTATCTGTAATAAGATCGGCATCTGTGCTTGAAGACATCAAGCCCTCTTAAACGCTCAGCTCACTCCAGTGATGAATGCTTTACAGATGCTCACGTAATTTTTGGTCTGTTTTGCTTTTTGCTTCCTTTTACTTTTAGGATGATTGACGGCAAGTAAGTGCAAAAAAGCCATCTGACTGACCAATCAAAAAGCCACTTTATTGTTCTTAGAAAGTAGGGATGTGATGTCTCAGGACAGATTTTTCAGTGATATCTCTTAAGCATTATGATAATTTTCTGCATGATTTGGTAAAAATCAGCTTACAGTACCCTTTAATGATTGCTCACCAATATGTTAATAGTGGACACGTACAAGTTTTAAATGTAATAAACAATGTAAATGAAATCAATAACTGAGTACTTCTGTGATTAGTGTTATGTTTTTATTACATGTAAAAATGAACAATTTATATAAATATTGAATATAATAGTATTATATACAGTAGCATTTAGTAAGCATAGACAAACACTGATTAATTATGAATTATTCTTAATACATTTTAATTAATTAGTACCAAATTATGACATTGTATGAGTTACAAGAGCTGTATAATGGATTTTAAATATTTGCAAATACTGAAGGCTATACAGCCTTCATATAATATAAATATTCATATAAATTTGCTTTATAATAATAATATAATATATTTTGCATTGCTGTGCCATGACATCAAATATTCATCCAAAATTCAAATCAAGGCTAGATTTGTTGGAGCCCTCATGACGGAAACAAGCATTTACACATCTGCTGCTCTAGGGCTTGTCTTGTTGCATTTCTCCCTCTGGCATTGCTGCATAGCTTTGTGTAGCATAGCAGCTATGTAGACAGAACTGTTGCATGGACTGTGCCAAGTGTGCAACCACACACTGCCTAACGCCTGGCCCACAATACTATACAGCAAAATATATATATATTTTTTTTACATCATTCCTATGATAAATAAAGACGTTTGTGTGCTTGCTCTATCTCACCACAAGAAAGAAGGTGCCACAAGAGCGTAACTAGTTTTGTAAACATGACTCGTGACTCAAAAGTTTAAAAATAAAAAAATTTAAAAGTAGGAAGAATTCCAAAAGTCACTGTGAGGATCAGTTGATAAATTTGTGTAAACTTGACAAGCACAGTGATATGCCTGTATGTAGACATGCACATGCATGTGTAGGAGTGTTGTTTGGGACTGTATAGTTGAAAACAAGCTTCACAAGATTCAGAATAAACTGACCTTTAGTTGGAAACTTTGCACATAGTTTACATTCTGCCCCAAAGATTTTGCACAGTTTACATTCTCCCTCAGAATCCTTCTCTAGTGTAATCAATACAAAACTTGCTAAGTGAGAGCATTAAGATGCTTTTCTTTTTAAAGGTGCTTCGGAACAATATGTACTGTCAAAAACAATGAATACTACAAAAGTATTATATGATGATTATCAGATATCTCTCTGGCATCAAGATATCACAAATATCTTGATCATAATAACTGAATGTGCTTTGGGAGAAGGAACCAATGAAAGAGGAAAACATGTTAAAAACTGAAAAGAGTTTTATACATATCGAATTAATGACTGGTGAGCAGCACTTCCTCCTCTGTTTTCATATAAACATAGAACAAGGCAAACTTGGCCTTGTGGAACCCCAGATGGATTGATTATTTCCTAATGTTTTCATAATGAACACAAGTTCATTCAGTCCAATGTGAAACACTAGTCTGACTGATATTAAAAAACGATTAAGATCTATTACCTTGAATCGATTCCATTTCCTGCTTTTCCCAGTTCAAATCCTCTTGAAGCTGATTAAGTGTTTCGCGGCAGTTCTGAATTTCCAAAATTTTGAGCACCAGATTGTCCACATCAGTCTTCCCATCCTCCATTGCAGGTTGTGGGGTGCCATTGGTAGATGAAGGATCCTGAGGAATTTGCTGGAAGGTTGAGTAGTTAGGGTGCATAACCTACAGACAAGCACACAAACACCAAGAAGAATGACATACTGGGCATTTACATTATGCATAACTTAACTCATAAGTTAAGATGGCTGTTGCATTTTCCCACCAAATTTAAAATATTAAATTTTAAATATTAAAGTTTTGTGCTTACCTGTGCCTGTGCTAATAAGTGTCTTTCTTTCCTTAGAATATCTCGAACTGTCCTCACAAGTTGCATGGGTTGTGGCTGGAACGCACTCTGAAAAGCAGTTACACAAGTACATAGTAAATAGTCAGAAATGCAAACAGTGTGCTTTGTCACAACAAGAGTCAACATGGCAGGCTGCCAAAGGTGAGAAATACAGAAATAGAAAAGTAAGAAAGAGAAACAATGTGTTCACAATGCCAAAGAAAGGAAACTCAAGATGAGGTTATATAATATACAATACACAATGACTCGTTCACACTTTATCTACGACTATTGCCTCGACAAACTCCTAATTTGCTGCTTATTAATAGCTAGTAAGGTAGTTGCTAAGTTTAGGTATTGTGTAGGATTAGGGATGTAGAATAAGGTCATGCAGAATATGTGCTTTATATTGCCTAATAAACAGCCATTATGTTAATAATATGCATGCTAATAATCAAAGTGTTACCTGACTCTTAATTTAAAAACCAAAAACCAATCTTGTATGTAAGTTGGCATAAGTAACACAACAGTCTTAAATATCCCACATGTAGATCATATAGACATTATAGACTTCTTGTTGCTTGTAAATTAAATAATGAGCTTTTATATTGTTACTGTATTTAAGCCAAAGCAAATGAATAAACACAGAAAATATCAATATTATCAATATTAATGTTAGATACAGAATCCCAAAGGGAAACTTTATTAATTAAATTTAAATGTACACAATAATGGACACCATAAACCCTCTTGGGGTCCCCAGCACCCTACTTTAAAAACCCTGAATTAAAAGTCATTATTTTAACTGGTTTTATATGATACAGTAGCTTTAAGCCAACAGAAATCATGAGGGTTAGGAATATTAGTTATCCACACCAAGTTCCGGCTGATATGTTGTAGTTTGACCCTCTCCACCATGTTAAGGTTGTGTTGGGCCACCGTCTGCAGCAAATGCACCATCTGTTCCAACAGCCTTCGGGCCTGAGGCTCCTGCTCCATGTTGTCTACATCAAAGTTCTCCCTAAATAAACATTACATAGGCATGACATTTTTAAATCACTGCTGCATTGAATCATCCTTAGTAAATGTTGCAAACTGACATGAAACAAAGTCTTTCAAGTCTATCTTGTCCTGAGCTGTTCTTCAACCGTCGTCCCAATTTTCATTATGAGAATGATTCAGTTCCGTGTTACAGGAAATTCATAAGCAGTTAAACTACCCTAAATTGTATGCCTTAGACTATATCGCTCATGTTTCAATTTCATTTGTTTTACTTAATCACCAGTACATTTTAAAGGTGCACTTAGTTATTTGAGCTTAATGAAAAACCTTTATAAGAAATTAACTTTTGAAATGTTTAATATCAGAGTGGTTCACCACATGGAGGCCACCATATAGGGGTTACTACGTCCTCTTTGTCCTGGATAAACTGCCTAAAATGTTCTGATTTTGGCTTTGTTTTCCTATTGCTGTGCTCTCTACAGCCCTCACATATGTACCCATATTTGCATTGCTTTGACCGTTCTCTGTAGATTCCACCTTCTCACACACCACAATTGGTTGATTATGTACAATGTCTGCATGCTATTGGTCAAACTACCTTTTGGTCATTACCTTCAGCCTAATACTACTCACTTCTCTAATTTTCAGACACTTATCATGGCTAGCTGTGAACAAAGCATTTCTACACTGCCATCTGTGATATTATATTCACGCTACTACTGTAGGTGTCAGTTCAGCTCAACCTTAAGGTTAACAATACAGTGTTAATCATAATACAACATAAAAAGCATGCATTTAATTTGTAACAGAGATGCCATACCATCCCTGTTCCTCTATCCAGCTGGCCAGATAGTGCCTGATGTCCAGAGGGAATGTGTCCGGGTAGAGTTCACTCAGCGTCTGAGTTGGCAGGTACTGTAACTGCGGGGTCATTTTCGCCCACAGCGCCATAGTGTGCAAGCACTGCAACAGTAAAAAAAAAAAAATACAAAAAATCACGACATTACCACTGCACTGGAAAAACGTTCAGTTTTTTTCCTTAGCCAACCATGTAGAGTTAATGTTTGCTAAACAATGTGTGACCATATGGTCACTATTGAGTGACCATATCAGTCAAGAATAAAAAAAAAAAAAGGTTTTGGTTAAGCACTTATCATCATAAATCATATTCGGTTTAGCTCTAGTTGTGAACATAATTTCACCTGTCTGTCCTCAGAAGGAATACAATAAATTGTATAGACAACTTTAATGGTGCATCTTCCTGAATTAATTCTGAAATAGCACATAGAGCTATTAATCAGACAATTCTGTTATGACACACAGATGAGGACACTAATCCACACTAAAGCCCTACTTACCCATGGTTTAACCCCTTTAAAGAGGGACTTTGACTATTGTTGTTGCCATTTTTACCTACCATACAGGCTAAAAACTATCCATGTATTTAGGACAAAACACAATCTTTATATTAAAAAAAACAATTAAACATTGAGTTTCTTATTCTGAACAAACTGAATTGAAACTCTGAATTCTTCAATGCAAAATGAATGGCATTTATAGAAGGTCATTCATAAATGGCATCTGACGGCTGGATAAAATAAGTGAAGAAAAGCCCAACCTTTCATACCATGTTGTATTTCAGGCTTAATAGAGGCTTTTTTATGGTGAAAAGAGCACAGGCAGATGCGTTCGGGGTTTGTCATTAATGTTCAAACTTTTGTTTGGACAAGGGAGAAAAAAAGAGTATGCCTGCCTTATCTCTCACCAACATAAGGGGACAGAAGACACTGTATACCACAACACGCTTGACAAAACAACCCAACCATCACTAATATAACAAGTTTACTTACATACTGTAGTTTGTCATTTTAGCACATCATTTAGCTTTATGCTGCATTGTAAGAAAGTAGAACATAATTAATATAATAATGCTGCTGACCATTTCATTTTTTAAATGGTTTGTGATGGAACTTAATTATATTTATTTGTATGTAAGGCATACACATATATTTATGTGTTTGGATAGACAGTGAAACATAAAATGTTCATTTTCAGGATCTAAAATGGAAAACCTTCTGTTAAGAAACATAAACCCAGTTATAATCTTTATTTTTTTCAAGTTTAAAGCCAGATTTTTTGCTCCAAAGTGAAAGTTGTAGAAACCAGACCATTCATTTTCCTTAACAAAATAATTGTCTAAATAGAAAAATGTATTTCTTAGTTTCTGCATGTTCTAATGAGTGATAGTGTTTCAAATCAAGAAACAGGTTTGGGTTGCCTGATAATATTAATAATAATATCACTTTTTTTGTCTCTTAGAAATGCACATTTGATAGTAGCTTGAGTTAGGATGCAGAGGTACAGTTTTGTTCATTATCAAAATCAGTAACATCTGTAAAAAGTTTAGCAAGTGTTTTTTTTTTTTTTTAAGCATTGGTCTCCCATAGTAGCATACATTTATATCATGATAAACACAATTAAAACCACATAATCCACATAGTCTAAAACATTCAATATAAATGCACACATGCTATAGCTTAGTCACAAATACATACTATAATTATATACCATTACTCCTGTACAGGGCTTAATTTGTGCCGGAACAAGGCACAAATTAAGCAGGTCCGGCACCTCCGAAATCCAATCCGGCACCTCATTTTGTCGGATCCCCCTCCTCACGCACCAATGAAAGACGTTTGTGCTGACCTATAATGTGCATAATATGAAAAATCCTCTATAATGACCGCGCTTGCGGCACATCTACATTTGACATAAAGAAGGGTGGTGAGGGGTGGTGATGGCGCAGTGGATAAGACACATGCCTTTGGTGTGAGCGACCCGGGTTCGAATCCACTGTGAGACACCAATGTGTCCCTGAGCAAGACACTTAACCCCTAGTTGCTCCAGAGGCGTGCGACCTCTGACATATATAGCAATTGTAAGTCGCTTTGGATAAAAGCGTCAGCTAAATGAATAAATGTAATGTAAATGTAAGAACCTGAGCACGGAAAAGACGCGACATGTGAACTGCTCTGCTCTCACAAGACATAATGCACGGATCCATAGCCTATACACATGCGTTTTCTTTCTCAGCTGTTCACATTTACTTAAGAAAAAACCTGGATACTGGCCAGGACGGCCATTTTTGCGTAATTTTGTGTGTATTTGGCCACTTAAACTCAACAACAAACTACGAAAAATAACTCAATATGATACTCGCTAGGCGGCTTTGGATGTGACTATGAGCCCTCAATTGGCTTAAAAAGACGTGCAAATTACACATTTTTGTGACGATGCAACAATGACCCGATTAAGCAAGTGACAATTTTGACATCTGTCCTGAAATGCGAGCGCAAGCCTTGGATCAACGACAGCGTGCAGCAGCTCGTATTGCAGACAGATGCGCTGCTTTGAGAGAGTGAAAGAGAGAAGACACGCTCCAGTTTTCAAATGACTTATTTAATCTGCTAGTTTGTGTGGATTTATTTACCCATACAGGGCTCTAGACTCATTCTTCCCACTGGTCGCACTTTTGCGACTAACTTTTTCAGTTTGTCGCACAAGCACATCATTTGGTCGCAATTTTTTTTTTTTGCTACAAAATTTGATTAATCAATGCATGCTGATGAACTTTTATAATAGTTTATATTATGGTTATATGGTAACGAAAGTGTTCAACATTCAACCCGTTCTTTTTCATCAGTAGCCTATATTATTTGTGATTTAAATTTTGTGAACAGGAATTCCTTATTTTGTGCGCTTTCAAATTCGCGATCTTGGTGTCACGTTTTACAAGAAAAGAGAATTGTCTATTTTGCTTGTATCTATACACCTTTCACTTCTTAAGACTAAAACAAAGATGGATTCATTGTTATTCTTAATTAAAAAGCACAACAACAATAAAACAGTAGGTTACAATGACAAACTAGCTTACATAACATTTATTAACAAAAAGGAATAAGACTAGGCATAGGACACATGCTGTATTATTTACAGACTAATAGCCTAAATTACAGAATGTTTAGCAAACACTGAGGAATCAAATAAATAATAATATAAAAAAAATAAGGAAAGCCTCTATAGCATAATGTGAGGTAAACAGCAAAGATAACAAGCTATTCAAAACGAAAACAAAAAGAAAAGTAAAACTAAACTGGCTGTGCTGACAGGACTTTTTTTTCTACAAGAATATCAACATGTTAACCTTCTCTGGTTTAAGAAGCGGTCTTTGTTTGCAGGAATTTCCCTCATTATAAACTTGAAAGCTGCGGGGATGAGTAAAACTGTGATATACACACAATCCCCCACGAAGGATTTATAATAACTCTATTACAGAGATTTGTGAAATAAAATTCCATTATTTTTTAGTAGCATTCAAATGAGTTCAAATGAGTCGTGCTGTTTCATTCCGCTTTTGGTGCATAAACATTATATCGAACATTTATCGAACCTCTTCATATCGTTTTATCGGGGAATATTATATCGCGATAATTATCATTATCGAATTATCGCCCAGCCCTAATGTCAAGTAAGGTAAATATGTTAACTGTGTAAAATAAATGTGATACCGTCAAACATATTTAATTGCATGTATGATAAATGCAATAAAACACAATGCAATAAATATTTTTAAAAATCAAATGCACTTTACATACAAATACCGCTTCTACACCAATGAGATTCACTGATGATAGACTCTAGTTCTGTCTAGTACAGC
Organism: Barbus barbus; assembly: GCF_936440315.1. Lineage (NCBI taxonomy): Eukaryota > Metazoa > Chordata > Actinopteri > Cypriniformes > Cyprinidae > Barbus > Barbus barbus. Next base: position 15,974,373 of record NC_136718.1, read on the forward strand.
TGCCTAAAAGCACATGGTATGTTAGATTTAAGCAGTGAAACTGAATGGCGCTCTAAGGCATGAAAGCATGCTGGGTCATGTCTTCCATAACTACTTTTGTGTCACTGCTCACTTCTTTCTGAAAAAAAATTTGATTTGTCTTGAACTTAGCATACTATAAACTTTTTCTTTTACACTAAAACCTTTAAAGACAAGCAATCTTAAGCTGTGTATAAAAGGTGTTATTAGAAAATTCATTAAAAGATATGGCTTTTCTGTGTGTTTTTTGTTTTTTAAGAAGAACTTGAAGACCCATAAAACTGAAATGGGTAGTTCATACATAAATGAAAATTCTCAAATGAAATATAGATATTTTGAAGAACACTGGAGTCCAGACAACTTTGGATTTCCATTATATGTACAAAAACAGATTTTAAAATATCTTCTTTTGTAAACAATTCCTTTACACTATATAGGAAAACACATACAACTAACTTCAGTAGTAACCATCTAAATAGATCATTTGTACTTTGTTAAAGCTTTTTATTTTATAATCAAATATCAATTTAGCAAAAAAACAGGATGTTTTTCCATAGGAACTGCACTTGAGCACTTGAGGAAAACTGAAGTATAATACCATGTCATTCTAGTAAAGATTTTTAATAAAACCTACAAGACCTGTCATAATGTTCAATAACCAGCTTCAAAATATGTAGTTTAGCCAGTACTTTGTACAAGTGGGCAGAGATTTCTATAGTAAATTGTAATAAATTAATCCCTAGATTACTCACTAGTTTCAATCTACACATTCGCTGTAAAATCATAGAGCAATCATAGAGTATTTAAAGTATTTTATATCAACGATAAGACATTGCCTAATAAAGCTCTTTTAATGACTAATAGATAACTCATTAGTGTGAATCTAAAGCTCATGACTCATTCTCTATTTGTGAATGCCTCTATTCCAAATAATATTTCCTCATTATTTTCTGGCTGATCGGCACCATGCCTACTAACATACTTGTAAAGGTATACCTGCACTAATGTTTAACAAAGGGATTGGAGCAGCGTAGGTGAAAAAGACCACACCTATGTGCAGACACAATATCTGAAGATAAGTCATTCAAGGGAAATACGTCACATTACACTAACAAACAGGACAAACAGATGAACCATGGAAATTCAAGACCATGGTTAAAAGTACACATTAACAACATGGATCAGATAAGTGACAACAGTCTGTTAAACTTGACCACTGTGTTGTTTAGGTGTGTTAGATTGACACTGTGTGAACACCAGAAGCTGTACAGGAAAAACAGGTCTGGTAATAAAAAAATAAAAACTGTGCTTGTAGTTCCAGTGTGCTCTGTAGCCTGCACACTGGAAAAACAAACACATTTTTTACAACATTGTTTTTCTTCAACACAGCAGGTCTTTTCTAACAACTTGTCATTATCTGAAGAACTTGAATTGCTTCTCTCAATTCAGTTCAGTTCAATTCAATTCAATTTATAATGCTTTACTGGTATGCCATACTTGTGTATATAATATATATAGAATAGAAACAAACAAAACAAAACAAAAATATGTGTGAAATACATCCATGTGTGTTTTTGTGCGTGTGTGTGTATGTATATATACATTATATATATCTAATGTGTATATATATATATATATATATATATATATATATATATATATATATATAATGGTATATAATGGTAGAGAAATTAACATTCAATTCACAGGCAACAGCTCTGGTGGACATTCCTGCTGTCAGTATGCCAATTGCACGCTCCCTCAAAACTTGCGTCATCTGTGACATTGTGCTGTGTGATAAAACTGCACATTTTAGAGTGACTTTTTATTGTGGCCAGCCTAAGGCACACCTGTGCAATAATCATGCTGTCTAATCAGCATCTTGATATGCCACACCTGTGAGGTAGATGGATTATCTCGGCAAAGGAGAAGTGCTCACTAACACAGATTTAGACAGATTTGTGAACAATATTTGAGAGAAATAGGCCTTTTGTGCACATAGAAAAAGTCTTAGATCTTTGAGTTCAGCTCATGAAAAATGGGGGCAAAAACAAAAGTGTTGCGTTTATAATTTTGTTCAGTGTATATATGATGTGTATAGCAGATGTGTTTTACCTCTTAGTTTTTGGCAATTTTAAATATGATATGCTCTCTCTCTCTCTAACGTAAAAAAAAACTTATTGGTAATACTTTACCTAAAGCCTTACCAAAGTTTTTATGCACGAATTATGCTAACTTTGGTTATAATTATTTATGAAAGGATATAACGCATTACAACACACATAATGAATACCTTTAGAATGCGTTATACATAAAGGCTTTAAGTAAAGTGTTACTGAAATATTTGCTCATGTTTATTAAGTCTTTGCATTTTATTGCATAAAATAGTTTTGTTTTTCAGCACTGTGCTGGTCCTTGTGCGCTGATCCTTAAGGGCTGCAAAACAAATTCATCTGAATGTTATTTAAAGAATCTTTATTTGAAAATCAAGTTTTTAATCTTGTTTAAATGTTTGTCTGGTGCTTTTAATATGCTTATAAGACAAACCATGTGCAAATTCATTGGCCACTGCTGAGCATTTTCTCCTTAAAAGTGCAGTGTCTCAAAAATCTCTACAGTCACAAAAATGTGGTTTGAAACAGCCCACAAACATGTACCCAATCCCATCGACTTGTAAGATGAGGAATTTCATAACATTAGCTGTCTCAGATGGAAAAAATAACTGAATTAATCCAATATTGCCACTTGCCATTGTATAGTGTTTACAACTACGGTTAACCGATGAGGTAAATGTGTAGTTATATTCAAGCCATTTTAAGGCACAAAAAAAAATATTTTCATTGGAAACACTTTTAAAATATGTCATTTTGATGATTAAAGATGAGTTTTAAGGGATAAAATTTGTGACTTCAGGTGGACTTCATAGATCAGTGCTCTATGTAATGCGTTATGTATTTGCAGAGAATACATTTTATTTCAAACATTTTGTTTAAAGGTTAATTCACACCATTTTGTCTGATCAGGGTGTCAAGTCTGTCAGTGTCTGTTGGTATTTGTCAGAGCTTGTTTTCACCAATTAAACATGCTGAATTAGTGTTTGACAGGTCTTGGAATGTCTAAGGTGTGATATATTGTAAGTTAGTGATTGTTTGCAATGGTCGGTGTCTGTCAGTGCAGGGTGAATTGGCCATAGTTATTACAAAGACTGCTCTTTCATAATCCTGTTTTGTTAAGGTATCATCCTGGTCCTAAAATATACTGAAAGAAATAAAAAGTAATTGAAGAAATTAAATTACAAATGGGACAACTATACGGTAAGCATCTAAAATAAATATTGAAGAGATTACTCTGATCACTTGGATTTGGAGAAATCTGTTCATATTGAAATCTCAGATGTTTGTATTTTCTTTCCTATAAAGTTAATTCTCTGTATTGGAAAAAAGAAAGCAATCTCTCAGCATCAAACCTGCCTCACACTGAAACTCAGACAGCAGTTGGCACCTGACACATGGACCACTTTACCACTCATCCACTTTATTTTAGCTCTTTTCATTGAAAGGATGACTGCATTCACAATGATCATGTCATACTGCAGAAATGAACAAACTCAAAGACTTTTACACTCATTTAATTACTGTTGATTCTACCTGAAATATTGTGACTAATAACACAAAAGATGTAAGCAAACAACCTAAAAACTGAGAAAGTGTTCATTATTTCTTTAAACTACAATAGGAAATAGGCTACCATTTTTTTTCACACAGAAGTGTGCATACAATCACTGTTTCCTAATTAAACTTTACATTAACCTTTATTATTGACTGAATAAGTTTGCTTAATCATTGCAGTGCACTCTTGATCATGTCCACATCCATGATAAAAACTACCCTTTGACAAATAGCACGAAGCAATGACTGACAGATAGATTGATTTACTTCATCTAATCCACTTTGCACAGAAAAAAAAACACTTCACTAAGCCTTTTTAGTGCATTCTAAAAGGCCACAGCAAAGCCATCCATTAGTATTCATATAATATTCATGACAAATAACAGCATGAGGGTGTTACATCCCAAAGTCTGAAGCTGACACAAGCAATGTTACAACAAAAGTGAGGAAGGCTTACAAAGAACAGGTCCACTCTAGTGCACACACAAAAAAAGCGTAACACACCAATGCCACATACAGCCTATGGGGAACAGAAAGTAGGGCGTGAATTCGTGTAGGCGCTCGTGCTAAACACTTAAGTATTTTCTACTATCATACTAAAACATATATATAACGTGGCATTTAGCACAATCATATGGAAGTCCGATACGTTTTAGCCATATAAGTAGGCCTTCCTCTCTTGCTATTTCCAGTAGATTCAAATACAGGAAACTTGTTGAATATGTGAATTCACATGAAGGCAATGTCCCTCGCGTATTTTGTCATGGAGTATCCAGGCAAAAAAAATGCTCATGTCATTTTGGTGTCGTTTAAGTAGGCTAGTGTTTATAATGTCCTAGCTAAACCGACTTCACAATAATCATACTGAGATTAAATTATTATAAAGTGAGATTTTTATTAGTAGAAGAGCTCTTTGATGGCTTTTTAGTCTCGCTTCGCACGACTGCGAATTTTCGCGTAACACTTACAGTAGAGGAAAGTAGGCTGTTACAAAACTTATGTTTCCTCCTTACAACAACATTCAGCGATAAACAAATTCAGGTCGCGATAAACTCACCGTCCGCAGATTATAGAGCAAAAATACAATGTTGTTAGAATATAACTTACCTGATTTCGACGCCAGCTCTTTAACACGCGTAAAGAGATAAGTCTGCGCCTTCCGTGTGCGTTTGTTGTTTTTTTTCTTTCTATCCACCTACTTTCACTTTACACTGACACTGAAGCTGCTGCCTATTGGACACCCTGATGCAGTTCTTCTACCAGGTGAATAAGAAACTTTATCCGGCTAGACATTATTATAAATATATTTCTATTCTGTCGTATATGTGTATTATGCATTACGTGTGCCAGAAAGTGTCTATTAATTTTAGCATGTTCAAACTTTTTTTCTTCATACATAAAGAGAGTATCTTCACACTTTTGTAAGTATCTTCGTTTTTTATTATATTGCTTTGCCTATTCATTGTCTGCTCGACGTCGTGGTCTTAATGGTCATTCATTTCTTGCTTAAAGTTCATATTGTATTGCTTTTATTTTATCAACATTAATGGCACCTTATTATTTAATATGCATTTAACCCCATTCTGTCACTGTGTTGTAAAACAATAATTCTAATAAAGAACTTAAGAAAATGAAAGGGAGAGAAAATCCTCTTCTTAAACACCTAGGAATGCATAATTTACCAACAACGAATATATTGTAAATATAGGTATTATAAATTATAAATAGGCTATACTATTCACACTATAAATTATAACTCACCTGAAAACAATAATAAAAAATAATTACAAGGAAAATGGATTAAAATAGTTAGATATCAAATTGTACGTGATATATTTAATGAACAAGGCAGTGCTACTGAAATTGTGCTGAAAATCAGAGAATCAGTGATAACTACAGAAGGAAAAATTCAACTGTGGGATCATCACCAATGAACACAACACAAACTAATATATCTACACATTCTCAGTGGTTGTGTATCAAAATCTAGAGAGCTAGCAAGACAACATTTTATGCATCATGCTTGTTCATAAGAGGTAACTTTCTATTTATCAAGACAAAACGTCACTTGTAGGCGGGGAAACAACGCCATTTCTGCTCGAAACGCTTGATTTCCAGTAAGGAGTTTCGAAAGAGGTTTCCGTTTTCTCAACTAAGCTCGATTTCTTTTGCGTTTTCATTATTCTGGTTTCTTAATTTAAAAAAATAATAATATAAAATATATATTCATTGCACTAAAACAAAAAGCCGGCGGTGTTTCACTACAAAGAATTAAAAATCCAATGAAAAGTTCCAATTTATCATTGAATAAAATAAACCAATTTAATGTTTACGACTTAAAAACAGGCAAATTCAACAATGAATGTATGTATCAATATACCCCATTCTGAACAATTCATGTGGAATCTCGTGAGGTGGAGTGTTGCCTTGTCAGCGGGTTATACTTTGTATGTAGAGGTTGCTTGTGTAGTTTTTCTGCTCCCTACTTTAGCAGCATAGAAATACAGAATTTGACGTATTCACGATTGTTGTTTTGTGAATAAAGTCGCTAATTTTATCAGTCTAGTTTGCTTGATTTGTAGAGTATCTGGCAGCACATCAGGAAATGTTGAAGTCAGGAAACTGCATAGTCATTAGTACGGCAAGCCTATATAGAAATATTTCTAATCTCACACTCGCACCCAGAATAACATTTTTTTGCTCGCTGATATCTTTGAGAAATGACTATAGGATAATGTAGGCGTGTAGAACATTAATCAAACTAGATTTTTACTCCTCCCAAAAAACATTATTTTGTGCTACCACTAGAGGGCAGTGGGTCACTATGTGGAGAGCGAGCTGACCTGTGTTGGTCATGTTAAGTTTAAGTTATGCAATGAAATTAAACGGTAAAAAATGAAAGATAGTTCATGTAAAATAATTCTAAATTTACTAGTTTTAAAGATTAGATTAATTCAAACTCGTCCCATATGGTCCATGTTCATGCAGTGAAGTTTGTTTCAAGCTTCAGGCATTCCTCATATCAAAGCCCATTTCCTGACCGGTCATGATACATTTGGCCTGTCTGAGGGCTGTTGAGAATGCTGTATGAGCTTCAAGGGTTGTTTTCATGTCCAGCCTTAATTTAAACAAAGTCAAAGTTGACTTGATCAGTCTCCCGCTGATAGAGTTTGACAGGCCCGAAACAGAATTCTGAAGTAACAAATGTTATCAATAAAAATTCCAAAATAGTTGTGCAAAGTGTTTAATTTCTGTCACAACAAACCATTTGCAGCTGTTTTGAAAAGTAACAACTGTGAAAATAAACATATGGGAAGTAAAAAACTTTATAAGACGTTATCAGAAATTGTTCAAAAACATTAACATGAATGATGCCAGTTGATATTTTTGGGAGCCAATTTCAACTTAAAAATTCACAGCATAAAAACTATGATAGAATATCTGTTTTTTGTTTTTTTTTTGGTAACAATTTAGGGGCCAATTCTCCCTGTTAACTAGCTGCTTTATTAGCATGCATGCAAATATTATTAGCATATTTGCTGCTGTTAGTACTTACAGCACATATTAATGCCTTATTCTGCACTTCCATATTTTAGATCCCTTAATTGTAGCCCATAAACTTAGCAACTACCTTACTAAGTAGTAATAAGCAGCAAATTAGGAGTTTGAGGAAAAGCTATAGTAAATATTAACTATTGAGTAGTGATACATGTTTATACACACATATATGTGTGTGTGTGTGTGTGTGCATGTTTATGTGGTTTATGAGGACACAAATTTGTATAATGACATGGGTATGACAGAGGTATTACAATATGAAGGTGGTTTATGAGGACACTGCCTATGTCCCCGTAATTCAAAAGGCTTAAAAAAACATACTAAATGGTGTTTTTTTGAAAATCTAAAAATGCACAAAGTCTCATGTGAGGGATAAGTTTAGGTGTAGGGTTGGTGTAGGGCAATAGCACACACAGTTTGTTCAGTATAAAAACCATTACGCCTATGGAGAGTCCCCATAAACCACAAAAACCAACGTGTGTGTGTGTGTGTGTGTGTGTATTTTATAGGAAGGCAAAAATCAGCAAATTGTTAGTGGATTGATCTCTTGTTTGTTTACTCTGCATTTTTTTTCTCCCCTCATTCACAGCTTGCCATTATTTTGGGGTCTTCTTAGGTAAAGGCCTAGAGCTGATCAGCACCTATGGCAGCACATCTGGAATCAATACAGCTGAACTGGGTAACTAGAGGGTTTTGGGGGGAGTTAGGGCTAAGGGTTGGGCTAGTTACGGTTTTGGCCCTGGGGGTCCATGCGTCCCTGACTCCTAAATAGACTTGATTGCTACCAGCTGGCAGCCTTAACTCACCCTGTGTCAGGGATCTCCTCTGATGTCAACCTTGTCAGTATCAAGGCTAGACAGGACAAAGGAGAGTAAGACACGAGCAGTTATGAACAGAGGTGTAGGCAGGGTCCTGAGCTATGGGATATCTTGCTGCACTGCATGTGAACTCTCTGGTTTGCATCACGAACATTTCTACCTTTATGTGAAAAAATGGAGGACAAATTCCTTTTAAAAGTAGAACAAAATAGATCTGAATTTGATGTAATGCAAAGCTTTTTGTGAGGACCTTAAAGCATAATATGATCTTGAAAGGCTAAATCTGAATATATCAAAGCTTAAATCACAGAGACTGACTGCAGAAGACATGACAAATTCAAAATGCTTCTGCATTTGCATTTTTCTGAAAAAAAAATCCTGTCATGTTTTAGGACAACAGGCAAAATGATTTGACCTTTAAAAACACTCATTCTTTTTCATATGCCAAAACCACTCTTAGATGTAATATGTTGCTTTTGCTGTATGTTTTGGGTCATCGTCCATTTGTACTATGAAGCGCTACCTAATCAACTTTTGGCTGAATCTGGGCAGAGAATATATCCATATGCACTTTAGAATTATTCCAGCTGCTTCTGTCTTCGGTCACATCATCAATAAACACCAGTAACCCAGTGCCACTGGAATCCATGCATGCTCATGCCATCACACTGCTCCACCATTTTTCACAGATGATGTTGTATGCTTTGTTCCAAGCCTTCTCCATACTTTTTTCTTCCCATCATTCTGGTACAGGTTGATCTTAATTTCAGCCATCCAAAGAATGCTTTTCCAGAAGTGGTCTGGCTTTTTTAGTTGTTTTTTGGCCTATTCTGGCCTTGTTTGCACCTTGTGGTGAACCCTCTGTATTTGCTCTCGTGAAGTCTTCTCTTGATTGTAGACTTTTATAGTGACACGTCTGCCTCTTGGAGAGTGTCCTTCTCTTGGCTGAATGTTGTGAAAGGGTTTTTCTTTACCATGGAGAGGATTCTCTGATCATCCACCACTGTTGTCCTTCAGTGTGTTTTTTTTTCTCAGAATGTACCAAACTGTTGATTTGGCCACTTTCACACCATTTGCCATCTCTCTGATGGATTAGTTTTGTTTTTGAAGCCTAACAATTGTCTGTTTCACTTGTATAGAGAGCTCCTTTGACTGCACAATGTGAGTTCACAGCAACAGCTTCCAAATGCAAATGGAACAATTATAATCAAATCTAGACCTTTTACTTGCTTTATTGATATAGAAATAAGGAAAGAAAAGCCCACACCTGTCCATGAAGCAGTTGAGTAAATTGTCAGTAACACTTTATAATAACTGCGCACTATGAATCATTAGTTAAGCATTAGTAAATAGTCAATTCATCCCTTATAAAGTATTGTTCCAACATTAATAGGCATTAGTATGCAGTTTATAAATACAGCTATAAATGTTTTGTTCTTGTTTTTCAAGATGCAAAAAATTAAACTGTACAACTGTACACTTAAATTTTTTTTCTATGAAATTGCAGGGGTTTATTTTTGTACAGTTTAATTTTTTTTTTTTTTTTTTGCGTCTTGAAATAAATATTTCTGAGTTCTGTATCCCCCTGTGTTGTGTTTGTTTATTTTTTCTGTTAGGAAGATAACTGAGCCTTTAAATCTCCTTTGTAATATATATGCTTATAGATCAAGAACAAGGCATTTTGCTGTACTTATAAACTGCTTGCTAATGACTATTAATGTTGGGACAATGCTTTATAAAGGATGAACTGACTATTTACTAATGTTTACCTAATGATTCATATCGTGCAGTTATTATAAAGTGTTACCCAATTGTCCAATTACTTCTGGTCCCTTGAAAAACGGGGGAGGCTACATATTAAAGAGCTCTAATTCCATAACCTTTTCTACAATTTTGATGAGAATATCCTCAAATTAAAGCTCAGAGTGTGCACTTTAAGCCCACATTCATTATATAACTGTAACTTGAATATGTATGAGTGTGCATGTCTGTGTTGTGTATTATGTACCGAAGTTTTATATAATATGTATATTCTGATCATTTATTATAATAATAGAACATTATATATAGCTTTGATGGATTATAATATACTTTAGGGGATGCAATATACTTTGCAATTATTTTTACAACTTTTATATTCTATCTACAGCTTTCATCTTTCAGATTCTTGATGCTCACATCCACAAATTTATCAATAATCATGAATATAATTTGAGAAACTGTAGGAAGGGTCTTATGAAAGGTGTAAATTGACAGATAGTCATGTAGGTGCAACTGAGGGATTTTACATTACACACTAGGTATTCATATTAAGCATTATATCATTTTTATAATACACATGCACCTTTGTGTATTAGCACATATGAATGTGTTTATTTGCTATCTTAACAGTTTGTTATAACAGTAGTCATTTTTAGCTTTTCCTAAATGCTGAATCGGAACACTTTATCATTCTGTAATTTAGATTCTCCTCTAGCTCTGGAGGCAGAGAGGTCGAATTCAAGCTGACCAGGTCACATCACTCAGAGTGCACCAGCACGGATGGTTGCTATGGTGAGGGTTATGGTGGAAGACATCTAGGGATTGATGAGGAATGTTTGCTTGCTCAAGTAAATTTTCAATTATCCTCAACAGGAAACAAAACATTTTTTATTTTTTTATTTTGCCTTTACACTTTTATATGCTCAATTATAATTAAGTAAAAATATAAATAGGAACTTTCAGAATTGTCCATCAATATGTGAAATACAAGCGTCACTGGATAACCAAATAGAGGTAGTGCTAGAAAAAAATAACACTCTGATCAACTCCTTTCAGTGGAAAGGTAATTATTGACCTTCAAATTCGTATTATTAACCCTTAGTGCCACCACAAGGTGTGTGTTATTGAATGTATGAATTGAAGGATGTTATTTTATTCTACTGGTATCTGGAGATTAATTATCCTTTAGATAGGGACTGGAGGGCAAAGACTGTATATAACCCTGCATTATTCATCTTAATCAGAGACTTAATCATCAGCATCCATCAGCACTATACTTTAAATAAGAGATTAATTTCCATACTACAAAAATACATTGGACTTAATGAGGGTTATGTTGAGGGTCAGTTTTGATGCATATCCTATAGTTTAAGACAACGGTTGCAATCACACGTAATTAAGTCAATTCCCATCATATCTGTATGGACTATATCTCATGCAGCCATAAGATAAATTATCTAGCTTTTCTTTTTTGTACTATATTGAACCCTTGACCACAGAGCACCTTTATTTGACACTCCACCCTGAATCCACTCCTGATCATTGGGCAGTGTTTAAATGTTAAACGTTGATTGAAATTAAGCAACAAAGTACTAAACGATGAAAAAAGATCCTTTTCATTTGTTGAACTCTCACAGCTCTAACTGTCTTATGCGGAAGCTACAAGCAAATATTCACTTTATATATATATATATATATATATGTGCACACTCAGAAGAAAAAAATTAATTACAATTTAAAAAAAAAAAAGCTGTCATTTGGGTAGTACCTTTTCAAAAGGTTTACTTTTGTGTCTGTATTGGTATCTAAAAGATACAAAAGATTCTGTTTGAAAAGGTAGTGACAGCATTTTTCTGAGAGTGTAGAATAGCATGACCCTCAATATTCCACAAATCTTAGTTTTAATACATCATTTGATAATCTCACTGATATTTTGAAATCATGTGCATGTAAAGGCAATTTACCTTCACAATCTACCACTTGGACATTTACGGGAAGACGAGCCATTAAAGTTTTTTCGACATATTCTCTTTAATATTGTAATACTTTTTTTCTTAAAATACAGTCTTTTCTGAGGTAGACCATTACAGTTCAAGAACATTATCATTTTTATAACAGACATCAAAAAAGACATGAAATAAATATTTTCATGTACAATATGCTGCAAAAATGAGGTAGAAATGGTTACAGAAAATGCACAAGAACAAGATCCAAGAACAAAGTTACTTTACTAATAGATTCAAAAGAGCTAATTAATGACAATTTTGTTGGACAAACCGTTAAACTGCTTAGTATCTTTGTGTTCCTGTTTTGAAATCAGCGAAATATCTGTATTTGCCTATATCATCTTAATAAAAATGGTATATCTCAGTTTGAATGAATGGAAATTGGTGCTGAATGTTTCTACACAAGATGATGTATTTGTGCGTGTTGGATGTCCCCGAGTCTACCAGGTTCTGTAGGTTTTTGCCTCTTCGGCATTGATCAATATGTGCTCCTGGGGTCATTCTTATTGACCTGTGTGGCATGAGTGAAGCCACCAGCTGTACTTGAAGAGCCGAACAGTACTATAGGATTACTAGACATCAGTCAGAATATGGCTTCTCCAAAAGATCGACTTCTCTGTGTGTAAGATAGAGGAATGGGGGATGGGAAATCAGCTCACCACATGGCTGTACAGGGCCAGCAACCAAGGGGACAAACCATTGTGCTAAGAACATGGGGTGTGCTGGGGGTAAAGGAGTGATCAGCGGCTGTTACATCACAGTTGATCAAAATTCAACAATCCACAAAAGCCAGTCTACGGACATTATAAATAAACTTAATCTCAGTTTCTTCAGCAGTAGTAATTTGAAGACATCTGATTACTCCATGCAACTTTTATGTAGCCTACCTTATAAACCAAAAAAGCTGAACATTTTAAACATTGGTAGAGGCTGCTCCATCTGGATTGTCTACATGATGGTATAACACAATTTATGATTAGACATGATTAGCTGCCAATTATTTATGCATATATATTTATAAACATTCTCATCCTGATCTTTGGGTTGTTTCTTTTTTGCTCCTCAAGTACTTACATTGGTTGTTTTAAAAGGACGCTGACATGCTTTGTACCTTGGTTTCTGAAAACAGTTTGTCCAACAAAATCAAACGTCTTGTTTGCCATCTACAATAACACTTCATGAAGACAATCATCACTCCATCAAAAATCTACATAAAAATAAAGGGTAAGGATAAGGGAAAATGTTTTCATAGAGAGTTAAAAACATGGATTTATGGCATCAGATATTCTCTGAAACACCTGAATTACATTCATTGTTTGTCTTTGTAGCATTTTCAAGTTTCACCTAAGAGGTAACCGCACAGATGCAGTGTGTATACAGGTCTGTGTCAGGTCTGTTGCTCACCTCCAACCTCAATGCTTACTACTAAGACCCTAAGATTACATACATTCTTTATAATTTCTGAGGTAAAGAAATTCTTCCTGAGTATTTCAAACAAGACTACATATACTAATAAAATAAACTGGGTAAAGCAGAAGAGAGAAAATAGTCATTCACGGACCCTTGCTTGTTTTTGTGTTTGAGGGTCCTGAGAAAAGGCTCTCACGAGATTGTGAGGAATGTGATGGGTTGTTTATATATTGCTGTAATTGGGAAAATATGTATTATCTTCAACAAAGTGTTCTGAAAGAAGTGTACCAACAGTAAATGTCTGTCTTTCTATTATCTGAGTTTCTATGGATTAGCATTTGAATACTTTTTGGGTAGCAATGCATACTCTTTTGGTAAAATGACCATTTTGACAAAGTGCACAAGATTTGACCGCGGCCTAACAATCAACTTTGTAAAATACTGTTGCTTTCTTCCCTAAGAGGTTGCATAACAGTAAATACATTTTGGTGAATGCTGTGACTTGGACATTATAATGTTGGTGAGCATTTTTGGTACAAACAAAGTAGTTTTGATAAATCCTAAGCCCTTTAACACCAAATGATATTTAAAATAAATCAACACAAATAAAACAACACCACTGGAGTGGACTGGCAATAAATAGGATCCTGAGAGTTGTAATTAATGGGAGTATTTTTCAGGAAAAGTCAAGTTATCTATAACCTCCAGGTTTAGTCCAGGATCAAGGCTAATTTGAATTCCAGTGAAATTCCAAAATATAATTCAGACTTTCTATCAGATATGCCAAGCAACTAATAAATGCTCCTTCAAGAAAGGCCTAATATTTCATTTCTTTGGGAAAAAATAAAGTATATGTATATTTATAGAAAACCAACACACCATGGCATGTTCCCTAGATTAAATGCATTCAATCCAAAATGTCTCCCCACCATAAACTGTAATTTCAAGTCCCACTCTTTTGGCTACAACAAGTAGTTAAAAAAAAAAAAAAATAAGCAGTCCCCAACCAGTGGCTGACTAGGTTCTCAGTGGCTATAAACCTTGCTCCACTCCATACAAGTGTCCAGTTCTTTGGGGGTGCTGTGAGGGCGTATCTTGCAGAAAGCATTTTCAAAGTCTTGGAAGGTAAGGGAAGAAAGGGATGAAGGGAGGCCATGCAAGGGCACGGGTGCAGAGGCAGAAGCTGATGCCAGAGCCTGCTGGCAGAGCTGCAGCAGCTCCCAGATGGAGAAGCCTTCTGAACGCTGCAGTACTGCTGACATCTCCCTTTCGCCCAGACTGCAGCCTTGGGGCGCCAGCGCCAGCAGAAGCACATGTCTGCGTGTGTTTCCATCTGGCAGGCCTATGTGGTAACGCTTGGAGAAGCAGCGCATAAGAGGATCTTTGATCAAATCAGGCCGTCTTGTGGTGCACACAACCAGAACCATGTTGCTCTGACCATGTTGAATCTTCTCTAGCTGGGCCTGCAGTTGCTGTCTGAGACCTTCCTCCTCCACGGCCTCCACCTCGCTGAGCAGCACAACTGCAGGTTGTCGGGCTGTTGCCACCGAGAATAGATTTGCAAGAAGTTGCTCTGCATCTCCTTTCAATTTAGAGGCCAGAGTTGCACAACTCAGCCTATAGAAGGTAGCACCCATTTGAGATGCCATGGATCGTACCAGTGTGGTTTTGCCCCCTCCTTGAGGGCCAAACAGCAGGACGGTTCTGGGTGGGCGGATGGCAGGGTTGGGTCGCAGGACAGGCCACAGCACGTCCTCCTCCAGTGCTGCTTTGATGTGACAGTTCCCAGCCAGTTCACTCCAAAGCAAAGCTGGACTGCAATCTTGGAGTTCCTGGCTCACTATCTCCAGCATTTGGGGCTCCATGCTTTTCATGGGATCAGAGCGCTTCTGAGACCGATGCTGGGAGAAGCCTTGCTCTGCACCTCCGTTCTCCCCAGTCATGGCTGCCGGTGGACTGTAGTCCCCTGCGGCTCCATACGATGGTGAAACCAAGGGCTTTAGCCCACTGTACTTCCCCACTTCGTCTCCTTCCAGGCTCGACTGAGATGAAGGTTTACAAGGCTTAAAGGCTTGAGGATCCGTGTTGCCCGTTCCAAAGCCATTTCCACGGCACTCCGCTTTATCAGTGACCCCATATGGAGAATCTCCCCCAGCTTTTATGGGGTCATAGCTATATTTCCTATAGCGTGAATTGTCTCCATCTTCCTCATCGAGGGTCATTTCAAATGCTTTTCTCTTCAGAGAGCCACCAGGCTCTGAGCCCCCTAGACTGCTGTTCTGATAGCCATAGCTGCCACCAACCACTGTGGGTCTTGATGGAAGAGGAGAAGGGATGTAAGGGCCTGTTGGATGGGTGTAGCTAGGAGCAAGGCTAGTCTGGTGAGGGTAGGTGCTAGGGGGGTAGTTGTAAACAGGGGTAGAAGATGTGTAACTGGGGAGAAGTGTGGGGCTAGGCTGAAGGGCATGTAACGAGGCTGGTGGAAGTGCTGAACTGGGTTGGGGGCAGTACCCTGATGAGAGGTAGGTGCCATTGTAACTGGGCAGGTAGTCACTGGAATGGGGCCCACTGCAGGAGCTGCTCCCGCTGTATCCTGAGTCTGAAAGGTTGCTGTTAACTGCGGACACACTGCCCGAGCCTGGTGGGCCTGCTGATGTGGGAACCACCTTTGGTCCCGACAGACCATCATGAGAAGGAGGAAGTGCCAAGGGATACCCCCCGTCAGTGCTGTGCGTTAGAGGCCAAGGTTCCAGTTCACTTTTCTGGCCTCCATTAAGGGCCCCAAAGGCTCCAGGCTCAGGGTATGTGCCCACAGCAGGGCGTTCGTACGGTGAGTCTAGCATGCCAGAGTATTTCTCAGCATAGCGCTTCAGTAGGTTGGAGGCAGTAAGGGCTGAGATGTCATCATTTGCCCAGGCGTAGCTGTAGGAGCTACGGTTGCGGCTGGGGTGGAGCTCAGACTTGTGGGCAGGGGATGAGGTGGTGGAGGACACGTCCAAATGCTGCTCAGGCCACTGGCTCAGGGGCTGTGCATGCTCCGGGTTCCAGTGCATCTTCAATAGGCCTGCCGGAGACAGCAATTTGTCAGATTATGCAAGAACTAGATATATATCAACAGCATACGTTCATACCATTCACAAATCAGTCTTAGATCCGGTGATTTTTTTTTTCCTATTAGAGAATTATAAGACTAGTCAAAATGACTAAAGACACATTATGGCCGATAGCGGAGCTTATTTTTTTGTCATTCTGCTTAGTGACAGGACTCTTTTGGTATTGTGCATGCATGCAGAGGGAGTTTTTCTTTTTCTGCAGTCTGTATAAAAGAAAAGGGCTGTGAATTTGCTCCTTTCAAGCCCTCAGCCATGTAGCAGCCTTGTGTTGCCATCTGTAGTTCTCCCAGAGGAGAAACTGTTATCAGCCTGTGCATGTTTCCCTCAATACATCCCCTCTCACCACCAGTCCATCCACAAAGCAATTCTCCAAAAGGCCTCTGTGGCCAGCTTGACAGAGGGAGGGAAAGAGAGGGAAGAAGGAACAGAGGGAGAGAGGGAGGGGACAATTTGGGGAAAAGGGGGGTTACTGGTGGACAAAATAGTTGTGCTATTCATTGGCCACTTCCCATGAAGCACTGGGAGTGTGGAATGCCCTTTCCTCTGGCTATCCTGTGATTAATTATGCTGGCCTAATATGAAGCGGATCTGAATGCATATGAGGACAAATAAATCTGAATAAAAAATTTAAAAAGTGTTTTTTTCCACATCCAGTCTCCGCCCTGTCCCTTCCCCCTCATAAAACACATTAGCTTTTCTGAGCTTCTAGAAGTGCAATACATTTGATAGCATCCCAGTTCAAAGGCACTTCATAAGAAAATGTACTAAAATTGAACCATCACAATGAATCAAAATGCATCATAACAGCATAAGAAATATAATTAATTAGCAAGATGCATAATTTATGTCTGTTATAATAGTAAAAAGATTTAAATCCTTTAATTGGAAGTGCATTTCCTTTCTTGGTCTTGAGAATTTCAGGGAGCAGAGAATAGTTTTAAAACCAGACATTTCATGAGGGTCTGCAACTGCTCCTTCCAGAGGCATTAACTAAATTCCACACATAGCATGGCATTATTGAACTGTCAGGAATCAGCCTGGGGTGAGGGCTACAAGGGAAAATGAGGAGGTAAAGGGAATAAACTACAAATCTTCATCATAGGCTGCAATCTGAGGAGAAAGTTATGATTAGTTATTCACTCTTCTGTCAGAGTGTGCAAGCTGCTGCTTTATTTCCATTTAAATCAAGTTTCAGTCCAGTGTGCTATGTTCCACCTCACTCTTTTTCTCCAAAAAACTCGGCCCTCCCCCTTTGTGTGCTCTTTCTGTTTCTCAAACTCTCGCCCCTCCCGTTGCCAAACCTTCCCATGTGTGTCTTCAGATTACGCCTGCTATTTATTCCAAAAGATCACACCAACAGACCAGATGGCCACTGGATTACCATGTCCTTCATATTCATATCTAGAGCCTTAAGTTCCCCACGTACAAACTAGCACCTTACTGCTATTGCTGATTTATAATATAACTACAAGATAAAACCAAAAAATCCTCAGAATTTGTAAACAAGATGAACACCGGTAAAGCATTTGGTCATTGTCCAGTCAGTAGAAACAGTATATGTCCAGCAGGCCAATCCCATCTGCAGACTGGTTTGTGAAGTGCATGTATGGAGCACAATAATGGGGCCAGTGTGTGAAAGAGATGGATGGCAGCCCAGGGGAGCTCATAAAACCTGCAACGGGTAGAGAATGAGGAGGGGGATTGGACAGCAGGCGCTCTGGCCAGTGTGTGTGCGTGTGCATGCACGCGCATGAGCCTATCTGAGAGGATGGGGCTTGACATTAGGGAAGTCATTCAGGCGGCCAAACTGCTGTCCACTCTATCAATATACATGAGTGTGCATGCACCAAGACACATGGGAAAGCGCTGCCAAACCATACAAGGAAGTGCCATTTGGGGCAGGCTGCTTCAAGAAGAAGAGTTAACCTTAATATCCCACTACCCAGCTAAAAATGCTATCCATTAGCATGAAATAAACCACAGATGAGCTGATCTGCAATTAGAGCTACGCCTCAGCGGGGACTCTAATAATCTAGATGTGATTTAATCTGTGTTTCTATTTAAATCACCACAGCTGCTGAGATTAACTCATTCTGGGCATTTGAGAATAGATGATCCAATTACACCGGCAGAAGTGCAAATTGACCACTGAAGGCCATTTATTTCTGTGAATAAATGACAGAATCAAGCCAAAGAATAATTTATAAAGTATGCCAATAAAGAGTGAAATTATATGTTTTGAGAAATATAGCTGCAGTCACACAAGAACAAAGAATATTCTATTAAAAAAGATCTCTTAATTTCTTTCACTTTACATTTTCAGGTTGTTTATTGGCATCACAAAAACTGTACATTTCTCTTGCCAAAGCATTTGCATTATTAATATAATGAGAATTTATGCACTGTAAAAAAGTAAAATATTGATTATATTAACTCCCATTAATAATATTATTAATGAAAAAAAAGTAGTGCAAAATATTTTATTCTATTTTATTTTTTTAGATTTTATACAAAGAAAGTAGCTAATTAGTAATTAACAAATTTAAAGGTGCACTGCACTTAGATTTTATGTTTGCCAATACAGCAGTATCATTTTCTTTATCAAAACTTTCTATTTGCAATAAGCCTAATTAATTCTGTTTAAACTTAAATAATGTGAGAAAATGTGCGCCTGTAAACAAAAATAAATAATTGGAAAAAATAGAGATTTCATTGAACAGGTAATTAAGATGTTTAAACAAAATGGAAAAATGTGTTATGAGTTTAAGTGTTATGCTGGATACATGCCGGAGAAAGTGCAGCATCGTCTCAACATGGATGCAACCAGGATTCATTCTCCTCCCTCTCACACACATATACCTAAATTAACACGAGAGGCTGGAGTAAACAGAAGAGCACTGTGTGGGTTAAGAAACCAAGGGCCCTTTAAACAAAACTTCACTGTCCACATGGGAGCTCCTGGCCATTGCTTTGTGTCAACCGCGACGAGTGGTTTGCCGTGGTGGCTCTGTGCGGGTCCGAGGCTGGCAGAGAGACAGATGTTTCCACTGGTCGTCTTACTGTCTGTGTGTCCATTGTTGCACAGCCCATCCAGCAGACGTCCTCCTGGCCTGACAATCCTGTTGGTCCTGAGACAAAAGCTGAGGGATCCTATTGTCAGAGGCCTGCCTAATTATGGAAATCTTATTAATCTATTCAGCAGCAGTGCGCTGACAGCCTTTGTGCCGTCCTGGGATTTATTGAGGGTTCTTTTGTAAATGTGCGCATGTGTTTGTTTGTGTGCGCCATCTTGATTTCACAAATGTGAACTGAATAAAATAACTAATCGGTTAATATCAGTAGATTACAATAAAGCGCTGCTAGGAAGCCAGGATAACCAAAATATTATAGGTTGAGGGAGCAGAAGGTTCTGCAATGTGAGAGCCGAACAGGCCCGGCTGCCATAGGATGCTCAGCTTTTCACAGCTCCCCAGGGGTCGCGTGCACTTTCAGGCCACGTCACTTTTGTTTTCCTGCCCTGAGGAACAAAACCTACATGGATGCAACAAGCCTTCTGGGACATGGGGCCATTAAACCAGGCAGATTGCACAGGGGCCAGTTGTAAACAGGAGCAGCCTGAATCAATCCAATCAGGCATTATTGTGGGCACCCACTCCCTAAACCCCACACATAGATTTAAGTAGGTTTATCTACAAAAAGACACCCCCCTCATTGCATATTCAAATCTAAATCTACAAACACCGTTTTCGTCTTCAACTAAACGTCATATAGACAAGAGTGTACTTGCATTTATCTGCCCTAACACTGTTGAAATAGGAGACAACTTTAAAGGCAAGCGATGGGAAATAACAGCACACACACAACTTCTCAGTCCTGAGAATTTGATTAATTACGATCCATCTCTGTCAGTAAAACATCAAAACAACCTAAAAGAGGTAGTTGTACGGTTGAACAGCGAGCATCCTGTTAGGAATTATGTCCCGAAACTTCAGCCCACAGTGCTGGTATGTGTGGAACTCCCTTTGATGGACGCGGATGCCACAATAGAAAGGCTCTTTCAAGAGAGAATAAAGATGAAGGAGGGAGAGAGAGAGGGAGAAAGATGAGAGTAGATCTGGTTGAAAAGAGCGCAGAGGGAGGATTGTGTTTACATGAATTAATCACCTCACTGCAGATAAGATGGCACCCTGTGTTCTAATCATCAGCTGATTTGTATTCCGTAAACACGTCTCTAAATCAATGCTTTAGGCAGAGGGACTGCAAAATGTTGATGATGAAGCCTATTGGACACTTTAAAGTCATGCAGAGCCTTTACAGGAGTTATTGAAAATCAAATACAGGTTATATTTTTTATGCTTTTTCATAATAATTAAAATTCTAAATAAATAAATAGCATTGAGATATACAATAATTACACAATTCAATATAATGGACAAAAATAAAAATAAAAATCACACAAATTACTTTGAATATCCAGTTTTCCAATATCTTTAGATGGAAAATAATGAAGAAACAAGTGTGAGATCCTTCCTCCAAAATCCTGACAATGGCACCTCAGAATTTACAAGGCATACATAATAGGCCATAACTATGACAATTTTTTATAAATTGATGCATTAGTTACAGAAGTGTTGTTAACATGATCTCTCTGTCTCTTTCTGTTGCTCTTTCTTTCTACTCATCTGCTCCCTTTTCATGGGCCTAAAAAGATGTAATAGCAGAAGAGGCAGTGGGCCTTAAGAGTTTTCACACCTGCTCCTCAGCGCACTGCCAGACGCCATGGCTCTTTTCAGCCAGGACCCGTGGGGTCCCTAGAGGAAGGAGCCTATCTGTTAGAGTGGCAGTGAAGGATCTGATTTTTTTCTTCTCTTTCTCTGTCACCAGTCCTCCATTTGAGCTGCAGTCCATAATCTCTGAGCTTTGAAGTTGTTATTGCTTGGCCTTTTGGGACACTGTAAGTGTTGCAATCTGTGGGTTCATGTTGATGATAACTATAGTAAATATTGAGTCTAACAGCATAAGAATAATGAAAAATCAGCAATGTGACAAATGCATTACGTAATGTAGGCTATTGCTCATGAGAAAATGATTGCAAATTTTGAATATTTGCACATTTCAGATTGTATACATATTTATATTTGTATACAAGTCTGAAATCAAAACAATTATATAGGCACATTCGGGGGAAATGAAAGTGCATGTTAAGCACAATATCTGTAATCTATATGTATCATTACTTGTGCACATTTTAGCTCATATTGAGCTAAAAATGATAAAAACACACAGCCTTGGTGGTTTGAATGAATGATTAGATGCTCATAATTTTAGAAACAACATCCCCATCCCCCTGACAAGCTAATTCTTGTCCACAAATGGCCAAATGCCTGGCACCACTCCCCTTTAGGAAAAACAGGGTTCCTATTTTCTGTGTCCGCAGGCCAGGTTTAGGTCATTGTGTCCACTAATATATCAAAGAACAGCTGTCCTAAGGCTCTGGGATGACCAATCACCCCCTTCCATCTGTCTCTCTTACCCAATCTCTCCTCCATCTCCCCCTGTTCTCCTCCATCCCCTTCTTCCAATCTCTCTCATTCCCCCTCTCCCTTCCTTTCCACCCTGCCCCCTCACGGAGTTCCCGGACTGCGTTGTTTATTGAATGTTGTTATTTAATGACCCTACAACCGTGTTGGGATTTTCTGTGTGCACACTCAAAAATATGACTTGGAATGGATCAGGTTTATTATAGTTAAGTACAACTAAACTAAGTACAACAAAAAAAAATATTACTTGAAATCAAGGTAACATTATTTTAATGTGTCCTTGTTACACAGGTTACACGTACTTAAGATTATATTAACAATTAATTATGCATAGTTACATGCAAGTAACCCTATAAGACAAACCCTAATCCTAACCCTAACCATAAAGTAAGTACATGTAGTTAATTAATATTACTCAGTAATTAACTGTATAATTACACTGCAACAATGACACCTTAAATTAAAGCGTAACTGAAATCAATATTAACTGAAACAAAATAAAACATAAAAAATTAAATGTATATTTGCCAAGGCAATATTTCTCATTTTTGTTTAGTTTAATCTAAAGTACTAAAACTTAAAAAGCATCAACAAAATATAGACAAACATAGACAATAATATAGACATACAAAAACTAGTATAAATTACAAAAAATATTCAAATCTGATTCAAAATATTAACAAAAACTTTAATAGTATAAAAATGATACTAAAACAACACTGAATTGGATGCAGGACATATAGTATATGTAGATGTATATTGACTTTGCTGACTACAGACTGGACAATACGGTGATGTTACGCAAATGCCTTATTTGTAAAAACTCATTCCAGCTTACACGAATAGATCACCCAAAAATTAACATTTTCTCATATTGTTATAAACCTGTATGGCCTTATATTTACATTTATGCATTTGGCCAAACACTTATTTTATCTTGCTAGCAATATCCTCTACTGTTGAAGTTACAGGATGTTGAAGCTATATTCTGTGAGAAATTATGCTTTTGAAGAATGTTTTTGTTCATATAATGAAAGACAATGGGGTCCAAAACCAATATTGGAGCTCATTGACTTTCATTGTATGTGCAAAAAAAAAAAAAAACACCAACTGTTCTAGTCATACAGGTTTGAAACAACATACAGTGAAGGTGATGACACAATTTTCATTTTTGAGTGAACTACATCTTAAATTAGAGAACCACGGACAAGCCCTTTGAGGCATATCTTGGAATATCTTGGAGCAGAGAAGCTTGACGCCCAATAAGCCTCAGAAGCCCCAGACTTAATTGGAAGCGTAATTGTGGCAGCAACGGGCCTAATGAGCTGTCTTCAACGACGGTGAGATGATGAGCAGAGGCGGGGGGTCCCAGGCAGAATGTGTATCTCTAAGCCCCTTTCCCCACAGCCGCAGTTTCTCTTCCATCTCACTGACTACACTGCGGGCTAATTAAAGTCCATTCACACCCGCCGCTAATGACCCCGCGCTCATTCACACAAACACTTCAGCACCTTGCCTGTTTACTCAAGGGTCCGCATGCCCCTCCAGAGCCACATTCACCCCGTCGCTCTCATTAGAAGAGATGTGTTGGATGCTCGTTGTTAATCGCTTCTTCTGAGGCATCCAGTGCACCCCTTCCCATAGTCCCAACTCAAAGCCTTAATGACTTAACAGATGCAATTAGAGTGCTTCTTCTGCCTGGGCCTTCAGTGTGGAGAAGTAAAGAAATGAGGTCATAGTAAAGTGAGAGAGCTGAGGCTATACTTGTTTCTCTTTAAACAAGGAATATGCTGGACAGCAGGGCCCCTGAGCAACAAGAGTTAGAGCACTCGTGGGCTGCTGGCCTGGGACTGATTTAAGGGTGTGTTTGAAGTGCAGATTACAGATTCTTTGCACCAAATCCCTCCAGGAGTATCCATGGCCCCAGGAATCTCTCTCAGATTTCCTTCAACTCTGAATGCTCTTCAGCTTGCGGTTCCTACCTACGTGCTCATCAGAGCAACACTTATAATTGTTTATGTATGCAACGAGAGTGCATGCAACTGCATGTGACAAACATCAGACAAAATCCTCAAATGCGCATAAATGCTTGTCTTCTCCAATCAAACATAAACACCAATGTCAGAAATGCTTCACAAAGTTGCTTCACAAAGAAAATTCCAGCATGGATGTGACACTATTCACATCTATATCACATAAGCTGCCCTACATTCACCTGACTCTGGTGACTTATGAATGAGGAAGAATGAACAGGAAGGACATATCAAGACTGGGAACGACTGTGAGAAAAAGGAATTTGCCTGAGTTTAAAAGCTCAAAGAGTAAACAGGAGGGATATCTAACACCCTTGTGTGCTGTCCTAATATCACACTAGACTTTCAGGGTGAACAGTCACACGCACATACGTACAGCCCACAAAAGCATCAAAATTTAGAAACAAGCAGACCAGTTACTAAATCCAAAATGCATGCTGTAGGACTGGAAAATCAGGATCTGTGACATTAGCCATCTAAAATTTGTGGCTAAAAGGTGTGTACACTAAACAACACACAAACAGCTGTCCAGATCCTCAAAGAATTCAAAATATTCTGACAGGGCTTTGTGACATTTTTGAAAATAAAGTGAGATGGACATTTTTTAACATAAAGAGAGATGGACTAGACAGCAAACATTTAAAAACTTACTTTAAAAATGACTGATTCATTATACAGCGGCAAGCATATCATAACAAATTATAAATATAAATTAATGCATAATTTATATACACAAAATATTGGAGTTCAGGAATTTTTTTTAAATGTTTTTAAACAATTTATCTGAATTAGATTTTTTTTACATAAATGTCTTTACGATCAACTGAATGCAATTTAATGCTGAATTAATGTATTTAAAAAAGGTATTTTAAAAAATGACTGACCCCAAACTTTTGATGCCTTTTTAAATAGAATATTTTAAATGTATATTAGATTTTAATGTTTATTTTACTTCTGCTTTACAGCTTCTGAGGATCAACTAATTAGCTTCTACGGAAATGTGGAATTATCATTAGTATTGATTATAAAATGTCTTCCCCTCATCAAACCAAGTTTTCTTCTAAATCATATGCACAGAATTCAGTTTGCATGAGAAAAGGAATTTATCAAAACAAACAAAAAGTAGTTCCATTGGCACATCTGACAAAAGGTCCTCTGAATGCCTCACTAAATGGAATTATAACACCATATTAGACATCAATGGTAATCGGTTGATGCAACAACCTAGCCAGCCAGCTGAAAGGTATTCAAGCCGGTGACTCATTAATACATGATTACATCTCAAATTGAGGTGCCTTGGTCCTTTAGTTTGATTTCCCTCCCTCTTTTCATGTAACTGCCATGCCTATAAAGCACAGAGAAGAAGAGCTAAAGAGTGGAGAAAAAAGCATCTCTTCAGGCAGAACTGGGGGAAGAAACCCCATGCTGGCCTACAAACAATGCTGTTTTGGAGAGGGCCAGAGCAGAGCTCAAATGAAGCCTGGCAGGGGGGTTAGGAATGGGGGCTAAAACTGGACACGTCAGTTATTAGGTCAGTCGAGAACTGTGAGGAGGGGGAAGAGAACTGGAAAAAGGGAGGTAAAAAAGAAGAGACAGAAAGACAGATTCAGAAAAGGACAGAGATACAGGAAGTAACTGTGCTAGTAAGCTGGACACCGGTGGTTAATCATGGTGAAATGACACTGGCAGAACCACAGGGTTTCTCCTGGTAGAGCCATCAGCTCACCTCCCACACCTGTCCTACCAACTATGACATACACCTAATAATAATGTGGCTAAAAATATTGTGAAGAGAACACCTGGGAAGTTTTTTTTGTTTTTTTTTAAATGCACCATTGCTCAAACTGGTTTACCAACAAACTAAACACTTAAGTAGCAGTAGGGGAATTTATCACTAATCTAGAACTGACAATAAGTTATTTATTGCATTTTGATGTCAAAAATGTTAAACTTACTATAGGGAACAATGGGACTCAGCATTCTGCGGATCTGGTCTCGATTACGGTAACAGTTCTGCAGAGAAACCCAGGTTAGCGTCTGTACGGCTGTAGTCCATCGCTGGCGTGTACTCACATTGGGACTCTAAAAATCGTGTTTCTGAAAAAAAAAAAAAAAAAGAGCAGCAGCGATCATCAGGGGGGAACATCCATCATATACACATACACTGCACTGCATTATTTTATCATGTAATAAAAACAAGTTTATGATGCATAAATGCAAGTAAGGTACATGCAACCAACAATCAAGAACCTCAAAGCCATCATCTCAATTTTAGACAGGAGCGAAACAGTCACGGACACAGGCACTCTCACTGTGGGCTTGAACACACATGGGGTATTCATTAAGAGCCTGCACACAGGCATTAAGCTGATTGTATGGCTGTGTCCAGCTTCTAAAAAGGGCTTTCTAAATCTCTCTGACAAAAAGAACCATGCATACCATAGCCGTTCTCCTCGCCTCATAACAGCAGCAGAGAGCATGCTTTCACAAAATTAAGCTCATTTCATCCCTAGCCACACACTCTCCTGGTTCAATTATCTCTCTTTTTTTCTATGACAGATGCAAATAAAAAAAGAACAACAACTATATTGGCAACCACAAAAAGAATGAAAAAAAAAAAAAATTATATAATTAATATCATATGGGTTTTAAAAACTTAAATGACAATACAATTACACATTATAAAACATAGTCTTGAAAATGAAAATGCAAAGATTTAAAAATTTTAAATAATAATAAAAATTCAATATCGAGTGATTTTAGTTCATCACAAAACACGGCCAGAACAATTTGCTTGGTGTGCTTCAAAGGAGAATGTAATTTCTTCCCAAGTGAGCATGTAGGAAAGCTCACACATGAATGAAAAATATTACATAATAATGCTAGTCAAACAGTGTGCCTTCCAGCGCTGCTTTCAGGAAATGAAATGGTAACTGACACACGATTCATTACAAAATTAGACATTAAATAATGATAAAAACAACTTTAAATGTACAGAATTATTTTTTGTTTGTGTTTTAATGGTCAGTTTATTACTGAACATAAACGGAGTCAGATTAACACATATACCTGTAAATGAGTGATAACAAAATATACGCTAAAGAACTATGTAATATAGTATATTTTATATATGTTCACTTACATTTCATGTAACTGCTGGTTTTACAAAAAAAAAAAAAAAAAAGAAAATGAGAATGAAACCAGTTAATAAAGTGTATTATGTAGATGTTCTCTTACAGTTCATGCTGGCTTTATGACAGAAATTAGATATTGTGTGACACTTTACTTAATATTGTATATTTTTATGCTCTCTTACAGTTCATATAACTTCTGGTTTTATGATAAAAAAAAATTTAAACTGTAAAACTAATACTGTCAGAATCGGGACATAAATCAGCTAATGACAGATAAACTCCAAATCTTCATTCCAGGATGGTGCTTTTGGAATAAATTAAACAAAAACATGGATCCTTTTACATTTGCTCAATGACCGAAAGACTATTGCTAAACCAACAACCTCTAAACTTGCTGAGAATGAAGGCTGACACATCTATATACGCAACACATGCACACACATGCAGAGCCGTACGCTTACAAACCGACACCTGCATGTAGTGCTGGGAATGCAGAAGAGGATGTTTCACATTAAAGGAGGGAGAATGCAATGAAACGGAGTGAAGAAGATGATGAGTACGGGCTATCAGAAATAGAGGACAGCACAATGCAGAGTTAATACTTTCAATCATTTACAGCTTCAGACAAGAACACCAGCAGCAGTAGCAGCAAAGTGTCCAGTTTAATATTAAAGTAGACTCACCTACTCATGCCTGCATTTTCCACATCAGATTCAAAAGCAGTTAGATAATTCCTGGAGCAGACAGGCTCGTGTGTGCAGTACTATGCTTTTTTCCACATATGGGACACGACTCAACTCTCTCTCTCTCCCTCTCCCTCTCCCTCTCTCTCTTTCCCTCCCAACCAGGAACAACAGAGCACCCACACACACACACAATTACCCTCCCCCAGCTTCCCCCATCCCCCTCCCTCCCTCTCTCTCTCTCTCTCTCTCTCTATTTTTTGTTAAAACTATTTAAGCAGAGAGAGGGAAAGAGAGAATGAGATGAGGACTATGGGGTGGGGGCAGCTGACCAATCATGTTTGGAGTGCAGGCTTGTATTCTTTTTCTGGGAGAGAAATAGAGAGAGAGAAGGCTAGTTGTGGGGGGAAAGGCAGAGGTTGAGCTAGTCTAGTCCCTGAGGGAATTAGGGTAAAGATGTTTATTTTGGTTGAAAATGGTAAAATTACTGCTGACTCTAAAATGCTGGCCAATGCTTGATATGTGGTAAACATTATACTATCAAACTGCATCAAATGTCTCAAACCAGTATGAAACGTCAATTCAAACTTAAAATAAATCCAACATGACATTTCTAGATCACAGACTCATTTATATAGTTGTTAAAATGAATTTACACATAGACATAGGCTACTGTACTACCATTTAAAATGTAGTCTCTATTTATATGAATCATTTATTTAGCAAGGATGCATTAAATTGATTAAAAGGTGACAGCAGAGACATTTATAATGTTACAAAAGGGTTCTATTTAAAATGAATGCTATTCTTTTGAATTTTGAACTTTGAACTTATTCATCAAAAAATTCTTAAAATCCACAGAAAAACAGAATGGCTGCTTTCATAATAATATGAAATGTTTCTTGAGCAGCAAATCAGGATTTTAGAATGATTTTTTAAAGATCATGTGACTGGAGTAATGGCTGCTGAAAATTTAGTTTAGCCAAAACAGGAATAAATATATAAAGGTTAAATTGCAACAATATCTCACATATCAAATAAATGCAAACTGGGTGAGCATGAGAGACTCAAAAAAGTCATACTAACCCCAAGCTTTTGAATGATCTTAAATATTTGTCATTAAAATAACTTGTGCCTCAGGGCTGTTTCTCCCAAAAGCATCGTAGCTCCATTGGTTTCAATGGGTCTATGAAGTACTTTTAAGCTTACAATGTTTTTGGGAATCGCAGCCCATGATTAGTGGAAATTTCTAGATAATTTTTTTTATCAGTGACTGTTAACTTTGTAGATGTTAAGTGGACTTTCACAAAAAAATAGAATGAAAAAGGCATAATTTGTCTCAAGTCAGTATTAATTGTAACTTGAAGTGAGTCCAAAAAGATTTTCTAGACAATTCTAGTTCACTGTCATATTTGTAGCTCTTAAATATTCTCTTAACATTTATATGGCAAGCGTTACATTATCAAAATTGATAATTTATGCCTCAGTTTGGTAGAAGTTTCTAGGCAATCACTAACTCTCTTTTCTGTAGCTGTTAACTGAACTTGCGTCATAAAAGGTCATGACCGCTACAGGAACACTTGATTGACACCAAAGTCCAGTTTGACATGCTCAAGCGATTTAGCTCTGCTTCTGTACCTATTTCAACATAAGAAAATGCTGAATGACTAAATGATTTACTCAATACAATAATGAATTTCATTTTAACATTACAAATCAGTTTAGCATCTATTGTCAGTTCAAATGTTTGTGTGAACACATGATACTGCAGCTGTCACACTGACCATTTAGCATGTTAGCATAGGAGTGGTCTGAAGTGGTCGGAACCTACATTCTTCCACATTTTCACAGGTGGACTGGAGAGTCCTATGCCTTTATTTTTGGAGCTCCTCAGCAATTTGCGAGGAGTGTATAGAGTGTGTGAGGTTGTGTATGGAGCATTTCTGCACAGCTGACAATCTGTTTTTAGAGCGCTGTGTTCAGCCATGTGCACCCAAATCCGTCGCATCCAAATCTAACACGTCACATGGCACTGGTGGTGAATCTCATTTGAAATACACCTAAAAACCAGAAAGCATGCAGACTTCAGTGTTTAAAAACAGTGGGAGTGTTTTCAAGCAAAAGGGAAAAAAAAGCAAGGGTTCGACACCCCCCTAAGGAAAAGAGCCCACCATGCAACCAGTAACCAAGTCAACTCCACACAGCAACTTGCTCCATCAGCATCTATAAAACTCTCCTTTGTCCAACAAAGGTCTTTTATCCCCAATTCTGCCATTCAGCACCACCCCCGTTCAAAAGAAACTTCCTCACAAAAAGCCTTAACCAGTACTATTCTTAGTGGTGCTCCAGTGGACAAAATGGGGTGAAATGGTAGCCGGCCAT
Source organism: Barbus barbus (assembly GCF_936440315.1). Lineage (NCBI taxonomy): Eukaryota > Metazoa > Chordata > Actinopteri > Cypriniformes > Cyprinidae > Barbus > Barbus barbus. Next base: position 16,004,497 of record NC_136718.1, read on the forward strand.
TTTTATCCTTTGATTTTAACTCTTTGTAACACAAAAGTCCACAAGCAACCATTTAAAAAGTGGAAATTCTAAATACAAGCATTCACAATGCCATGTGTGCTGCGGAAACACCATTTAACTGTGCATCAGTCTCTATTAACGGTGCAGTTTTTCTTCCCAGGCTGACTATAATTGGGAGATGATAGTGGCTGTATGGAAACAGATTGGCAGGGCCTTGTGAGGATGCAGACCCATCACTCTATCGCCCACAAGAAGAGAAAAAAAATTAACCATTAATGCTGAGGCAAGCAGTCTGGCTACTGCAAGCCTGCTGAGTGCAGCACTAATGACCACAAAGCAGTCTTACTTCAAAGCTAGAAAGGGAGGGACAGAGAAGGGAAGAGTGAGTTTGACAGGTGTCACTCATAAAATCAACCTCAAGCATGTACAATTCACCACCCAGCACAACCTCAAACACCACATGTCCACTGACCCCATGATATCTTAAGCATATTAGATTATAAAGCACTAAAGAACCGAGCAGCTGAGCTTACTTAATGCAGGAGTCCAAAATAAACACAAAGGATGAGAAACACCGCTAATGACCTAAAACGCTGAAAATCTCAATCTGACCTTATTGTTAGAGGTCATGCCAGTTTTTAGCAGCTTTGCCGTCTTCCGCCTGTACAGTCCAGGGGGTTCAGGTGCACAAATGACGGCCCAGTGATGAATCAGGGTAATAAGTAATTTGGTTGAATGAGAAGCTGCAAGCCTTGCAGTTGTCCCCTGCTGGTACTCATTAAGCGAGCAAAAGAGCAGGACTACTCCAGCATACCCCTTAATGAAGATGACATGCTAGTGATTTTCAGTTTTAAACTAAAATACAGGGATCCCACGCCTTATGACCAATAAATGTCCATGATTTTCCCAGTCATTTCTAATTACAAGAGAAAAAAAAAAAAATACATTATATAGCACTGACAAAGAACAGCTGACAAAAATAATATAATATAAACATATTATATAAAATATACTTATATTTATAAATATATTTGATTAATTCATACTAAAGGTTGGGGTCAGTAAGATATTTTATGTAACCCGTGCAGGCAAAATGAGTCGGAATGAGCAAATTTTCAAAAATTAGCTCTTTTTATTTTCACATTCTCCATTAAAATATCTTCAAACTGGTACATGACTTGTTGGAATCGGACAAAAAAGACTGAGCTACAGCCGTTTGAAGGCGATAGAGTCAGCAGAGTTGATTTTGAGAAAAATCAAGTTAATGCTTTCTGAAAATTCCAAAGCAAAATCACCAAGCAATGTTGCATATTTTCCTCCAATTCTTTTCTTAATATAATTACTATATTATTAATCACAATATAGCTATTTTTAATTGTATCTTTGATATTAAAAATAAGAACAAAGATGCAAATAAACAGTAGTTTAATCAAGAACAGCGAATAATTCAGTCTTTTCTTTTATAGGGGTCATTGGGTGCAAAATTCACTTTATATGTTGTTTGAACATAAATGTGTGTTGGAAGTGCGTGTACACATCCACCCTATAATGATAAAAATCCACCCAGTTTTTTTTTTTTTTTTAATTCCTATTTTAAAATCCCCTCTCTCAAATCAGGCTGTTCTGAGATTCCTGTCAGAATGACGTAGTTCTGCACAGGCCGCTCCCATGATAGTTGAATGACAAGGGCGTCTTACCTTAGACCCGCCCTGAGTGAGCTGAGAGAACTGAGTGAGCTGTAAACAGTGTGACCGACTCCGGTGCAGGGGAAGACAAGATGTCTTCAATTAAGCGATTGAGGTTTTTTGTTGTTGATGTAATTCCGAACATAGCAGTCATCATTTACTCCCGACATCTGAGCCGCTGAAGATGCAGAGGATTAACATTACTTTAGTTTTTGAAGGGAATGCGCTGATCCCCGATCTGCCTAAATGCATTTATGTTCGCGAATCATTCGTGATCCAGCTACAGAAGAAGTGAGTTTAAGGGTTTTTTATGAATCTTTGCAAATCACCTTTCCTAATAATGTGCTAGTTAGCAAGTTTCATGGCTGAAGTTTACAGTCTGCTCGTCACTCCACAGAAGAGAGGGGCGGGGTCAGCAGAGCTCATTAGCATTTAAAGCAACACTAAAACGGCTAGCTGAAAACAGAGCTGATTTTGACAGGGTATAAAGGGTGTTTTTCACACTACCATTGAGAAATTTTAACCAAAGTATGTTATAGATTTTCATTAAGACCCTAAAGAATCATATCAACTTGTGGAAAATGGGCATCCGATGACCCCTTTAATGTTTGATTAACATTGTGACAGATCTAAAGTAAGACCTACTGTAATGCATGGATCTAATATAATGTTACACATCAGATTTTTCCCCAACCATTAACTAAACGTTCATGTAAGACATAACAGATTATGTTTGTTTGAATCTCACCAAGTCATATTTCGCAATAATGTATTGCGCATGCTTGGACAGGCGTGTCTAATGCACACTCTTTAAAAATGTCAGTCAGCGCAATCGTTTTGTTTTCATCAGCATGGATTTGAAAATCATATTTCACTGGTTTGGACTCATGTCATTGAGAATTCGATATGAATATTCACAAAGCTGAATGCTACTCTTTGTAACAATAGACCAACCTGTGTTAAGAAGCAGTCGTCCAGAAGTGAGCAGAGAAAAAAAAAAAAGGTACTCCTCTCAGAAAACATACAAATAAAGATGATTTTAGATGTTTAATTACTATTTGGAGCATTGGGATTGCTAGAAGAGGGCTTAATGAACTAATTTTTGTGAAAACCTTAAATTCGAACACAACATTTTTTACTTCTTTTGACGGTAGCTCAAAATTAGACTGTGAACATTCCGATTCATTTTGCCAATATGGGTCACATAAATTTGGTTTTATATTTATAATAAAAAAAATTTAAGAACTCATTGGATTTGACATACTGGGTTACTTTGAATTACACATGGACAGTAATAAATCCATAAAAAGGATTCAGTTGTTTGAACTGAATGAGGCTGGAGAACATATTATTGCATACAAAAATGCTATCACATTCTATGCAATCTCAGGGTTCAAAATGTGTGTGAGAGATTTTTTTTTGGCGGGGGGGGGGGGGGGGGGGGGGGGGGGGGGTTGCATGAATGTGGTGATAATCAGTCCCAGGCTGCTCCAGTTTGGTGATATGGTTTCATTAGCCGGCCGGGCGAGTGCAGTCTTTGGGTTTGGGAGAGATTAGGATGGACTGAAACTCTAGCCTGGCCTCAGTGTCCATACAGAGGAGGGGAGCGGGGTCAGATGGATTATTATTGGGTGTTTCAGATGTTTATTATTCCTATTTTATCTCTAACAGCTGAAAATTGGAGAATTAAGCAGCAGCCTGGGGGATCAGTACGGAGGGGTTAAATCCAGCACTTTGGCTGCACAGAAAAGACATTTCTCAGCTATTTATGCTCTGTGATTCCACACAGTTGGAGTCTGAGTCAATGGAGGAAGGCAGAAAGCAAGACGGAGAGAAAGACACTAGCTGAATGGCTTTTTTTGTTAATATCTGCCCTTCATTGCCGCTCTCATAAAACTCATAAAAGTAGCTCAATTTCTACTCAGTATCTCAAAGACAGCAATGGGATTAAATAGAGGCTCCTGAGAAAAAGAACCATGAAATCTTACAAAAGGTTTCAGAAGTGAGCTCAACAAATGTCACAAACTGCTGAAATTTGCCAAGATACCAAAGTCTATAATCAAAAATCAAAGTTTTCTGTTAGTGCTGTCAATAGATTAATTGCATCCAAAATAAAAGGTTTTGTTTACACAATATATGAGTGTGTACAGTGTATATTTATTGTGTGTGTGTATATATATATATATATATATATATATATATATATATATATATATATATATATATATATATATATATATATATATATATATATATATATATATATATATATATATATATATATATATATATATATATATAAACACACATAAAGTATATATTTTGAAAATATTCCCAAGTATTTACATATATTTATATTCATATAATTTATATTATATATATATATATATATATATATATATATATATATATATATATATATATATATATATTTAATATATAAACATTTTTCTTAAATATATACATACATGTGTGTGTATTTATATATACATAATAAATATACACAATACACATATATTATGTAAAAAAAGCTTTTATTTTGGATGCAATTAATCATTTGACACTAATTTCAGTATGAACTCAAACATAATCAAATGATTATCTGAGTTGTACTATCAACATTAAAACAAACCTGTAAGAGAACTCTACTAAATAAAAATATGAAAGACCAACCAGTGAGTAATAACAGAACAATAGCAATGTATAATCAAGTTTCACATCACTGAAATTTCTGCAATAGCAGGAGTGAAATTAATTTTGGTCTGAAGCAGTAGAAGCAACTGGGCTCCATTTTTACGCCTTCCTTTCCAACAGACGCCCAGTCACGTCCATGCAAGGCTGCTAATCTGGCTGGGAACATGTGACACAGCCCATAGAGAAACATGAACTTTCTATGTAGTGCAGGCATGGCGTTTAGGGCAGCACAAGCAGGCCGTTGTGCATACAAAAGGTCACCTATGATGAATTTAGATTTTAATGCCATTCCAAACACAATATATGCATGCTCAGACTAGTTTAGACTGGAGCAGCCTAGAAGAAGATTCTCTGCTATTTAAAAAAAAAAAAAAAAAAAAAGAAAAAAAAAAAAAAGTGAGTTCCATGGCATACTAGTCACATTGTTTTTAGAGCCGTGTTGAAACCAGCTTATAGAAATATTGCAAACTATACCAGCAAAGACTTCAGGGGATGTGTGTGGTTTTAAATTTCTTTGATTAGAGTACCAATGCATTTCTGAGGCTGAAAGAGGAGTCAGATGAGAGTGCTTTAGAGCTCTAATTAAAGACAGAGGTGGGTTAATCCACTAGCTGCAGGGGGGAACTCTGGTTACTGTGGCTAACCACTCGCATTGTTGCCATTCATGTGTCGCTGAACAAGACCGCAATTGTGTGTGTATTAAATATAACTCACTTTTGTGTTGGTTCACATAATTACATGTCAGAGCTTTTTTCATTTTTCATCGTTTTTTTTCATTTAGTCATTTGGATATTAGCCGGTTATTATAGTTAACTAAAAAAAATTAAATAAAACTAAATATAAAACAAATAATAATTTTAGCTCAACATTTCCCATTTTGATTTACTTTTTACAACTTCAACTACAATAACTAAAACTGAAAGTAAAATTCATAAAAAAACTATGTAGACGTTAAAAAAAAACAAACATCAAAATTACTAAAACTTTAAAATGAAAACAGACATACAAAAATATTAGACAAAAGTATTAGACACTGGTCATTAGACAAAATAAAATGAAATGAAATATTAATGGCCTAAATTCTTATTCCTAATGCTATGCAAACACATCAAAATTACTAAAACTTTAACATTTTAATTAAAATGGAAAAAACAAAAATGCGAGACCAATTTTAGACCAAACAAAACAAAATAAAACATTAAGGGCGTAAAGACTTATTCCTAATGTTATGAAAACATATTTGAAACGGTTACAAACATGAAATCTCAACAGAACGTGAGGTATAAACATTCCAATGTTTTTTTTTCCCCTAGGAAACATGTGAACAATAACTTTTGGTCTGCAACTCTGTGTGTCACTTGAGCTCCTCTGTCTATTCAAACCTTGACAGGCTCGTTGTGTCGGGATACCATTTCCACCAGCTCTTCCCTCAACAGCGCCTGATGTCAGGAACTCTATATATAGCTGCAGCTCTGAGTTGGCACAGATGAGTCACGGACAGAGAGATGGACACATTCCAGCTCGCATACACACCAGCCAATTCTCACTTGCATGATTCATGAAGTTCACAGTTGCCACTCATCCGATCAATGTCACTGCACTTGGCAAAACACAAAGTGAATGTTTATCATTCGAGGTGCTTACTTTGTTTACAGTGACTTTAAAAGGCATAAAGGTAGCACTGTTGATTTCCTTTCTGCGTCTCTGTGATTGATAGTTTCAGAGCAGCGACTCGGTCGACGTATTGATCAGAGATGATTCGTTTTGTAAAAAAAAAAAAAAAAAAAAAAAAACATTATCTGTCAGGTGGTTTATCAGATGCAGAGTTAAGCAGCAGTGATCAATGGCTGGAGCACGTGCAGCTGAAAATATTCAGCTATATGAAAATTGATTGACATGAGTACAATATATATCTAGCTGAGTGAAGGTTTGGTGCTCTAACAGAGAGCCTGAAGCTGCAATAAATTAAAGGGGGGGCCATGGAGCCAGAATGGCGTCTGGAGTGAGAGACGGAGACAGTGTGATACAACCCACCCACACTGCATGGAAAACTGTGGTGGTGAGACATATTGCTGGTGCCTGTTTGCCCAAGGCTGTCAGTAAAGCTGACATCAGCGTGTTCTTTATAGTCTATCAATAAATGTGTATATGCATCAGAGCAGTATGCCATAGACTGCATTAGAGTACACCATCTAGCCCAAGATCAAGCACAGAAACAATCAAGAAAGTCTCAGAATATTCCAGAAAAAAACAGACACAACGAAGCAACAACAAAGGTCTCTTGCCCAGCTATGTCAGAATCTCCAACGACAATGAAAGCCACAAAATGAGGACCATTCTGGATTTTTTTTGCAATTTAAATGATGGCAAATCAAAAAATTTATATACAGTCATGGCCAAAAATATTGGCACCCTTGCTAAATATGATGAAAGAAGGTTGTGAAAATGAATCTGCATCTAAAATCTAACCTTTTGTTGGATAATAAGAATTTAAAATGGGGGAAAATATCATTATGAAATAAATGTTATATTGATATAAATATATATAGAATGAGAGAGAGAGAGAGAGAGAGAGAGAGAGAGAGAGAGAGAGAGAGAGAGCGAGAGAGAGAGAGTACAAGTATAGTACAATTTAAATGAGGATAAATGGGTTGTAGGTGTTTAGTACTCTAGGAAAACTAATTATAGTAATAAATTATAGTTGTATTGCATTATAGTATTATGCTTGCAGATTTTATTTTTTTTTATGTATTTTAAGAACCACACAAACCATTAAAAGCTAAAATAATGATTAAATAATTATTTAAAAAATAAATGATGCTTAACAATAATTAAAAAAAAAGTGAAGTGTGAACGTGAAAGTGAAGTGACGTGTGTTAAAAAAAAACACTATGCAATAGTTTACATTAACTTATTTTTACAGTATTTACAAATCTAGATTACTTTAAAAATAGATACTTTTGCTCATTCATTCATTACATTATCTAATATATAGAAATTAACATTAATCAAGATTAATAAGTGCTATAAAGTATTGTGCATTGTTATTTCAAGTTACTTTTTGCTCATTGTAAAGTTAAATTCAATCAATTTTAATCAGTCTCGTTATATGTGAACTAGTCAAATACAAACAGATTTCTGACTATGGGTGCAGAAAAAAGGGATATAGAACAGTTTAGAAAAAAATGTGCTTGATGACTAAAGCAAATTGATCTGTTCAATAAGGTGTTTCTTCGTATCAGCAAGCTTTTTTTCTTTCACTTTTTTCTCCTTTCAATTGCTGACCAGTGGAAAAAGATAAATGCACCCAATTCAGCCTCTAGCTCTCTATCCGGAGCTCACATTAACTTTGTAATAGCTTCTTTCCTTGGGAGGCAAGGTTCCAATTCAAAGTATCATGTTATATGAATGAGATTCCTATAAATGCCAATATTTATGCACATATATTTTCAGCCCACGTCAGGCTCATTGTTGCTCCTATAGAAGCTCAGATGGAAGCTCAGCAGCTGCAACAGACATATTCAACCGATGTGTCAAGGTCTGTGCACAGAAATCGATGTAAACATAACCATAGACGTATACAGCACAGCAGCTCCATATTAACACACCAAAAAACATTAATGCCTCTGAATACTGGCATCTCTGATTAGATCCTTCCATTCAGACACACTGCATACAGGCCATTCAAGGCCATTGTGCTTCCAAATATGGGAACAAGCACATATAAAATAATAAAAGAAAACTTTCTGTTGGTCATTTGTTCCAAAAGACATGATAATCAATCCAATAAATTTCCTTATAATATAAAAACTGCATTTTAAGAGTGCTGAAAGGAACGTAAGAGGTGGGCAGAAATGGCCTGAGGCATTTGGGATCCCCATGTGGTCTTGGAAGGAGGACCGAGTCTGAAGGACACTTTCTCTGTGTGTGAGGGTGCTAATTCAATAGGCCGTCAGTATCCTGGTGTCCGCCTTCCTCAGTAATATGCCTGTAATTGAGTTCCCGATCAGCTATCCATCAATAATTTATTTGATTCACAAATACAGTGACAACATAGCGGCCTGGGAGGAGACGGGATCCATTTTGGCACAGTGCAGAATCTATTAGTGCTCCCAGAACTGTTCATCAGCTCCCTTAAGTGCCATCACTGGGTTACAGTCCAGCTCTTCAAAACTACTGTCCTAAGCTCAGACAACTGGGAAAAATATCTTAGTCACTAACTACCACGGTCTCTATTTAGAAAAATGTTGGCTGGACGTAAGCAATAAACTGATTTCTTAAAATCTTTAGTAAATGTCTAGAAGTACTAATATGTTTGTTTGATAACATTGTCCTTAAAAAAAATGATAAAAATGTTACCGAGCAAATGATGAGTAACAGTGATTTAGTTTTAGTTCAGGACTTTGAACCCTGGCGTCGAGAGCTCGTGCAGCGCTTTTTGAATGCAATTTGTGCGTGTATTAGAAAACATAACATTCTGCAGTTTATTTACTAATCGTTTGAGGCCATTTCGCGCTTTCAATCATCAAACAGTAACCAGCAACAACCACCTCTTCCTCTTCTCATCGGAGACATGAGATGCAGCGATAAGCAGTCTCTCGCTGTCGGTGCTTCGTGCTTGTAATGATTTTTGCGTCTTTGACAGTTTTAAATACTTCCACATTGCAGACGTGTTTGCTGCATTAGTGCGCGCCTCTATTTGATCGTGTCACGTCATTGTTCGGTACAATTTATTCGGTCTTTTTGCTAATTCGGCCGAACAATTTCAGTTGCCAAACATTCGGTGCATCCCTAAAGATAACAATTTTTTTTTTTTTTTTTATAACAAAATTTAAGTATAATCAAATACTGCAACATTCTAAATTTATATAAAATAAAATAAATAATAAAAATACATAAGAGTAAGAGCTAAATTTAAGAGTAAAATCGAATACTAAAAAAAAATCTGAATTCAATTAAAATAAAATTAAAATTTAAGAGTAAAACCAAATAATACAACATTTAAACATTTATATAAAATTAAATAAAATATATAAGTGGTCTCAGTTTTTCACTCCACTCTATATTACAACTGATACTGTACATAAAATCTGGGCAAATGTTAAGCCAAGGTTATCTTCAGCACATCAATGTAAAGCTTTGGTGATGAGACTGGAAATCTACTGTGAGGCCTTGTGTGTCAGTATTATGAGGCAGGCTGATACATTGTCAAATTATCTACGGTCAATATTGCGATCCCACAAGCAAATGCATTACTCACAATGGCACGTTAGCTCATATACAACACTGACATGTGTCTCCCACTCTTTTTTTCAGCGACTTAGCACCAATTAATGCTGTTTTCTTGCATTAATTGGTGCTAAGTCGCTGAAAAAAAGAGTGGGAGACACATGTCAGTGTTGTACATGACATTTCAAGGTTAAACTGCACAACTGTCTGAATGATTTTCAGTTATGCACAGCAAACCCTCCTCCCCCATTACAGACACACAGAATTTTGTATCATCCATCACTATTCTGTGCTTACCAATGCATGCATACACTGCAACACAGATTGATAGCTGGACTCACATGTGCAATATGTATTTACAATGCATTTGCATGAGGAACATGATTAGATCCTGCAGCAGTCCACCTGTAACACTGTTCATACAGATTACAGAGCATATTGCCTCTCAGTGCATGACATCTCAGTATAATGCATCTCAGTGTGGTATGGAAACAGCTCCAATCAGGACTGCAAAGCACTACAGAGAGTTGTGCGCTTAGCTGAGCGCATCTCAGGGTCTGCTCTCCCCTCTCTGCAGGACATCTACCTCAAACACTGCAAAAATAGAGCTGTCAAAATCATCAAGGACTCAAATTACCCTGGTAACCATCTATTCACTTTGCTACCATCTGGTAAGCGCTTCCATAGCCTGATGACAAAAACTGAGAGACTTAGGAGCTTCTTCCCCCAGGCCATCAGGCTCCTAAACTCTAACTCTGTCATAACATCACTTGACTCCATGTAAATATCACTATATCAATAAGCTATTCATAATTTGTTCTACCTCATATTGCTGCTATTTAAATACCCTGTACAACTTCTTTGCACATTCCTGTTATATTACTATTTATGTCAACAACATACTGACCTGCACATTTATATTTATATATTTATTTATCTTTTTTTTTTTTTTTCTATTTTTATTTTTCTTAATATTTGTATTCTATATAATTGCACTGTCCTTGGAGCGGACCTGACTTACATTTCACTGCTGGTTATACTCTGTATAATTGTGCATGTGACGAATAAAAATCTTGAATCTTGAATCTTCTATGTAAGAACTTGTTATGATCTATAGCCGTTTGCTTCGTCCCTTGATCCTTCAGCCACATGAATTAACAGTTCATTTAAGCCTCCATTACATGACCGACTCTATGGCTCATATGTGCTACACTGCAAACATTATAAGAGCCATTACAGGAACAATTAAAAAGGGAATTTATGTAAGGTATAGAGAATGAAATGAGATAAAGGACAGACTACAGAGCAGTCAGAGGACGGGAGAAGGTTCTTTCTTCAAGCATACGTTCTGAATATGACAGTAAAGAGAAAATGTCCATTGATTTCTGTGTCAGTGTTGAGGAGCAAATTCATTAGCACTGGAATCTGCACAACAAGGTGGTTCAAGGCATTGGCCTTGTTTCAAATAATATCACAGTAATTGCTTTTTAAAGTCAATGAAAGTTTACAAAACTCGAGGGATACTGGGAAAATACTACGTTTACATATGTTGAAGCTCAAACAGACATACTGTGTTTGAGAACAACTTGTGGCATTTCCTGATTCCGTTAACCCTTCTTCTGCCAATAATTCTGTGCCCTCTTCCTTCCTGTCCTATCAAATGCAAAAGAGTAAAAGAGGCAAAAAATCATGGGATATTCAAATGGAAAAAAATGATCTAACATCTAATGCAATAAAAAAAGTCCCTGGATTTAATTTTGCCCCAAATGAACATCTTGGCTTGTTTACGTAGTCTCATGATATTACAAATAATAATGTTTCAATGTAAATTTTTTCTGTAATGTTTATAAGACTAAGGTCAGTAAGATAAAAAAAAAGGAATTAATATTGATTGATTAATATGAATACTTTTGAACATTTAAGGAATTTTGAAAAAAAAAAAAAAAAAAAACTAATTAGCACCGTTTCCACAAAAATACTCAACATTGATAATAAGAAATGTTTCTTGAGCGCCAAATCAGCATATTAGAATGATTTCTGAAGGATCATGTGACACTGAAGATTTGTCATCGCACAAATAAATGACATTTTAAAGTATATTAAAATAGAAAATTTAGTATTTAAAATTGTAATAACATTTATTCATGTTTTCGATTAAATAAACACAGCTTTTCAAAAACATTTAAACATATTACGAACACCAAAATTTTGAATGGCATACCAAAAAAAAAAGATGGAAATCTGTAATATTACAATTTGAATGAAGCCTATTCTAGCATTTTGATCAGCTAAAATGAAACCATTTTTGTTTGTTTTTTTGACAGCCAAAAGGCATTATGAACTGTTATTACATAGCATCAAATTGTTCAAAAAATGTCTCCTTTTGTGTTCCCCAGAAAAAAGTAGAATACAGGTTTGGAACAACTGTAGGGTTAGAAAAGGATGACAGCATTTTAATTTTAGTCCAAACAGTCCCTTTACTTTACATTAAAGATGTCAGATATTTCACAACACATAGCCAATACATAAAAAAGACAAGAGTGAAAGAGAGAGAAAATTAGATGTAGCTCAGCTCTAGACAGCTCTATATCATCCCTCACACCCCAGACAGGCAGCGGTGCTGCAGCAGGATAATTCAATCTCTAAACTGCTCATTCTTTAGCTGCTGTCAGGGTCGTGTCTACCCTGACATTGTAAGGCTGCTGTAATTGCATTTGCGCTGGAACCCAGAGCCACAGCATCTTAAGGCTCTATATCAGTCAGAGGAATGTGCGTCTCTCTGGTCAGACTGGTCCATAGAACCAGAAACGAGCTGATCAGACAAACAGATGGCTGCGTGGCCACCCCCACGGCACAATGAGCGCTAGACATTTGCTTTAGAGCAAACAGTCATTGTTCATGGCGACAAAGATGTCATTAGTATATTTCAAAAACATCTAGGGCCATACATACATATCACATTGGTATGTATATATTTTTTTTGTATGTATATGCTTGCCATGGCTTTTTTTTTTAATCAAATACAGTAAAAACAATATGAAATATTATTACGATTTTAAATAACTTTTCTATTTTAATATATTTAAATGTAATTTATTCCTGTGATGGAAAAGCTGAATTTTTAACAGCAATTACTCCAATCTTCAGTCATTCAGAAATCATATTAATATGCTGATTTGGTGCTGAAGAAATATTTTGAAAAATTACTATGAATGTTTAAAACAGATGATACATTTGATAAAAAAAAATTCAGATTATAAAGTTCAAAAGAACAGCATTTATTTGCAATAGGTTTTTTGTAACAGTCTTTACTGTCACTTCTGAACAATTTACTGCATGCTGAATAAAATAATTAAATTCTTCCTTTAAATTCTTATTGACTCCAATGTTTCATCTACGTTATAAAAATGCCAAATAATGTTACTAACATTTTCAAACAGTAGAAACATCCTCAGATTTGAAGGATGGCCTTGAACTCTCAGTCACTTGAGAATATTATACTCATAATGTACTAAATCTATTGTGCCTGACCTACAATTTGAAGTACCTTTGAGGCTCTATTTTTGGATCTGGCAGCACAGGTTCTGACAAGCTTTGGGCCTGCGGTGAGGGGCGCTTGCAATTTTCACTGTCACGCATTGTGTAATAGATCCATCTTCTTTAACATAGTGACATCTGTGAGAGATTTTCAGCACAGTCCTGATCTACTTTTGGACTAAAGGCTTTGACAAACTAGACTGTGGCACCCATGTTAAGAAAAATCCCTTATGTACCACGCTATTCTTATAGAGCCTATAGCCTGATATAACATACAAAGAACTGAAAGTAATCCTCATTAAAAATCCTCATGCGTAAACGCACCAAAACCCTTTGCTTACACTCTTGCATTCACGTGTGCTGCTCTTGTACTTGTTCATTGTGTGCTATTGATCAAGCCACTGTAAAACTTGTGACTAAAGCTTAGCCTGAGCCTCCTGAATAAATCACACAATTGACCATGCACTTATCAATAAGGGTAATGACAAACATCTGTCCCCATTTTTAATAAAATCGACAAGACTTTACTGGCACTCCACTGGCAGTGGCCATTCCCAGATTGACAATCTTTTAGAGCAAAGCAGTGAAAGTAAATGGAGCAAGCGCCTGCAATGGATGCTGTAAATCGAAAGGTATAATTACTTCAATTGTACAAGACTTGAGCTTCTATGCAAACAGCGAACGAAAAGAAGGTTTCGTTTTAAGACCATCAACAATCCAATGATCTATGAGAAACAAAAGAAATAAATATAAAATGGTAAAATGAGGACGCTTCTAGCTGATGGTTTCCTGTCTAGACAGCAGGCTCATGTTCCACTGCCTGTCTGTAACAATACTAGCCAGCTGACGATACGCTTCACCGGAGATGAGATCCAAGCATTGAGAGGAACTATAATACCAGTGAGATCAATAGACGGGCCGCTTTTCTGCATATTGTTCTAATGAAGAGCTTGTTGCAGTACGTCAGCGCAGTGGCCCGTGAGACAGCGTTTGCATGTATCTCTGTAAGACAAGAAACACCACATGCCTGTCTGCGATGATGGTCGATACTTCTCCATGTCTGAGCCTGCTTCCCTTTAATGATCATCTTCCACTATTTAACTCTAATATCAGCAGAAGAATATGCATTTGGAAGGGGAACAATCATCTTTCCTTCAGGTGACAATGAGAAGAGAGTCAATAGCTTTTCCTATAATAAGCATTGATCACTAAGCACATATGAAGTCCCTTTATCACGTACAATTGGCTGAAAAGGTTTTCTCTGATAAAATAATGCAATATAAACACAGCTAGAGGCAGTAGGAAAATGCCGATATTACACATTACTTTAATAACTCTCTCCATAGAGCCTGCATATCAGAACAATGGACATATCAGATCGCATTGTGGGTCAGAGAGGCTGAAACACAAAAGTGCAACCACCAACACTGCACAAAATGATATAGAATCTGAATAAAAGGTCTTTTTTCATAAGAAAAAGCCAGTGTGAGATACGCACTCTACATAATCCAGTTGGTTTTATAGACCTATATCTCACTCCAGCGATTTCATAGCCTCACCTGATTTGGTTCAACCATTTATAAACTAGGATTTTAAGATGCAAACCCTTTTCATTTCCGTGGATTTGTAAAGTTTACAGATTGACATATTTAAGATGCTCCTTGTTTAATCTTTATATAGGAGTAAGACTCGAATACAAATGAAATTCTGCCATAAAGCTTGCCCAAGCATCTTCAGGGTTTCATTGTCACTTTCAACTGGGTTCTCAATTCATTTAGCGGATGAAGCCCCACACACAATGAAAATCTCATAAAACTCAGCTCCCCCTCAAATATATCCACACAGGAGAAACCTGAAGGCTTTAAAAGTACAATTTCATTATAGCAAGCTTTAGGACCTTATGTGCCTCCGCTGGAATCAATTTGTTTTTATCTCAAACAGGACCATCAATTTGTTTTTACCTCAAACCGGAGCCTCTTAAAAAACTACAAGATGCACATGCACAATTGTAAACCTGTATAGTGGCCAAAACCACCCAAGCATAACCATCGGCACATTTGAGCCTGCACTGCCTCCAACCAAATAGTTCAGATAACTGCATGACTCTGGAATGTATATGGTCCAGATACGTGTGCAGTGAAGTTTGCCACACCTAACCCATCACAGAGAGCACTGCACAGCATATTATCACAACGCAAATACTGCAGTCCACGTAAAAGCCCTCAAAGCAATTCCCTCACAAAAGGCTTTGTAACAAACACTCCAAGGTCAAAGAACGGCCACAAAGACGGCTTACTGTCAACGATGCATCATGTTGCTGAGCCACAAAAGTATGGCTGCATAATGGTCTGAACACATAATTCAATAACATGACGGAATAGAAAAATATCTTCAAAAAACAACAAAGGTCTGCACTCTAAAAATGCAATTAAAGGAACGTGTAGTCAATCTTACTCAGAGGATAAAATAAGTAAACAGACGTTTTAGCTCACAGCCTATTTTCAGAAATTTTACTCAGTATTATCAGGTGTTCATAATTAAATTATGAAGGACATTTTTTAGAGTGCAGACTGTCATTGGTTTTAGAAAGTAGACATGCTGGCCTTGGCGTCTATATCAGCTGGGAGAATGCACTTTTTAACAGAAAAATATGAAATACACTGAAT
Source organism: Barbus barbus (assembly GCF_936440315.1). Lineage (NCBI taxonomy): Eukaryota > Metazoa > Chordata > Actinopteri > Cypriniformes > Cyprinidae > Barbus > Barbus barbus. The sequence continues at coordinate 16,020,308 of NC_136718.1, forward strand.
CAAGAAGTTAGTTATGCAGTCTGTAAATGTGGTGTGTAATTCGTCAATCCTCCATGTAGAGAACCGACAATAATTGACAAAACAATAATTAGAACAGAACAGGATAAAACACTGTCTTAGGATCAGGTGTGGAATCACAAAACTCTTGTAAACTTTATTTTTCCATTTATGGGGTAAAGCAGAGGAATAGTCCTCCTCACTCCCTGACAATCCTGTTACCACAGGGATTTGTTCTGGCAGGCCTGTAAAAGATTAGTCCTCCAGGAGAGTGAATGGACTTGATTAGCCAGACAGCATTTTAATGGGATTGTCAGAGAGGCAACAATAAATCAGCTTTTGTGATTAAATGGGCGCTCCGGTAAAAGTTGTATGTCCACAGATCAATAATTATTGAATGTTGCTCTCGCTCACACTATGGAGGTGGTGAAACCAACCCAAAATTTTGGCAATATAATGATCGAGACAGACGACAACATGTGCATTCCAATCACGCTATTGTGGATGCATATGTGCATGAGTGGGTGTAAAAAAAAGAAAAAGGCACTATGTACCATGAAGATGTAAAAAAAAAAAAAAAGGGCAGTATGGATGATTATATGAAGGAAAAAAAGAGCACTTAATCATAAATATTATATATATAAGTACTGTAGATATGAAAACAAGAACAAAAAAGCCCCGTCATAGTAAAGAGGCCATTTAAAGAATTTTACTAGCATTTGTAATAAATGAATGAATGAATATAAATAAATAAAAGAGTATTAGAGAAATAGTTTACTTGAAAAGTGTCCTTTTTTACTCATCCTCATGTTGTTCCAAATCAGTATCTTTCTGTCATCCATGGAAATAAAAATGAATAGCTTTGAAACTTAAATGACAAGTGCAGTAAGTGGCTCAAATGACTCAAGATATCAATTAAAGGGATAGTTCACCAAAAAATGAATATTCTGTCATTACTCACACTCATGTTGTTCCAAACTCGTAAAACCTTCATCTTCTGAACACAAATTAAGATGTTTTTACCAAAATATCTCAATTTGTGTTCAGAAGATGAAGGTCTTACAAGTTTGAGAGCTTTCTGCCCCTGCATAGACAGCAACACAACTGACACGTTCAAGGTCCAGTAAGGTAGTAAGGATATTGTTAAAACAGTCCATGTGACATCAGTGGTTCAACCTTAATTTTATGAAGCTCTGAGAAAACAAAAATAACTAATTTATTCTGCACTTTATTCTCTTCCCTGTCAGTCTTTTGCTCTCTTTTGTTTTTGTTGTCATTTTTGTTAACGAGAATATCACAGTGAAGACTGACAGGAAAGAGAAGTAATCGTTGAATAAAGTTGTTATTTTTGTTTTGCGCACGAAACTTATTTGCGTAGCTTCATAAAATTAAGGTTGAACCAATGATGACACATGAACTTTTTAATTTTAATTTTTTAATGATGTCCTTACTGCCTTTCTCGGCCTTGAAAATGTTAGTTTTGAAAATGAACAAAGGTCTTAAAGGTTTGGAACGACTTGAGGGAGAGTAATTAATGACAGTGTTTTCATTTTTGGGTGAACTATTCCTGTAAACTCTTCAAAGTAATTGTTCAGTCACGTCCCACTGCATACCTGAAAAGAGCAAAATTCTTGCAGTTCACCATTTTTTTCACAATTTTGTCTTCATATGGAGAGCAGCGCAGATGAGTTTATTACGAGGTTATACTGGCCTCTGAATCTTATGCATTATTATTTTGGTGCAGCACAACAACTGAAAAAAAAAGAATGCAAATTTCAGAATACCACATCAAAATGAAAGCACATACTGTAATAGTGAGTGAACTGATGACAGATCGTTAACTTTCAGCTAACTTGTCAAATTGATCTCCATGTTATCTCTTTGCTATCTAGAAGAAACAACTAGGATATTAAAGATCTCTCATTACTGATTTTCCATTCTAATGGGACAGTTTCCAGCAATGGTGTCCAAATTGCCATGTGGAGGTCATCGTATGGAGAGTGTCTCTCTGACTGTCTCTGGTCTGTTGGTTGTAATTAGGTGTTTAGAGGACATACTGAACTCCAGACTGCATCAGTCTACTTCTGCATTCCTTCAGCTTTGATAGCACGCTTTCCCCACGTCTGCCCCTCATCATCCTATCACACGCCCCTCCCTCCGCCTGTCCTCCCTTCGGCACGCAGGAATCCTTCAGCTCTGGACAATGTTTCATTTCCCCTAAGCCTAGTCCGTGATAGCTTAATGGCCCCGCATTGAAGAAAACATGCAGGGAGAGAATGACAGGGGAATGAGTCAACATAGAAGTCATTTTCCATATTATTGTTCCCATTTAAAAGGGATCTGGTCTGTTTGGAGAACTGTCAGATGAAATTGCTAATATAACAGAGAATTTGGAGGCTTGTAGGAAGAAAGGCCTGTGACTTTAATTGTCATAGTGAAAGCCTATGCTGTTCACACAAGGCCACATGAGAATGGGGTTCGTCAAAAGATGGAAAAAAAAAAAAAACACTTCAATTTCAATTTGTATTTATTATTATACAAAGCTGGGCTTCATTGGTCAACCATTCATTTAAAAAATGTACACACAGGGCTAACAATGAACACAGAAATACAACACATCCTCAGCCAGGTAAACACCTCAATGGAAAATTTGGTCACTTTTGTTCACTCCATGCTTGATGTTTGTCAAAACGCAAGGCCTTTATTTGGACAGATTCATTATAACACTTTGTTGTGTGTGTTTTAAAAAAAAAATGTTTTCAGTCTTTTGCTTTGTTTTGTTTATTGCTTTGTTTAGATTGTTTTGTTTTTGTTTCATTTTTTTGCTTTGTTTGGTTTGTTTTGTTTTGAAAACCTTGTATTTTCTGGTTTTTATACCTTTTAAGAGGGAAAAATGGGGACTACAAACATAAATTAAAGCATGTTTCACCTCAACATAAAGCTGTTAAGCACGTAAACTGTTAACATAAAGTCCAACATCAACTTCCGCAAGGTCAATGGTATCCAACATCCACCAGTTATGTCAAACAAATAATATACTAATAAGCAAATACTATTCAATACGCCTAAAAAAAGAATCCTAAATTAATCTCTATTTGGATGGTAATTGTTTATCATGGGGACAAAAGATAATTTCAACATTAAGAGGGATAGTTGTGAATTTATCGCCAATCCAAACCCAAATTGTTTTTCCTACTACCACGAAATTACATAGTTTTCAACGCCAAGGTCATATGGTAATTTAATTGCTGTCTGAATCCACATCTCTAGAACTTCTAGATTTTTATTCCTGAAATGCTGGAAACCATTTATAAGAATAATATTAATGCATGCTACAGTATTACTAATATTACTGTTAAGAAGAAAAAAAACAAAAAACACGTAGACTTCTGAAATGGTCCATTATTATGGCAGCAACAAACACTAATTATTTTACTAGTTGACAAAGCAGCTGGGTCAAATGTGTAACTAAGGTAAATGAGGTTTACATTAACTCATTATAGCTAATTATCATATGTTTTAAAAGACATCCATCATGGATAGAATATAAATTAAAATGAACACATAAAAACATTATTTTGGAACAATAAAATAAAAATCATATGATCTTCACAGGCAACTAGTTTAAGAGAGAGCTCCCGTAACCTTTTAAGATGTCTCAGCTTTACTCTTTATCTGATGACCAGTAGTCAGTATAGACTGATTCGTTTATGAGATTTGCTAGCACACCTCCGAATACTGAGCTTGGATAGACTGACCCTGAACTGTGTCCATACAATTGGGCCTGTGGAGCGAGCTGGAGGAGGAGGGGCTAGAGGGTAATCACAGGTGTTGTGGATATTTTTTATTATGAAGCTGTGGCAGTGTAGATGTTGTAAAGGGTAATGGTTTTTGCTAGAACAGCTGGGGCAGCTTCAACTGTTAACCACATCTCAGTGCCTCTACTATCAAGGTTATCCATTTACTGCAATTCGTCCTATTGGGCAAACTACATAGCACCCTCCTCACATTTAGCATTTGTTTACACACAGTAGTTTACACATTAAAAGCTTACTGTGGCAAACAGTGATGTGATATGTAGAAAAACAGAAACAGGGACTTGCTAAATCCACAGGCTGTGTTTGAATACTGAGGAAAATCACCTGCTGATCTACTATTTCATTGGCTCCCATTCCAGTGCTCCAGTTCCAAACCCATACGCTGTACTGGATACGGACACCCAAGCCTCGCCCGACTGCTCGTGTTGTCTTACTTTCTCTGGTTTCGGTTTCAGTTTCAGCTACAGTCAGCTTTTTTCAAAGCCCTCCTCTGTCCAAACTGGAGTGTCACAATGCACTGGGCCACTGTGTCTGGAATGAGGTCATGTGCTTGTCTAAATGTGGAGTGGTACACTGATATTTACTGTTATGTAAGTGGGGTTCTGTAGTCAATCAATCAATGTGGATGTTACTTATCTGACATCCATCAGTTGTAACACTGAATTAACAAACTATAATTGATACATTATTAATCCAAATAAGCTGTGCAAAGATACTGATACTGATATGCACCATTATGTAAAACTAAACTGCATGCCCATGCAAAACTCACTACCATGATGCTACTGTAGTTGTACTGAGTGATTAATAGGCAGGTTACTAACTGGCCCAAATCAAAAGAGTCCTTTCCCAAGTAAAATATATATGACATTCCAGTTCCTGGATATGGATAAGGCCCCTCCTGTAAAGCTATTTTTAAACGTTTTATCTTCCATTAGGTATAAATATCAAGTACAACCACTTGAAAAATAATAACGCACCTCTCCTTGGAAAAAAAAAAGATGTAAAATAAAAAAAGATATAAAGCTTTAAATGTCAAAATGTATTACAAAAAGAAATGAAAAGAACAAAAAAAAAAAAAAAAAACATTTCCAATCTTAAAATACATTTCGGGTAAATGCAAAATGCATTTTTTAATACATTATTTTGGACAATATAAATATATTTATGCTAATACAGATTAAAATCTTTAAATATGACATTTTAGTATATTTTCCAAATGTATTTAAATATATATTTTTACCATTTTGGATAAAATAAACATTTAAAAAAATTTTTTTAAATCATCCAACCCTAAGTAATAACAATGGTGGCACTAATAACAGTTGTAAACAAACATGGTTAATTTTCTGTTTTTAATCATCTGTGAACATGTTTGCACTTCTTCAGAGTTACAAGAGCATGAATGTCTGGTAAAAACATTTCGGCCAACATTTCAGTCTGTTCTTTGCTTCACCTTCACAGCTAATGGAGGCCACAGCCGTGTCAGGACATGCAACAGACGGGCTGTCTGATACTGAACACTGGCCTAAAGGGAAGTCTAGAATGTGAAATCATTCTGTCACTTTCTGTCTTTCTCTGTATCCCATTGTCTTTGTTTTTCTCTATCCCCTCTTTCTTCCGCTCTAACAATCCCTCTCTGCTACAAAGCCTACATTTCTCCACTCCTTCCCTCCATCCCAGAGAGAGATAAGACAGTGTGAAGTCTTTAAGAGGCTCTGTTAAATATTTATCCTAGTGTGAAGAGAGAAGTGAGCAGAATGGCTTCTACATGTTCTTCTGTGGCTCTGCCTGTGTTCGCTCAGGTCCTCTGTCCTACAGTTTCTTTATCTTCTGTTTCAACACAATTCTATCCTCATGCTTGTACATCACTCATAAAAGAGAAAGATTTATGAGGAAACACCAGTAACAAGAAACGTTTCGACACTGATAAAAATATGGTGTAGGATCTATCTATCTATCTATCTATCTATCTATCTATCTATCTATCTATCTATCTATCTATCTCATATATTTATATAGGTACATTTTCAATGGATTAATGTATTAATATTATTTCAATCATATTAATGTCGCAACACTGAGCTACAACCATAATTTATCATGACTCACAAAGCTCTTGGATGTCTGACCACGACATAACACCACTAACAAACCCTCCTTCACACCAGAAGTACAAGAATTTGTCAGAATCACCTCATTTCTCTTCCTCACTTGCTTTGTATTTTCCCTCTGAAACATGAACAACATGCGCTCTGATTTAAACAAACACACACAGATGGGCCACTGTTGTTACAGTGTGTGTGTTAGCCCTGGGCCACATGAACCAGCAACGCTGTACACAGATGCCACCTTTCCTGTGATCCACATCCCATTAAAGGAAATCAGGCTGGTGCCCCAATCAACAGATCACCTTTTCAAAAGTGTCTTTGTTCCCTGAGCCACAACAGCTGGGAACAATTAACTGCCAGTACACAGCAGTAAGGGTTGCCAGTCAGTGTATTATAGTGCCTGGCCAAACAAGGGAGCCTCAACTTCCAAGCTGAATGAGTAAATCAGTCCACCAGACTTTTTTTATCTCAAAAAAAACATTCATTCATTAGTTGGCTCACCTGTGCAGCTAACCTTGCAATATGTTTAGCTTTAGACAACATTTAAATTACACTGCAGGTGAGATTCAAAGTTTCTGGAACTTTTCCAAAGTCCTTGAATTTGAAACCCAAAAGTCTTTATTGAAGTTTTCCCCTTGAAAAGCCTTATGGCTGACAGCAATAAAACACTGCAGTCTGACTTCAATCAATGGTGGACTGTCTTGAACCCCTTAAGTCCTTAAGAAAGGGAGGCAGGCTGAGAAATCAATTTGCAATTTACATGAGCGGCAGTGTGTTGAAAACAGGCTAAAAGCTAAATCTTAGAAGAGCGGGCGGTAATTAGAGGCCTCTCACTACAAACGCTGCTGGATTGGCCAATCAATGGTGCTCAGGAAAGTTCTGGCTATCTGCAAGACTGTTGCTCATATGCATGCGGTGGTCAATAAGCTGAAAGGTATCAACCAAGGAGAAATGACTAGTTGACAGTTGAGTGTGTGAAAACTTGTCTATAATGAGACTTCCGATGGAGAGAAATAGGGTGGAGGACAGAAAGACTTAAACTTTACTTCAAAAAAGTGAAAAAGCAGCATTCAAATTTTAAAATGGGACCCTGGAACACAAAACTAGTCATAAAGGTTGATTTTTTGAAACTGAGATACATCTGAAAGCTGAATAAATAAGCTTTCCATTGATGTATGGTTTGTTAGGATAGGACAATATTTGACTGATACACAACTATTTGAAAATTTGGAATCTGAGGGTGCAAAAAAATCTAAATATTGAGAAAAATCGCCTTTAAAGTTGTCCAAATGAACTTGTTCTTAGCAATGCATGTTACTAACCAAAATGTAAGTTTTGATATATTTACGGTAGGAAATTTACAAAATATCTTCATGGAACATGATCTTTACTTAATATCCTAATGATTTTTGGCATAAAAGAAAAATCAATAATTTTGACCCACAATGTATTGTTGGCTATTGCTACAAATATACCTGAGCTACTTGACTGGTTTTGTGGTCCAGGGTCACATGTCTCATTTAAAAGCAAAACCAAACTTTTAAATGTAAACAAAGTAAAAATATAAGAAAAGCAACGTGTAAAAATGCAAAATGTAGAATCAATTATCCAAAAAAAATATTACAAATTCTAAATGTCATTTGAAAATACAAAAATGACATTTAAAAAATAACATTTGAAAATTTGAAATTAGAATTCATTTTCTTTAAGTATTTCAGAATATTTATAATATTAATACATTTGAATATTTTAAATATTAAATACATTTCTTCAAGTAATTTAACTACATATTTAATTATAATATAAAAAAATACGTTTTGAAAGTTCTAAGTGTTAACAACACATATGCATGTACTGAGCTGAAGGGAGCTTCTCTGATTTTGCTTTCTTTTTCAGAACAGAAAGAAAGGCTGGCAGAAAAGGAGCAGATTTAAAGGGTTAAACGCTGGAAAAATAGCAGCGAGGGGACAAAAGGATCATTGTGAGATGCAGAAGTCTCCCCGGAAAGGAGAGAGAGGAAAGAAAGGCACCACTCGCCAGTCCCCTCTCTCCATTGTGAGTGGACGGAGTGCAGCCACGCATGACAGATGTCCTGCCCATTGTCCCCCATCAGCCTCCTCTCTGCCTCCTGGCCCTACTGGAATTCCAAGAGACGCGTTCTGCGTGCGTGAGAGTGTGCGCCTATGCATGAGCGTGTGAGTCAGAGTGTGTTGCCTTGAGTCCGTGTGGAGCCGAGTGTGAGTGTAAGGGGGGGTTTGGGGTTGTGTGAATAGGGGCTCCAAAGTCTGAAGTGCCAAAGTTAGCTAAACTACTCAATACAGCTCCCACGGTCCTGTCACTCAAATGCACAAACACACACGAGAACGTGCAGCGGCGCACTTTCACAGACTTAAACTGCACATGCAAATCAAAAGGCTTCATCACAGGCTCAGATGAAGATCTCTACTGCCAAAAGCTATTACACACTTCACTACAACAACTGTCACCTGAACAAGCAGTAATATTTAAACAGCAAGCGGCGGCGGTGTAAAGTGATATGTGGACAGGAAGCTCTGTGAAGTGCGGTGATGCACTACAATCTCTGTTAAGAGACCCACCATGTGGTAACTCTCCAAAAGCCGTCAGCTGTCAGTCAGCAGGCAACAGCACCGCTGGGCACAATAGCGATGCAGAGTTAATGAGTGAAGGGGAAGAAAACAGATATTCTCACATTTTAAAGAACACTCTACAAATGGTACTTTCCCTCCATTTTCACTCAGCATTTTTAACATTTATTTAAAGGTTTAGCTCACCCAAAAATGAAAATTGTGTCATAATTTACTCACCCTCATGTCGTTCCAAACCTGTATGAGTTTGTTTCTTATGTTGAAGATATTTTGAAGAATTTTGAAGAACCAAACAGTTGTTGGTCTCGACAGACTTTCATAGCATTTCAAACAGTTTCATCAACTGTTTGAATACCAGCATTCTTTAAAATATCTTCTTGAATGTTCAACATAAGAAAGAAACTCATACAGGTTTGGAACAACATGAATGCGAGTAAATAATGACAACATTTACATTTTTGGGTGAACTAAACCTTTAAAAAATTAAACTGATTGTGTCCTAATAATACAATGCACTAGCTGCATCACACAGCAAACAAATACAATAAAATAGTAAAAGCAGTGATTTTTAATATACTACCTTTCAAAAGTTTGGGGTCAGAAAACACAATGCTGTTCTTTTAAAATTTCAATTCATCAAAAAAAGCCACAAAAATATTAAGCAGCAGAATTGTTCTCAACATTGATAATAGTAAGAAATGTTTCTTTAGTGCCAAATCAGCATATTAGAGCATGTGATCATTACTGCTGAAAATTCAGCTTTGCCATCACAGGAATAAAGTGCATTTTAAAATACATTAAAATAGAAAGTAATTTTAAATTGTAATAGTATTTTATTCACACTATTACCATTTTTTCTGTATTTTTATTAGTCAAAAGCAGCCTTGGTGAGCATGCAATTTAAAGCTAAGAGTGTAATTTCTTGAAACCATAAACACTGTAGATTTGCAGTGTCATTTACTCCAGCATTCAAACAAGAACATTATGGAATCATTCAAATACAATGCTAACAAGGATTAAACACTCAGCAGTGGCTCTGGAAATAATGTGACCGCCCATTTGAGCATTCAAGCTCTTATCGCTGCCGTTTGTGTAGTGTGATACAGAGTATCATGTGCTCTATTCCAGCACTGGAGCTGTTCTCCGCACTGCTGCGGACCTCGAAGGAGACAAAGACTAATGGACGCAACAAAGACAGGTCACACATGCACACACACCCTCTAAGACAAGCTACGGGCTTTCTCAGAAGATCTTTACAACATGACTTATGATGGAGGTACATTAATACTAAAACTAGGACATCAGGATATTACAAAAACAACATATTTGGCCATCTCTTATAATCTCTCTTTTTCACTTGATTTAAAGTGTGGAGAATGTACAATACATGATGGATTATTGGAAAACTTCACCTCTACAGATTTCAGATCAATAGGTCAATGAGTGGGGGGCCACTGCCAGCCCACATGCATCTCTAATATTTGTTAAGGACCCTGGCTATTTGTTGGCTCTTGTAATGTTCTAATAAACATACTGTTGGGCTTGTTTTTAGTGAGACGAATACACTAAACAAATGCGGTGTGGTAAAGAAATTTTAAAAACAAAATTCTATAATAAGAAAATATGAAGTTCATCTACACAACTGTTAAAAATTTGGGGTTGTAAGTTTTTATCTGGATTTATTTATATATATGGCAAAGCTGAATTTTCAGCCTCATTACACCAGTCTTCAGTGTCACATGATCTTTCAGAAAGCATTCACGTATGCTGATGCTCAAGAAACATTTATTATTTTCAATGTTGAAAACAGTTTTGCAGCTTATAAAGTTTAAAAGAACAGTGTTTAATTGAGATAGAAATCTTTTGTAGCATTATAAATGCTACTAAATAAATAAAAAACTCTGATCCCCAAACATTTGAACTATAGTATATGCATGCATACTCAAACAAACAATTACCCACAAATCCAAACTGACACATACACATTTGATACAGTAAAACCATCGCAGGCTGCTGTCCCCATGTGCCCTGGCATGCGTTCACGCCTGTGCGTATGTGCTCGTGCATGTGTGTTTAAATGAATGCATGTAAACGTTTAGCCCCATGCGCAGCGCACTATACCTCCCAGCACGGGCTTAGGTGACCCCAGTCAAAATCAATCAGCCCAGCACAATGGGACGAGAAGCACAGGGGAAAAGCTTGGGTCAGTGACGTGTTTAATTCGCCAGTCCGATTGTCATTGTTCCAGCAGATCTGCCTTTTCTTTACAGGCCGTAAGCCGGGTACTCCTGCCCCTTTATCACCATGCTGCAATTATGAGTGCTCTTCAATGCATGAGACACCGAGATGAGTGGATTAACTACACAGGGGAAATAAATCTCATCTGCCATCCACAGCCTTGAAAATCAAATCACTGTGGGGTACATGTGTGGTAGGCAACTTTGATGCTGGTGGTAATTGGTATCACTTTTACTCAGAATGTCAACAAAGACATATATTTCCAGCAAGATGGGTTATAATTGAATTTTTTGTTCTACTTGTTCCACTAACTGACTTCAGAAATGAAAACCTATACATTTGTAGCATAGCCGCTTTCATATTGACCATACAACATTATACTGTATATTTAAACCATTTACTTCAATATGCACTTCAGAGCTACAATGCTAACATGCTAGTAGGAGGGCTACAGTATACTGTAAGTGTGAAGGCCTGTTATTCTGTTCCCTAGATAAGCTTTATCAGTGGTCCACAATGTTCTACAGCAATTGCCACACCTTTCCTCTCTCTACTATGCCATTAACCACAACAGGTTTTCCTGAACTGTCCGCCTGTGAGCAGTATAGCAGTTTCTTATAGCTAGCTGAAGCTATAGAAGATTGTTACCACCTTTCAAATAATCATTTACTGAAGAAACTCTTAAATACATAAAATGCTACTAAATACTAAAATCCAGGTTCTACACAGTACACAAAAAGCATGTTTACATGTACAATTACATTTACAAGCTACAGCAAGTTTTTGTGTAGTCAGACTAGTGTCTGTCAAAGTATAACTGAAATTTTATTGAATATTGGAAGGATTAAATATACAAGTGTAGTCTGATTAACATGTGCATATATATTAAAGAAACCTGTATAAAATAAAACTTTATACATGTTAACCAGCAGTTCTCAACTTTGACTTCAAGAGCCCCCATTCTGAAAGACAATATTTGAAGGCTTCCAAAAATATTTTTGATATTTGGTTGTAATGACAAAGCTGCTCGTTATCATTTAACTATTTTGAATTTAAATAAATAAGGAGTGTAATTATATTTATTATTATTTTAGTAAATAAAATCATTAAACTCTATCATTCCAGAAGTTTTAATAACAGAATGTTCTTCAACATTGTATTATTGCATTATAAACATTTCCATGACATTTTAAGAAATCCCTTTTAAAATGCTCTCATTTATCCATGTTTTCCAAGACCGTGAGAATACTAGTTCATAAATAAAACATATTTTGTTGTTGAGGGAACAAATTAAAATGAGAAATATGCTGTCAGCATACATCTCGATTTTTAGTGGGTTTAGTGTATTTTAAAGCTAGATTTAAATTGTGAAAATGTACTTACGGTGGAACAGGTCAGGGGTAGAAGAGCAAGCAGGAAGCCATCAAAACTGACAGGTAAGGTGGCAGCGATGTGCTTCAGTGTCCTTGATCGCACAGACCTTCACCTACGAGCATCACTGAACAAGACATCAGATTCGCTGTTATTGTGATTCTCATATAATACTAGTGGAAATAGCTAAGACACTTAAACTGTCCGATGTAGAACAGCAAGACAAGAGATTTACTTTTCTCTTACCCACTTAAGCACAAGACTGTGACTCTTAGTGTTTCATTGTTTCACTCTTGATTTCAGTCCCCTCCAACACTTCACCGGGTCAAGTGATGGGTCATGGGTTAACAGGATTTCAGCTCAGAAAGGTGTGCAGTGTCTTCTCTCACAACTAGAGGAAAAGACAAATCTGAAAGACATGACTCGATACCAAGAGAGACCTTGTATGATATTGCAAGTGAGTTTTGTTTAAAGAAGTAAAGGCCTTTTCATACTGAAGATGATAACTATAATGATACCACTATAACTACAACAGAAAATACTGTACATACTTCACCTTTAAACTGAATTTGAGCTGCTTTAGTGTGGGTGCTAATATAGTTAGCATTAAAGGTATCGTTCTTGATGTGAACAGGCTATAAGAGATCTTTCTACTCCAATTCACTTCATTTCTATCCCTAAGATGTGACCTTGGGATGCACCAGCTCTTCAGTGAGGGGCGGGGCTTCAGGAGTGTTAATTTGCGAGATCATTCGAACCGGAGACAATAGTTCAGCTGCTCATTGCATGTGGAACGTGGCCCCCACCCCAAACCAAACGAGTCGAGGCTTTTTCTTTTCCAAAGCATTGTCCGCATTTTATGATCTTGTTGCAAGTCATTTTCATCTATCTGACCTCCTCGGCGGACTCCTGGACCACCATGCCTCTTCGGTTTTCAATAAATCTTTTTGCCCGAGAGATCTTCGCCGTTTTATTTACACAATCCAAACCCGAAGGTTTTTTAACTGCTGAACCGGGGGTGAGAGCAAGAGGGGTGAAAGGTGAGAACGGAACTGGAGGAGATGACAGAAAAGGAAGGGTGTGAGTTTAGCGAGGAAAGGAGGAGGAGATGTGAAAAGCGAGCCTCCAAGTGCTGTTATGATAGGAGTCGTTCTCGCTAGGCCAGCACGCGTGTTGCTGTGCGTTCACTGGACCGCAGGCTTCGGCAAGAAAGGGCCCCATTCAGCAGGCTTCGCCCAGATGCTCGCCTCAGCTCCACACTCCTCCAGGCTATAGCAGAGAGCAAAGAGGGGCCACCACAGGAAAAAGAGATCGGAATCTGATATCCTATCATTAACAGGCCAAATAAATGGAGAAAAAAAGGCCCGGCTAAACTATTGACCTCAGTTACAGTGTTTATTGGCAGGAACATTAGCAACAAAGGTGTAATTAGCTCACAGCTCTGGCCATGAAACAGCATCTGGAGAGAAACCAATGAAACTACTCCAGGCTCTAAAACATGTTTACTTGAAAAGGAGCCATATCTTTCTTTCAGGGCTGCCGGAACACATGAAAGATTCAACAATAATGGTGTCTTTTGGGCCAAAAAGTAGCCCGTTTTAATTTTAATAATATTTTTATTTAGTAAACACAACTTGCTCTATAAATGTCTGTAATGTCTACAAATTCATTCTAAAAAGCATTAAAAATGCAAATCATACAAACAATGATATGTTCATCATGAAGTGCTTTTAAAAAAAAATCATGTTAAGGTGACACATGATATCATCATAATATTATCATAATGAAGAAAACAAACCTAAAAAAGAATAAAATAAAACAAATACAATTATTTAAAAATCACAAGTAGTTTGGAATAATATTTGTTATTATTGATTAGAATAATTATTACTTATAAAAAAACTGCTTTACTGCTTAATAATATTCAAACACATCTTGCCCGTCATGTAGTCCAACTAATAAAAACACAAAATAGGAAGTGACACTACACTGTATCATGTTCAACAAAACTCTTCAATATCAGATCAACATCAGATCAAGTTTAGGTTGTAATGTCATGTAGTGCAACCAAAAGCATAGTGATATTTATGATTACTATTAAAATATTATATTAATATTTGTTAAAAAATGAAATGCCTTGAGAATACATGTATTTTTTAAAATAATATAAAAAATGTATAATTTATATACATGTATGTGTGTGTGTATTATATATATATATATATATATATATATATATATATATATATATATATATATATATATATATATATATATATATATATATATACACACATACATACACATACATACACATACATACATACATACACACACACACACACACGAGCACTCACAAATATCCACAACATTATAAATTTAAACTTTACTTGACAAATTGTATAATCTTTATGAAAACCATATGAAACCTACATTAACACAATTGAATATCATGAATAGCAAGAACACGTGTAGATTTTAAAAAGAGTTTCTTTTTTTTTTTTGTCGTGGACACTCTTCATTGACCCAGATATGGAAAGCAGCTAAAAAAAATTATTACAAATAGCCACCAACCATATAACAACCATGCTACCAGACAACATGAGCTTCAACATTCAGGAAGAATATTCCCTTTCTGACATATTCAGATCAGCATACTCGAAGAAAGGTGACATTGCTGTTTTATGATATCACAGGAATGAATGCATAAATCTGTATCCAGTAGTTCACCTCTGACTTCTACAGAGTGACCGCTACATAGTGACCCCCACACAACAAACCATTCTCTCCCTATGCATTTTAAGGGCTGGGCTATGAGAATATATCAAATAGAAATAGTAATTTAGGCATCCAGTCCCTGGGGGACGGGCCAGGACGAGAGAGCATGGAGCGGAGTGGGACCTGTCCACACTGCCCTGAATAATACATGCAGTCTGCTTATTACAAATCTAGCAAGGACATCCAGGCGCCGCGCGCTAATATTGCTATAGCTCTCTCACACACACACACACACAATACACATGAACGCAAATACAAGCACAAGCAAATACAAACACAAGTGCTATGTAGTAATGCATACAAATGCATGCACACCTGGACTGCAAAACATTTTTTTTGTTGTATAATGGAGAAACACAATGAAAAGAAAATACAGAAACAAATTCATTACTAATTAATACCTCATCCAGTAATGACTTTGACTGGGGCACAAGACAATGGAGGAAATGCACTCAATATTTCATGAGGTGAAGTAAACATCCATGACAATTTGGCATACACATTTCCAGCTGTACGTTTACAGTAATAACAGACTCATGAATTTGAATCAGTCATTAAGTACTGTGCCTTGGCGAGTAGCATCTGCCTGCAAAACCGGAGGCTGCATTTTCAGGAACGCAGTCCTAGGACCACATTTCTAGGACCCTAGATTTTTAGTGTCAACGCCACCTACCGAATTAGAGGACCAGCGAAGATGGATGACAATCAGAGTGCGAGTATCAAATGTGAATCCATTTTTATTTGTTTAACATTAAAAACAATTGTGATGCATTTCAGTCTATGGGTCAGACAGTTAAATGGAATTGCAGAGATAGTGTAGAAGAGAAACTATGCCATCTTCAGATATTTTAATGAACTGCAACCATAAACACGACAACTCTCTCATGGCAAATACAAGGTTGAAAACCTATATTATAAAACCTCGGTTATACAAAATAACCGACTGTACACTATTAAAAAAAAAGGAAAAAAAGAAAGAAATACAATTACAAAAAAAAAACATTTAAAAGTGCGAAAAATGTATTACCTTAGTAAGATTATTAGCAAAATAACGCCCCCTTGTGGGAGCCATAGGTAGGCCTACGCATTACCAGAGATACCAAAAAAGATATAGGCTAGGCCTAAATATTTGTCCATTGTAATGTTTTTACGTGAAAGTAAACATTCGTGTTATAACATTCCCACCATCATATTATATTCATTATATATAGACATGTGTCCGAGAGTCGTCTTTCTCACAGTTTCTTTCAGATAGAGTTGGTGTGGTAGACTTATTTGATTTATAAAAGATTTGAATGACAAGAGGGTACGCAGCCCATAATCAATATGTTTGGCTGGGAAAATCAATTGGAACGATTCGGTATTTTGAATCCCACTTTAATAGGCAACTTCTATGAATAGTTCGAGCCGATTGGCAGTTTTTTATTCAGCATCTTATTTATCCGCTGAACGAGTCAGTCATGTAGGCTATGATATTCCCTGACTTTTAAATTCACCCTCTATAATAATACTACTACTAGCCTACTAAAAATAATAATAGGCCAATAATAATGCTAAATTTAATAATATCGTTGATTAAAGTACTACATTTTATTGTTTTAACTGTAGGTTTCGGTTTGGCCAGAAAATGTGGTTACCATCATTGTACGATGAAATCAAGGTGATCTGCAGCACCTGGAGAGGGCTATCCATTCGTGTTCCCATTCATCTTAAAGGATTAGTTCACTTTTAAAAAAACTTTTGCTGATAATTTACTCACCCGATATCAATGTCTTTCTTTCTTCAGTCGAAAAGAAATTAAGGTTTTTTATGAAAACATTTATCCATAAAATGGACTTTATTGGGACCCAAACGGTTCAAGGTCCAAATGACAGTTTATGTGCAGCTTCAAAGGGCTTTAAACGATACCAGACGATGAATAAGGGTCTTATCTAGCGAAACGATCGGTAATTTAAAAAATAAATAAAAAAGTGTAAGTTTTATAAGCACAAATGCTCGCCTTGCTCTGTTCTGTGATGCGCGTTCATGACGTCACGTAATACGCAATTACGTGGAAAAGGTCAGGTTGACTTAAGTAAGCCAGAATCCCCAAATCTGAGCCTTATATAGTCCAGACCCCATGCAGAATCTTATATTTGATATTATTGCATTTACTATAATCGCCATTATTAATTTTGTGAAATATTTTGGTAATACAAATTATGCCAATAAAGTACATTAAACTGAATGGAAAATCAGCCTTAAAATTCACAGTTCATGTAACTGTGCAATTAAAAACGTATTGCATTGAAAATGTTTTATTTTTTATGAACAAATCAACCAAAATAGAGTGAGTGTATAAATTATACAGTCTATAAGAAAAATATATAATCGAATTATACTTGCGTGCAGTTTAATGCAGTTGACTGATTTGCTTTATTTTGAAATGATAATGTTGACAGCAAGCAGTGTTGGCCCAGATCCAGTGTACATCTGGCACACATGGATTTCACTCGGGCCTGATGTGGGCTGGATCTGGGCCAACACTATATTGCTGTTTTGACTTGCTATTTCAAAGATTAAATTTAAACAATACTACACTTAATTAAAATTTCTGTGATCATTTTATCATATTTTATTTATCTTGTTTTTCATGGGTCTCATAATATGCTGTCAGGTCACTGCCTGATCTGGCCCACATGATCACTGGACTGATCTGGGCCATGCTCCTCCCACCAACAATCGGCCCTCATATTGTTTGCCGTGATCCACACCGTGCCATCATTGCCACACATGGCCCAGCTCTGGCTGAATGGGTACTTGCCATTGCCGACAGGAGGCCAGCAGTGCCAGCTTGAGGCCACATTTGGACCGAGTCCGTTTGCTATGTGGGAGCTTTATTAAATGTGCATATGTTTTAGCAATCTTTTAGAAGTAATACAATAAAATCCAACAAACAGTAGACTTATATATGCACAAACATAACCTTATACATAGTCACAGTGTAAATTAATTCAAACATTCAAAAAGACCAAGATTTAGCATTCTTCCAGGAAGATAGAAATAGACTAAATACTATGAGGTTCCATTTGTGCCAAAAATGTCGACTGCTTTGTACTATACATTTGTCTTTGTCTACAGTCATTGCCTACTTGATCAGGTAAATCAGTATATGTTGGCGTGTATATTGTCTGTTGAAGTTGTCTTAATCTGTCGTCCTGCCTGCTTTTTCTGTTGTTTTTACTGTCGTCCTCATCGTCGTTTTGTTCTGTCGTCCTAACTGTGGTCTTGTTCTGTCGTCCTGTTCTGTCATCCTAATTGTCATCTTATTCTGTCGTCCTTAATGTTGTCTTGTTTTGTCATCATAACCTTCAACAGCGCGGTGAAGTTAGTTTCAAATTTCATATTCGACTAGGCTGCTTTAGGGGCCGTTTGCAAATTTACCTCACAGTACAAAAGGAAGCCCAACAATTCATTCAAATTAATGTTTACAGGATTATAGTAAATGCCAAGTGGGCAAACTGACTAAATATATTTTGCCAATATCTCGCCTTAGACAATACTTCCAACATCTCCCTTGCTATCTTTACTGTACACAAATATTTTAATGAAAAAAAATTAGGCTACTGTATTTTTTTTTCTTCATGTTACAAAGGTTGTAGAAGATACAGGTGTATTTACAGGTGAAATTTTGCCAATATCTGCTTTACTGGACGTACAGTGCACAAATATGTTTAGAAAAAAACGAATGTAATTCACCAAAAAGGCTTTTTCATGTTCCAAAGGTTGTATGTACCTAGTTGCAAAAATTAATACAGGTGAGTGTTTACCAATATCTCCCTTACTGTATGTACAGTGCACAAATATTTTATGAAAACATTACAGTAATTTACCAATAGGTTTTCTCATGTTGCAAATGTTGTAGTACATTTGCAGTTACAAGACTGACTTATGTTAAATTTTGTTCATACCTCCTTTACTGTATGTACACTGCACAAATATGTTCAGAAAAAAAATACTGTAAATCACCAAAGTTTTGTTACAAAGATTGTAATATATTGCTAGTGACCAGACTGACTTACTACAGGTGAGATTTTGAAATACCTCTTTTACTGTACATACAGTACACAAATATTCTTAGAAAAACTACTGTAATTTACCAGAAGGGTTTACAGTGTACAAATGCACAGTGCACAAATATTTTTAGAAAAAGGTTGTAGTGTTTTCTTATTTACAAGACTGACTTACTACAGGTGAGAGAGTGTCAATATCTCCCTTACTGTGTATACAGTACACATAGTGTTAGAAAAAAAAAAACTACAGTTATTCACCAAGAGGGTTTTATCATGTTTTAAAGGTTGTACTCCAGTCATTTTTATGAAAAGTTGTGTACTGTACATGACGGGAGGTATTGGCAGAATCTCACATGTCGTAAGTCAGTCTTGTATCTAGGAACATACTACAACCTTTGGAACATAAAAAAACCTATTGGTAAATATCTGTATTTTTTTCATAAAATATTTGTGCACTGTACATACAGTAAGGGAGATATTGGTAAACTCTCACCTGTAGTTTTGTAACTAGGTACATACAACAACCTTTGGAACATGAAAAAGCCTTTTTGGTGAATTACAGTAGTTTTTTTTTTTTAAACCTATTTCTGCACTGTATACGTCCAATAAAGCAGGTATTGGCAATTTCACCTGTAGTAAGTCAGTCTTGTAAATAAGAAAACATTAAAACCTTTATCTAAAAAATATTTGTGCACTGTGCATTTATACACTGTAAGCCCTTTTGGTAAATTACAGTAGTTTTTTTCTAAAAAAATATGTGTACTTTACATACAGTAAAGGAGGTATGAGCAAAATCTCACCTGTAGTAAATCAGTCTTGTAACTGCAAATGTACTACAATCTTTGCAACATGAAAAAAAAAAAACCCCTGTGTGTTCAGTTAGTTTTATGAAAATAAGTTGTACTGTATGACGGTGTTAGGGAAGCAGACTTCACAAAGGATTAGTTCAACGTGGTGGAGTTTATTGACAGCGGAGTAACAGCAGAAGATGAGATGGTATGCATTACGTGCAGATAGCTGTTTGTTGGAGAGATGAGTCGATATCAGGACAGATTTATCTTGGCAGGAACTCGTGGACGCTGGGAGAACCACACACACCTCACTGTGAGACTTCGATGGGCTGACAGGAGATCGCTGGAAGAATCTGGATCCAGGAGACAGAGGGACACGACACTGGAGAGAACATAGGAGTTAAGTAGACAAACAGGTAAGTCACTAGTAAGCCACTGGCTTAGGAGTCCACTTTGTAAGAACAAGACCAGACATTGAGTGCAGTGAGGTGTGTGGCTTTATAGTGCTGGGTGATGAGGCTCAAATGATGTGCAGCTGTGTTCCATTAGAATTCAGGTGATGGTGTGCGTTGTGATTGGATGGTCTGGGAGCCTGGCCGATCTGTGACAGACGGGAGGTATTGCCAAAATCTCACATGTCAGTCTTGTATCTAGGAACATACTACAACCTTTGGAACATGAAAAAAAAAAAAAACCTATTGGTAAATTACTGTAATTTTTTTACTGTAATGTGCACTGTATATACAGTAAGGGAGATATTGGCAAACTCTCACCAGTAGTAAGCTTTGTAACTAGGTACATACAACCTTTGGAACATGAAAAAGCCTTTTTGGTGAATTACATTAGTTTTTTTCTAAACATATTTGTGCACTGTATGTCCAGTAAAGCAGGTGTTGGCAAAATTTCACCTGTAATAAGTCAGTCTTCTACAACCTTTGTAACATCAAGGAAAAAAAATACATTAGCCTAATTTTTTCATGAAAATATTTGTGTACTGTACAGACAGTAAGGGAGATGTAGAAAGTATTTTCTAAGGTGAGATATTGGCAAAATATATTTAGTCAGTTTGCCCACTCGGCATTTAGTATTGTCCTGTAAACATTTATTTGAATTAATTATTGAACTACGTTTTGTACTGTGAGGTGAATTTGCAGATGGTCCCTATAGCAGCCTAGTCGAATATGAAATTTGAAACTAACTTCACCGCGCTGATGAAGGTTATGATGACAGAATAAGATGACAGTAAAGACTACAGAACATGACGACAGAACAGGATGACAGTAAGGATGACAGTAAAAACAACAGAGAAAAAGCAGGCAGAACGACAGATTAAGACGACGTCAACAGACAACATGCCAACATATACTGATTTACCTGATCAAATAGGCAATGACTGTAGACAAAGACAAATGTATAGTACAAAGCAGTCGACTCATTTTTGGCACAAATGGAACCTCATAAAATACGACTTCAGAGGAAGAAATGAATATGATTCAATCTTGCAGCCTGTAGTGTGTGATTGATTTATGTAATTATTTGGACATTTTAAGAACACACTGACTGTGACGTAAATTCAGCACTATATTCAAAATATTCATTATGCCCTATAGCACTATATTCATTCAAAATGCCTACAATACCCACAACACCCAGCAGCACCTTCGCGTTGTTTCTCCATTATGTTTGTAGTTCCAGTGCAGTTTTGATTCTGCTCAGGTGGAGTTCGAGAACCGCCGTGGCTTCTGCGATTGGTGGAAATCAGGGTGAATTGACAGTGATATAACCCCCCTTCATTGATTAACTGGACTCTCTTTTATATGGAGTCTGAAAGCACCAGACCAGAAATCAAAGCAGCTGGTTTGTAGTTTACCAGACTGCTCCTGACGGAATAACAGATCGTCCAGGGAAAAAATAACACATTTTATCTGTTTTAAATAAACACCTAGGATGGCTGAACATGCAGGACCGAGCTTCAGAAACCAGACTAAATGAAGAGGTTTTATTTACTATTATATTTATGCATATAAGATCATGAAAAAATCAAGTCGAGCCCGAAAACTTCCAAGACCTGCAAACTAAAATGCACTTTTGTAATTTGGCCAGTGAAACACCGAAAGCAAATTGTTCGCTGCGCCTTCGATCAGGCAGGAGACATATTGACTGCATGCATGTTGTTCCTCCTCAGACACCGTTGGTGCAGGCAGTGGGCCAAACTGGGAGTGGGCTGCTGACTCAGCCACCGGTGGTGCATTCATTTATCTGCACTGCAGTGCTCCGCCGCACCCTCTCCTCTACCTCGCCTTGCCTTGGGATATCTTGCGTCGTAAGGTTTGGCGTTGCGAGTACAAGGAGGGAAACAACAGAACTAGCCAGGTGACTTGCAGAAAGGCGAGCAGGAACGCAATCCTGCTCAGCTGTGAAATGGAGGAGAAGCGAGGGAAAGGTAGAAACATTTATGTTCGGATATGAGCGGTTTACAGCGCCCACGCTTCTTCTCTTTTTCTTTGGTTTATTTTCGTCCCTTTCTGCCTTCTTCCTTTAAAGACAACAGAACCCAAAAATTAATATTTTGACCGACTTTCTCCCAAGGAACAAAAACTGTTTGTTGTCAAGAACATTCTGGTGGTTATGTTTCAATATAAATGAAAACGAAAGAGGACTGGTGCTGTCAAACTCTAAAATGATATAAAGCAGAGTAAAAGAGATCCATCTGGCTCGTGCACTATACCCGAATCTTCTGAAGCCATACAAGACATTTTGTGACACAGGTCGAAAATTGAGTTACTATTTACTGAAAAATCTTGATATTTACCATAGCTCTACTTGGCCGGTTTATTCATAAGGGAAGTTGCAAAAATGACCGTTTTGTAAATGATTTTTTAATGAATCTTTTTTGACCCATGGCTTTACTAGTTGTTCGTGATTTACTGGGTAATAATTAAATATATGATTTAAAAAATATTTTGTACTCACACTTTCAAACATTTTGGAATATTGACTATAAGAATGCCTAAAGAGTTTGACAATTGTATTAATTTACATAACTTTTCCAGGCCTAGAAATTACACTTTTAAACATTGGCTTTGTCATTTTTTCACATCAAGTTGAGGAGCTAATTTAGTAAGAACTGGGTAAAAATGATTTTGTTGTCACTGGTTGAAACCCATCTCAAGATCAACTCATTGACAGTAAGACTAAAATGTCACTGTTTCTCACTCAGAGCTTATTGTGCATTTCAGATGGTTATAATATATAATGCACAAGTCACATGGACCACATTTATGTTTGTTTTATTGCAGTATTCAAATTGTCTCCTTTCAGGTTACACAGAAGAAAGCAACATGAGGGCAAGTAAATGATAACTGTATTTTCATTATTGGCTGAACTAATCCTTTAAGCAAGGCTATACTGGTAAAAGTGCAAATCAATTTAACCAAAAGCTAGTGGTCAGGATGCAACCCCCTGAGGTTAGGAGGTGAGGCAAGTCAGATGAGTGTCATTGATACTTAAGCTCACAGCTAATAGCTTTCTATTGATCTCTCTGCTAAACCATGACTTACTAGATGAACAGAGGAGCATTTCTTGCCACAATCCGCCGTGACGCTCGTTTAGATGATTGTTATTAGTGCAGATCCCATCTCACCCTGAGAATCATTTGAAAGCTTATCAAACTGTCAATGACAAGACCAAAAAACTTACTTTCTTCTGCTGAACTAAAAAGTGTTTTCTCAGTGTTTTTTGTCCATGTATTAGATGTCAATGTGGTCCAACATTGTTTTTGTACCCTGTTGATTAAATTGGATGGGCAAAAATTGTGTTCCACAGAAGAAAGAAATACATACAGGATTGGAATAGTTTGAACATGGATAAGTAAATATTGACTTTTTTTCCTTTTTGGGTAAACTATCAATTTAAGAACAGAGAATTAAATAAAATGTGTTATTAGTTTTACAGGGGGTCAGTTATGAGTGTAGCAGATTAAAGATTAATTTCTTGATGTCAGGTGTTCTCTAAATGTGTCTGTGGCTTCTCATTCACGGTCAACAAAATCAGTGACGACTCTGTGCAACTGGAAGGCTGCTTTATTGTTAATAAAAAGTTTCGTGCTCAAATGAAGACAATCTTTTATATGTTCTTACTAAGAGTTCCAGTGGTTGTGCCATACACACCATTATATGTCCTCCTACAACACTGTGTCAAACAAAACAACAGTTTGAAAAGCACTTTTGTCTTTTCAGCAAAATGGAAAGCATTTTAGTCATGCTAAAAATGGAAGTCCAGTAACTGAATATCAATACAAAAGTGAGTTTCAAAGATGGAAAAAACACAAAAGTCTGAAGGCAAGCTATCCATTTTTTTTTTTTTCTTTTTTTTACAAGCCAAGTGGATGATACACAAAGTACAGAAAACAGAACATCAGAAGATTTTGTAACATTGAATCTGGAAGAAGTGGGCTTGTTTTCTTGGTTGGTTTCAGTGTTCCTCTGGCAGTACACCAGGCGCCTTGTTCAGACTATGGTCCCTGATTTGTGCTCCATTTTGAATTCTCATGTCTTTCCCCCACCATCATCTAAATGTTAAATATGGCACCATCCTCCAAAATTGCAGTGAAATGCAATTCAGAAAATGTAGGAACATGGAGAAAATGCAGAAAAAGGCACACGACAATTAGTGAAGTAGCACTAGAAACAGACCACTGAACGCAGACAACCCGGATACGAAATGCATACAAAACTGTTGTTCAGGCCTGCGAGTACCGGCACTGAAGTGTTCGGGGAGGCCTTTAGAGTAAAATACATGGAACTGTTCTGTGACTGTTTTAGACTTTCAGGCTCGGGTGGGTGACCACACAATGTCCATAGGCAGGACAGCGCATATATGTGCATTCACATGTAAATGTCTGTGTGTAAATGTGTCAATAAAACCTCAAGGTTACAGAGGTGCGCTGGTTGCATAACCCTCTCATCATACAGTATCAGATTTAAATATCCAAGCAGCACTGATAACAATCGTGCGTGTTTTCAACATTTTTTGGGACATCCACTGGACATATAAATGAAATATTACAATGCTCATTTGTATATATCCTTTCATACATATATATATATATATATATATAATATTCTTGATACATTATATCATTAAATTCCCTTTAATAAAAGTGAAATGTGTTAGAAAACAAAAAACACTTTTTTTTTAAATGTGACAAGGGCATCAGCTGGAAGCCATTCTATATCATTGTTATAATTTATTATTAGATTAATAGCAGTAATTCTTTAAAATTCTTTATTTACAAAACCCACAACAAAGCATGCCATTTAAAAGAAAATAATACATTACAATGCTTATAGTTTTCCTCAAAAAGTTCATTCTTTTCAGCAATTGTGCCATGTACATCATAGCCCCCTCCTGTACATTGAATGATACATTAACTTGTCATACAGTCAGTGAGAGTGATTTTTTTCATTTCACAACTGAACTAAAATGGGAGTTAGGGGGGAAAACTACACGGTAGTCTAAGTGTTTCACCAGGCTTCATTTGGTTTAAGTCCACAGCACCCTCACTGATTTACAGATCTCAGGCAGTAAGCAGACCTACAGGTCTGAGAAGTAGAGGAAGTGGGTTTGTAAACTGGTGTGCTCTCCTGCACTCTGGCTCTCTGGTGGCGTACGTCTACTCACCCAGCAGTTGGAGATGTCCTATGATTTCATAATCCTCTACCTGTGTATTAACATTGTATTACGTTATATGTGGTCCACCGTAACACCTCACACTGGGCATTCATCCTTACCAAATAGGAGAGGTAATGAAACATTTCTCAAAATACAGTAAACGAAAGAATTACTGTTGCAAATCCAAACAATTTCTATTGTACCCAGAGCAAGAAGGGATGGCAGTTTGCTCAAGAGGTAGCAATGAGCCAATTTGTAGTATGACCACCACTGGCTAAAATAAACTGCATGCTATCAGACAACACAAGTACCCATTACTTCATTCTAAAATTGCCACCTTCCTTGTTTTCCTGCTGTGTAAGGACAGTTTACACGTATAATCCAAGCTATACCAAATATACATCAGTCACTTTTTTCATTCAACAGGGAGAAAGCTATTACATGTCTACAGGATGCATTCAAAATGGCTACTCGAGTGCTTTCTTCAACATCTTTAAGACAAAACAAGATGCTAACACAACTGACAACCTCTTTAAATGGTAAACATGAGGATGTGCTGACACAAAGACAAGTACCTCCAGGAAAATCGAAGAGATGGCCTCCCACCGAGACCTGGCAAAGCATTGTAAGGGTTTAAATGGCAAGGTGGCTGTACCTTTTGAAGATCTATTGAAGGCCCTACCGGAGCCTCAGCTGCACATTGAGGGGCAGTTGAATCATATTGCTGGTGCAAAAAAGCAAATCAAGGTTTATGAACCAAAGATTTGATTCTCCAAATTGTCATCCCAAATTCTCCTCAAGTCCAGGGCAGTGAAACACCTCTATGGGTGAGCGAATGTGCAGTTGCCACATTGTATATCCAAATGAAGGACGAAGGAGCTTTGATCGACCACCTTAAAATACGCACATGACGCATGGTGTGAGAATCGGTTAATCAGGAAGCAAGCTTTACAAGGGGTAAGTATAAGTATACTTGTCATAGCCAGTAGTTAAATATGTTGCTATTGACCAATCATTTCCCTGCTATATCTATTTAATTTGATAACTAGTGGACAGTATCGAATGTATGGTCAAGCCACTGATGTGGTTTGAGTAGTAGTGTCAAGTGGACTATGATTATACATGCATGATTCCTGATCAAAACATGCCACCATGCAAGTCATTTCTATGCATTGAACGAGCACAATTAATTATTTATTTACCAGGAACTCGGTCTGAGTAAGTCCCTTTCAGCCCAAGTCAAAACCCTGATAAATCCCCCAACCCAATACCGATGTGAAAGCCCATGTATAAAATGTATTTTTTCTGTAAGTATAACAAAGAGATGATGATGAGATGAATGACATGGGCTGAGCTTTTTTCCCTACTTTTTGTGGGTCAAATAAGGTGAGATATTCATCACAACAACTGAAAACCCTTGCATAATGTTTCTGTTTTGTTTTTTGTTCTTTTTTTTTTTTTTTACCGCAGACACTCCACATGATTGAGTTAACGTCGTTATTACTGGTTGTCCTATGGTTAAAATACAACGTCCCAGAATCCTCCTGGGATGAGCGGGAGGTTTCCGTGGGATTTCGGCAGTGTAGTGTTTGAAAGGGATGGCCATAGCAGAGTAATGCTGAACTCCACACATGGTGGTGCAAAGGAATCCACCTATGAGCTTGCTTCGTACTGCTTTGTCCTTTGGCAGATGGTCCCTATCAAAGATGTGTGCCATAGGTCATTATTTTGTTTCTCCTTGCAAGTGCCTTTCGGCAGCAGTTGGAACAGTAAAATCTTGGTCACTGAGCACAAATGTTAAGACAGTAAGCTCATAGGTTGGTTTGGTCATCATTAAATTTGTAAAAACCAAGCTGCTTTCCTGGTGCATTTGTTGTCTGTAAACAACCTTGTTTCCCAAAGATTTCTGTGTTTTTTGTTGCAAATGATTTTCTATACATTTGTTGGAATAGATAGTTTCAGTCTTGACTCAACAGTTCAGTCTCCATCATTCCTAACACTTGGATTCCTTGACCTCTTTTTGGTTTTTGCCCTTGCTGTCACTCTCCTCCAAGTTCTCCTTCTCAGGTTTGGTCACACTGTCGTAGGACGGCAGCGAGGCAGTAGAAGGCGTGCTCTCCTTCTTGTCCTGATTGGTTCCGCCATTCTCCATCCTGCTGCTGCTGATGAAGCGCTTGCAGATGAAGCCTCTCCGAATAAGATAAGCACGGTAAGAACGCTGGATGACCGCGGCAGACATGTGCTCCTGCTTTCGGCGCAGAGTGGTGGTGATGGGCTCAAAAGACACTTTGGAAGGATTGGCAGCAATAAATCGTTCCTCCATCTGTTGCCGCATCATGTCCAGGTCGCCGCTATCACCCAACACGCGTTTGGTGAAGGCAAACAGGATATCTAGGCAGTGAATACGGTCGCCACTCACCATGGGCAGGTCCATGGCGATAAGCTCGATAGTGTTGGGCTTGGGAACGCGCAGCGGGTGCTCCAGAGTGTCAGCGAAGTCACCCAGCTTGGCGAAGGTGATAAACTGGGAAGCAGTGGGATCAAACTTTTCCCAGATTTCGTAGAAGGACTCAAAGTCATCCTCGCAAAGTGGATCAGCGCTTTCTTCCGTGGCGACGCTGAAGTTCTCCAGAATGATGGCGATGTACATGTTAACCACGATAAGGAACGAGACAATGATGTACATGACGAAGAAGAAGATGCCCACTGAAGGGTTTCCGCAGTCACCTTTCACTGTGGTACCTGGATTCTCCTTATTCGGGTCACAATCCGGTGGGTAGTTGAGAATGGGAGCAAGAAGGCCATCCCACCCCGCTGAGGTGGTTATCATGAACAGGCAGATCATGCTATTCCCAAATGTTTCAAAATTATACAAGTCATCTATGCCAGACTCCCGCTTTACGTAGGCAAAGTTTGACATGCCAAAGATAGAAAAGATGAACATAACCAAGAATAGCAGAAGGCCGATATTGAACAGGGCCGGCAGTGACATCATCAGGGCAAACAGTAAAGTCCGAATGCCCTTTGCTCCTTTGATCAGACGCAAGATACGTCCGATTCGAGCCAGACGGATAACCCTGAACAATGTTGGTGACACAAAGTACTTCTCGATCAGGTCAGCCAGGAACATACCTGTGGTTTGGGGGATAAAAAGCAAGGAGAACAAGAGGACAAATGAGCCAAACATATGCCACTGTATTTCAAAACCTAAACAAAAAAACAAGGAGTTAGTGAAACAATGTTCACTTACCCACGATAGACAGAATGACCACAACACAGTCAAAGATGTTCCAGCCATTGGTGAAGTAATAATGACGCAGTGAAAAGAGCTTCAGGACAAACTCAGTGGTGAAGGCCACGATGAAGATGAAGTTAACCCAGTACAGAATGTTTTCAGTCTCCTGTGACTGATCGTCTGTCTCAACCATCATGGTGACCATGTTCAAACAGATGAGGATCATGATGGAGATATCAAAGACCTGCTGTGTCACAAAGTCAAACACCATGCCCTGGAGCTTGTTCTAAAGAGGAGGAGAAATTAGCATAGATTTGAGATTAGGACTCTATTCAAGTCAATTCAGTGAGCGAAATATCACATTTTTCATCAGTGTTATACCTGGGGTCTAGGTATGGGTTTCTGAGGTTTCTTTGAGCCAAGCTTCTTCATAGCATTGTAGTACTTCTTCTGTTCCTCTGTCATGAAGATATCCTGTCCTCCAAAGTATAGTCATAAACAATATTTGGTTAAAATCTGCTCCGCTAAAGTCCAAATATGCTGTGAAAATCGTACTCGGTTACTATCGTAACCTCGGTTCCCTGAGATACGGAACGAGTACTGCGTTTTGCTAAAGACGCTATGGGAAAAAGCCTTTTTACTGAAGCCTTATTCAATCACGCAGTGAAACTGCACGATCATTGGTTCGTGCAGTGTGTTAAAAACGAACCAATGTGTCGGCAGCGGAGCTGCACGAGCCTATGGCGACGGAGCCCGCCAGATCCCGCCAGAATGGGCGGGGTTATCTGGCTATATAATCGGCCGTCTGGCCATAGGATCCTCAGGTTTACTTCGACTGAAGCGACGACTGAGTCGTGCAGCTACCTGGCACGGCAAAGTACGAGGTTACGATAGTAACCGAGTACGTTCCCTATCGATACTCCACTCGTACTGCGTCTTGCTAAAGACGCTATGGGAACACAATTCAATCATGCCGTGCTATGGTAGAGGAACGACTGTGTAAAATACATCCATAAGCATTCCATGCTCAGAGGGAAGTATAATAGTATACTCGGGCTAAAGCGAGCTGAGCTCGTAGGGGTCACGCTCGGCCCGGGTCATTCCATGTATTCCTCGCATACTCAGCACTTTCAGGGCTGAGATATGTAAGGAACCCATCAGAGAGCTTGAGTGCCCGTGCAGTCAAGAGTTCTCCGTTAGGGTTGTTCCCACAACGTAAGTCATACTCATCTAAGCAGATAGGACCCTGGCCTGCAAGGCCGGTACATCCAGCTTATAAAACCTTGCAAATGTGGACGGCGAGGCCCAGCCGGCCGCCGCACAAATGTCTGTAATAGACACACCGCTAGACCAGGCCCGTGACGAGGCAATGCCTCTGGCGGGCTGCGCTGGCGTAAATTCACTCAAGCTTGATCGCTCGAACCCTGGAGCTTGCAGTTTCTTCCCCGAGATAACTGGGAGAGTAGAAACACTAGAGCAGGGGAGGCGTGGCCACCTTCATTGAAGAAAGGGACCGTGAGCGCGGCAGGGACAGACTGACGCTTTCATAATGAAAGTAGCGCTGGCAGATCAAAGAGCTGCAAGAGGCGCTAATACTTAGTGTAAACACACTGGCAGATCAAAGACTGTATGCAGAGTGAAAAACGCGGGGTTATGCCGGCGCGAAAAATCACTCAAGCCATTTTTTTTTTTTTTTTTTTTATCTGTCTCCTTCTCCGAGGTGACTGGGAGAAGAGAAACGCGAGAGGCGGGGCCGCCCAGTGCAGCATGTTACAATGTGCACAGAAGGATTGAGCCACTCAATGTAATGAGGCGCGCTAATCCACACGCGCTGGCAGATCAAGCGCTGTATGCAGAGTGAAACACACGGGGCTATGCTGGCGCGAAAAATCACTCAAGCCTGAACGCCCAGCCATGCGATTTTACCGTCTTTTTCTCCGAAGTGACTGGGAGAAAAGAAACGTGAGGGGGTGGCCGCCCAGCGCAGCATTTTACAATGCGCGCAGAAGGATTGAGCCACTCAATGTAATGAGAGGCACTAATCCACATGCGCTGGCAGATCAAAGCGCTGTATTCAGAGTGAAACACACGGGGCTATGCCGGCGCGAAAAATCACTCAAACCTGATTGCTCAGCCTCACTCGCTGTTCCTGTCTCCGAGGTGACTGGGAGAAGAGAAGGGGGGAAGCGGGGCCTGCTACATAGAGGACCGCGAGCAAATCAGGGCAAAGCCCGGCTTTCGGTGAAAGCAGGCTGTCTGTGTGAGCGCAGTCTCAGTGACGCACACACATAGCTTTCCACTCCGGTCCGCCAAAGAGAATAGAGCCGCCCAATGAAGGAGGAGCTCTGATTCTCACGTGTGAACACCGGCGGATTAGAGCGCTGCAGGAAGCTCCGTGGCTCTGATGTTTCATTCTCCGAGCTTTGCTGAGAGAGGGGAAACGGGAGAGTGGAGCTGCCTCCACAGAGACGGACAGCGAGCGGGAAGAGCGAGACTCATACTCGAACGAGCTGTCTCAGTAAGCTCGCAGTCAGTGCGTGAGCGAGACCCAGACAGACGGCGCGCGCTCACTGCTCTTTTGCATCGTGCAGGATTCCCTGCACGAGCCACACTCGCTGTTGCGGCATTTGCAACAACGCCGATAAATATGCATTTTTATAGCACTCACCGGATGGCGGCAGCGAACAGACCGGGGCTTCTGCGGGGCTGGAGCACGGTGAAAGCGGCGTCTCAGCTGGCAGGAGGTCTCTGGCTCAGCTGCGAGGCGTGTCAACGGCGAGGCGGCTTCTTGGGATCAGCGAAGGAGAGATGTCGTCGCTGAAGGAGAAGAAATCTGAGGATCCTATGGCCAGACGGCCGATTATATAGCCAGATAACCCCGCCCATTCTGGCGGGATCTGGCGGGCTCCGTCGCCATAGGCTCGTGCAGTTCCGCTGCCGACACACTGGTTCGTTTTTAACACACTGCACGAACCAATGATCGTGCAGTTTCACTGCGTGATTGAATAAGGCTTCAGTAAAGGAGAAAAAAGGCTTTTTCCCATAGCGTCTTTAGCAAGACGCAGTACGAGTGGAGTATCGATAGGGAACACTTGTTTAAAGGCAAAAGAACAAATAATTTAAAGTGAAGAAAAAAAGTGGAGACATATCTTTTTCTTTTGCTGGTTGAAGTTATCAATGATGACACCAATGAAGAGGTTGAGTGTGAAGAAAGAGCCAAATATAATGAAGATAACGAAGTAGATATACATGTAGATGTTGTCCTCATACTTTGGTTGGTCTTCCACCTGAGGAGAGAAAGACAGTTTAAACAGGTACTTTGACTCAGGTGGCAGTTTAGATTGCACAAACATCTCACCTTTCGTGAATCAATTGCTGCATACATGATGTCCATCCATCCTTTAAAGGTTGCCTAGACAGCATAAAGGGAAAGTTAATATCAGTGTTTAACATAATTCTTCATCCAATTAACCATCTTACTAGAAACTAAAAGCAGGCAGGTAGTCTTACCACTTGCAGTAGAGCCAAGTAACCAGCACCCACATTGTCAAAGTTGATTTTCACGTTTCTCCAGCGCACCTCAGTGTAGTTATTCTCTACCAATGCTAGGCACTCGGATTTGTTGTTGACTACATCAATTTCAAACATTGCCTTTTCAGTTGCATTGTAACAGTAGTAGTACTTTCCGGCAAACATGTTGACACCCATGATACTGAAAATCAGCCAAAAGATGAGGCAAACCAGCAAGACATTCATAATGGAAGGGATGGCACCCACCAAGGCGTTGACTACCACCTAGAGCAGAGTAGGACAGACAAGGCAGTACAGTGTAATAGAGACCTGAAATGGCCCAGAAAATCCTCAAACACAGAAACACATTCAAACACTGTCACATTTGTGGCTGCATATTTGCATGGCATAACAAAGAAAGAATGACACTATGAACATTGCTCAGTCTCCAATATTAACAAATTATAAACGGTCTTTGATTCATGTTTCAGTCACATGGCCATCCAAGAATATTGCTTCAAAAGCTAATACTAAAAGTCTTATATTTGGTTGCAAGCAAAAGCCTTGTTATACCAAAAGCTAGATTTTCTCCCAATTAATTCCAAAGGTATTTTTTCCAAAAAGTATGAATGATGCTTGTCTACAGTCTAATGTAAAACAAGATGATGACATCAGTGTACTTTCTGAAAAAACTAGCAACCAAAGATTATTCATTTGCTCCCCTGCACATAGTCTCTTTTGGTTGTTCAAGAACTGTTTTATACCTAAAACAGCAGTTCTTATATGATGACTATAATGTTAGGTATAATGTTGGTGATAGTTACTTTTAAAAGTAATGCATTAGAATATTGCGTTACTCCATAAAAAAAGCTGCCAATTGCGTTATTTTCTATGGAAAGTAAGGCATTATGTTACTTTTGCATTACTTTTTGTCACCTGGGCTGGGCTTGCTTATTTATTTTTTAATAACAAGAAACCCAAAAGTTATATTTTTGGCAACTGTAAAGGCCCTTTCACACCAAAAATATGCAAATATGCGTTACTTATTTGAAAAAGTAACTCAGATTTTTTGTTGTGAATTAAAAAGTAATACATTGCTTTAGTTACTTGAAAAAAGTAATTTGTAAATTGATTGGTTATTTCTTTGCATAAATATCAATTCATTAATATAGTACTGGTGGAATTTAGCATATACATACATGTGTGGTTTGGGAAATCTTTTTTTACTGGCCATGCTATCAGCACAAATAGCTTTTTTTTTTGCTTGGGTGGCCTATGACTTTTACAAAGTATATACTATTACTTTTCTATACTAGTTTCAAAGCCAATAAATCCTTTGATTCCCAAAAATTAAGAGTGCTAAATAGGTAGTTCTTTATTCTGGCCCTGGATTATCCCAGCACTGCACAATGTGGAAAGATGCATCCAAAATTACACACTGCATTTGATGAAGAACCTGAAGAACGTACTTTTTTATCAGATGTTAAATATGTATGCGTGTAGCATGAATACAATACATACAAGACATACTACATCCACCATGTTGGCAATGTTGCGTGACCCGTGAGCTGTAGAGGAGTAACCTGTCTATCAGATGTGCAATTCAGAATCTCTGTGAAAAACCGCAGGTCATTTGAGTATTTATTTATTTTTTGCCTAGTGTTTTATGAATACTGCGTATGGAGAAAAGTCCTAAAGTCCTACTCATCAAATGCACAGTGCTGAGGTCTTCCAGGACTGCAGCCCTAAATAGTAGCTCTCTGACTAAGTAGTATGTTTATAAAAATGAATGCAACACCTTCCATACAAATATGCCACAGACTCACACAACTTCTACATCCCCAAAGCAAACAGTTGCATCCTTAAAACAACAACCCACCACCCAACTACTTTAACATTGCCATGGCAAGCTTAAATAACTTGAAACCCCTTTTTACATCATCCCATCCTCCCCACAACCCATTTGCCTCCACATCCCTCCCCTCCCCCATCGTCCCAGTCAGGACATTGTCCATCAGTGATTAGCGATGAGCAGAGCGTGACAGGAGACGCTCACTAACTGTGTTAGGCAGCCGAGCCGCAGCTCTCAGGCAGGCAGCTGAGCATGCAGATCTCTCACATACTGAAAAGTGGAGCCATATTCCCCCCTTGAACACACACAGAGGATGGCAGGATTCTCTCAGCAAATGCGGGGGACCAGGCTGACTTTAGCGGATATTTCTGAGTGCTGATTTGTATTACATTCTCAAAATGAGAAATACAGAAACACACAGGATGATAGAATGAGTAAAATTTGGAGTGCTGAAGATTGAACGACCCCCAGGAAAAAGCACTGGTCAAGAGAATTACTGTCCATCTTTCAATAGAGACTACATGTTCAAATGTCACATAGACATAAAATATCTTTGTGAGAATCGACACAAATATCAAAGTGAGGGAAAATGGCTTTCAAAAGTGCATAATGTGCAATTGCAATTGAACAGGACATGCGTGTTACATGACATCTTTGTGCAATCTCAAGAATCGTTAAAATCAATAAATAAATCGACAGGAGAGGCAGCAGTGTGGAGAGATTTCTGCCGTTTCAAAGCTGGCTGGGGTTCGATAAATGATTTGGGGTACAGAAAATCTAGGATAACAATTGAATAAGGTAATCAAATTTTAGATAATCAAAACAATACATCAGACAATAATTAATTCCTATACTTAGTGTGTTTGTATCTGGCCAGAGAATCGGCTATCAGAAATCACAAACATACCACAGTCTAAGCTGGTTTAATCTCTCCATTGTTGCGTCTCCTTATCAAGTCATTTATTCATTTTTAACTCTAATTTCAAACAAAACAGCATATCAGTTGATGAACATTGAAATCGATTATTCACTAGGAACTAATCGTTCTCTCTGTACTTATTTGACTTATATTTGCTTCTACAGGTTACATAAAATGTATTTCACACACCCTCATGAATCCAATTATAGGTACACAAACAGAACAAATCTAGGGAAACACCATTTCGATTCACCCAAAAATGACAGTTTAATCTACGTACAATACTAAAAGTATTAAGTGATATAGAAGAAAGACAGAAGACAGCGCAGTAATTACTAAATCCTATAAAATAAACTGCCATAAAATAGTATAACAGGGCTCCAGAATAAAATAAAAGTGACTAGGGAGCCTCTGGCTCTTAAAATTAAACATTTAAGAGGAAAATAACTTTGACTACACTCTACAAAATGCTGGGTTAAATATGGACAAACCCTGCAATTGGATTGTTTAGACCCAGCGGTTGGGTAACTGCCCAGAAGGTTGGGTTAAACATTTAACCCAACTGTTGGTTGAAAACAACCCAGCATGTGCTCTGTCCAATATTTACCCAGCACTGGGCTATATTTAACCAAGCATTTTTTAGAGTGTATGATCTATAAATTACTAAAAAAAAAAAAAAAACATTAAATGGTAAAATATATATATTTTTAAATTCATATAAGTAACATATCCTAGTTCATTTACAATCGGATCGAAAAATGATTTGTTATTCACCAAGGGACCTCATTGCATGAACATTTCACTGACTGCGCGAGTCTTATTTAAACTCACAAGCACATTCGTTTCTTGAAACATTTACTCAAAGCGGGACAGACATCACGGCTGCCATTATGTTCTTTACCTATGCCAACAACATTACACCTGGCAAACTATACGGACACAAAGTTGCCCTGACTATCTCCAGTGGTGACTACATTTTAAAATAGTGGTCTTTTAAAAAAAATCTAATTTGTAACCATTTTAGTTGAAATCTGGAGCCCTGTTAGCAGATTTATACATAAGGGCAAACATAACATCAAATATAGCTTTAAATTCAATAACTGAGAAACCTTATCTGTCATTTTTGGCTCCAGTCATACCTTTAGTCATAACAGCAGTGTGAGATCACAGATCTCTTTACTCTGATTCCTTTACGCTTCACTCTGTTTGGAAGTAAAAACTAACACAAACCTCTCACTTCCATGGTCTTGCACATTTCCTAAGCTTCTGTGTTGACTGCTTGTAAACCACTGACTAGTAATTATTATAAATGTTCTAACTAATCAAATCTAAAAGACGTCATCCACTCCACATTGCTAAAGGCTTCAACTGGAAACCAGATGGAAAATACAGAGAGATACAGAATCTTAGCAAATATCTCCCTCTCACACCCAAGGGTTTCTCTTTTTACAGTTCCATGTGCAGATCCTAGACAAGCAAAGAGGGGTGAGGTGAGCCTCCAGCGGCTTGGTTCCTCGACGCTGCTCTGGGCTGGGCAGCGTGGGGCCAAATGGGCTGAAGTGAACAGTGTGAAATGGAGGGAGGGAGGGAGGCAGGGAGGACGCTGCACGGTGCTGCAGATGAGGGGCAAGGAGGAGGTGAGGAGGGGTTGAGAGGATACAGAAGCTCAGGGCAACCAGTCCACAAGTAAGAGAAGAAGGACTGAAAGTGACAACAACCAGGTGCAACTGTTCACAACCATCAAAGGGGTAAAGTACCTATCTGTGCCAAATTTGTTAGGATGGTGACTATGGATTACCTGCATGTGTTCAAACATTCAGCACTGACAGGTGTTTGTTGTTTATAGTGAAACTGTCACACATATTTTTGCTCTTTGACTAAAGTAAAATAGCCCATTTCTTTCACCTTGACCAATTGACTCTTTGCTAAGCCTTAAAACGTCACTGACCAATTATACCATAGCAATTCATGCTGTATCAAGCTTTGGCTATTTTGTAATTAAAGTCAATGGTAGATATGCATCTTTGGATAGTTTTAAGTGGAATTTTAAAGAGATTATACTATTGTTCATAAGTTTGGGGTGTCTGTAAGATTTTGTAAAGTTTTTGAGAGAAGTCACTTATTCTCACCAAAGTTGCATTTATCTTTACAAAATAAAGCAAAAACAGTAATATTGTGAAATATTATTACAATTTAAAAATCTGAATTTTCAGCAACTATTACTTCAGTCTTCAGTGTTACATGCTGAGTTGGGGCTTAAGATACATTTCTTATTATTTTCAATGCTAAAAACAGTTGCACTGTTATAGCTGAAAAGCATTTATTTGAAATAGAATTTTTAGTAACATTATAAATGTCTTAACTATCACTGTTGATTAATTTATTGCATCCTTAATGAATAAAAATATGAATTAAAATTAAATGTAACTGAACCTACAGTTAGTGTATCCACCTTAATTTTCAACGCAGAAGTAATTTTCTGTGAATGAGCAAGACTTCTGGTTTATTAGCTGTTTAGAAAAACAAAGAGCAGTAAATGATAAAACTGTTTTTACTACACACCAGTGTGTTCAGAATTAAGATAATACATTAAAATAATATGGTAAGAAACCAGTTTGTAATATTAAGCAGCAAAACAAGCTAAAATAGCACATACAATTTATAAATGGCCGCATCCACACACGTGGAAAAAAAAAATGGATACAAAATGGTAAAATATTTTTGGTATAGGACATACATGCAGTATTTCCCAATCTTTTATGCTCATTATAAGATGTGTCATTCCCAAATTAACGTTTAACTTAAATATGGACAATCTGAATTTTAATTAATTTACAGATTAATTCATTGTAATAGAAATCACAGTATTTTATGTATTTTTGAGCTTTCCTTAATTTAACGTCTCAACAGTTCTCAACTTCAGTATAGCATAATTTCATTTCCTTACAAAGATGGCAGATAAAAGATACTTTTTAACAACACTCACAGAGAGTAACAGTAACCAAGGGGGTGGAGCTTAGCAAAGGGTCAATTATATTAAATGTGCACTGAGTCTTCAAAAGAATATCTAGTGTGCTGTAGTATTTGTGAAGTGGGGACCTCAGTGGTAAAGTGTTTTGTGCTGCTGGTTGTTCTCTGAGAGACAGGGTCAGTGTAACAGAGGAGAAATGGAAGGAAGGGGGCTCTCCATCAAAAGCAGAAGTTGAGAGTCAGGCCAAATGAACAGCCAATTGCAGATCAAATGCTGTGTGAAATGAGAAGGGATTTGAATGGGGTTGCGTTTGGTTTTGTAAATAATTGTTCATGCTATTTTTGTCCTCCAGGGCCAATTGGAAATATTATTTGTAATGAGGCAGCTTTGATACATCTGACAATGACTTAACTAGCAGTCAATCATACACCCGATTTCAGTTAAATCAGGGAAGCTTTTCACATCCTATTTTTCACAGTTATCTCAGCTGCATCATGACTGGATCATTAATGTGGTACAGAAGAGGTGTGCATGAAAAGGTGAGTCCTTTTCATTGGCGGCTGTCTTTAAAAAAAATCCCCCGGTATGGTTTCGGTGGTCCTTGTTGGTTTTTTTTATCAGTTCTAGCATGCTGTAACTGCTGAATGGGCATGCAGAGAGATCAGCTCTATAGCTTTGTATCTTACCCTCATCCCTTCAAAACGTGACAATGCTCTGAGGGGTCTCAGGGCCCTTAGTGTCCTGAGTGATTTAATGGGCCCTAGTTCGGAGTAGCCCAGCGCATTAGCTATAAGGCTGACTATAGACACCTACACAGAAACAGAGAAGCAAAAAAGGATCCATACTGTTAGACGGGAGAAAGCTCTTGAGGGAAGAGATGGCCTCTAGAGCTGCTGGAACGTTGGTTTACACACATACACAACAGTTTGGATGGTATATACATATATAACACTGCATTTATACATGTATATATCCCCAAGAAGGAGAGAGAGAGAGAAAGACTCATGTTTAGTATCGGTTACAGGTACAGTTAGGGGTTTAGAGGCAGAGGATAAACCCAGGATTTTGTGCTCTGTTAGTTTTGGGAGGTCACCAACGCTTGTGAGCTTCCTTACACCTGTGGAGAAACTTGTGGTTGAAAGAAAGAGACAGAGAGAAAGAGAAGCATAAGACTCGAACAAAAAAAGAGAGAAGCGCACAACGCACAGCTGATGAAGTACGTTTGGGGACGTGGGGGGTTGAGAAGATAGAGGTGACCCCTCCAGATACATCAAAAAAACAACCCAACATACTGCAAGAACCTTACCCTTGCCCTTCTAACATTGTCTCTCCATGTCGCTCTTGGCTGAGGCATTAAATCCCATTTAATTTAAAACAAACTAATGGAACCTGTGAGAAAGAATACAGGTAAACATGTACATGTATGCAAATTGCAAATTACATTGATTTTACAGTTTAAAGAGCATCACATTGACACAGTAACGTGACAGCAAAAGGGGAGATCAGGGGGGGCGCAGATAGTAAATGGACATTAGACAGCACCCAAAGGACAAAAATCACTCTGCGGGAACCCAAGCCCTGGTTTCTAAAAATGCCATCCATTGTGGAAAAGTAAACGCCCTCCATGCTAGCTGGAAGGATAAAGCGAATGTGAATGTAAAGGGCAGAAAGGTCATATCAGTCAAAATGGCTCTCTAGAGAACTGTATTGATTATATCGCATGCATGTCGATGCAAAGGATTGGTGCAAACAAGAACATCAAAAAAGGCTTGTAACTTTTCAAGAACAAAAACACCAATGGATTGGTGCAATGGCATTGGGACACCAGGCTTGAGCACCCCTATGAAAAGGTATACAAACAGACCTGCACACCTCCAACCAACCACTGACGAAGACTTGGTAAAAACACAGCAAAAGTCCACAACACCGAAAGCTAACCAACTCACAGAGGGGGTTCTATTAAAGGTGAAAGCTTTATTCTGAATGGCTATCATTTTCCTTTCCTGAAGAAACCATGCTAGCTGACATTTTAGAGACCACAAGCCAAGAATTATTTGCGGTTTTCATTAGGTATGACCCACAAGGGCACCAGTATGCATCAATAATCTCTGCACAGAAATATCTGTTAAATTCCCCTGAAAAAAAAACTGTATTGATTTGGTGGCATCAATTAAAATTGACTACATTTTTTGTTTCACATATTTAAAAATAATAATGAAAAACAGTTTTTCTCTCAAAATATAACTTCACAAAATGAGTATTTTTTAGAAGCTACTGTGTAATAAAGCTTTCTCCTTCATCTACAGATCATGTGATCTTTAGGGGTAATTGTCACCTTTAGCCTCAGTCGGAACCCACAAGCGCCCCTTTATGGAGGGCCCCGGGGCCCCCTGAGCCGGCTGAGATGGGCCCTCAGTGTAAGCTTTCTTCATCTGCCGGCACGCTCGCTCTGCAAGGCAAGGTCAATGAGATGTGTGGCTGTGACCAAATGAAGACAGGAAAATGTCAACTAAAAAAAAAAATTCAACTAAAATAGAATAGATTCAAAACAATCAAAAATGGCTGATGTTTGTCACTCAAACCATTTTGGTTATTAAACAAATTAAGATAAAGCATATTAAAATAATATTTGATATATTATTAAATAATTTATTTTGGAATGGATCATAACTCACACACTCACTTAATATAAAAAAAAATTAGAAATATGAGCATAGTCAAATAATAGTCTGTATGGCTGATGGCACAGATATATAGCAAGACAGACTATAGGAAATAATGGAATATATATACAGTATATAAACATAACATGAACACACAAACACACGCTAGATATGATGTCGGCCCCTTGTGGAAGCCCTCACACCCGTAAAAGCAAAAGCAAATAACAGTGGAGGAACAAAGCATAGACTAGTCAGGAGGACAACTCACCATCTGCTGCACGTCCTCAACATCAACACATCTCAGCACTACCTCACGGAAGGGAAGAGTGGGGGAGGGAGGAATGAACTTTTGATCCATCTTGGGATATGGAGTTCTTCCCAACTAGCACAAGTGTTAGTCCAGCACCCCGGGAATAGTCAAGAAGGACTATAGCTCCCATCAGCCTTGATTAGGGCTGAGGAGTAGGGGTTGATGGACAGAGGGTGGGTATGGACTGTAGTCAGAGCAAACTCACAAATTTGCTTTAGTTTTAGCTGTGGGATGACTCCTTAGTCAGTTGCTGGTCAGACTATGTGTTATGCTGCATTCCATTCAAAGTCAGATGTGGAATATTCCTACATGATATCTTAAAATATCTTCCAAAATTGAATTTGCTAAAAAGTTTAAAATGTAAAGTATCATAAATTAACATCTCCCCATACACAACTATTCAAAAGTTTGGGGTGGTTTTTCAATATTTTCAAAAGAAGTGTCTTATGACTATGCATTTATTTGATCAAAATTACAGTATAAACAGTAATATTGTGAAATATTATTACAATTTAAATTTTAGTTAACTATTTGTTTTAAATTGTAATATAAATCTAATTTGTTACAGTGATGGCAAAGATTAATTTTCAAAAGCCATTACTCCAGTCCTCAAAAAAAGCTGATTTGGTGCTTAAGAAACATTTCTCAGTATTATCACAGTTGAAAACCGTTGTGCTACTTTATATTTTTGTGGAAATCATGATACATATTTTTTTTCAGGATTCTTTGATGAATACAGAGTTTATCTGAAATGGAAAACTTTTGTTACATCACAAATGTCTTTACTGAAACTTTTGAGCAATTTAATGTGCCTTTGTTGAAAAACAGTACTCATTTATTTAAAAACAAAAATAATAAAAATAATCTTCCTAAAGCCAAACTTTTGAACGGTGTTTACATGATGTCATACACCAGCATCTCAGCAAGTTTCTGCATGGATTCCGAGCTGGAAGTCTGGTAGTAAAGTCAAGTGAAGTTCTTTTGAACTTTTGCAGGCAGGAAATTCATAGTTTCAGAGTTGGAATGGAATGGAATACAGCATCAGCTATGAATGAGGGATCAGGCTTTGTGTGTAAATAAATACATTTGATATTTAATTAATTGTCAATGTGTAAAATTTCTCTTTATATACTACTAAACAATATATTACAGAATAAAACTTTTGGGAGCTTTTATATGCTTTTGGATCAATTTCAGATGGATAAAACTGTGGGTAAAAGAAGATTAAGTTCTGATAACATTTAAGGAAATATATAACCCGAAGAACACCAAATAGACTGTGTATGCATCTAATAATGTCCCACAGCACCTCATTAAACAGTATTGGGTGTACGAGTTCTGCTAAAAGGTGGTTAGTTCAGGAACAAGGTCAGAACACACATACAATCAAATTGTATCTTGACATGGTCACTGCAATTGTAACATGTCCTCCACATATCATGAGAAAAGCGCATCCACATGACATTCCTCTGAATCCCTTAGTTTGGAGTCCAAGTGTGATCATTTTAGTCACATAAACAGCTTAACACATGTTCATCAAATACTTTGAATCGTAATTCTACGATTACGAAACTACATTAGCCTCGTTCATTTGTTGTGTAAAATACTCTTTGTTTATGGAACAACTGATTGCAATCATAACTTGTAATGGACTCTAAAATGCATTTTACACTTGGTGAGTCTCCCACAATAAGGGCAGGGCAGAAATGAAACCAGTCAGAGGCCACACATATCTTATTGTTCACACAGTACAGACATCATACACATGTACAAGATTTAGAAACAAGATTCATTTAGAATGAGATATGCTTGAATATCTTAGATCAATAATCAATATTATTGATAGACTGATTCTGGCTAGTAATTTCCATTCCAACACGTAAACCATATAATGATGGATATGGCCTCTGTCATTTTACTAAAGGAAATTGCATACAAAGGGGGAAGACAAAAAAGTGCAATTATTTGCACAATATTGGTGATTTTCAAAGCCAGTTTATCATTCTTGATAGCAGATATTCAAGCATCTCAGGGTCACGTAGAAATCTAGCAGTTTTGCACAGCTATGCATGGGTGATAGATCTTAAAGAGATGATGCGATCTTATGAAATAACACGATTTAGACACAAAGAATATATATTACATAAGCATTTATATTCAAGATAAGCACGGCTTTTTTCCTTCAAGCGTCACCCCTGCATACCAACACACAGCTTTACTCTTCATGTAAAAGATCACATTTGACTCTTCTTTGCCCAAAACATTAACATCTTGTTGAAAGGGGAACCATCCTGTTGTTGGCCTTGACTATCGCATAAAACATCTGCATAGATACAGGACGGCGAGCAGATATTTGTCTTTTCATCTCCTACACCTTTTTAACTGACAGCTCAAAGAAACTGCT
This sequence comes from Barbus barbus, assembly GCF_936440315.1. Classification (NCBI taxonomy): domain Eukaryota; kingdom Metazoa; phylum Chordata; class Actinopteri; order Cypriniformes; family Cyprinidae; genus Barbus; species Barbus barbus. The sequence continues at coordinate 16,063,607 of NC_136718.1, forward strand.
CCACCGGTTTTCAGCTATTTTTAAGTCATCTTTAAAACTTACCTTGCTGTGACTGGCAACCAGTATTGTCAGGTCTATGAACATGCAGAGGTTTTACTGTCTCTGATGTCTGAAATGCCAAAGAATTTATTTTATCAGTTTAAACAAAGCTTCTAAAGTCCCTGACTCTGTCAGGTCACTTGGCGGCCATCATGGTAACACCCATTTGCAGCTAATTTCTATGTTGGTAAAAGACATACAGCTCGTATGAGTATCTCCTTGAATGGGAAAACAGAGAAATTTCCAAAGCCGTTTATCAAGAAAATTGAATTTAGCACTACTTAGCTTTGTTAGTTGAAATCATGTTAAGCAAATCAAGTATTTTTTCAGGCTGGCTCTAGAGTTTATTCTAGAGTAATCTAACACTATCAAAAGGCAACTGGCTCTTTTAACTGACTTCCTGCTATGATGTTGAGCAGAGTTTCCACCAATTCTCTGTCATGGTCTGGCTTACACTCTCACTTATACTGTTTATGTCCTGGTCCATGATAATTCTACTTCTCTCCTTTGCTATAACGCTTGAATTGCAATTTTCATAGAATTAATATGTTCAAATGTATTGACTGGTATGAGAACCATACAACATAATCTTATCATCATAAAGTGACTTACAAAATAACAAAAGTTCAAATCCCTTTCATGTTTTTATCCAAAGCAGCCATATGTGTATCACGTCATGCTGCTTGGCCCCACACATACACACTGATGCATCATTGGTGCAAAATCTCATTCCACATAGCTTCCTATTAGAAATGAAATGTCTTCTGATTCTGATTCAGGTTATGATACAATGTAACACTAGTCAGATTTTGCTTTTGGCAGGATGGAACCTATCAACAAAATGTGTATGTTAAGGGCATTTATCAAACTGATAACAAACATAGCACAAATGAAATCGCAGACTTACGTCAACAATGAAGAAGTCTAGCCAGCACCAGGCGTTGGTGAAGTACTTGACAAAACCGTAGGCCACCCACTTTAACAACATCTCCAATATGAAGATGTAGGTAAAGACCTTGTCAGCATACTCCAGAATAATACGGATTGTCTTCCTCTGTTCAATGTACACATCCTCAAAAGCCTGCAGCAGATAACATACAGTTGCATTAATAAAACAAGTACTATCTGCTGCTCACAATACCACAATACTCTCAGTGGTTTTCATTTCAATTAAAAAAACTAAAGAAGAGAACGCAGTAATATTCAAGTTCAATTATTAATTCAAGAAATGATCATTAGAAATAATACAAAACCAGATTAATAAAATAATGATATTATTATTATTTATGCACAACAACAACTGGGAAAACAACTGAACAGAAGGCTACTTCTTTGTGCAATAATTCAGTTAAAAACAGAGTCAGCTTTCAAAAATCAATGGCATAAAGCAAGACCTCTGATTCTATTACATTCCTTTTTTGGCAACATTAGCAGTGCTAAAGACAGGAACATTTCCAGTGCCAGAAATAGATCCAATTGAATGAATAGTACAGTCCATTAATCACATCACCCAGCAATGCAGCTCTGGCGCCAGGTCTCTACAATGAGACAATGCCTGCTTGAACCTCACATTATATATACCTCACATGAACATTAATGCAGAATCCAAGTCAGACAGAATCCAAAATATAATGGATTAGTTGTACCCCAATCCCAGTTGTATATCCCAAGCAATATTTAAGCAGCATTTTTCTACATAAGGAGGTAAATACAAAACAAAGCGCTTGTGCACATCCCTATAAGAAATTTGTGTGTGTTTGTGTAGATTCTCACCAATGCTCCACTACTGAGGAGGATCATAAAGATGATGATTGTTTCAAACCAGTTGTGCTCCACAATGAGATAGCAGGTCTTCCGGAGGAACCACCAATCCTTACCCCATCCCTCCGTGATGGGCACATCACAACACTTGTAGCGGGCCACACAACCTGCAAAATGGCACACATTATACTTCTGTTCTTGCAATCCATTACAGTTTCTTTATAAAAAAAATATATCATCTGCAAAGAGAAATCTATGAGCCCTTTTACCTTCAGTCCAACAAGCTTCTGGGTCAACATATTCCTCTACTGCCTCCACCACCACTGCTTCCTCTACCTCTGGTTTAATATCTATGGTGCTGCCCTCTGAAGAGCTGATGTCATCCAACTAATTAAGAAGAGTTCACAAGTGCCATTTTTTGTTGTTAAAAAATTAAAAGAGCAAAGCAAAAACAATGTTAAATGCAAATTGTAACTGCAGTATTAAAACACTTAAATTCAAGATGCTCAAACAGAATAATAAATAGCGTGAGTTTAGGACTGCTTGCCTGACCAGAGGCAGACAAAAAATGGTGTTTGTAAACGGTTCTGTTTTACTATGCTAGAGATCCAGAACTAACACACTTTAGCTCTAAGAATGAAATGACAATCATCTGTATTCATGTTTCACAATACAGTGTTCTCAATGGCCTACACATGTTTGAACATCATTTTGAAACAATACACTGCACTTTACTCCATATATATATCAATATCATGAACAAAAATTAGCCAATACCTCAGTTTAGAATCGCTGAGCATTTACTCCTGAGGCCAAATCAATAACCACAGGGTATTACATTTCACCCACTAGCAACTAGGTCAAAGTCTAAAAGCATCACAATATCAGGTCTTTTGCATACTCACTTCTTTGCTGCCCTCTGCTTCAGACTCGCTGCTGAAATCTTCTGTGTTGAGATTCTCAAAGTCTGATTCGCCCACAGCAATGGGCACACATACAGTCAGGTTGGGGTTGTGGATGAAGGACATGTGGTCATCATCAATCATGTACTTGCCCACGCTACTGCCTATACCACTGGTGGTTCCGTTGCCATTTTTCTGATAGTCCAGGTCACGGCTGATGTCCACGCCTGTGTGATTGGTGATGCAGTTTAGCTTCCGGTCGTACATGTCATCTAGTGGCTTGGCCTCATCGGTGACCTTCCTCCTGAGGATGATGTTGACCAGTTCTCGAACTTTGACCTTCACCCAGGCAATTCCCTTCTTAATGCGAATAACTGCAATCTGCAGGTTGTTCATCTCGCCGTCTTCTTCAGGAGCTGCCAAGTTGTCTGCGCTGAATGAGCTCAGCAGTAAGGCAAGGAACAGATTCAAGACCTGATCAATGTGAGAGAAAAGTATTATAACTTAGCCTCAAATTAAAAAGACAGCTGCCTTTGGAGGCCTTTTATGCATCATATACTCAGGCATAATGATAAAATTTTTAAAGTGTTCACCTCAAAATGAAAACATAATTTACTCACTTTCATGTAGTCCCAAACCCAAAAGACTTCAAATTAATATATTTTTTAATGAAACCTGAGAGGTTTTCCTCCCTCCATTGAAAGTTCAAGTAACCAAAGCTTAAAAGACCCAAAAAGGTTATAAAGGCATCATAAAGAGAATCTCAGTTTAATCTAAGGGGTGTTTTTTTGTTTTTGCTTTTACACACGTGGTCAGAATTGTTTGTACCTATGATAAATATGATCAAAGAAGGCTGTGAAAATAAATCTGCATAGTTAATCCTTTTGATCTTTTATTTCAAAAATTCACAAAAATCTAACCTTTCGTTGGAGAGTAAGAATTTAAAATGGAGGGAAATATCATAATGAAATAAAAGTTTTTCTCTAATACACATTGGACACAATTAACAGAACCCTTTCATTCAATACTTTTTGAAACCTCCATTTGCCAGTTTAACAGCTCTGAGTTTTCTCCTATAATGCTTGATGAGGTTAGAGAACACCTGACAAGAGATCAGAGACCATTCCTTCATCCAGAATAACTCCAGACCCTTCAGATTCCCAGCTCCATGATGGTGCTTCTCCTCTTCAGTTCACCTCACTGCTTTTCTATAGTGTTCAGGTCAGGGAACTGGAATGGCCATAGCAGAAGCTTGGTTTTGTGCACAGTGACCAATTTTTGTGTTGTTTTTTAGGTTTGTTTTTGGATTATTTTCAAACATGGCCCATTATAAGATTTCTAACAGAGTCAGTCACTTTTTGATTTTTTTATCTGTTGGTATTTGATAGAATCAAAGATGCCATGTATCTAAACAAGATGTACAAGACCACCAGCAAAATATAGGCTCACAACATTAAAAATACAGGTGCATCTCAAAAAATTAGAATATCGTGAATAAGAATAAGTTATTAGAATAAGTTCTTTTTTTTGTAACTTGTTTCAAAAAGTGAAACTTTCATATATTCTAGATTAATTACATGTAAAGTAAAACATCTCAGGTTTTAAAGTTTTTTTGTTTTAATTTTGATGATTACAGCTCATGAAAGTCAAAATATTCTAATATTTCCTAAGATCAAAAAAAGGTTTTGCAAAACAGAAAAGTTCAAGTTCTTTAAAGTATGTTCATTTGTGCACTCAATACTTGGCCGGGGCTCCTTTAGCACAGATTACAGCATCAGTGGGGTGTGGCATGGAAGCAATCAGCCTGTGTCACTGCTGAGGCACTATTGAGCCTTCAGCTCATCTGTATTGTTGGATTGACTGTTTCTCATCTTTCTCTTGAAAATTTCCCATAGATTCCATATGGGGTTCAGCACAGTAATATCATGGTCAGCAAACCACTTGGAAGTGGTTTTGGCACTGTGGGCAGGTGCTTTAAGTCCTGCTGGAAAAATAAATCAGCATCTCCATAAAGCTTGTCAGCAAATGGAAGAATAAAGAGCTCCAAAATCTCCTGGTAGACGGCTACATTGACTTTGGACTTGATAAAACACAATGGACCAACACCAGCAGACGTCACGGCACCCCAAATAATCACTGACTTCTGAAACTTCACACTGGACTTCAAGCAGCTTGGATTCTGTGCCTCTCCAGTCTTTCTCCAGACCTTGATTTCCAAATGAAATACAAAATTTACTTTTTCTCCGTAGCCCAGGTAAAATGATTCTTAAGTTGTTTCTTTTTCAGAAGTGGCTTGGTAGCCCTTTTACTGAAGATATCTAAGCATGGTGACTCTTGATGCACTGACTCCAGCTTCAGTCCACTCCTTGTGAAGCTCTCACAAGTGTTTGAATCAGCTTTGCTTGACAGTATTCTCAAGCTTGCTGTCATCCCTGTTGCCTGAGCACCTTTTCCTTTCCAATTTCTTCCTTCCAGTCAACTCTGCATTTAATATGCTTTGATACAGCACTCTGTAAACAGCCACACCTTTCAGTAATGGCCCTCTGTGACTTACCCTCTTTGTGGAGGGTGTCAATGATTGTCTTCAGGACCACTGCCAAGTCAGCACTCTTCCCCATTATTGTGGTTTCAAAGAACAAGAGATACCCGGAATTTATACTATACGGATGGTCATTTAATGAAACTCAAATGTAAATATTCTAATGTCTTGAGATACTGGATTTTTGACTTTCACAAGCAATAAGCTCTAATAAACCAAATTAAAACAAACAAACAAAAACTTTTGAAATGTTTTACTTTACATATAATGAATCTAGAATATATAAAAGTTTCACTTTTTGAAATAAGTTACCAAAAATTTTTTTTTCACAATATTCACATTTTTTGAATGCACCTGTATTTCATTGTACACATGGCATACTTTTTATCCCTGTGTTCACCAAACCCATCTTGAATGTTTGGTGCTAAAAAGCAAATTTTTTAGTTACATCTGACCATAGATGTCAGTCCCGTTTGAAGTTCCAGCCGTGTCTGACAACTGAAAATGCTGGGGATTGTTTTTGGATGAGAGCATTTTCTTTTCTTCAAAACCCTCCAAAACAACGTGTTTTAGGTGATGTTTGATATATTTTTTAAGGTTTTAAAACCTGAAACAACTATTTTCTGCAATTCTCCAGCTGTGGTCCTCGGAGTCTTTAGCCACTCAAACTCTCCTCCTCACCGTACATTAGGACGATATAGACACACATCCTCTTCCAGGCAGATTTGTAACATTTTCTGTTGATTGGAAATTCTTAAAGGGTTACTCCACACCAAAAAGAAAATTTTGTCATTAATCACTTACCCCCATGTCGTTCCAAACCCGTAAAAGCTTCGTTCGTCTTTGGAACACAAATGAAGATATTTTGGATGAAAATCGGGAGACTTGTGACTGTCGCATTGACTGCCAAGTAATTACTACTGTCAAGGCCCAGAAAAGTATGAAAAGCATCGCCAGTATAGTTCATCTGTCATGAGTGGTTCAATCTAAATTTTATGAAGCGATGAGAATACTTTTTGTACTTTTTTTCAACAATTCGTCTCCTCTCTGTCTCTCCGCGTCACCGTAGCGGCATTTTTGAGATTATCCACTGAACGCAAACTGCGTACGCTCTTCTGTATCAGCCGCAACAAAAGGATACGTATTCTACGTTTGTTTATGCTTTGATTTGAATGAAAATAGCACATCCTTGTGTTGCGGAGTTTGCATTCAGTGGACGAACGAAGCTTTTACGGATTTGGAATGACATGGGGGTAAGTGATTAATGACAAAATTTTCATTTTGGGGTGGAGTAACACTTTAATTATTGCCCTGATGGTGGAAATGGGAATTTTCTTAAAGTCACTTTCTAATATGTGAAGCTCAATTATCTTTTGCTGCACATCTGTTTTTTTCTCATTGTGATGGATGATTAAGGGAATTTGGCCTTTGTTTCCCCTCCTATTTATATTTCTGTGAAACAGGAAGCCATGGCTAGATAATTTCATGTTCATAATCACCCTGCTGTGCTCAAAATTGTAAATATGAATGGGAATATACTTCATAGATATTTTACTCATAAGAATTTCTAGGGGTACCAATAATTGTTTTCAACGTGTATTTGAGAAAAATATTTATTTCATAATGAGATTTCCCCCATTTTCAATTTTTTTAGTTCAATGAAAGGTTATATTTTTGTGAATTATTTTTTAAATAAAAGATCAAAAGGATTAATGATGCACGTTTATTTTCACAGCCTTCTTTGATCATATTCACCAAGGGAACCAACAATTCTGACCACGTGTGTATTTGGTTCATCTTAGGTCAGACAGAATAACGTAAATATAGTAATATAATATAAATAATATAGATATACACATCTACATATAATATGTTAACATAATCCAATAACTTGGATTAAACTGTTCGATTCATATAGATTAATATAACACACCTTTATAACCTGTTTGGATATTTTAAGTTTTGGTTACCTGGATTTTCAGAGGGATAGAAACCTCTAAGGTTTAAAAATTGTCATCTTATGGGTTTTGAAACAGCATAAGGTTGAGTAAATGATGACATTTTTTTTTTAATCTAAAAAAATGTGTGGGGGCTCATCTAATATGTTTCTATAGTACTAAAGTGTCTACTTTTTATGACTTGACATTAAGCGAATGGGAAATTAAGACCAAAGTGTGTGAGTATTGTGAGGGCTGAAAGGCACTCTATGGTGATTTTGACCCATATAATGTGTATATATATATATATATATATATATATATATATATATATATATATATATATATATATATATGGCAATATGAATATAAATATTACGTTTATGTCCATTTAAGCAGTTTTCAGTACAACTTAGCTCAAATTTCATGACAAAAATGCATTTTCTGCATCTAAAGGACACTTACCACCAAGTTCCCTATGACCATGACCATCATGAAGACGATAAGACACATTCCCTGTCCAGCCACCTCCATACAGTCCCACATGGTCTCGATCCACTCTCCACATAACACCCGGAACACGATTAGGAATGAGTGAAAGAAGTCATTCATGTGCCAGCGGGGCAGCTCGCAATCAGCAGCAATCTTACACACGCAGTCCTTGTAGCTCTTCCCAAACAACTGCATGCCCACCACAGCGAAGATGAAGACGATGATGGCCAACACCAGGGTCAGGTTCCCCAAAGCTCCCACTGAGTTGCCGATGATCTTTATTAGCATGTTAAGGGTGGGCCATGATTTAGCCAGTTTAAAAACTCTCAGCTGTTAAAAGAGAGCACAAGTAGAATTAACATGTTCAATTTTATTCTTTGAAAACAAAGGGCGAATTCATTAAAGAATTGTGCCACTTATTCATTATGTCTTATTCACTAACCACCCACAATCCTGTTTAACCAGACACTACTTTAAAATAATGTTGCTCTGTATTTAAATAAAATAACTGTCATTCTTTTCAGTACAAACACACCTCCTTTCTATGTAAATTAGGCTTATTATACTCACAATCTGCTTGATGCAATTAACATTGTGCTATTACCTCCCACAGAAAGAAGGTGCTAAACAGTATTTAAGAGAGATCTGTGTTTATGCTTTTTTATTTGTATTAGAAGCAGAAATTCATTAAACAATGACAAAACAATGGAATTGTCATAACTGACATACTGTACAGACCTGCCAACCTTGGAATTTTTTTTTTAAGTATCATCAGTGTGCTGGGGAGGGGGGCAAGATTTAATGTTAAATCATTTTCATAGGTTACTCAGGGTCTGTATTCGGTTTGTGATATTCCTCTTATACAGTATTTTATCGTAAACAGTAGGGATGCAACAATACAGTTAGCCCACGGTTCAATAAATACCTTGGTTTTTTAACCACAGTTTTCAGTTTGGTTCTGCTGGTTTGGCACATCAGAGTTCATTTTGCGATTTTTAAATGCTATTTAAGGGGGCCACTGAATGCAAAATTGTTTGAACATAAATATGTGTTGGCAGTGCGTGTACACAATTTACCCGATAATAAAAAAACTAAAAACACCCAGTGCTTTTTTTTAATAACCATTGATAATAACAAAGACTATAGAAAAACAAAGATGATTCACTCCTACAGTTCAGCCGGGGGATATAAACGTTTGAGCAGGATGATGATGTGTAAATTCTTCTCATTTTGTTTAACAATCACATCTTTTTCATTTATTACTAGACTGCAGAAGCTAGATAAATACATGTTTCCCAGAAGACAAAATAAGTACAATTTACCCTGATCATCCAATTTAAAAAATTTACACCCCCTGTCTTTTAATCAGTGGGTTTTCACTTTTTGTAATAGTTATGCATGAGTCCCTCAATTGTCCTTAGTGTTAAAAGTTGGATTTCAAAGTCATACAGTAAATGTTGGAAAGGGTTCAAATATGCAGAAGAAAATGTGCAGGAGCTGGAGGATTTTTCTGAAGAACAGCAGGCAGTTGAACTTTGACTAAAAATTCAGTTATTATTTTGTCATACTGTATATGTAAACATCTGTTATGTGAAATAGCTTATTCAGGACAGTACTAAATAAAAAATAACATGCAATTTTAACATGCAATCCCTCTTATTTTGTTTCAATTATTAATATTTTGCACATTCTGCAAGGGGTATGTAAACTTAAGAGCACAACTGTATATTTATGAATGGGAGAAACTGCAATGTGCAATATGGCAGAATAGTCCAGCCTTCTAAATGAAAGAACCAATCACTGATTGGTAAAGTCACTGCATCACTGCAGTGGCTGTTATAAGCTCCAGTTCTAATAGAAACCTGAGGCTGGACCAGCTGATGCACATATGCAGTCATAATCGCGTTGGAACTGTGCATGCACATCGGCTGGTCTAGCCTGAAAAATAAGCCTTTTTATAGCTATTTGAGCATATGAAACAACATTCATGGGGCAGCTCATTTCAGATTTTTATGGCTGATTTGAAATATGCCCATTGGCCTCTGACCATCATGGTCTCCTAACCATCCCCATATCTACTGATTGGCTTCATCACTGTCTCCTCTCCACCAATAAGCTGGTGTGTGGTGGGCGTTCTGGCGCACTATGGCTGCCGTCGCATCATCCAGGTGGATGCTGCACATTGGTGGTGGACGAGGAGATACCCCCCTTACTATGTAAAGCGCTTTGAGTGCCTAGAAAAGCGCTATATAAATGTAACGAATTATTATTATTATTATTATTATTATATGTAATTTAATTGTGAGTTCACTGGGCAGTTTTTGATATTTCAAGATTCCCCCATTCATTTAGATAGGACTTAGTCTTGTTTAAGATGCCCGAAGAAGGTATTGCAAATATGGCCACCGAGTGAACAGACTTTCCTTGAAAGGGACTTTGATAATAATCACTTTCTCAGATCAGGTTGTTCTGAGATTCTTGGCAGAGTGATGTAGTTCTGCACAGGCGCCTCCTACGACTATTGGCTGACATGGCCATTTTAGCATAGACAGAATTAGTGAGCTGTAAAGAGACCGCCATTGTTTCGACCCCGGAGACAAGAATTTCTCCTAAATGACTGAGGTGTTTTATTTTTGGATGTAATAATGAACATAGCAGTCGTCATTTACTCCAAAACATCTGAGCCGCTGAAGATGCAGTGAATTACGTTTTTTGAAGGGAATGCACCCCCAATCTAAATGCTTCTATGTTCACACAAATTATTCGTGATCCAGCCTAAACTACAGAAGAAGTGAGTATAAGGTTTTTTATGAATCTTTGCAAATCACCTTTCCTAATAATGTGCTAGTTAGCAAGTTCCGTGGCTGAATGCACCTAAAGTTTACAGTCTCACAGAGAACGGCTCATCTCCCCACGGAAGAGAGGGGCAGGTTGAGCAGAGCTCATTAGCATTTAAAGGCACATGCACCAAAACTGGTCACTGTGAGCAGAGTCACCCCCTTCTTGTTTGGTGATGAGTTTTTGGCTCAAGGTCTGCATTTAAAGTCACACCAGAGGTGTTCAGCTGGGATCAGGACTTGGCTTTCTGCAGACCAGTCAAGTTCTTCCACACTGACTCAATCAATCATGTCTTTCTGAACCGTGCCTTACACACAGAGATACTGTCATGTTAGAATAGAAAAGGGTCCTGTCCAAACTGTTGCTATAAAATTAGAAGCACACAATTCCGTAGAATATCATTATTTGCTTAAACATTAAGATTTGTACTCATAGAAATTACTAAAGTAGTCAAACATGTTCAATAGAAGGGGGTGACCCAATACTTTTGGCACTATAGTGTATGTAGAAATACAGTATAGATTATATTTCTGCAACATTATGTGATAAGAAATTACATCAGATTAGGATGTTAATTCTAACAGATTAGAAGTTATTTCTAACATTCGTCTGATGTTGTGGGGTATGTTATAATATTTTCTTTTGTTGGACAATAGGTTTAGAGTCATTACAAGGGAAGATGCCACATACTGTATTCTGATGTAGCTAAATTCTCAATAAAACTGTTTTCATTTGTAAATTTTTCTGTTTCTGTTGTCAGACAATGGAATGAATATGAAATAGTGACTGAAACGCGACCCATTAAGACTACATAACCAGCTCTCCCTTCCAAGATGTTAATCTGCACAAAAATCCTGATTTATAATCGTGCCGTCATCTGATAAAATCAAATAAGGCTACACATAAGATAAAGACAATAACTGTGCTGTGATTTCGGCTATACTTGCATGTAAAATTAGAGAAGCAACATATCTGTGTTTTAACTGAAAACACAGATCATTTCAGCCGCTCGCTGAACGCAGAGAGAGAGAGAGAAAGAGAGAGAGAGAAAGAGAAAGAGAGAGAGAGAGAGAGAGAGAGAGAGAGAGAGGTGTGTGCACGCACTGGGAAAGAGAGACCTTGCGCTCGTGCAGCAGTCAGCTTCAGACACATAATATTTTCATTTGCTACAAGCAGGATATACAAGAAGCACGTTCAACTCGGATACGCAGACGGTTGTCGTGGTAATAAACACCGTAAACAGCAACCGTTCGCGTGTCCGCGCTTAATGCGCATCTCATATATATGAAAAGCATTTTAGGGGGCCCTTGGCATTTGGGGGCCCAAGGCAGTCACCTACCTTTGCCTAATGGTTGGCAGGTCTGTACTGTATATGCAGACATACAGACAACACTAAGAGCATGGTACTCAAAATTTGTTTAAATAAGCATTAATGTTGCAATGTAACGGAAGTAGCAAAAAATCTTTTACTGAGTATTGTGATGTACATCCGAGTGAACCAGATTATTCAGAAAACAAAAACGTAGGGCAGGGATCAGTTGATGACTGAATAAAACATATGCATGGATGAATTGTTCACAATAAGATGCAATTAAAAATAGGGTGATTTTGTCATGCCAACTTAACCACTGATTCTGTTCCCTGATTCACATATTTTCTTAATGCAATAGCACATGCACACACATCAAAGATCTGAAGCAATAAAAATGTTTACCAATCGGAATGATCTCAGCACAGAAAGACCTTCTACATCGGCCAAGCCCAACTCCATTAAACTCAAGCTCACAATAAAGCCATCAAAAATATTCCAGCCTTCCTGGAAATAGTAGTATGGGTCCATTGCAACCAGTTTGGCAAACATTTCGGCAGTGAAGATACCAGTAAACACCTGAAAGAAAGAAAACAAAAATTACACGGATTGATGACAAACAGATCACTTTGAGACAGATTTATTCGATTTTTTCTCTTCATACCATCACAAGAAAAATATATCTATATATTTTTGTAGTCCTGGTTTTTCTTTTTCTTTTGTATATGTGTCATTGATTCATTCCTTATAAGCTACTATGTCATGTTGTTACATTGTGTGCTTTGCTCAATAAAAAAAACTACATTTAATGAGCTAAACTAATTTATAAAAGCAATCCCATATCAACAAACAGATTACAGAAAAATAAGCAATGCAGTTGTGAGTCATCGGCTCTTTCCTGACCTAGCAGCAACCACAACCTGGCCTACACATTCACAATAACTCCCTGACCAATCGCTACAAGACTCTGTGACGTTCAAAGTGTCAAACGGTCCATCCTGCTGTCACAGCTGAAGGGTGCAGTTAATCACCCTGCAGGCGGGTGAACTGGGGGAGGGTACAAGGTGGCCTTGACTCCAGCAGGCCTGCCGTGTGTCTGCACAGCCAGCGAATGTGAGTCATGCTGCCACCTGCACAGCCACGACCTGCTCCGTCCCACAGGTGTACTGAAGAAGTTTGAATACTTGCATCATTATATCACCATGTCAGCTGAAATTTGCAGAAATTTCATCGAGAGTGGCCTGGCTATTGCACGCACATGATTTACTCCACAACGCAGGTCACGTGGCTTAGAAAATCATGATTTGTGGTAGGTGCATGGTGCACTGTACTGATAAGAGTTGATTTATGACCCTAACAGTCTCAGTATCACTTTGCAACGTAATATAAAAAGCAATTTGGTTCATAAGTGGAAAACATAATCTGTACTTCCCTGCAATGTTGACAATTTTGCAAGCATTTTTACACTCATCCAGATGCAGGAACCAAATTGCACAGGTTCAAGCTCCTAGAACTGTGAAAACGCCACCATTTTAGAGCTGCTCATCGATTAGGCTACATGAAATATTTATGCTGGCTCTGCACCACCACACTCAGCCAGTAGCTTAGCACTGTCTCTATGCCAGGCAAAAAAAAAAATGGCTTTGAGTGTTCCAACAACGTCCCTGCAGAGACTACAAAAATATAAGCTGTGGGGGAGGGGCTCAGTTTCATCAAGCAACGAAACGATTCTTTATATTTTCATTCAAAGACTCTTGAAAAAATGGGCTACGTAGAATCCTCACCAGGTTTCCGACAGACAGCACATGCTCAAAATTCTCCGTCATAGGGTAATGCTCCATGGCCATGAAGAGAGTATTCAGCACAATACAAATAGTGATAGCCAAGTCGACAAAAGGGTCCATCACGATCAGGTTCACAATCTCCTTAACCTTCATCCAAACAGGGCCGCATTCCCAGATAAGAAACGTGTTGGAAAATTTGTACCAGCATGGTGGACACTTCCTCTGAGACTCTTCCAATTCTGGAAGCAAAGCATGAGAAGTATGGTAACTATGGTAACAGATTTCCTTCTTTTTTTAAAAAAAAAGCAGTACATTCCTTAGGTTACAACATATGGACATACCCTCAACCAATGTGTTGGTTAGCGCACTCATGACACTGTTGGCTCTCTCCTTGCGCCCAAACGATGTGTTAAGCTGCTCTACAGAAACCATTAGAGAGCCTGAGAGTTTCTTCTTGATTTCGAGATCAGTGGTTGGCTGTCAGGAGAAAAACAATGAGGTTAAACAGTAGCACCACAACATTATACAGTGCAGACAATGGGTGGGGGAAAAAATCTGCATCACAGGGCTAGTTAAAGAAAGGCTGGTTAGGAGAAGAATTTTTGTTAACCCATTTTGTCCAAAGGAGCCATTTTTTATTTGAATGCATTAAAGCAGAGACATGCTGGGCTCTCACAAGAGAGAAGGTAGGGTGGAAATCCATTGGTATTTGTCATTAGCATTCCTGCGATACATATTCCTAACATAAGCAAGTGATTAACACACTATATGTTATCAAAATGCTCACTCATATGGTCATTTGAAACAGTCAGCCATGTTTTATAAACTGTTATGTTTTTAAAAATATCCAGAATGCTGAAAATGCTGTGAATAAGTAACTTATTCAAGTTTATCATATTATAAATCTACCATTGTTCTCCGTTCCGTTCCCTTCCTCCTCTCATTTGAAGCCCCTGCATCTCCAGATTTTAGGAGATCCAGTCAGCATGCATCAGCATGCATTCAGTCTAATAAGTCAAGAGAAGAAAAGAATAAATATCATGATCCATTAACCTCATGCTGAAGATCTGAAGCTATACCAGACCTCTATATGATTCATAAAGCTAGCAGACTACCATGCTAACTACAATGCTTCCATTATAATTACAGTACGAAGAAATGGTGCTGATCATTAAAATAAGAAAAAATGCATGTATACACTATAAAGATGAAATAAAAAAATGGTATACAAAATAACACTTGTAGATTAAGAGAAAATAAGAAAAGAGAATTGAAGGCTAGAGGGTGGAAGTGGAAGAATTTCGTGGTTAATTCACCTTTGCGTGAATATAAAATTAAATACAACATTTTTAAATAAATAAATATGAAGAAAGATTTTGTTTGTGGGGTGGATGTGTAATGAGATGATGCAATGAAAATGGAAATACATTAACATTAAAAATTTTGGGGTCCGAAAGATATTTTTTAAAGAAATTAATACTTTTATTTAGCAAGGATGCATTAAAGTTGATCAAAAGGGAAAATTAATGTTTAAATTAAACAATGCTACAAAAGATTTTTTCAAATAAATGCTGTTCTATTGAACTTTCTAGTCATCAAAGAATCCTTAAAAAAACATGAATTCCATGAAAATATTAAGCAGCATAAGCATTTTCAACACTGATAATAAAAAAATGTTTTTTGTGCACCAAATCAGCATATTAGACTAATTTCCGAAGGTTCGTGTGACACTGAAGCTTTGCCATTACAGGAATAAATTACATAAAATATATTAAAATAAAAAAGTATTCAAAATGTAATAATATTTTACAATATTACTGTCTGACTTCTTTCAAAAACAGAATTTCCAACCCCAAATGTTTGAATGGTAGTGTATAAAAATATAAATTCTATAAATCTTAGTAGTTCATTTAGTGAGAACTATATATAGTTAGCAGCTTGTTCACTAATTTTAAACTGGCATAGGAGGGCAGCATATCACACAGGCTTTGAGAGCAGTCCTCAACTGAAAGAGAGCTAATTTTAGCGCAAAGTCAAAATAACCATTACACAAATGCATCAGAAAGAGAAAGAGCCAAACAGAGAGAGCCAAGGTTCAGAGATAGATAATGCCCATGCCTAGACTGATCTACTCTTAAGACTTCCTTACGCTGTCATCAGTGGCTGCCTTATCTATTATCACCTCAGGCAGTAGGCGTCCGCCAGGCCCCGGCCCGATGAGAGAGACCACTCCATTGCAATCCACAGTGCTGTTGCGCTTGCCGTAGTAACCCGTGTAGCTGCTGCGACGTTGTGGGCTTAAGAACGAATCGCGCCGCTCGTCGTACTCCTCAACTGTGCTGTGTTCATCATCTGCAAACTCATTCTCCGAGCCTCCGTCCTTACAGCGGCTGAAGATGCTGCTCTTACTGTTGCGTCTTGAAGGGAATGGTGAGCCAGGGATGCTGAGCAGAGACTGAAGGCAGGAAAAGCAGAAACAGATCGAAAAAGCTGACATCTTTGGTTTTACTCACTTGCTCTCGACAGTTGAATGTTGAACATTAGTCACAGACATTAGGAACTTTTCAAGTTACTTCTTAAAGGGGTCATCGGATGCCCATTTTCCACAAGTTGATATGATTCTTTAGGGTCTTAATGAAAAGTCTATAACATACATTAAAATTTCTCAATGGTAGTGTAAAACAACACCCTTTTTACGTTGTCAAAAACAGCTCAGCAAACAGCAAGCCATTTTAGTGCATGTGTCTTGAAATGCTAATGAGCTCTGCTCACCCTGCCCCTCTCTTCCGTGGGGTGATGAGCAGTTCTCATGAGACTGTAAACTTTAGCCACGGAACTTTCTAACTAGCACATTATTAGGAAAGGCTATTTGCAAAGATTCATAAACGAACCTTATACTCACTTCTTCTGTAGGTGAAGCTGGATCACGAATGAATCACGTGAAAATAGACACATTTAGATAGATCGGGTGAGCATTCCCTTCAAAAACAAACGTAATCCACTGCATCTTCAGCAGATGTCAGGAGTAAATGATGACTGATCTATGTTCATTAAATCCAACAACAAAACACCTCAATTGCTTAGGAGACATTCTTGTCTACCCCTGCTCCGGAGTCGAAACAATGGTGGACTATTGACAGCTCACTCAAGGCGGAGCTATGCTAAAACACCAGTGTCATTCAGCAATCATGGGAGGGGCCTGTGCAGAACTACATCACTCTGCCAAGAATCTGAGAACAGCTTGATCTGAAACACTGCTTATGATTTATTGAGATTTAAAAAAAAAAAAAAAAAACACTGGGTGGATTTTTTTTATCATTATAGGGTGGTAGTACATAGACTGCCAAGACACATTTCAGTTCAAAACGCGAATTTTGCATCCGATGACCCCTTTAACGGCACAAAAAAACAACAATAAAAAAAAGACAGAAGTCATTCTTTACCTGGTTCATTATGGAACTCCTACGTCCTAAACGGTTGTCAGGGAAACGGAATCTGCTCCTCCTGCTTCCATCATCCGATTCGGATTTGACAAACTTCTCACTGTCCCCTTTCTCCTTGTCCTGCTCTTTCTGCCGCCACTTCTTCTTGCGGTTTCGTCGCTCTTTGGCACTCTTGGAGCTGAGTTTAGACATCTCAGATGAGCTGCAGGACAAGTTCCCACCTCCATCACCATCATCCTCAACCACGTCCTCAGACACCGTCCCCGCCGATGTTGCCATTGCGTTAGCCTGCAGTCACAAAATGTATCAATCATTCATCTAAATTATTCTGAGTTTAAATCGTTTTGTAGTCACAAAATCAAATTTAAAATATAAAAAGTCCACAATAAGAAGCCAGCAGGCAAACACTGCACTAAATCACATTTAAGTATTACGAAGAGGACCCTTATTATAAGCATTAAAACACTGCCTGACCTGTGCTTCCTGGTGTTTCTTCAGCTGTTCCAGCATAGCTTTAAACTCCACCTCCTTTCGCTCCGCCTCTTCCATAGTGGCCTGGTTCTGTTCTTCATATGCCATGGCCACCACAGCCAGGATCAGATTCACAAGGTAGAATGAGCCAACAAAGATCACCAGCACAAAGAAAATCATGTAGGTCTTCCCCGCTGCTCTCAGGGTCTGTGGATGAGGGGCAGATCATCTTATTATATTACAGAGCTTCATACATCAGAATAGAAAATAGTTTGTTTTTTAACACACACACAAACACACACACACAGAAGAATTTCTCAATGCTCATAATAACATTCAGGGATTTTGTCCATACTATTTCACTAATATACAAGATATACTCGCTGGAAAAATGCAAATGTCATTTCATTATTCTGAGCCTCGATCGCTTCTATTTGACCTACTTGTGCAAAGAAGGCAAATACACATACATACATACATACATACATTTAAGCATACATTCATACATGTGTTCTTTTAAATAGACTGGCTCAAGGCAGCCACTGGCACCCTGAGATGCTGGTGTGCAAACAGTGAGACTGTTTGGAGTGAGAAAATTAAAAAGAGAAGAACAGAAAGATAACCAGTAATTCCATGGCTTTTAACAGTACAGTTGGTATGCCTGACAAAATAATGAGAAAATACTAAGCCTAACTTATGAAGAGTGATATTCCTTATAAGCTTTAAAAGAACTGCAATTACCTGTCTTCTAGGAACAAATGCATTCGATTGTTGAATACAGGGTCTATAACATTCAGTTCATTCAACTGTATTAAAACTACTTAAGAGACAACTATAACATTTTTAGTCAATTTAATCAATACAAATTTCAAGTCATATAATAATTCTTATTTAATAATTAAATCAGTTTTCAAATTTCTTGACAAGTTGACAACAGATTAAAATAAACATGAATATTGTATCTGTTTATCAGTAACAATGGGATTTTATCAGGTGCTTAGATAAAAGACAGGGTGTCTAGATGGCTATGCTTGTATCTACATGTAAGAGTACAGAACCAACTAGAGCTCAGACTATATTTAGCGTTTTACTATTTAGTCTTCTAGCTGTCCATTACTGCTCCTGATCCCAAAGGGTCAGTGTGTTTGTGTGCATCCTGCACAACGAGGGATGTCTGCAGCGGAATAAATATTATGGTTCATCCTAAACACTTTTTCATGTGTGAGAAATTTACACTTAAAGCATATTGAACTAATGAAAATACAACCAATTGCGACAAAATAACTGGGAAAAAAAGAATTTTGAGAGATCCAGATCATCACAGTTGCTAATTAAATATAATTTTCTGTTCTTTACAAATGTAGTATTAAGTATAAAAGGCATGAGGGTACCTCAAGCACTGAGTTTGTTTAATTTGCATGCTAAATGCAAATAATTAAATGCGACTTTTTAATTGTGCAAAGTTAGACCAGTATAATTTAGCCATTTTAATTTTATTTACATACACATATCATTTGATTTCAAAAAGATTCATTTGCTCAGGAGCAAAATTCAGATTACTGAGAAAAAAAAATCTTTAAATGGGAAAAAGTGATGAAAGAGGAAAAAAGACCACGCCCTTACCAGCTGGTACAAGTTCTCCCAAAAGTCCTGCGTCATGAGGCGGAACAGAGCCAGGAAAGCCCAGCCAAAACTGTCAAAGCTGGTGTACCCATAGTTTGGATTGCGACCAGCCTTCATGCATGTGTAGCCTTCAGGACAGCGCCTGAGAGGGGAAAAGAGCACACAACCCAATAATGACTTGGCACAAGTCTATGGATTAGCATACAACGTTTGTCAGAGAAGAGTCTCAGTGAGCTCTTGCATGTTTTGTCTTTTTTAACAAGTAAGTGTTGTTTATTATTTTTAATGTCTGTGTTATGTCATTTATAGTTTTGTAATTATGTTGTGAAGGAGAAGGCCAGACACTCACCCCGAATCAGAGCTGTTTCCACACAGAAGAGCATCCAGCTGGTCCGGCAGGAAGTAGAAATTGGCTGATGACAAAACGAGACAGAGAATGTTAACTGGACTATTTTATACTTTTCAAGCAATTCAATTTATGGCCAAAACCGATCAGGTAGATAAACAGCCAATATTATCATTTAAATGCTACAAGTGAATTTGGGCATTACAACATCATAATGTACATGTGTATATATATATATATATATATATATATATAAACATTTAACAGTGTGAAATTATTAATTTATTAAATATAAACAAAATCAAAATATATGTAGTCATTATATTATAGTAATTATAGATGTAGTTAATTGTTTGTTTCTATTAAAGATTAACTTTAAATGAGTGTTACATGGCAGTTAAAACAATGCACGATAAACAGAAACTAATATATTAGTAGTTTTGTAATTTGTGTGACAAACTAAACAAAAGCTCACTATCATTCATGATGTACTCGTCCCAGTTGAATGCATGGGTGCCATTGGCCTGGTATAATTCTGTGATGTTGATGGGCCAGATGACACACTTTTGCCGCAGATTTCCCATGAAGAGCTGAAGACCAATGAGGGCAAAGACACTGAGGCAGAAAACGGTGAGGATCATCACATCTGACAGCTTCTTCACTGACTGGATCAAAGCGCCAACAATGGTCTTCAGACCTTTGAGATATCGAATATGCACACACATACACGCACAAATATGCACACACGCATACAAACACACACACACACACAAAAAGGCACAGACAGTTGTATCTGTGTTCAAGTCCCAGAAGTGTATAAAAGGAGTCTCAAGGCATGATGTGAGGAATTCACATTTTTAGATGTGAGGCCATCTACGTTTCATGTATATGTCTTGTATACATATTATATAGATCTGTGGTTCTCGGCTGGTGGTATGCAGGTATTTTCTGGTTGCAGGGAACAACGCAATTATTATCTATCTATCTATCTATCTATCTATCTATAGCAATTAAATGTTACTTTTCAAAAAAGGGAGAAAACATTTCCCATACCTTTTGTTGTTGATATCATAGGTCAGGCATCCAATAAAACTCATCTGTTACTTGGTAGAATCATGAACATGATGCTTGACATGACCTTAATCATAAACATGGTTTTTGGCCTAATGAGTTTTGTATGATAAATTACTGGCTGCCAAGAGTATGAAACTGTTTGTAAATGTAAATCTGGCTCCTGAAACAAAACCAGTTGAGAACCACTGATATGCATGCTTAAGGGTGCCCTTCAGCATAAATTTATGTTTTTAATTGTTTACTTCAATTGTTTTTAATTGTTAATTATTATTTTTTCATAATATCATACCTTGAATCCTTATTTTAATTCACAATGACAATGTACAGTATAAATAACAGAACCACAAAATACACTTTAAGTGTCTTTACACATGTACTGTTTGGGAGCCATCCCAGCATTTGCTCTATTCAGATGAATAATTCACTATTCTGCTTAAACATGGTTTAATAAACGCTTACAACAGTTAATATATTATTTCAGGAGATTCAAAAATTTGTCCTGAAACCTTTTTGAATTCCAGCATTCCAATAAAATTTGTCGAATGACAACCTTCAAAGAATTCTCTTGACAATAAAGGGAGGGCTCCCTGAAACAGTGAGAACAGCCTGACATCCAGTTGTCTATAAATACTGCAGCACAACCAGAGGGCCATAACATTGGGAGAATAAAGCAAGCAGGGACTAGGGGGGTGAAGACTGCATGCAGGTCATTTCAGCTCGAAGGCTGAACAGAAACAAGTCCAGTGTAAAAATCTTCCAAGGCTCCATCAGACATGCTGAGCTAAACATCATCAGAACTGCACTGACCCATCCATAACTCCCTCTTAAATATAAAAGAGCTGCTTTACCTTCAGGACAATAGACACTCAAATTAGTATTGATATGATACTATCCTCTTGCCCATAAACCCCACAAAAACATAAAAAATCTCACAGGGCTCAGAGATTTGATGAGTAGGCTTTAGTTCACAGCCTTACTGAAAATAACACAGTATGACAAATATGACTTGCAGTAAAAACCAAGTCAGCTAAATAAATCCTGTTATTTCACTGAAAATGACTTGCATATGACACTAATGTGTCAAGACATCAAGCTAAAGGTCTGGCATTTTTGCAAAGCCTCTGAATAAAATAAAAACAACCGTACAGATAAAATGAAAAAAATTAACTCATCTGAAACAGATACAAAAAAAAAAAACATTCTTCCTTGACCATCTGCACTATTCTTATTTTATTTCCAGGTGCAATTTGTGAGTTTCATACAAAATAAAGGAAAAAAGTGAAGAAAAATTAATTGTCAAAAAAATAAAAGGCAGCCAAGCACTTAGTAGGCTAATACTATAAAAGCAAATGACTTCCAAAGCATCATGCAGCATAAAATATGTCCACAAACTAGGCTTGGCAGTCTTCATAAATAAGTAACAAGTATATTCTTTGGGAACTCACTGAGAGCTATGAAATTTTCATTTTGGTGAACAAAACATAGCTTGTTGAAAATATCTACTCTAGTGCTCTGAGGCCAGGGGGATAGTTTGAAAAGGTCTACTTGTTTCCTAATATATATTAATCAGCTGCATTAATGTGTTCATATCTTTATAGTTTGATTTTTGAGAAACATACAAGCTCACAAACTAGTGAATTTGACAATTAGCTTTTATCTAAAGTCCTTACTGTTAAAATCTGAAATAAAACATGCCTTATTTAACACAAAGATCTGCTTTAGCAAGATCTCAACAACAAACCTAGTAATAAAACAGCAGCTTGAGTTCACAGATACGTTTTTTGCCTACATGAAAGAGGTTAAAGAGGTTTGGTCGCTAAAGCTTTCTAATTTGCTCTAATCTGCTCTGAAGTTTCTAAAGGGGCAAAAGGGTGTCGAAACCAAGGACTCTGGAGATTGATAGTAGACTGCAAAGCCTATCAAAAATGTATAAGTACCATTTTTGATAATTTTGGAGATTGGAAAAAAGCAAATTAAATGGTCCTCTCCAAATTAATTTCTGCTTTAAAAAAAAAGATTTCAAATTGAATAGTAACAGGGGATCATACTGAATGTTAACCTCAGCGTCAAAACTGCATCTCACCTGGAATGACAGAGATAGTTTTCAATGCTCGGAGAACTCTGAATGTTCTCAGCGCAGATACATTCCCCAGGTCCACAAACTCTGTTACATATCTGAAATAAGGGAGGATCACACACAGACACCAATGACAACCACAAACACACCAAGAACACCACCACGCCAATGAACCACCAGGAGGTACACCACTCACAGAGCCTGTCCACTACGGGGGGAAAGGAAGGAAAAGAAAACCAAGATACACACACCGACACACCAAGAGAACACCGACCCGACCCCTCCCGCCCACACACGCTCTTACCTGGGATTACAGAAATTGTTTTCAATGCCCTCAGAACTCTGAATGTGCGCAAAGCTGAGACATTGCCTAGGTTAACAAACTCTGTTATATACCTGCAATGATCAGATCAAAGTTACATGGAGACATGGTCATGACTTAGTACTTGATGACTTCTATATGCAGACTAAGATAATCTTTTTCTTCTAAGGTGGGGGAAATTCATGTAGTGTAGTCACAATACAAGGTAGAAGTGCCAAATATTTCAATATTTTGATTTAAACAAATTTAAACAAAAAAAGAAAAATAATACATTTAATAATAACAATAGTAATTATTATTATTAAGTTAACGCAATGAATAATTTCTATGTTGAAAAAGTAAGCATACTATGACAATATACATTAAAGATATCTTTCAGATAGAATATGTGGGCTAATCATGATTTTTATAATATATTATAATTATTATATTATAAAATATATATTTATAATAATAACAATATTTGGCACAACAACACAAAACCTAATGTCTGTCACCCACCCCAATAGCTTTTATAAACAAACATGCTCATATGGTGACATACAATATATCTCAGATGAATATGTCTGGTATGGTAAAACATGACAGATAAATAACAGATACAGTGAAAATGGAGAATGAGAACTGGAGTCAGTGAGTGAGAGAGAAAGAGAGGAAGAGAGAGAGAGTTTTCTGTGTGGGCTGCTAGGAGTCGTGTTGTTGGTGAATGGCTCTAAACACTGATAGATAGGAACATCTGAACGATGAAAATTCTCAGAAGAGGAGAATAGAGTGAGTATTCTGGATCAGTGCAAGAACCAGGTATATCCATAGAACAGCAGAGAGATGAGGAGAAAAACAGTCACAAGAACAAATGCAGAGCTGTGAGGAACTGGACACGACATGAGCAGAGCTGCCACATCCATAAAGATGCTACCTAAAATTGTTCATATGGTTAGAGACAGAATATAACAGCTGAAAATGTGTTGTCTGCATCCCCCACATACAGTAAGAGCTCAGTGTGCAAGCAGCTTTACTGGTATTTCTTTTCATCATCCTTTATAAACAAGAATGAGGCAGAACATTGTTTCAGGTGAATGTAATAATCCTGACCAGATAAATGACTTATTTTTCATGATTTGATATTAACCGAATGTTCACAAATCAGACTAGGTTCATAATTACATTAATGACAGAATACTTACGCCATTGAGATGACCATGAAATCCAGCCAGTTCCATGGATCTCTAAGGAATGTGAATTCATCTATACAGAATCCACGGGCAATGATTTTTACAGTTGATTCAAACGTATAAATTCCAGTGAAGGTATACCTGAAGGAAAAAGTAACAGTAACTGGATTAAGAAAAAGGAATTAAAATCTGCTTTGAATTTTGAATGTGTACATTTATGATTTTGTGTTATGAATGGCAAGCTGTGGTTAGGATAAATACTTACTCTACTTGTTTGGACCACTCGGGAGGATTACTAAAAGTCATGAACACACAGTTGGTCAAAATCGTACACATAATGAACATGCTGAATACTGTGGGTATCAGTTAAGGAAATTCTGAGATATTACAGAACACAGGCTTTTTACTTTGTAAATATACATATCAGGACATTCATCAATAACAAAATACCAAATACAGACAGAAAACTGTGAATTTTGGATAGTTATAAAGCACTGCTAGGGCTAGGCAATATTTATATTTCAATATTTTTAGCTTATTATTTGATATATATTTATGTATTCAACTAAACAGCCACTGTTGCAATGTAGATTAAAATGTTTAATGCAAGAGGTACAATTTTGCATACAGTATCAGACAAACACTTATTTATCTCAATTTATTATTAACAAATTATAAATGATGTATTTAATATTAACAAAATATGTAATACCTTGAAAAAAGTACTTAAAGAAAAAAAATCAAAACATGTTTTCCATGGTTGCCACTAAATGAACAGTGATTGATGTTTAATCATGTTCATTTATACAGCATATAATAAGTTGGAATAATTAAAATAGTCACATTAATATTAATGTGAATATTTAATATATCACCCAGTCTTAGTGCTTCCGTCATAACAGGGAGTTTTCAGCTCATTTGTGTCATTTATGTAGGCAGTTAAAAGGTTTGGACTACAACCACATTAACCATCACATTAGTCCTCAGAGGACAGGGAATAGCATTACAGTTCAGTTTCCATTCAGCTTAACAGCAATGCCTCTGTCTGTAAATATTTTATGAATGAACTGAGAGTTAATGTGGCATGACTGATATATCAATCGGAATAAAACAAATGCCACTATATGGTCAGAAAGAAAGCTCATTTTTAAATTGTGCTGTATTGGCCAGTAGGGAGACTGCTTCTGCATGGAATATGACTACCCAACTAGATGTCCTTAGCCATGGGTTCCAGCATCAAAACAGGACACAATGTGCAAAAACAGGAGACAGAGCTCCACCATTTTCTCTCTGTATTTGGCATCTCTACTGTCAAATAAAACAGTTGCTGTGCATCTAAAATTCACACCTACATCCACACCCACTTATATGCTGTTACAGTCCCACACTAGAACACACTGCTTAACTACAACATATTAGTCTGCATCTATAGCGTTATTCCTGACCATCGCATGCACTCTAGCAATAAGCAGACATGTTACATATTTGATGTAGAGAAAGAGAC
Source organism: Barbus barbus (assembly GCF_936440315.1). Lineage (NCBI taxonomy): Eukaryota > Metazoa > Chordata > Actinopteri > Cypriniformes > Cyprinidae > Barbus > Barbus barbus. The sequence continues at coordinate 16,089,240 of NC_136718.1, forward strand.
AACAAACATTCATCACATACATTTTAACAGCTGAAAAAGGATATGAATGTATCAAAATTTTAATCGCTATTCGCCTAGCGAGATTAAAAGGGCTTATCATGTACAAGGAAGGTGTGGCACTAAAGCGGAAGATTGTTTTCCCTTTATTTAGGACTATAAATGTCTGTGGAGAGGAAAAAGAGAACAAGCCAGAGAGAAGACAAAGACAGAACAACAAAGAGAAAGAGAAACAACAGATTAGTTGCAAGCAGAGAGAAACATCATCACTTATTCAACTGGACTTTAAGAAGAAATAATCGCATACTGAAAGCCTATGTCTGTCTCTAGAGGACAAGGCATCATAATGAAGACATACTGCTTTATTTACAACTAAATAATTAAAATCACATTCTTTGGCAAGAAGAACGTAAATCCACAAGTCTTTATGCAAAACATCCATACTGTCTCCAGAGTGCAATAAAATTAAAGATTATATAACAATCTTTCTACAACAGTTAGTTCTGGTTCTTGAATTTGATTGGTTGAGAGTGCTATTTAGTCAAACACAGTGATCTAATTACCAGCACTGTTGTAATTTGAACATAAGAGAGAGGCTACAGGATGCATGTAAATTTTGAGTTTAAGTTTTGTGCTTAAATTGATAAATTTACATGAAAATGATGTAAAAATGCCTGTCTTGGTAGCAGACATAGCCCGCTGAACGTGCAGTATCAGTGCACTTGATCCATGCATTCTCCTAAAGTGAGAGCACTTACTTAAATATTAATCAAACAGCAACAAGGAAATCACTCACCGCTCTTGATTGAATAGCTGTTGTAACTTTAATGAAGATTAATCTTCAATTTATACAGTCGAACATGCAATGTTATTTTAGATTTGAGTACTTTATTCAATTTCTGTACCTAAAAACTAATGTTGGACCTACCTAACTGAAAAGCACTGTTTATTTTATTTGTATTTTTGCTCTATTGCATTTATTTGTGCTGTTGCTTGTAGTTAGATTATTTGTTCTTATTTTCTTTCATCTTTATTTGACAGCATTTTTTCCCCCCTAAATATAGAACATCCTGAACCGTACTGAAACCATGACTCTTAAACCGTGATACAAACCGAACCATAAGTAAGTTGAACAATCGCACCTCTAGTGTCCACCACAATTTTACTGTTAAGACTGTTTAAATATTGGGTTATTGTTAACCAAAACCAAATTATCAGAGAGACATTTGTTCTTATTTGCTGACACTCCTGCTTGCCAGATAGTCATTGAATTAAATCTTTTTGTTTTCTGTCAAAACTTGGAAGAGGGTGAGTAAGTGTTGACATTTTCACTTCATCATTAACCCTTGATGTACCCATATAATGATGGAAATAGTAAACAATATTAAAGTCACATATAGGATTGGGAATAAAGAAACAGTACTGAATTCTGTTTCGTAACTATAACAATACAATAGAATTTACCACATAAGTAGAAAATGATCTTCCCTGAGCTGTGACTAAACAACTGAAAATAGCAGAGCACACCAGAGAATTTGGAGAAGCATTAGTGACTCATTAGGCCATTTTGCCCCATTCCAGCTAAGAAATACACATAAAGACTTATTAACCTTACAAAGATAACTGAATATTTGATAAATTTCTAAGGCCTCTAAATTATCAGCATGTCTTTTGTCCTCCTATATTTCATACTTTTAAACCTTTAGCATAATTCTAAAATGTTTGCACACATCTTTTTGCTGTTAAAATAAACATAAGAGAATAACTTTGATATTGTTGGTAATATTTCAATAAGCTGGTCTGAAGAAACTTAAGTTTACTTGATTATCCATACATAATTTTTTTTTGTGTTAAAATGTTATCATAATAAAAGCTTCTGGAGAACATGTATATGTATATCTCTCAATAATCATTGTTTTGCCCCCACAATTAAAACTACAGAGACTTGATATTAAAACTAAGCATTAAAATGTCATCTTACTAATATAACTGAGAGAAATAGCATGACAGTTGATATTTTATATGCATATTTATGTAAGTCTGCTATACTGTTATAAAAATGTCACTGATTTACATTACAAGCCATAGGAAATTCACCTTACTTTTACATAATTTAAATAACAATATGAGCAATAATGTGTATATTTTTGTTCAGTTTGGGCCTATGAAATAAATAACGATTTTTTTCCTCCTGGAATGTGAGTTCTGTATTCACATTACATCATACAATAATTATAAAAAATAAAACTTAAAACACGTAAGCAAACTTAAAAAAAAAGAAAAATTGTCTAAAGGTATATATATATATACACACATCTCCTTGTTTTACCCAGATATCTCACTTCTCATTACTGACTGAATCTGAAAAGTCTGAATTTACATGAGCCTATAAACAAGTCAGCGTAGGCTCACCAGCCTTTCAGTAGATAACCTCATAATTGTTTAAATAAAATATGTTCACTACCATCAAAGTTTCATGGGAGGTCACATACATTTGCAGAGATGGGATACACCCCTGCACTTCCTTTCACATGCTTGAGTTTAGTGGAACACTAAGAAATCTCTTCAGCACCACGGAGAGCGCCAATCTTTGAAGCACCATATCATTATTATCTGCAGTTTACATGCAGAAACTCCTCAGAAGAATATATATACATAATATGATCCACAAAGACAAATGAGGTTAAAGAAGCACAGCTCAGTAAATAACACTTTGTATAAGTAACTAAAGATGGAAAAGAGCTGAATCTATTTGGGTCAGACTGAATCAGGCCACCATGTAAACTACATACTGGGACCTGCTTAGTCAAACAAAAAAAAAGAGATCTGCTCAAATCTCAGCAACATCAACAGCGTGTGTGACATCAGGGTTCAAAACTGCATGCTGTGGGGACAAAACATGAGAAGACTCATTCAAACCAGCAGCCCATCAACTGCATATGAAACTTGGGATTAAAAAATAATGCAGAAGTGGTGCATATATGAACAAAAATACATTTGCCCTTTCTCAGTATTCGCTTGCTATAGTACATGTGCACACACAAGAGAAGTGCATGTGGGTTTCCTCTTTTTAATGCATAACAGGCTGCACAGCTACTGAAAATTTCATAATCCAGAATGGAGAAGCAAAAAGACATAGAGAGATAAAGAGCCGGAGAAAGACATCTCAGAGAGGAATGAGTAAGCAGTGAAAGGAAGGGAGGAAGATGGAGAATGAATGGGGCAACCAGAAAGACAATTAAAAGCCAATGGGAAACAGAAAAAAAGAGCAGAAGCTATAAAAAAGCTGTAAAACTGGACACAGCCTCGAGCACTGAATAAAAACCCCTCGGACAAATGTCCTTCAAATCAGCAGCTAAGGTAAAAAAAGAAACAAGGGGGAAAATAATACGGATGGAAATGCACCACAAAATAGCATTTGTTCATAAAAAATAAATTATATTAATACAATCTCAATTAAATTAATAAAAAATATAGGAAGTTGTTACAGAATTTTGAGAAAATGAAGGATGGATGGCCAATTCCTGATTTAAAATAAATAGGCCTAAACAAACTTCACACTTGCCAACATATTTACATACAAGAGATGTCTCTAACTAGAAATTGCAATATGTTCAGTTAAAACTGTACATTTAAATTTATAAAATAAATGAAAATCAAAATAAAATGTAAACATTTTTGCTAAATAATGCTGTTAACTAGACACTGCAATATGTTAGGTTAAAAATATTATTCACAAACTAAAATGATTACATTTATTTAATTTAATATTCCAACTGAGGCTTCAAAACATCAGGGAGAATGACAACATACAGAAAATAAGAGAGAGAGAGAGAGAGAGAGAGAGAGAGAAAGAGAGATCATGTTACAGGATGATGCCAAGTGAATAGGAAATAGTAAGTGATGTAATAAACAAAAGAGATGCAGGTGAAGCACAGACCACACCTGTGGCAGGACACATGGGGAGGAGAGAAATATGAAGAAACAAATGACAGAGACGGTGACTAATGTAAAAGAGTGTGACGAGCAGAGCAGCAACTGACTGATATTGAAAAATATTTTCAAATAGCTTTATTTATTCAGCTTTCAGATGATGAATAAATTTTAATAAAAAAAAGACCCTTATGACTGTTTTTGTGGTCCAGGGTCACATTTATCTTTTAATTCCAAGGTTATGTGTATTTGGCGTGCTGTCCAAGGGGAGGGCTCCGAATTTTGGCCCGAACCCAGAGTACGTCCCCTACAGGTCAGGCCAGAAATAGTTGTAAGTGTGGAGAAGGGGTGGTGGAGGGATGCTGGAAAACTGTCAAGGAACAGAGGTAAGTCTGCTGTGTATATATACACACACACCTCTTATCATGTTAACTGGGTTGATTACTGAATGTGAATGTGCTCCTCCCGAACTTTGTTGTTAATAAAACATCATTAAAGCACAGAGAAAAATGTACAGGCTTGTTCCTGCATGTGGCCATTTATAGCGTATGTACTGAGGCTTGTAGCTAACAGAAACAAATGAGATGCCTACATTATAAGATGAGTATTTATAAGAGCTGTTGAGAGTACTGAGGCTGTGAACAGATGTGAGGGAGAAGAAGTGAGACGGCCATTATACTGTAGCAGTGCATCACCCCGTCTTCCCCAGACCCCCAACCACCCCAGACAAGCCTACTCTGAGTGCTGCGTCATTACAGGGGGAAGCAATGGTCCTACATGGCACATTTTGAAGAGCCCCTTCTAAGATTTATGACCCCATATGTAGCTTCTCTGTCTTTCTTTTTTGCCGTCTCCCCTTTCTGCAAACCCTTTACTCAAGCAGAACATGTCCCTGGATCAACAACAATCCTATCAAACAGTCAGAGCACAAACCTGACTACCAGGGATCACGCTTACTAAATAACTGCATACCTTGCATGCACCGTAAATCACACTGGAAAAAAGAATTTTCTAAATGCATGAATATAAATCAATGTTGTTCAAGAACCAGAAGGATGTAGATCCAACATGCCCTACTTGGGTAAATCCTGTTAAGCCTCTCTGTCTCACAATTGATTTGTTTTCAACATACTACTGTATAACCATCTCCTTGAATCATCTGTGCTGGAGGACTCAGGTTCATCAGCTGCTCCTGTAGCAAAGCTTCCTAGGCTAATTGCTTCTGATAGTGTCACGGGTCTGGATTTAAAAGCTACCAGCTCCCATTTCTCAGCTGGTTTTACACTATGAAGAGACCTGCCCTGAGCCTCAAGAATCAGGTTTCACTACTGCTACAGGCTGCAAGTCGAGCCTAGGGTGTGGAAACAAAAGGACAATGGGATTCGGGGAGATCTGATCCCAATGCTGGTAATGCGTACAATCAAAGAGCCATTAAATCCTTGAGATTGCAGAATAGTTCGACATTAAGTTCTCCAATATGGCATGTGCATATAAACATGATGCAGAGATGCATCTAAATATTAATAAAATTCTTATATATGGTCTAACGTGAGCGATGTTTACAATAAAAATGAATTTGATTCAGAACACAATTCCGTTCCTTAGCACCACGTTTCACATACGCTCCTCCATGAGGTTTTCATCGGGAGACTGAAATATCCTTCCTGTGCATGCATGGAGCAGGCGGTTACATAACAGTGTGTGCTGCATGAGAGGGAAGCAGAGGAATGAGACGGAGGGAGTGAACAAGAGAGGGAGGCAGGGAAACGCTTCAACACATGCTCACATTAACAGGCATTAACACACAAACGAGTCTGTGCATTATTTAGTAAAGTCCAGTGTGGCAGACACGGCTAAGGTCTCACCACTGAACATAGTGCTGAGCCAAACAGGAATGCAGATCTAAGCCTGCTGGGCTCCATTACGACTCAGACAGAAAAGATGACCTCATCTTCCAGCCGTAGGCTACATCTTATAACAACAACTCGCTCCTGAAAATCTTTTTGAGGACTAGCTTGCACAATATTTTAAATGAAAGGTTGTGGTTTTTGGTTTTTACTCCACAAGACTGTGTAGAACCTTTAGCATGATTTACGAATGATCCGAAGAGAATCTTGAGCTTCAGTAGAAGTTTAGGGTTTAAAAAATTCATATTCATGTTACATCATGACAATTACTACATGTTTTAAATTCAAAACACCTAAAACGTTTCCAGGTTTAAATTTTGAGCTCCAGATTTTTATGTGGTCTCATACTTTTTGCTTGGAGGCTTCACTCATAAATGATAAAAGCCAGTTCTTGGAAATCAAAATAGTTAAAGGTCGGCATACAGTTCAGAAATACTAGTAAACACACAGCATGATGTTATAATATTAGGCAAAATGCAATAGATTAACCATTAATTGTGAGCTCTGCACACAGGACCCAGCACATTCTGTCCATAACATGGATCAACACTTTTCAACATTTAAATAGTTTTGCTGAATAAAAACAATGATTTTAAGAGAAAGTCAAAACATTTATAATGTTACATAACATTTTGAACATTAGAAGTTTCTATTTAACAAACAAAATCTTGAAAAAGGGTATTAGGGTCTTACAGCACAACTGTTTTTAAACAATGAAAATGTTTTTTTGAGTACTAAATCAGCATATTAAACAGAATCATGTGACACTGAAACCTGGAGTAATTGCTGCTAAAAATTCAGCTTTGCTATCACAGGAATAAATTACATTTTAAATTACATTAAAACAGAACAGTGTTATTTTAAATTGTAATAAAATTTCAAAATACTACTACTAATACCAAACTTTGAAAGGCAGTCTACATTTTGGTTAAATGTGGAATATCCTTCATAGAAGTAGTTCTCACTTTTGTTCTCATAATTGTTCTATCTTCACATACACACAGCAAGACTAAAGACTACCAAATACTGAATTCACCAAAACCTGACACAACAACATTACAGATCTTTAAATAACCTAACTATCCTTGTCCCACTACTCAAAGAGCTGTTCTAATATACTGCACGGTTCCTTTAAATGCACTGGAGCATTTCTGGCTGTTCATTTCTAAAGGATTATTACTGGAACAATTAAAACAAGTCTGTCAGCTGGAACAGTAAAGCTTCACCAGACCAATGCAGACCTCCTCTACAAACCTTTTTTTAAGCATCATCTCATACACAATCTACATCATACATAAGCCACAAACAAATTGTTCTGCACTGTAGTGGATTACTGAAGGATGTTATTCACATCATACGTCATATGTTTACCAAGTAAATCCGACAGCTGCATGTCACCATCAGAGGTTTCACATATAAGAGAATAACAATAAATGGCCTGGAAAAGTTGAGGAAAAACACATCAGCGTCTCCACTTCTATAATGATCCATAGTGCACTGCTTAGAAGATAACGTATGAAGGCCAGCTTTGCAGGACTTATGAATAGACATGATGACACACTCACTTTCTTATTCATGTAGAAGGGATCGATATCCTCCAATGGTGTTGCCACCATTCCACGAGGGATGTCCCCATAGATGAAGGGCAGACTCTTGCCCACCTCCAGGTCACCGTTAGGCTTGGGTTTGTTTTCATCATCATCATCGCGGTAGCTGTTGTCTGGTTTAGGTGGTGGCTTGGCTTTCTCCTCAGCAATGCGCTTCTCGATTTCACACAGAGATTCCCTGGTAAAGTATTTGAAGCTGTCAGGTCCTGGCGGTGCAAGAAGGGGTGCAGCCATGTTTTCATCCTGCAGCAACTTCTTCTCCTGTTATGTACCCTCCACGGCAGCCAGTTCTACGTAGGAAAGAGAAAAGGAATTATTGGACATCTAAGCTCAGAATCATACAGTGGTCTCGTCCACAATGCAAATTATTCTGGCACAAAAGCACATACCTGTAAAGCAACTGGCATGTACCCCGTGCACTCTTACTGCCAAAAGTTAGCCAGTGAGATTAGAGCCTACCAGATCAAGAAAGTCTTTTCTAATTTCGCAATCAAAATGTTCATTTAAGCATTTTGCAAATGCTTTCATACATTCCGTATCAGTTCATGCATTCCATGGGAATCAAACTCATGACTTTGGCGTTGTGATAGTGTGTTGTCTGTAGTGCTGTCAAATGATTAAAAGTTTTTGTTTACATAATATATGTGTTGTATACTGTGTACATTTATTATGTGTGTGTGTGTGTATATATATATATATATATATATATATATATATATATTGAAAATATTGACAGGCATTTACATGCATATTTATACTCATATAATTTATATTGTATATAAATATATTTAATATATAAACATGCATGTGTGTGTATTTATATAAACATAATAAATATACACAGTACACACACACATATATATTATGTAAACAAAAACTTTTATTTTGGATGAGCTCATATCAATATTACATAACATTCCTGTACTATACATTTATCAGCATGTAGCATAAGCATTGGCAGAAACTGAATCATATCTAATCAGTTTGTTAAGCTGTGATCTAATAAATACTGTTTCTGGGTCCAAGCCTCCACTATCTTGAAGAATATGGGTAACCAAGTAGTTGCTAGTCACCATTGACTTGGACTGAATGAAAAATATACAAGATGACAGATTTTTCTTTTTTTTTGGCAGAATTATCCCTTTAACCTAAGCTTACAAAAACTCACAGTGTACACTAAAGCAAATATTTTAGATACAAAGACAGTGCACTCACATTACTTATGAATGGGAGTTTGTGCAACGCGCTATAAACCCAGTCTTCTAAATACAAGAGCCTATTGACAATAGGTAAAGTCATTGAACATTTGCACTGGGAGGTTCCGCTTAAAAGCTTTTTTAACACTATTTGAGAACAAAAACGACAATTATGAGACAGTTTATGTCAGACTCTATTGCTGATTTGAGTGTGGCAAACATTTTTTGAGACTTTGGAGATTTCAGGCTTTCCCCATTCAAGTAGGTAAGAGTTGGTTTTGGACGCCTGAAATAGCTTCCCAGAGACTCTGTAAATATGGCCGCCGAGTGAACAGACTTTCCCTGAAAGGGACTTTGACTGCAGTCTCTGGGCTCACAGTGTCCTGGACACCAATATTTTAATGATTCATTAAAGATGAATCACTGTGTGGCCAACTGAGCTTTTATCATTGAGATAAAGGTGTCACAATTTGGTTTCTGCCTAGTTTCCCGTTTTGCCCTTTTTTGGTATTTCCTGTTGTTTCCAGTCATTAGTTAATTCGTAATCATCATTTAGTCCTGTCACCTGTGTTTAATTAATTATCTAGTTTGCTCTATTGTTTCCTGTTCCTTTATAAGCATTCCGTTTAGTTCCTGTCTTCGTCTAGTCTTAAAGTAATGGTGGATTTAATGCTGTGTATCCTGTGGTTTCCTCCGTTTCATTTATTAAAATATATTCTGCTTGTAAGCCTCGTCCTTCTGCCTTCTTGGACAGCAACCGTTACAAAAGGTTAGGATCATAATTTTTAGGTAGTAGTATGACAGCACACTGTGAGTGTATTAATATTAGCACCGTTTGTTGTTTGCTTTTGGGATTTAACTTGGACACGGAAACGCTGATGTGTGATATCAACCTCTTAAGTCAACCTGAATTATTATTACATTATTATTACAAAACTCAATATAAAACTGTAACGGGATGATAATATTTATTACTAATACTATTATCAATATTTGTATATACTTTGCTGATCTTTAATGAAGGTTAGCAAATGGAGAAATCTAAAATTTCAGGACTTAAAGTTGAGATGAAATAGAAGTAGTGACAGATCACAGTTGACTGCAAAAAAAGGATTTAAGCTGATTAAATGATTGGAAAAATCCAGTATACGTCACCAGACAGAAGTCATTTTCAGCAGAAAATCAATCAAGAAGTTTTGAATAAAATCTATAAATGAGTTTAGATGGAAAAACTGTAAATGTACATTGTGTCCACTTAAAAATAACTCGGATCTAAATACGTAGCAAGATTTTCTAATGTACTACAACATTACAATAACTATTCATTCATCATACATATGATCATTAGTCATCAATTAGGTTACTATTTTTACCAGCTACTACTATCTTGTATCACATTATCAATACTTAAAATCTAAGCCAAGAGAGACCACAAAACCTTGTCACAATTTAAAAAAACAAACAAACAAAAAACACAATGTCATTTAGATTTCATTCTAGCTTGTGGAAAGATAAAGTCTTACTGAACAATACTACCTTGTTACTTCATCCGCTCACACAAACTGATATGTTAAACACAGGAAAGTAAAATGCTAAGTCTTGCATCTAAAAATATTACCTTACACATCAAAACAATCTGTTGCTAAATTGAGAGCATGTTAAAGAGAGACTGGCACTAGATCCTGGATGAGTCATCCACTTCATGAAAAATGAAAAGCACCCTCCATTAAGAGCAGATAAAGGTGATATTTAATGTTTGTCTTTGGATTACACTTGCAATAATATTAATTGCCTTTGTGATAAGTTATTCATTGGACTTTTTTTTCCTGATTTGTGCTTGCGTAACTTCTCATGGTATGGTTCTTTTGGGTCATTATGATGGATGTTTCTATTTTAGGGTGCTGGGAGCTGAAAGGATGTAGACTGGATTAGAAGATACCTCACGATAGCACAAGCAAATTCGAACCTGTCTTCCTCATGAACAAAACCTCCACTGAGAGGCCGATTTGGGACATGAGTTATGTCCCTAAGGCTGCAGAATGGGAAATGGGGTGGGTGAAGGGAGGCGTGGTGAACCACATCATCTAAAAGCTTGTGTGCACTTATGGGCTAGACACTTAACCAAGCCATATCCTGATATTACAGAGCTACTTAGCTGACTTTTAGCTTTTCCCTCCATCCAATTCCAGTTCTGTTTCAGAAATGGCATTTGCATTTTCATCTTGTCTTTGAAGTAAATATACCCTATTTACCTTCAAGCAAATAAGAAACATGAACAAAATACCAAGGAATGAGACAAACGTTGGCACATAATAGACCCCATTAGTGGCAGCAATCACATGTGTATGAAGAATCTTATATCACTTCAATACCTGCAAGAAAAAACATCTTAAAACAGACTAAGCGGGTTTGTCAGTCTTATCAGGTCTCTTGGCAGATCTTAAAAGGCTTTTGGGCTCTTACTTGGTCAGACTAGGAGACCAGTTTAAACCAGCAAAGACCTCTAAACCAGTTTAGGTTGGTTTGAGTTGATTTTTTTCCCTTAGCAATGAAACAAGTAAACAAAAGAAATGATCATACTAAAATCCAAACACATTTTGTATTTGTCATTTTCAATGTCTTATTAGTAAAACAGCTGTGTGGTCAAAACAACACAAGCAAAGAGGCTCTTGCCTTACGGGAGCTGTCCAATCAGCACCACACTGTAAAAAGGGACTTAAAAGGGTTTTTTGAATCGTATACAGGAGGAAATTAGAATCTATAATTAAATCTATAAAATAAATGCAAGAGCAACAACATTTCTGCACATTTTGACACACCAAGCCTAACAGCGTTGACTGAATACACATTTAAATTCTAGAAAATTCTGCTGATTTAAGGTTTCGAGAATTTCCACCATGCAATGCAATATGAACAAATTATGCATTTATGGTTAAATGATTCATATTTTGCCATCTGTTAGTTATTTGTTAAAAAAAATACATCTTGTTACCTAAAAACGATGAATTAAAATTGATTAACAAATTCTCTATTATATAACCCACACAAAAATAGTAATCCCTCACAGGATTGTATTAGCTGTAATGAGATTTAGCAAATAGTGAACAATAACATTCAAATTGGTTAAACAGTAGTAGTATTACTATAGACAGTGCACCTTCCATAAGCTTAAGTATATAGAAGCATATGGTTTCTCAGGGGGTTATTAAAAAGGTTGTAAGGGAATTGGCATCAAATGAACGAGGTGGGCTTCTGTTGGGTGGGCCTAAATATCTCGAAATAACCGAAGGGACTATGTTGGGCTGCACGGGGACACAGCTTTAGAAAATGTCAGGTGGGCTACGTGGTCCTGCTTATTTACAGATGAGGGGACATAGGTTAATTTGGGAAGCATTATGAATAAAATTATGAATTCATTTTCATTCATGTGCTTTTTGAGCTTCTTTGCGCCACAGAACTGTCAAAACGACACACTAACGTCTTCAAATACAAAATACATGTCAATAAACGATGTATATTCGGACATAAATTACAATTCCTTAAAGAACCTCTACCTTATTTCAAGAACATCGTCAAGTATGGTTATGTGACTGAATGCGCAGTGGTCCTACCTTGATTTCATCAATGTTTGGTCACGAAATCCTCATCAGCACAACGGTTTCACGAACAACATCTTTGCGTTTTCCAAAACGTTGTCACATTTTCCTCAGGGTCAGAAAACAATTTTGTCTGTTTTCCTTCACGAAAGCGGGCCGAAGCCGCGGAGGAAAAAACGGAGAATACTGCAGTGTTTTTTTCGCTCTCTCGTCGTATTTACCCTTTTATACACACACAACCAACATCGTTTTAGCCATAAACCTGCATTTCTGTGCAAAACGTCTATCGCTTTTAGAGAACAGCGAGATATCTCAACGACGATGTGCAAGGTTTCTGCTCGCGAGCAACATAAACAAGAAAATGCATACCACACCCGTGCAACCTGCGTCCACCCTACAATCAATAAGCAGCCAAGCATGTATAGCCTTTTGAACGTCTTAATTACAACGGATCACTTCAAACCTGTCCACATGTGCATTTTTGCTCATTTGCTCAGCTTGACATTTGATAAATGCTGACAAGAAGACCTTTATTCAAATGAGGGTGCAAAGCTACAAGCTCCGGATCACGTTATTGATCATGCAAATACAAATAACACCACATACTGCCTTGCAAGAATGGGTTTAACTCATATTATGACATCTTAATACTGTCATTTGAGAGGGTGAGATGAAAGGGCCTAATCACAATAGGCTCATTAGGGTTATAACGGAATATAATATATTTGGCGAGAAGGGTCTAGCAGTAAAACCCCCTCAGCGCGCGGCGTCTCTGCGACATTCATTGGCAGTGCAACGACTTGCATTGCTGGGAATAAACACATCCCGAGTGCTATATTTAAACACAGTACTTACTATGATTACGTTAGCGGGTATCCAAAAAATCCTCACTGGACTGCAGATGTCGAATAAATTCGGAAGAAATTGCGGATGTCGCCATATTGTTGCTGCTACCTTCCTTCAGTGTGCACCGTTACCCTGCATATTTGATGACTCCCAGCAAAACGTAAGGGAGTGTCGGCCAATAGGTAGCACCAGTTACACAATATGAGAGTTCATTTTAGTTTTCGTTCTTCCAGTTAAAGAGCCTTCTTCGAGAATGAGGATTATGATGTTATGTTGCCTAAAATGTCTGAAGCAACAATCACACAGCCTTCATTGTGTTTGATTTAGAGTTTAAAAATAGCTATATTTTAAATAACAAACAGCTTGGTGTATTATCATGAGGGACAAACTCGCATGAAATATGTATCTGAGTGGATTTGTTTAATGGTAGTGTTTCTAAAGGATGACCTTCCTTTCTAGTGTCCTTTACAGTATCATAGAAATTGTAAATAGGCCTATGTATTGTGCGATACTGTTGTCTGCATAAACAAAAGATTTGAAATGTGTTGATTTGCTTGATTTCTTCCTCGTCCGGGTCTTTTAAAACATTACAGAACGGTGTTACGTCATTTTCAGAATCTTTTCAGATGACATAATAATCAGTTCCAAGGAGATTCGATTGTTTCTATTTCCCTCTTATGGCTTTCACATTTAAAATGTTTATAACAGCCCTACTGTTAGTCTTCATTAGCTCGTTATCGTCTGGGATTACAGGTAGTTTCATTTTAACAATATTATTATTATTAACCCATTTAATCCCAATAAAACAAATTACATGCCTTTTTGTGAAGTTTCAGAAAATTCTAGTTAAAATTTATAAACTATTCCTTTAGACAACTGTTATCAGTGGTAAACTATATCAAAAAGTCAAAAAGAATAAAAATCCAGCAGTTAATAATGTAGGCTATCATAATGTAATAGCCTATGAATTACTGTCAAGCAGTTGTGGGAAAACGAAAATCATATGTAGGAAAATATGTATATTTCCTAAATGTTTTATTTAGTGTAACAACAAATTGAATTTTTACTCTGCTTTGAACAATTTTACTCTATAATTATTCAAAATAGGGATCTGTGTCTTCCCACTAACATTTACATGCATTGTGAGAGGACCAGCTTAATACATCATTACACCTTTTAAACGTCTTATGTATATCAAAAATGCATATAAACGCTTATTTTAGTCATAAATGTTACTGCCGTTTTAAATGGGTTAATATTATTTACAGACAATCTAATCATCAGTGGTTGTCACATACAAAGTAATGAAAAGTGTTCAGTGCAACTGACTAAATGCCCTTTTAAGGTTGTGGAAAACGACCTTTGCTGGATCCTCCAAAGCACCTTCGTATATCAGGAGGCCTTTCTGCATTGGGGGGTGCATGGCCTTGGCAAGTGAGCATACAGCGGATGTCAATGCATATCTGTGGAGGGTCCGTCATCAGCCATCGGTGGGTAGTCACCGCATCCCACTGCTTCAGAAATAGGTGAGACACTTTATGCTTCTCCTCCCTCATACCATGCAGCATTTGTGCGCAGATACACATCTTACTGTTATAACTTTAAGCATGTTGCATGTTAAAGCAAATGGGTGATATATTTCATTTGAGCATACGAATCATTCAGGTGCACATTTAGTTAAATAAACAAGGGCTGGTAGTTGAACTAAAATTATATACTTGCAGTAGTGGTTCAGTTAATTATATCCTTATTTCTTTTTAGATTAGCATTGGATGTAAACTACTTACCAAGAAATTTTATTTACCATTTTATTTACCAAGAAAATGCCTAAAACTATTTCTGCTTTCCAAAATAATAGTTTTTATTGCAGATCTTTTGCATGTATTTTGTATGTAAATTTGTCCCTTACATCTTTCTTTTATAGTAACACCTATAAATTACGAATAGTGGCTGGAGTGAATTCTCGATCCATGTATGGAAAGGGTGTCCAGTATCGTTCAGTCCAGCAAGTGATCCTGCATGAGAATTTCAGCCGATTGCATTATGACAACGATGTGGCACTTTTGCATCTGTATCACCCTTTATATTTCACAAAACATGTGCAGCCTCTGTGCATAATGGAAAATGAAATGGATGAGAAACAACTAAGCTTCAGTTCGTGTTACATCACTGGTTGGGGCAGCTCAGTGTTAGAAGGTTAGTATTTAATTGTCCAAAGACACTAGTCCAAAATGCAAAATCTCTGCATCATAAACAGATTATTATTTAGCAGAATATGTAATATTCTATCGTTATTGTTGGATAAACTTTTATGATGAACACAAATTTTTTTGTGTGTTTGTGTTCCCATTTGCTCCAGTAGCAAAAGGAAAAAAAAATCTTTGACAGTGTTTCTATGACTTTGCAAAAAAATACTGAGAGATTGATTATGTTGATCAGAAGAGAGAAATGTCAAATTGGTGTCGCTCTCAGTCATTGTATTAGAAAAACTCATGCATCAGCATTAATTCGTTTTCTGTAATATAGTAAGTTAACATAACACAAAATATAATGTTATAAATTATACAATAATAAAAACAAATGAAAAAATAAATCAAAATTTACAATGTTAAAAACAGTCTGTGAAAAGCTTTCATATATCAGAGAGGAGCTCTAATTTTTTTAACCTTTCTGGCAGTTAAACTGTTAATAGTATGTGGGTTTATATAATCAGTTCTCTCCTTCCTCTTTGAGAAGAAAACCATTACTTACATTTTACATGGCAACAATATTTTTCCTTTCACACAATTGGAATTTTTAACATTTATGGATGATTTAAGATAATTTCTTATCATCATATTCAAAGAAAAAATGTAGAATTGTGCTTATAAGCACATACATATAATACATGTATAACATTTTACTTTTTTTTTTTAAGGAATGTTATTTAGCACTCTTCAGGAAGCTGAAGTTGATCTCATTGAAACTGGGATCTGCAACCAAAGAAGCTGGTATGATGGCCATGTTAATGACAACATGATCTGCGCGGGATTTGACAAAGGGGGAATCGACACATGTCAGGTAATGTTGTCTCATTATTTCAGAGTAACTGGTCAGTGAAAGACAGTGATTAACAATCTCT
Source organism: Barbus barbus (assembly GCF_936440315.1). Lineage (NCBI taxonomy): Eukaryota > Metazoa > Chordata > Actinopteri > Cypriniformes > Cyprinidae > Barbus > Barbus barbus. The sequence continues at coordinate 16,105,443 of NC_136718.1, forward strand.
GTTGGAATACTCTTCAATCAAGGGTGACAGTGGAGGCCCTCTACAGTGTTACAGCAAAGACAGGGAGAGATTTTACCTTTATGGTGTGACAAGTCACGGAGAGGATTGTGCATTACCAAAGAAACCTGGCATATATACTCGTGCAAGCCGGTACACCGTCTGGCTGAGAGAAGCTCGAGCAAGCTCTGCTGCCTCAGTCACAGATCTGCCAGTTTTTAAATCAATCTCAGCCCTGTTTTTATCTGCCTGCATGGGCCTGCTAATGTGAGCTGTCCACCATCAGAGATCAGAACAGCTCTCTGAGCTATGTGCTGCGTTCCTGTTCCAATAAAAATGTACTGTATTTAAAAAAAAATTCTAATTGTATTTGATATTCTCATTTTCACAAACTGAATATAAAATTATCACATTTTAACTTACTTTTACAACTTCCCTTACAAAAATTAACCATAGCCTATGGTATTAAAATTATTTAATTAATAAACACATTTATTAGGCTATATACAAATAAATAAAAACAAGAAATGGTTACAATAGTTAAATCATCATAACCATGCACAAATTAACCATGGACTCTAATCATAGTTTAACCATGGTATTTGTACAACTGTGGATATACAAATGGTAAATACGCCCCAAAACAAAAGCATGGTTAATTTTAATTTTGTTGAGGTAATTTGGTTGTGGTTTGTGCTATTGTGCTTTTCTGTATTTGGTTGGGTTGTGGGTATTTGCAGTGCCTTTCTTTATTTGTTTGTGTTGTGAGGATTTGCAGCATGTTTTGTATTTGGTTGTGACGCTAGTATTTGCAGCACATGTGCTGTCAAACTGATGATGTTTTCTGAATTTGCAGAATTTGTGCTTTTCTATTTGCATGTGTTTTCTGAAGTTGCAGCACACTGAGCTCTCTCGACCACCGTACTTACGTGATACGAGAAAAATGTGTGGAAATTTCTGCGTTGCGAAGGCGTAACTTTAGAGAATGTTTAAAATTGTGAGCAAAACTCACACGCATGCTGTTCAGACATATAGTACATACAAACAATAATATATTTAAGTTAGTATTTTACTATCTTGAAACCGTTAACGGGGTTCCTTTAGTTAACTGAAGATAACAGCGCTCTGCTCTCGACCATCCTGGTAGCGACCACGACTTGGCACGACCAAGTAATCAATGTAGTTTACAGAAATGTATTTCAATACATTTAAACCTGCAGTCTGTACGTTTTGCCTCTTTGTTGCCATCTCTGTTTGAAACCTGCAGTTATTTGTGAAATTATCATCTTTACGTGGACTGTGCATCGGCACGGCTCCTCAGCACGATGAATCTAATGTTTTAAGGAGTATGTGTGACTGTCATCAAAGACTATTTGTTATCAGTCACCGCACCGGTGTGGATATTCACTGTACTTCAGAATCACAGATTCTGCGTCTCAGAAGTATGACCCAAATAAGAATTTTGTACTGGAAAATGTCATCTGAACAAGTAACATGTCTGCCACTTTTGTTCTGACCAACTGAGAAAAAAAGCATTACCATACATTGCGCTACCAATTGTGATTAAATCTAACAATCGCTTAGCTCATATCACATCAAACTGTGCAAATTATAAAGTTATATATATACTTTGTTCTCAAAATATTAATGTTAACAACATCAGCATTGCGTGACTTCATGTGTGTAGTGTGTATTAGCATTACCTGTAGACTGCTGGTGACTACAGGTGAATCTCCATTTGTCACTGATTAAGTTCAAGTTCAAGTTTATTTGTATAGCGCTTTTTAGGATACAAATCGTTGCAAAGCAGCTCTACAGGAAATTAAGTTTCCACAATATATTTATATATTGCAGAACCTTAACATATTTAACTTATGGCAAAATTTGGTAATTCTGTATGTTATTGTTGTATGGACCTTTATGGATTACAATCCGCCATCAAAATAATTGAATTATTCCAACTGCTGTGAGAAAAGGTCATAAATGATCCACCACCTGCAGCATCCTCGCGTGCTACAGCCTACTACTAACTGGGACTCTTATGTTTACAGACGTGACCTAATGGCGTAAAGACGAACAAGCTTGCGAAAACCAACCAGTACCACTCAAATTAGAAAACATTATTTCAAACTTACCGTTGTGAATCGGGATAAGGTAGGAAGATAGTTTTGAACACTGGCTGGTTAGGTACTTGCCAAAACATTTATTTTGAATAATTAAAAAAAAAAAAAAAAGTTACAGACTGCAGCTTTAAATAATGTAAATAATTTTAATAAATATCATTGTCGTTTAAGTCTCTCAATAACTTGCGGCAAAGTAAATGAGTCAAATTAATTCATGAGGGATTCATACAATTCAGTAAAAAAAGAACGGTCTTATAAGAAACAATCACTTGCCCTGTATGTTTGTGATTCAGTTAAAAGACATGGCTAATATTAATTTGGTAATCGTGGTACGTTTTTGATTCACTAAAGGCTAGTTCACACTACGGGATCTTAAGCCCGATTTGCAAGTTAACGAGCTCATCGACAGGTCGGGCTGTAATCGGGGGAAAATCAGCGGGTGATCGGCGCTCCGCAATCTTTATGTATGTCTTTATGCATCAAAGACGCTCACTAATGCCAAATAACGAGGAGCATCTCGCTGCAGCCCACAAGATCCAGGGGGCGTGGTTGGATCCAAATCCAACTCCTCCCACCTTACATTTACCTAAACCTACCCATCTCCAGGCCCTGATCCCTAAACCCACCCCATCTCCACGCCCTGATCCCTAAACCTACCTATCTCCACCCCTAAACCTACCAATATGATGTCAGACTTGGATGTGGGCGGGGTTGGATGTCCACCGCAGGATGCAGCGAGCCCCGACTCGACGTCACGTGGTGTCAGGTGTCGTGACGAGCTACAGCCAATGAAAGAGCAAGGCATGGGTTGAGGTCACCGGAAGAAAAACAACAGCAGCAACTTTGCTTAAAGAAAAGTTAGGCTTTTATTTTTGTACATAAGCGTCTTTCACAGGCTTTTGGCTGCTATGTTTTTTATTAACCACCAATAGTTACTGCTGCCATGACTGATAAACACTCACACACTACACACATGTTCTCACGCAGTGAAAAACACATCACAGAGCAAAGAGGAAACTGACAACACACCGACAGAGAAGACTGAGGATACTGCTGATATGAAACAAACCCTGAATCCCAATGTGCATATATCCACCCTATCTGCCCTAAATAGTATTGAAAATGACTAATATCACATTAAACTTAGGATGGATAGTGTGCACATCGGGATGTAGACAAGGTCTCAGGACTCTCAGCTTTTAAACTGAGTAATTTTTAAAGAAATTCAAACAATAAATACCTTTTTGTGGCTCTTCAATGTGTCGTGACAGAGCACTGTATTGCTTCAGTTCAAACACGTGTCTTTTCATATTTAAGTTACTTAAATTTACTTTTGTCCACAGAATCATAAGAGCACATTTTCTGGTGCAAAACAAGTACTTTTATTGCCGTTACCTTGGCAGCCAACAACAGCACAGCTTAACCCTCCGCACATTTTTATATTTAGTTATACAGAAAAATTCAGTCGATTTTCACCCCGTTTTAATATTTCTATGAAGACTGGTGTAGCTGTCGGGCAAGATGGCGGATAGCAGCGGCGGCACATAATATATGTTTTCTGATTGGTCAGATCGCCTGTCAATCAAACTTTTTGTGAACGCTCAATTCTCGCGTGTTTTTTAATGACAAAACGTGGTTTGGGGCCCGAATCGAGTCGTTGGGTGACAGAGTTGTTGTCAGCTCGTGTAGTGTGTATAACCAAAGTCTATAGTCTTTGGTATAACCCCTGGTTGCGGATCATTTCATGTAGTCATGTAAAGTAGTGTAGTGTGAACTTGGCTTAAAAAGAACCGGCGCATAAACTGTTATAAACAAGCAAGGTTGTTTTAAATAAACTTTTTTATCTGGTTATGAAAAAAAGTTTTCGGTTCCGGTTGACGGCACTGAACTACATTAAGACATAACGTCATAGAATTCAAAATTTGACCGTTACTTGTCAGTCACGCGCCCTGTCCCTTTAAATTAACTAAACGTCTCCGTAATGAGCCGTAGCATGAAAATTCTCATTTTTATGGGTACTTTGGGGTGGGGGGTAGTTTTTTATTTTGCCGCGATCGGTACTCCGCCCGAACAGCGTGAGTTTGAACTTTAACTTTATAAACAGTGAGATCTGTGCACTACTTTCAGCGAATTTGGTAACTTAACTGTGTTTTTACAAATCTCCTAGATTATCAGTGCGGAAACAGGCCTGAGAGAGTGGTTGCACGTCGAGATAAACGGATGATCGGAGGCCAGAACGTCAAAGTGAGGTTTTGGCCGTGGCAGGTGTCTGTACAGTACCAGCCCAATTCATCTGCCCCGTTCATACAGGTCTGCGGTGGAGCTATCGTCCACCGATACTGGATAATGACAGCAGCTTCATGTGTACGTGAGCAGGAACAAAGGTAACATGTAACGTTAGCTACTGTAATCCTAAACAGCCAGTATTTACCTGCATATAGCCTCTGATTAAGTTATTGCATTTCCTCCCACAGCCAATTTATGATCCGAGCAGGAAGCAGTAGATTGGACGTTGATGCTAAATCCACACAGAAATCAGAAGTCGCCAGAATCGTTAAACACAAGCGATTCAATCCTGTCACTTTGCGTTACAATATTGCTCTTTTAGAAATGACGACCCCTTTTGTGTTTAATGAGTTTGTCCATCCCATCTGTGTGCCTGATCAAGACACTGCCGATCATCGATATGAATCGTGTCACATCACAGGATACAACGCTCAGCCTGGTGGTGAGTCCACACTGCGGCTATTTACAATAGCTGACTGAAGATGTTTTTATTATATTTGATATTTTTACATTTATCAGATGATATTGGCGTACTGCAAGAGGCCGAAGTGGATATAATGTCACGGTCCTTGTGCAATAAGGCAGAGTATTGGAACTATACTGTGGCAGCAGACATGCTTTGTGTTGGTGAATTCGGTGGTGGTGTTGACGCATGTGAGGTATGGTTTAATACTCAACTTTATGAACTGTATAAAGTAGTTAAAGACATTTAACTGCTTCTACATTGGAACTGCATAGTATAGTATCTAGTAGTACCATATTATCAATCGACATGATTTTTTTTAATGATTTAATTGCACATATTTTTACATTCAAATGTTTGGTGTCAGTAAGATTTAAATTTTTTTTTAATTCAACAAGAAAGTGACAGAAATGTTTTGTTATATTATGTAAATGTCTTCAATGACCTGTTCTATTTCTATTAACTTTCTGTTACTCAAAGAAGACTGTGAAAATCACAGTAATTAACGTAACTGTTTTCAGTTTTGAAATTAATTACAATATTTCTTGAGCACCAAATCAGCATCATTTCTGAAGGATCGTGGCTGCTGAAAGTTCAACTTTGCCGTCACAAGATTAAATTATATTTTAAAGTATATTAAAGTAGAAAACTGGTTTTAAATTGTAATATTTCACAATTCCTTTCAAAAAAATTAACAAAATCCTACAGACCCAAAACATTTGAATGCCATTTTTATCCATGCCAAAGTTCACTTGTAGCATTTAAAATGGTTGATTTAATTGTTTTTTAATTTAAACAAAATTAAGCTACTTATCTGAACTATTAATATTTGTTAAATTATTGATATAGCTCTTACATTATTTATAATAATATATTGTGCATGTATGTTTATGCCATAACATGCAGACAAATCTTGGTGGACCGCTGAACTGCTATATCAAAATTGAGGAGCGCTACTTTTTGATTGGACTTCGTGTGAAGGCCACTTCTTGTGGAAAACCTAACCGACCAAATGTTTATTTGAAAGTCTACAGCCTCTATTATTGGATTGAGCGTGAAATGAATGTCACCTCAGATTACATATGATTTTTCAAATACATAATGATATTCTGTATAAACAGTAGGCCTAATTCAAATATCCAGCAGAGTGTGCGTGTGTCATGATTGTATTGACATGAGAAGAACTAAAGTGATGCGTAAGAATCAGAGGATATGGTGACCTCTGGTGGACAAATCTTAATTTAACCTGAAGCTTTCAAGAGCTTGTATCCTGATGATTTTATTTGATGATTCCTGGATTCATGAAATGTCATGTAAATAAGACTGGATTTTCCTGAAAAAGTGTGTGGATTATTTGAGGACTTAATTTGTTAACATGTCCCTGTATTTATACCTACAGTAAGCTTGCTTTGAATGACAAGCATGTGCTCCATAATGGTCATTTCAGAACCTAAAACAGCTTAGATCAATTAAATTCAGTATTTGCACTGATGTAGTTTTGCTAACCCTCATTGCTGATCCTATATTATCACTAAATCATAATAATTTTCTTTCAATTAACTTAAAACAAGTTGTGGATAAAGATTTTTCAGCACAACACGTAGGTTTAATAGAAATGAACTAGACTGCCACTTCCTGACAGAATTAGATACTGTTTCAGTGTGGAAGAGCGCTAAATCTTCTTAGGCTTGTTGTTTGCACATTGCTTACATAAAGTTACTGTAATAAAGACAGTAAAAGATTCAGTGATGACAACAATAAATTTAATTAACATAAAACTTTATAAATTTTGCACCGACACACTCAATATTTTGACAATTAAGAACTGAATTAAAAATACAAAAAGAACAGTTATGAGAATGTGTGCATTGTTAAAGAAAAGAGCTGCACATAATTTCACATGTAAACAATCTGCAGGAAGAAAGGAAAATTTGATATCGAAGGCCATTTTGAAATAAGCATGTTAGGTGCTAATAAATGGTACTGTAATTTTATTAAGATAGAAAAGATATTTCCTCTCTTAGCTCACATTCTCTTTTTCCATGTCGGTTAAAACACCCTTTTTGCTTTCTAGCACGCTCGCACACATCCAAAACATTGAAGGGTTGTTCACTGTCTGCCACTCAGCGACCCTAGAGTGTCAGTGTGAACCGGGCTTACGAGAAACCATGAAAACAATCCATTTTGTGTGACGGTTGAAATGTGTAAAAAGATTTTTATTGTTTCCATATCATGACCTTGAGTCACCGCTGCTAAGAGCTGCTGTCAAGTATGAAAGATCAGTCAAGTTTTTTGGAGGACCAGATAATGGGGGTCTATTTGTTTATACCGTAACACCAGTGAGACACTACAATATATAGTATACATACAAACACCTTCCATCTCTTCACCTTTCCAGTCACCTCAAATCAAAATAAAGACAGAAATAAACATTTAAAAAAGTTTCATAAGGCATGGAACTGTCTTCATCTCCAAACGTTTCTGTCACCCTCAATATACATGTTTAATGCATATAAATGTCAAGTTACGAATGTATTGTGTTAAAATTGCTGTGCTTTGAGTGAGAACAATGTCACAAACCCCTACTCACTCCAGTTCTCACAGTTAAAGTTGGAAATGTGAGTAAAAAAAAAAAAAAAAAAAACCTGTTGCATTTATTTTAAAACCATTAAAATGACTAGCAGTTTTGAATAAAAGAAGATATGTTTGTTTTGCTGGTGATACTGTTGATCCATAAAACTAAGTCAGCACTTCCAGAATGAAAACCAAAGGACACTCCTCTGGCCACGAGAGGAGATAAAGTGCGCAGAAAAGCTTTGTGTTAGTCTCTTGGGTTTAACTGCAAGAGCACAAGCGCTGCTCTATGGAAGAGGCAAATCGGAAGTGGCACCAGAAGTTGGACATCGAAGTCAATGCGACTGGCGAAGATGTGGTTTCACCTGTTTTAAAGGGCAGAAATATGTTGAGCACCACCCTCCTGAATGTCCAGAGAAGGTTGGATGGCTTGAGCCGGGTGACCGCCATTGGTCGAACAGGCCACAATCACATTAAAAAGAACATAAAAATATGTACAAGGCTCAGCACAGGGGCAGAAAGAGGACTAGCCAGCTTCTTCCTCCATGGTACGTGCTGACGGCACAGAGGAGCGGCTTGTTGTGAGTGGTTCTTTGGGTGCCATGTTGAGCTTTACGCACGTTAGTCCATGCTCACATGTTGTACGCCACGTAGATGGGATCCAGCTGGTCGGCTAGGAAGGAGTCGCGCAGGTGCATGCGTTGCTTCTCGCCCCGCGAGTTGATAGGGATGACACCAGGGTCCACGATGACCACCACACCAACTATGAGGTGATGCTCTTTCAGAACTACATTAGTGACCAGGGGAACCAAATCGAGAGCTTCCTGCTCAGATCCACTGAGCTCTACTACAACCACCAGAAGGTTGGTCCATGTAAAGACGGCGCTGTAAGATAAAGCATATGATCCAATCAGAGACATGAACTTAAAAACACAAGTATAATGTATAGTAACAACAAAACTTGTTTAGCGTGGAAATCAGAAACTGATATGTTCAGACAGGAGTGTCAGTGTTCTGGAGGTTCTCACCTCTCAGCGATGCTGCGGTGCGCCCGAGACACAGAGGTCTCAATGTCAATGGGATGATAACGCAAACCTCGCAACTCCAGTGTTTCATCCAGTGAACCCACCACAAACAGAGCATCGTGGCGATCTGATGTGGAAGATAAAGGAGAAGAAAAAGGAGCATGAGAAAATGTCTCGTGCTATTGGAGCAGTACTGTATGTTACATTGTCTGAACGTGCATTTTTATCCCTTCCCAACTTAAAGGAAACACAACAAAACAACATTTAATGGAATGTATTTTATTTATATATGTAAAAAAATATGTATACTACTGTTCTACTGTAATGTAAGCTATTTTATTAATTGTAAAATATTATTACACTTTAAAAAATTACTTTTCTATTTTTAGATATTTAAAAATTTATTCCTGTCATGGCAAATCTGAATTTTCAGCGATTACTTCAGTGTCACATGATCCTTCAGAAATCATTGTAATTTGGTGCTCAAGAAATATTTATTATTATCAATGTAGAAAACAGTTGCTGCTTCATATTTTTGTGGATTCATTTATGAAAAGCAAGTTCAAAAGAAAATAGTTTATTTGAAACAGAAATCTTTTGTGACAGCGTAAAAGCTTTTACTGTACTTTTTGATTAATTCATGCACCCTTGCTGAATAAAAGCATAAAAAACTTGCTGACCCCAAACTTTTGAATGCAAATATATAATAAAATATTTTAAAAAATGTCATAATAGATTATAAAAATAAAATTATATGTTGATAATTAAGCTATTTTAATGATACAAATGTATAGTTCGTTGTGCTGGAGCCAGTAAAATGTAGGCAGGGCAAGTGAAGGCTGTGAATATGGTTTATCAATTCCAAATTCAGAGTCTGCACAATCCATTTTGCAATAATACTTTCACAATAATCATCAATCTGTTATACAGTACAGACCTCCACTTGCAACCAGTAGCTCTGTCCTCCTGACAAATCCCAGATATCCAGTTCTGGCCCAGAGCGTTTCAGTGTCTCCAAAGCTCAGCCGTGTGTTGAAGTGGTCTGCCTGCAGGCTCTCCTCACCATAGATGGTATAATAACCACTGGCATTATGAGGACTGCTCACCCAGATCTTGAAAACAAGGCAAGACAGCGATGAAGATGTTAGCCGTCAAACAGACCCTGCTGAGTATATGGAGGGATTTCTGATGTGGACAGTTATACATCACTGAAACAAGTTGTTTTTGTGTTATTGCTCAAATAAAAGTGTGTTTGGTCACCTCGCCTAGATGAGAGTCTCCTAATGGACCTCTCGTCTCTGGGTTCACGATGATTACTCTCACTCCAGGAAGAATCTAAGGCGAGGCGGAGAAAACAATACGGGATGACTGATATGTCTTCTAATAACAGTGTAAGATAAAGTGGGACAGAACTAGGATGGCCTTACAGTCCCAGACTCCATCAGCGGCAGACTCTGAGGAGCTCCTCTCTCCACCAGCCTCACTCTATGACAGAGAAAGAAGGACAATGTCACACTGCATGCATGTAACAGACTGTTTTCATGTCACCACCAGACTCATCTCGCACATACCTGTCATGCCTGAGGGACTTCATGTCTACATAAACAGTGGACGGGTCTGGACCAGCAGTTCCCTGATGGAAGGAGACAGGAATCAAAATAAGGTTCTGCTCTTGCAACATGACATTGTTGATGCAATACATTTTTTGTGCCAACCTGTAGACAGATGGCCAGGTTGACTCTGGCGCCGAAAGCTGTGCTCACTGCGCGTGGAGACAGGCCCAGGTCTTTGAAGAGCTTGGAGAACGACTGTGTGAGTGCCAAACGAGGCCTCTCTTCAGCTATGACGACACAGCTCCTTACACATGAGAGGTTCACGCTGCGTGCCTGCACATACATCTCTCGTCAGCTTTTATAGACACTTCCACACTATGTTTATCTTGAACATCCCTTTCTGAAAGCTGTTTGACTCAGTATTGCAGGATTAGTAACCCAAAAATTCTGCTATTTACTCAACCTCATGCTATTCCAAACCTGTAGGTCTTCTTCCAACTTCAGAGAATACAAAATAAGGATTTTTAATAATGTGCTGGTTGTTCTGTTGCAGTAAATGGAGATTGAAAAGTGGTACATTTGGCTTGTGTGCATTTCAATTCTTCTGAAGCCATACGATAGCTTTGTGTGAGAAACTGACCAAAATGTACGTTATTTAAAAGATGTTATGCCCCTGGCATTGAATCATTTTGGTGAATGAATCATTCACTGGTTTTGTGAACTGGATCGATCAAATCACCAAAAAGATCTGACTCAAAATAACATTATGTTTACAAAACGGACATTGCTTCTACATGCTAACCAGAGAGGAGTCTCTTCATATACAGTCTGTTCTAATTTGAACCTATTGTATGGTTTCAGAAGACTTGGTATATAGTATACAAGGTGAATGGATCACTTTTATGCTTTTTTTAGTCATTTTGGAGCAGTAAAGAGTGGCCAGGATATTCGTCGAGAATATTCCTTTTGTGTTTCACTGTGTCCACATTTACATCGCTACCATGCATTTTTATTTTTTAAACTTTCTAATCAAAGAATCCAGAAAAATCCCGGTCACCACAAAAATATAAAGCATTACAGCTGTTTTCAACATTAATAATAAAAAATGTCTTTTGAGCAGATTAGAATGCTTTCTGAAGGATCATGAGACACTGAAGACTGGAGTAATGGCTCCTAAAAATTCAGCTGTCATTACAGAAATAAAACATTTTAAAATAAAATAGTAAATAGTTATTTTAAATAGTAATACTATTTCTGTTTTTACTGTATTTCTGATCAAACAAATGCAGCCTAGATGAGCATAAGAGGCTCCGTTTAAAAACAAATCATACCAACTCCAATATTTTGAACTGTAGTGAATCTACATCATGTTGACTCACCTTTAGAGCTTCAGTCTGTGTGCCAAGGCCCTTGGTGCAGAGCTCCATGACCGAGTATGAACAGAAGGTGTCTCTGATCTTATACTGACTGAGTGTGCTCAGCCACAGGGGCAGAGACGTCTCTAACTCCATGGGAGGGATCAGGATTGACTGGTGACCTGAATAGACACTAGACACACACAGATACAAATTACAGTGGCTATTCTAGAAATTCCATGCATGGCATTGTGTCCTAACCAAGTGCAGTCTCAGCTTAACCTCAGATTAACATACAATAGATGTGATTTATTGTGTTATGCCAGGTTAGGTCATAGACTAAAAGGTTTGACTGTGTGTACTACCTAGACATACACCACAGCACAAAGCCCAGGCCACAGTAGGGGTCCATGCAGATGGCAATTTGTCTGGACGAGTACAGCTCACACTGCAGTTTGATGGACCGACACAGAGCATTGACCGCTGAGTGAGATATCTGAAAGAAACAAATAAACAAGATATTTAGCACATAACTGGTCAAAGATCCTACATACCTGTTCTTGCCAAAAGCAAAATGAACAACTGAATGGATAGACGAGTCTTGCCTTAACTCCGGTCAGCATGCCTGTGGTGGACACACTGAAGTCCAGGTAGGCCAGCATTTCTGCAGTAGGGGGTTTATAGATGTGTGAAGGCCGTTTCCTGGGAAGATCATCTGCACACACAAAATCAGTCAAGTCAGGGATACTGATCTTTCAACAGTTGTCATAAAAGCTATGTGAATATTTCATTTCTGTACCTGTGTCTATGATATTCGGCCAAGTCTTCACATTCACACTGGCTGCCGCTTCTTTAGACCGCAAAATCTTCATCAGGGTCTGAGTTGTGAGGATGCAGGCTGCTTTGCTCACCTAAAACAGACAACATTTGTTAGATTAACATGCTACACTTCAGAAAAACATAAATGGATGCCATGTGCAAAACAGACTCACATCTATGATCATTCGGACTGTGGGGAGAGTGGCAGCAAGGTTCTGTGAATGAGGCGGCCTGACGGTGACCGGAATGCAGCCAGCATACAGACAGCCATAAAAGGAGGCAATTAAGTCTATGCCTATAGAAAAGAAAAACACATTTCTTGACAACATTCCATGTGATGATTCATGCTGTTATTTCTGGATGTTTAAGGTGCTGAGAAATGCACCTGGTGATTTTAATGAACAGTAGATTAAACCAAAAGGTTTTCTATGTGTCTACCAGTGACTAAAGTTACCTTATTTAAATCATCTTAAAAAACACACACTTGAAAGTTGCAAAATAAATGCACATTAAAAGTCTGTGCATTAATGTGTTAAATTCTAGCTATATATTCACTGAGCTGTGGTCACATTTACAAATGTTTGGTGAATTTTCGTGGGCAAACAAACAATGTATCAGTGTTTGCTCGCAGAATTTAAAAGAGAATTTCATTAAAGTGACCACACCCTAACATGTACTATGAAAGCGGACATCATTACCGGGAGGATAAAGCAGTACTACATTGTCTCCAGTGTTAATTCCTCCTCTTTCCAGCAAAGCTGCAGTGATCTTCTCAGCTCGCTTGTGCAATTGAGAACACGTGGCTGTGCTCACTGCTACACCCTGAAGGCCAAAGCAAGAAGAGTCTCAGTACAAAATGGTTTGACTAAATGATCAGTTTTTTATGGGGGTTGTATGCATGTCACCTTTGCATTCAGCAGCATATAGAGGACATGATCAGGATCAGTCTGTGCTCTCCACTGCAGGGCTTCAGACAGGAACTGATGCTGTAGGACAGAAGAGGACAGGTCTCAAATTATTATCCATACAAAGACATCAATAACAGAAATCTTAGCCTTGAATATGATAACAGGAGACACAAATCAGCCCATAGCATTATTTCAGCAACTAAGCCAGCAAACAAAAAAGGATCTAAGGTTTATAATATTTGGGGGTGGGGGGTGTGATAGTTCACATAGTTTGTCTGTATATTTAAACACCCGTAGCAGGACTCATGCAGGTAGCGGCAATAATGACCACACCATGCAGCAAAAGAGCAAGTGTATTCCTTCTGTTTCCAAAACATGATGTTTTTGTCTCTGAGTAGAAGAAAAATAAAGAGGTACTTGTGAGATGAAATTTAAAATTAGAAATTAAGCCACTTTGCAAGATATAAATATGAGTTGTATGTAACAAAGTTACAATTCTGAGATATTAAGTTAATAAAATCTATTCTTCATTTTACATTTTTTGTTGAAGTTAAGCCAAAATTTCTTTAATAAAAATCTTTATCTTTATAAAATATCTTTATACGTGTTTTTCATCTCGTAAGGCCATGAAGTTGCTGTTGTTATGGCTGATTGCAAAGGGGAATTGAAGCTCAGCGCACACAAATAGCAGAGCGTTGCTGGCATTCAGGCTTACCATGTTAGTGGGCCAAACACAGAGCTACAGCCCCGAGCACAAGAGAAAAAGACAGACCAGAGCACAAGCTTAGAGGAGACGAGACAAACTCTCTTCATCCCCAGTTCTCTTAAAACTCTATTTGTGTTGAGTTAATGACACTGTCATTTAAACCAGATTGAAAGGTGGAATGAATCCCAGTGGTATCTGGAGGTACTCAGAAACTGGAGGCTTGATGTTGCAAAATAATTATAATAGAGTTCAAGTTGTGTATTATGATACGTTCTAGATTTTATTACTTTATTATGGAGATAAGAGGCATTATTAAAATTGCATCATATATATATAAAATTGCATGCATAGCCACTGTAATTTGTATCTATATGTGTCTAGTGTTTATTCGGGTCACCAGTCAATCCTGATCCCTCCCATGGATCATCATATCCTGGGATCTCGCAAAGATATTAACAGTGAGTTTACTAAGCAAGCAGCGGTCCTGAAATCTTTGGCTAACCTTTCTGGATTGCTCTTGGTCATCAATGAGGCCAAGATCTCTCCCACTAGCCTGTGCAATCCTCTTTCCTGCCACCAGGTTGCCCACCATAATGGAGGCGGGACCGACTCCCACTGTGAAGAAAGGAAAGTATATTTTTACAACAAATTTCACACATAATGGTAATTTAAAGTGCTTTACAGATGAATAATAAAGAATAAGATAAAAAATGAACAAAAAATTAAATAAAGTTTATATTAAAAAATAAACTAATAAAATAAAGAAAAGGAAAATAAATATAAAAAGAACGATCTGTAAACATAAGTGCAGGCTATAATATATTAAACCATTTTAAAATCTGATGTTCTTTTAAACTTTTTTCAGTTAACTTGATGCTTAAAGGTTATTCCCCTCATCATAGTAACAAAAAAAGTGAGACAATTCTTTAGGTTTTGATTTAGATGCAAATCAAGAGTACCTGGTTGCTTTTGCCTGGGTTTTGGAAGGTTGGTCACACATGTATGAGGGCACATCAGAATATTGCAAGGGTGTAGAGATCCCTCCAGAAAGTGCTGCTTGGTCTCAGACACATGAATACCACCCAGAGGAGTTTTGGGTAACGTGTTAGCAGGGACCAGGGCCAAACAGTATAAGCCCACCTGGTGGATACTGTCTATCGCCTATGGGAAAGCATGCAGAAAGAGAGTCATGACACCTATTACTGTGAAACAGAGAGTCCAAATCTATAAATGGCAACACTGGATACTGTAAATCGGTCATTGTTATCTGCCTCATAACATTTAGCCTGTCAGCTCAGGTCCATTCATCTCAATGACCTACTTTAGACTAAACTAAATAGATTTCAGCGAGGTCATTGAGGGTAACTTGTGTTTTACCTGTAGGACTCTACTCATCCACTGGAAACTGTCCTCTTCATTGGCATCAGGCCTCTGCTCTGCCACAATCACTATTCGCTCATCATAGAAAACAGTGACGGAGACCACAGCAATTCTGCGTACACGAGACACAGCCTCAGAACCACATCACATTATGACATTAGTCTACACACTTTCAATCTGAATGAGTGTTTTGCGTCATTCATACCTCCCTCGGTAGACAGTTTTGACTGGCTCCACCGCCAGCGCTGTGGCCACGAGGTCGTCTGCATTGTGTCTGCGCCCACTGACTGAAAGCAGACCCTCTATCTTTCCAACCACAAACACCAAACTTCCCTGAGGGCAGAGAAGAGTTTTTTCAATAAACGACAGATTACCATGTCACAAATCTGCAAATAGGCTTTGTTCTACAGGTAATCCAACCGGCCCCAAATGGTCAGAAAGGTAGTCTATATACAGTATATATAAGCAGAGATGTCTACTATACTATTACTTACCGGACCCACAAAGCCCAACAGTCCAGTGCGTGTGAAGGGAACGTCTCCAATAGGGGTACCACCTGAGTTTACAGGAATCACCTGCAGACAATAAGGTCAGAGAGACATTGTTTTGAGTGAATGTGTTTATTCTGTGTATTGATTGTGATTTCTTCCTATGCATTTTATCCATACCTCAAAAGTGTTCTTGGTCACTCCGGGCAGGCCGTAGTACATGGTGCCTCCGGCACGCGAGTTCAAAACTATCTCTCCAATCTCATCGGTCTTACAGAGCATGGGCGGCCCATCGGGTTTCACAATACACATCAGATCTGTGGTTCAGAAAGAAAAAACAGAAATACTCTCTAATGCAGGGGTTCTAATGCCAGCACCTGTCAAGGGGGGCGCGAGCATCAATTAATTCAGAGACATTGCCTTGAAGATTTATGAATACGAGCTTTCAAATCTTCAGCCATCCGCTAGGGGGCAATTTGACTCCCGCTGTTAGGCGACAGTGAGAATGGTGTAAAATGATTTATGGTTAGTCATGTCAGAAATCCAACCACGGATTGGCATGTTGTTATCTCAGAAACAGGCTCAGCCATCACACTGAATCAGGTAAGCTGGGGGGGGGGCACGAGTGAAATTAGACAAACTTGGGGGGGGCGCATGTCCTAAAAGGTTGAAAACCCCTGCTCTAATGTAATGAATTTACTGAAATCTTAAAATATTTAAATCCAAAATTATTAAATGAACTGAAATGGAAAAAAAAAATTTGGACTATAATAATTAAAAAATAATAAAAATAATAATTCCCACAGCATTGCAGTGATAGTGAGCATTCATGCAAATTTCAAATAATGCATTGAATGTGGTTTGGACTGTGTTCATAAACATTGCATTTTGTGCATGCTACTAAAAAGACTTTTACGGGTACAGTTTTTTTCTGATGTATTGAATGCTAAATTTGTTGCCAATACCCACAAGTATCCACCCTCAATGCCACGACTGAGGTGCCCTTGAGCAAGGCACCGAACCCCCAACTGCTCCCCGGGCGCTGCAGCATAAATGGCTGCCCACTGCTCCGGGTGTGTGTTCACGGTGTGTGTGTGTTCACTGCTGTGTGTGTGTGCACGATGGATGGGTTAAATGCAGAGCACGAATTCCGAGTATGGGTCACCATACTTGGCTGAATGTCACTTCACTCACTCATTAGTAGTTTCCAAGGTGGCAGGTGCTTTCAAACTTGGCAACAGTTCACGTCAAGCTTACATGATCTACAGTGAAATTTTTGAAATGGTTGTGGAGTCTTACCTCCAGGCATGACATGTCCTACATCTTGCACGGTAAGGGCAGAGTTCTTATCCTCATTGTTGACTCGAATCACCCCGTGACTGAGTCCTGCCATTGACAGAATGGCTCTGGCAGGGAGCGGAGTGCCCTGAGAACCAGGCCTAAACGAAAAAGTGACTTAAAAGCATATCTATGGCAATTAAGTGTACAATGATGATGTGTATAGCTCCTGATACATGCAGGTACCTGCGGATAGACACCGTCATGGCCTCTGGGGAGGAAGCACATGGACAGATCATCTCAGGTTTCAACCCATGAGACTGAAACACGTTCAGGAATGCATCACATGAAGAGACGGACCCTGAGACAGAAATATGGATCATTTATTTGCCCTGAAATACAAAAATACAGCCACTTCAAGCTATTTCTCACAGCTTGTTTACTCACAAGGATTGGCTCCATCAGCTACTATCAGCATGCGCAAGGAAGACAGATTGGTGTCTTTCTGATCTCTGTGAGCCATCATAGCCCAGTGCAGATCTCTACATTTCACCAAGGCCACACGAGCTGAGCACACACATACACATGAAAGACATTTAGATACTGTATCACAGAACTGTTGATATTTTGATAATGTCCCATGATTTCTTTCTGAATGATTGACCATCAGACAGATTGCTGAAACAATTATATGCACAGATGTTGAGGATGTCTTTACCTTTGTGAGCATGAACTCTCTGCACCCAGGACAGCGGACAAGCCTTCATGACAGAGTATGGCACGCTAACAGTGTGGATCCTGTTCATGACACTCTGTAAGAAAACACAAACACATGAAGGTTATATACCGGCAGTTATACAGGAAGTTTGGAAAACTGAAAAGAACTCACAAAACGTAAATATTCAGAGGAATCAGACTCACTGTTAAAACTCCATGCCAAAGGCCCGAGTCTTTCTTGAAATCCAGGACATTAACCAGTGTTTCGCCTAAGAACAGGAAAATACAATTCTCTATGAAAAAAGTACATTACTATAATAGCATCATGTTTAGTAATATTATATTATATAATATTATATTATATTATATGTTGTTATTATTAACTAAAACTATTAAGAATAGATTTTGATACCTGAAATAAAGTCAAAATAAAATAAAATATAGGTATTAGATGAAAAACTTAAAATTAGAAATTAGTTGCCTTGGCCACTATCTGAAAGAAATCAGTTTAAGCACTTAGACTAGCACATAAGAAAAACTCAGATTTAAACTAAAATTCAAATTAAACTGACAAGTAATCTCCACTTCAAATTGCTATTATTTGAAATAATCTATGACTAAGCACTGGCTATAAATTAATCTATTTTACTGCTTAATTCTAGAGCCAAGAGTCGCTCAGCGTTGTGCTACTGGAATAACAGGTTTCAGTGCATTTGTTGTACAGCAGCAGTGTAGCACTTACCTTCACAGTAATTACAGGCCTGTGTTAAAGCCTGACAGTGTGTCAGCATGGAGATCTTCGACACAGCCACTCCCATCACTGTACCCTCCTTAGAGGCCTTGTACTGAAAACACACACATCACAGAATTAGACAGATTGAAAGGATTCTTACTCATCTAAACATACGTGCGCTGTCCTGCGTGCACTC
Source organism: Barbus barbus (assembly GCF_936440315.1). Lineage (NCBI taxonomy): Eukaryota > Metazoa > Chordata > Actinopteri > Cypriniformes > Cyprinidae > Barbus > Barbus barbus. The sequence continues at coordinate 16,124,044 of NC_136718.1, forward strand.
ACCTCTATGTAAGCAGTGTCGGTGTTTGCAGTAGGAATGTGTGGCTGCCAGTCTTTGGAGGGTCTGGTGAGATACTTGGTATCAGTGACCACCCATTTGAGCCGAGGCCATCCTGTAAGAAAACAGGTTAGACTTCCATTCTACAGCTTCAAAAGAAAACTTAATGATGAATTTGATGAAGCGAGGTGATGAAATAAGAAAAAGCAACAGGGAGCTAACCTTTAAATTGCATTATTTCTCCATTCTGGGTCTTGGGAAGTCCTTTTAGACACACTTCACTAGTGAGAGCGAGACCCACACCACAGCTGCCCAATAAGAAGCCTATCTGCTGACTTCCTGCGTCCTAAAAATCAGACAAACAAATGTGAACATTTCATCTAGCCAATATCATGTTTGAGGAGTTGTTCAAACTTAATCTTCTCTCATACCTTTCGAGATAAAGGCACCTCTATGGGCACAGGAATGACCTCAGCGAGAAGGCACCCATAAAAGGCCACCCAGAACATCCCAGGGTCACTGTTGGGATAAACTAACGCCACCTAAAGGAGAGATATGGAGAATAAGAGACAGCCTTGACCTGAAGGCAGTATATGACTGCAGCGTACCAAGTACTATGTTGAAATTTTACCCTATCTCCAGGTTTCAGAACTGGTTCATTTTTGGTGCCAAGTTTGTTTAACAGCGTGTACGCCAACTTCAGACTGCGACTCCACAGTTTACCTACAGCGATCAAAGGGTGAGACAAGCTCAGACAAATAATAAATACAGTAACATATGGGTTTTGAATGACATGAGTAAATAATGACAGCTTTCATTTCATTAGGTGAACTATTCTATTAAAACATTTCAAAACTACTTGTGCCAATCCAAACATCTTACCATAAGTAAGGGTGTAGAGTGGTTTGCCGGTGATGTCCAAGGAAGTAAGGGCTGGACTCTTGGCCTGTGTGGCTCCCCAACGTGCCAGTGCCGCCTGCAGAGCTGGAGGCCAGTTACTGACCACCCCTAGTGGCTCCCCCTTTACTGGAATGATCTGTCGTCCCTCTGGCCTGGGTGTGTTGGGATCTGGCTGGGGAACTGCAGGTAGAGAAGACAAAGAATATAGTTACAGTAGGGTCCAAAGCAGGGGCGATTCTAGGATTTTTTTTACTGGGGTGGCACAGGGGGGACCAAGAACCAGTCAGGGGGGCCCATGGGAAAAGTCATGTGGGATAAAAATGGCACTGCACAAGTGCCTGGACAACGCATCTCTCTTTTCATAAATAAAAACCATTGAACAGACAATAATCAACTTATTTTATTGTCCAAACAGACTGTGTGTGTGTGTGTGTGTAATAATTAAATTATTATAAAATAATTATTTAATGCCTATAACTATATTTTAATACTTGCAATGAACAGAAACATGGTATGCAGCCTGCGATATCACACTTCTCCTGTTTGAGCTGTGAAATTGACAGCACTCTAATCCAATGGCGTCGTAAATAATCGGGAAATAATTGGCAGTGAACCAGACAGTGAGTAGGTGTTCTACTTCACGCGGCGCTACGCTTATGATTAGCGTATGACATGAGCGGCAGCGCGTGAGATTTTAAATGCACCCGAATTGCTCCCGTGCCGCAGATGTTATACTCAGATCAGTCTATGCTGTTGGGAGGGGGGGGCACAAGGGGGGGCCACCCCCTCTAGACACGCCCCTGGTCCAAAGGTCTGAGGACACACTGAAAATCTAGGTCACTAATTAGGTAAATTTGTGACTCTGATCAAGTGACTCTTTAAGATGGTCGGATTTTCTTGCTTCCACTGAGGCTCAAGGAGATCTTTGGATCATTCTTAAATCATGCTGGAGAACATGATAATCAGGTTCTACAAAAACTTGTAAAAAATTATATTGTGATTTCATTTGTAACAAAAAATGTTGTTTTAATTATAAAAGAATTTAGAAGCAAAATAAAATTATTTTCCATGTATTATTAAAATATCCAAATAAATGTAGTATGGCACCAAAAATAACTTCATACCTTCTACAATTTCTTCAGAGTCATCCTGGAAGAACTCGCTGAGCGGAGGCCGCTTGGGTCTCTTTAGCGTATTGAGCAGCTGCTGTATTTTTGTGGAGACACGACTGTGTGCTGGAACACCTGTTGACAGATATATTCTCATTCACCTGTTTATATTAATGGAATGTGAGCTGGTCAAGGACACCATCAGAGTCAAAGCAAATACAGATTATTCAATCAGGAGGTTTGTCACAACAAGCAAGCTGGAACAACACACAGAATCATACAGGACCAAGATGGGAGGACAAAACCACTGGGTGTCACTGCACTGCACTAAAAAACCCTCCACCCCTACCTTTTTCTACAGTCAGATGGCATCACGAACAAGGAGGAAGCAAAAAACATTCAAACGTTAACAGAAACACACAAAAACCATGTTAATTTACAATCTGTGTCTGTGTGTTGCTCATTCAGGAAGTGAATAGTGCTAATGAACACTAGTGATGAAACAGACATTACATATATATTTAACAGAAGGTGAAAAAAGCCATTCAAATGAATTAAATTGCATTGTTTTTGTTAAAGACGCTTGTGATTACTGGATAGGGATTTTAAAAATAGGTTTTCTTGCAACCAAATATTTTAGAGCTGAGCATAACTGGAATGATTCATATATATAAAAAACCCAAACCAATTATAATATGTAAAAAAAAAAATTCTAATCTAAATTTAATTTCTAAAACCCACATAAATTTAATATGTAAAATGTAAACATATTTTCGATAAATTAGTTATATATTTTCTATTAATTACACCTGATTTATTATCTATAGAAATTTCTAAACTCAAATGATTTATTACTTTGTAACTAATTTAATATATCAATATACAAGTTTCTACTAACAGCTGTCTAGTTATCTAACAATTGTTAATATATGAAATGTTGAAGAGCAAAACTGCTACTGATTAAGAAAATACACCAAAAATAAAACAAAAACCCACACTAATAGAAGTACATAATTAGCCATACTCCATAGAATGAAAAAATCTTTAATTTCATAAAAAAAAAATTAAAAAAACTCAATATTTTAGTATAATATTTTGCTCTGAATTAAATTTTACAACTTTGGTATTCAACAGAAAATAGATATGTGATGCTGGCCATACCGCCGGCAGTGTCCATCATGCTGGTGCGGCTATGGCCACGGCTCATGCCCCTCGCTGCGATGTTGGGTGGCAGATCCACTCTGGAGTTCCTGTCCTGAGGCACTGTGGACGTGACGTCAGGCGGAACGCTGCTGCTCTCTGCAGTGAGGACACATGACAGCACAGTGATTCATCCGGTTCACATGCTCAATATGAAACACGACTGAACAAACAGGTTTGAATAGTCGTATTAATGCTGACCGATTTGAAAATTATGATTTGCTACTGCTTTGTTTTGCCTTGATCAGGTTATTAGAAGTCAAATAGTGCCTACGTAAGTGAGAGACAACTAAAAACTGTTTTAGTGGTTGTCTATGATTCAGCACCTAAACATGTGTATGTGTGACTCATTATCCTGCAGTACCTATGCGGGTGTGTGCCAGCACGTCAGCGAGCACGCTGGTCTGCCCCTGGCTGTGGTTGAGAGTTTTGCCGTCTCCATGAGAGAGGGTGGAGGAGGCGGAGGAGGAGGTGGAGGAGCCCTGGACAGTGCGGTTGATCCAGTACTCGGGACTCTGGAGATTCTGAGCTAGCATTGCACTGATTGCGGCCTGACGCCTCCGCAGGGAGCCCTCGTCCTCTGACGTCGATGATGTATCTGTGGTGACACGTATACAAGAGTTAAAAAAAGCTATTTTTGCACAGAAACAAAAAACTAAATGCAGATAAGACAACAAAAGGCAAACATATATTGTCTTAAGAGTGTATTAGCAGTGAAATTGTGGTTACTTAATTAAATTAATCACATGTATCAAATTTGCTATATATATATATAGCCAGTGTTCCCTAAAGGTTCGGGTGTGCCTGTGTTTTCTGAGACCCTGCTGGTCAGTGAGATCTGGACAGGAGGAGCAGCAGAAGGCTTGTGGGCGAAGCGGGACCCACCGGGAGGAGTGCAGTTTTCCGCAGGAGATTGGACGAAGGCTGAACGACGCTTAGTGGGCATGGGAAGGGCCATCTTCCCCTCTTTATGCCTGGCCAGAGCTGCCTGCACAGCCTCTGTGTGGATATCTAACAGACGGACGCAAAGAACAATGAGAAGAGAGAACGAACAGTACAGAAAGGCAAATGGAGAGAAAAACAGTTACACAATGCCACATGACAGGAGGCAGATGAGATATCCAGCAATGTCACCAAACAGTGACTGTAGTTACTAAACTGACTCATGTAGAGACAAAGAAATGTCTCTTCGTGGTGACAAATACATTAGAGCGCTACACAGAGGCATTCAGTAACACAATGTACGTTTATTTGGGCCTGGTTTAAAAAAAACAACTTGAGGTTTGGATGTTTAGTACATTCTGGTCGATGCTGCAACTACACAATAAGGAGACAAAGAAACTTTTTCCATTGCTAACTTTTAAAAAATCCTCCATTGTCCAAATATTATAGATGTTTTGCCTTGTACAAATGTGAAATGGGCTTCCTTGGGTCAGCCTCAAAATGTAACGGTAGAAACATAAATTGCTGTTAAAAATTCTGTTATTAATTACTCACTCTAATGTCATTCCAAGCCTGTAAGATATCCTCATTAGAGAAGAAATTATTAAATCAAGTAGTTATTTTTGTTTTCTCTGCACACAAAAAGTATTCTTGTAGCTTTATAAATGTAACTTGGACTATTTTAACAATGTCCTTACTACCTTTCTGGGCCTTGAACAAGTCAGTTCCCTCGGAAGCGTCTATGGAGGGTCAGAAAGCTCTCAGATTTAATTAAAAACATCTTAATTTGTTTTTCGAAGATCAACAAAGATCTTACAGGATTGGAACGACATGAGGGTGAGTAACTAATTACAGAATTTACATTTTTGAGAACTATCCCTTTAAGACTGGAGTAATGGCTGCTGAGAATTCAGCTGTCATCACTTAAATATATTGCATTTTAGAATATATTAAGATAGAAAAAAAAGTTATTTTAAATTGTAATATTTCACAATATCACTGTATTTCTTACATTAATGCAGGTATGAGGACACTTTAAAAATTTTACAAAACCAAAATTTTTGAACAGTAGTGTACTGGCAGACTGATCTTGCTTACCTGACCGGTAGCGGTCATCTCGTGTTCCCCCGCTGCGATGAGCTCGGTGTTGCCGTGGGGCAGCAACGGGGACGGCATTAGGGGTAGAGGTAGGGTCTGAAGAAAGGCCCGGGGTTAGCTGGATGCTCGCATCCACATCTATAAAGATCACAGGGTGAGTAAATAAAGGTGAGGGTGAGTAAATAATGACAGTAAGCTGTAAACATGTTTGGTATAACATATTTATGTTATATAGTATGAGGATGGAAATTAGACGCAGACAGGGCAGAAGTGGACAGCAGGGGGTGAACTTTAACTTCAAAGCGTTAAAATGACACCTTTGAAGACACACTTGCACATTTGATATCGGGGGTTTCGAATGAAAACATCTACACAACAAATATGGCTACATATAGCGAATGAGATATTTGAAGATCAAACCTATATTGTGTAAACAACTTGTCCCTTCAATCTAGTATGTAATGATTTGTGTAACTATAGAACAAGGACATCAAATATGAGGTCACTGAACTGTCAAAACCCACCAATATAGCGAACTTACCTGTTTCAGTTCCTCTTTCATGCCTGCCAATGGGCTGCTGCTTACAGGAAGCTTATATGTATGTGTGTGTGTGTTTGTGTGTGGACATTAACAGGCCGGAAAGACCCTGAGAAGTGTGATGGCATGATCGGAAAATAATCAAATTACTCAATGCTTCCAGATAAGAAGATGGTTTACTAATGGCTGCTTTGGCCACAATACTATTTCAAGTGTTCATTTTATTTTTAAAGTGCAGTCTCTTAATGAAGAGATTGATGCCTTCAGCAGTGGGAGTTCACCATTAGGGTGCAGCATGGAGCCACGCATTTGCAAACAATACAGAAAAAATAAAAAATCTCAGATACATATTTTATGGAACTGGGTTAAAATAGTGCAACATAATTAATGCAATGCCACAGATGTCATAGTTCTACATTATATTTAACTGACTCGACCAGTGTGACGATGGCATTGTGTGGCATGCAAAAGAAGAAACAAACAGGAGGAGGAAAATTAGCAGACAGGAAGTATATGTGGTGAGTCTTACTTTGGGTCTGTGGTACAAACGGTGCGAGAAGTTTAGCTCGTTTCTTTTCATAGCCCTTCTGTGTGATGTCACCTGTAGGAACAAAATACAAAAAAAGACATAAAATATATATTTTGTTTGAGATGTGATGGGGCCACACGTCGACAAACATAAGCTGAGCTTTCTGGCTTTGTGACAACTGGTGAACAGACAACACACACACAATAAGTTTCTTGCTGTGTATTTCACAATTAGCGGTTACTGCAAAAGCAAAGCATCCCAACTATTGCTCATACTTATGGTCAACTCGTATCCTAATGCTTTTCTTCTGTGGAACGCAAAAGGAGAAATGCTAAAGAAAGAGCCTGTCAAGCTCCAAAATGGCACCATAGAAGCAAGATTTAATTATTGCTCAATTGTTTAATGAATTTTTTTTTATTAATTAAATTTTTGATATTTTCATTTATATCTTATTATTTTACCATTATAGTATTTATTAATATTTTGAATTAGCTTTGATTTGTACATTTTAAGTTTATTTAAATATAGGCTATACTTCAAGTTTTATCATTTTGTGCTGTTGTCATTTTTATTTTTTTATATATCTATTTTTGCTATTTCAGTTTTTGACATTGTTTTGTTTTCTGCCAACAAAACATTCCTAATTTTCGTTTAAATTTACATTTTCGATGTAACATATTTTAGCTTTATTTCAATTAACAAAAAATGTAATAGTTCTAATTAACCATAACACTGCATGAGACAATATAAGCTACATTTTAAGTCTTCTGAAGTTGCATGACCACAAAAATCAACATTCACTAATATGCCTATCTTCCCTTCATATCTCATTTGCACTTATACATATATTCAAACCAATTGCTTCATTATTGATCAAGCAACCACCTGAAGGTTAAATGGATATGGATTGCATGACTTTGAGTCTGTTCCTCACATAAAGCTATCAGCTTCAGAAAACCTAGATATTAATTTTGACTGCATTTCTAAAATGTTTATGGTGATTTTGAATTATTTTGAAGCTTGGCAGCCCAGATCCCCATTCACTTTCATTGTAAGGTAAACAGTGGCCAGTACATTTTCAACATTTTCTCCTTGTGTGTCCCAGTCATTAGTCATAAGGTTTAAAACAACACAGGAGTGAGTAAATGATGACAGAATGTTCATTTGTGGGCTAACGGTTCCGTAAAATTAAGGAAAAACAAACAGAAATATAGCTGCGAGCAGCGATGACGGGCCCAAGCCGTCAGCATACGCCACCCCGGTGGCATCGATAAAACGGTGCCCAGCGAGCACACACATTACAGTAACCCTCTGGCAGTTTGGTTTTAAGGGATACGGCAATTAAAGGGTTAATCCAAACCATCAACTCTGTGAAACACACACACACAGAACAACATATAAAACTTTAAATTCTGTGAAAATATATTTTTCATTGGTAGTTGATGTTAGTTAATGCATTTACTAATGCTAACAAATGAGAAATTATTATAGTTACCAAAGGTTTTAATGATTTATAAGCATTTTTTAATGATTTATTTTTCCATTAACTAACATGAATAATTTATTCTAACACAAATGAATAAAGTAAAACATATATTGTTAATATTTAATGTTATTTGTGAATTAACCAATGTTAAAAACAACATTATTTAACTGTTGTTAATTTACATCATTAATAAATATATACCATTTAATGTTTATCAAAATCAATTCCAAAATCTGTTAATATATTATTACATTTTAAAGTTTTATCTTTTGAACATGACTATTTTTCTAATATTAAAAATATTTTGTTCATTGTAAGTTCATACTATCAATGAAGAATTAACATGCTGTAAAAAATATATTTTTCATTGTTAGTTCATGTTAATTAATGCATTCCCTACTGTTAACAAAAGAGACTTAATTATAAAGTGTTATCAAAACCTTTAATGCTTTATAAGCATTTTTTAAGGATTTTATTGAGAAGTTTAAACAGACTCTCTCTCTCTCTCTCTCTCTCTCTCTCTCTCCCCCTCCACACTCACTGAACTCACACAGTCAGTCACCCACCCAGTCACCTACCGCACACATTAGAAGCACAGAGACAGGAGATCTCTGATAGTTTTAATTTTCTGCTCTCCATAGTGTATTGTAAATTCATGAAATTAATCACATATCTCAGACTGTCTTGTTCTGTGTATGTAATTTTTTATGAAGTGTTTGGAAGCTGCTCTTTAAAGATAAAAAAAAAAGTGTTATTTTTTACTGTAACTTTAATAAATTGCCATTAAATCACCGTTCAAGATATCCTAAATCAGTCCGCAATGTAGCATCTTCAGTATCTTGGAAGCATGTGAAAAAATGTTTGGTGTGAATTTTTGGTTTCTGCTTGAAGGAGTATGAATTTGTTTACAGCCCGTTTAAAAAAAAAAAAAACACATAAAAAAAAAAAATAGCCGATTTCCTGTTGGTCGTAGCTAATGACTGTAAATTAGAAAGTTGTCCGGATTAATAAGAACAATTTATGTACCGAGTTTGGTGTCTGTAGCTATCATTATATATATATATATATATATATATATATATATATATATAATCATTAATAATTATATACCATTTAATGTTGATCAATATTAATTCCAAAATGTGTTTATATATTATTACATTTTAAAGTTTATCTTTTGAACATGACTAATTTTCTAACATTAAAAAGATTAATAAATGCTTTAAAAAAATTGTTCTTTGTTAGTTCATACTATCATGGAAGAATTAACATGCTGTAAAAATATATTTTTCATTGTTAGTTCACGTTAATTAATGCATTTCCTAATGTTAAGAATTGAGACCTTATTATAAAGTGTTATCAAAATCTTTAATGATTTATAAGCATTTTTTAAAGATTTTAAAAAACAGACCCTCTCTCTCTCTTTCTCTCTCTCACCCACTGGCTCAATCCACACAGTCACTCACACAGTCACTCACAGCCCACCCCACCCCCACCCCTCACTCAGCAGCAGTGACAGGGATCTCTCACTCAGAAGCAGTCTAAGTCTAACTCTCTGATAGTTTTCAAATTTTCTCCTCTGCATAGTGTATTGTAAATTCATGAAATTAATCACATATCCTCAGACTGTATTGTTCTGTGTATGTAATTTTTTATGAAGTGTTTGGAAGCTGCTCTTAAAAGATTAAAAAAAAAAAAAAAAGATCTTTTTTACTGTAACTTTAATAAATTGCCATTAAATCATCGTTCAAGATATCCTAAATCCGTCCGCAATTTAGCATCTTCAGTATTTTGGCATCATGATAAAAAATGTTTGGTGTGATTTCCGTGTTTCTGCTTGGAGGAGTATTAATTTGTTTACAGCCCGTTTTTAAAAAAAACCCACATTAAAATAAATATAGCCGACTTCCTGTTGGTCGTAGCTAATGACTGTAAATTAGAAAGTTGTCCGGATTAATTAGAACAATTTATGTACCGAGTTTGGGGTCTGTAGCTAAAACTAACCCCCTCATTTTTGACAAAAGGTGGCGCTATAGAGTGCCTCTTCCACGCCCGTTTATGAGCTTTTTCCAGTTTCTAACTATCATTAATACTCATATGTGTGTTGAGTTTCATGACATTCTAAACATGTTATCTGCCTCAAAATCACCAGAAACGAATTTTCAACTTTGACACGTTGCCATGGCAACACAGTTTTAGATATCAATATTCCCTTCACAGTTTTACATCGGCCGTGTTTTGACATTATTCTGGTGAAGTTTGAAGCAAATCGAGTAAAAATAAGATGCTGAATTCAAATCATTTTGAAAACGACACACTTCCTGCAGCCAGTTGGTGGCGCTATAACTTTCAGTCATAATAGTCACATCTATCCGATCGGCATCATACAACGAACAAATCACTGAAGTTTGATCTACATCATACAATGTATGTTGACGTTATTAGGCATTTCCTGGGTCTCATTTTTCGCCATAAATTCATCGCCTCGCCACGGGCAAACCGTTCGACATATCAAAAATATCTTCGCAATTTAGCGTCCCCAATGTCTTGAGATCATGTTCACCGAGTTTGGTGGCAATCGTATGGAAATCCTCAGAGGAGTATATCAAATTCCAGAGCATGCGCTTTTTAAACAGCCCTGAATAGCCGACTTCCTGTTGGGCGGAGCCTAAGACATGCTGTGCGGAAGTTGTTCGGCTCAATGAGTTCTATATGTGTACCGAGTTTCATATGAATACGTGCAAGTATGTGTGAGCTATACATCAAGTTTTCTGACAATTTTCCAGGGGGCGCCGTAGAGCCCCTGTGCCACGCCCGGGTCCCAGCCTCAGCGGCGTCCTAATGGCCGCAGGTTCCAATGTGCGTGCCAATTTTCGAGAGTTTTCGGGCACGTTAAGGCCCCCAAAAGTGCCCGGATGATTGAAATAAAAAAAAAATAAAAAAATAAAAAATAAAAAAAAATATAGCTGCGAGCAGCGATGACGGGCCCAAGCCGTCAGCATACGCCACCCCGGTGGCATCGATAAAACGGTGCCCAGCGAGCACAAGCATCACAGTAACCCTCTGGCAGTTTGGTTTTAAGGGATACGGCAATTAAAGGGTTAATCCAAACCATCAACTCAGTGAAACACACACACACAGAACAACATATAAAACTTTAAATTCTGTGAAAATATATTTTTCATTGGTAGTTGATGTTAGTTAATGCATTTACTAATGCTAACAAATGAGAAATTATTATAGTTACCAAAGGTTTTAATGATTTATAAGCTTTTTTTAATGATTTATTTTTCCATTAACTAACATGAATAATTTTTTCTAACACAAATTAATAAAGTAAAAAATATATTGTTAATATTTAATGTTATTTGTGAATTAACCAATGTTAAAAAACAACATTATTTAACTGTTGTTAATTTACATCATTAATAAATATATACCATTTAATGTTTATCAAAATCAATTCCAAAATGTGTTAATATATTATTACATTTTAAAGTTTTATTTTTTGAACATGACTATTTTTCTAATATTAAAAATATTTTGTTCATTGTTAGTTCATTGTAAGTTCATACTATCAATGAAGAATTAACATGCTGTAAAAAATACATTTTTCATTGTTAGTTCATGTTAATTAATGCATTCCCTACTGTTAACAAATGAGACTTAATTATAAAGTGTTATCAAAACCTTTAATGCTTTATAAGCATTTTTTAAGGATTTTATTGAGAAGTTTAAACAGACCCTCTCTCTCTCTCTCTCTCTCTCTCTCTCTCTCTCTCTCTCTCTCTCTCTCTCTCTCTCTCTCTCTCTCTCTCTCTCTCTCTCTCTCTCCCTCCACACTCACTGAACTCACACAGTCAGTCACCCACCCAGTCACCTACCGCACACATTAGAAGCACAGAGACAGGAGAACTCTGATAAGTTTGAAAATGTTCTCCTCTGTATAGTGTATTGTAAATTCATGGAATTAATAACATATCCTCAGACTGTATTGTTCTGTGTATGTAATTTTTTATGAAGTGTTTTGAAGCTGCTCTTAAAAGATAAAAAAAAAGAAAAGTGTTATTTTTTACTGTGACTTTAATAAATTGCCATTAAATCACCGTTCAAGATATCCTAAATCCGTCCGCAATGTAGTATCTTCAGTATCTTGGAAGCATGTGAAAAAATGTTTGGTGTGAATTGTTGGTTTCTGCTTGGGAGGAGTATGAATTTGTTTACAGCCCGTTTAAAAAAAAAAAAAAACACATAAAAAAAAAAATAGCCGATTTCCTGTTGGTCGTAGCTAATGACTGTAAATTAGAAAGTTGTCCGGATTAATAAGAACAATTTATGTACCGAGTTTGGTGTCTGTAGCTATCATTATATATATATAATCATTAATAATTATATACCATTTAATGTTGATGAATATTAATTCCAAAATGTGTTTATATATTATTACATTTTAAAGTTAATCTTTTGAACATGATTATTTTTCTAACATTAAAAAGATTAATAAATGCTTTAAAAAAAAAGTTCTTTGTTAGTTCATACTATCATGGAAGAATTAACATGCTGTAAAAATATATTTTTCATTGTTAGTTCACGTTAATTAATGCATTTCCTAATGTTAAGAATTGAGACCTTATTATAAAGTGTTATCAAAATCTTTAATGATTTATAAGCATTTTTTAAAGATTTTAAAAAAACAGACCCTCTCTCTCTCTTTCTCTCTCTCACCCACTGCCTCAATCCACACAGTCACTCACACAGTCACTCACAGCCCACCCCCACCCCTCACTCAGCTGCAGGCTGACAGGACCTCTCACTCAGAAGCATTATATCAACTCTCTGATAGTTTTTAAATTTTCTCCTAAGCATAGTGTATTGTAAATTCATGAAATTAATCACATATTCTCAGACTGTATTGTTCTGTGTATGTAATTTTTTATGAAGTGTTTGGAAGCTGCTCTTAAAAGATAAAAAAAAATAAAAATTATCTTTTTTACTGTAACTTTAATAAATTGCCATTAAATCATCGTTCAAGATATCCTAAATCCGTCCGCAATTTAGCATCTTCAGTATTTTGGCATCATGATAAAAAATGTTTCGTGTGATTTCCGTGTTTCTGCTTGGAGGAGTATTAATTTGTTTACAGCCCGTTTTAAAAAAAAACCCACATTAAAATAAATATAGCCGACTTCCTGTTGGTCGTAGCTAATGACTGTAAATTAGAAAGTTGTCCGGATTAATAAGAACAATTTATGTACCAAGTTTGGTGTCTGTAGCTAAAACTAACCCCCTCATTTTTGACAAAAGGTGGCGCTATAGAGTGCCTCTTCCACGCCCGTTTATGAGCTTTTTCCAGTGTCTAACTATCATTAATACTCATATGTGTGTTGAGTTTCATGACATTCTAAACATGTTATCTGCCTCAAAATCACCAGAAACGAATTTTCAACTTTGACACGTTGCCATGGCAACATAAGTTTAGATATCAATATTGCCTTCACAGTTTTACATCGGCCGTGTTTTGACATTATTCTGGTGAAGTTTGAAGCAAATCGAGTAAAAATAAGATGCTGAATTCAAAGCATTTTGAAAACGACACACTTCCTGCAGCCAGTTGGTGGCGCTATAACTTTCAGTCATTATAGTCACATCTATCCGATCGGCATCATACAACGAACAAATCACTGAAGTTTGATCAACATCATACAATGTATGTGGACGTTATTAGGCATTTCCTGGGTCTCATTTTTCGCCATAACTTCATCGCCTCGCCACGGGCAAACCGTTCGACATATCAAAAATATCTTCGCAATTTAGCGTCCCCAATGTCTTGAGATCATGTTCACCGAGTTTGGTGGCAATCGTATGGAAATCCTCAGAGGAGTATATCAAATTCCAGAGCATGCGCTTTTTAAACAGCCCTGAATAGCCGACTTCCTGTTGGGCGGAGCCTATGACATGCTGCGCGGAAGTTGTTCAGCTCAATGAGTTCTATATGTGTACCGAGTTTCATATGAATACGTGCAAGTATGTGTGAGCTATACATCAAGTTTTCTGACAATTTTCCAGGGGGCGCCGTAGAGCCCCTGTGCCACGCCCGGGTCCCAGCCTCAGCGGCGTCCTAATGGCCGCAGGTTCCAATGTGCGTGCCAATTTTCGAGAGTTTTCGGGCACGTTAAGGCCCCCAAAAGTGCCCGGATGATTGAAATAAAAAAAAAAAAAAAAAAAAAAAAAAAAAAATATAGCTGCGAGCAGCGATGACGGGCCCAAGCCGTCAGCATACGCCACCCCGGTGGCATCGATAAAACGGTGCCCAGCGAGCACAAGCATCACAGTAACCCTCTGGCAGTTTGGTTTTAAGGGATACGGCAATTAAAGAGTTAATCCAAACCATCAACTCAGTGAAACACACACACACACAGAACAACATATAAAACTTTAAATTCTGTGAAAATATATTTTTCATTGGTAGTTGATGTTAGTTAATGCATTTACTAATGCTAACAAATGAGAAATTATTATAGTTACCAAAGGTTTTAATGATTTATAAGCTTTTTTTAATGATTTATTTTTCCATTAACTAACATGAATAATTTTTTCTAACACAAATTAATAAAGTAAAAAATATATTGTTAATATTTAATGTTATTTGTGAATTAACCAATGTTAAAAAACAACATTATTTAACTGTTGTTAATTTACATCATTAATAAATATATACCATTTAATGTTTATCAAAATCAATTCCAAAATGTGTTAATATATTATTACATTTTAAAGTTTTATTTTTTGAACATGACTATTTTTCTAATATTAAAAATATTTTGTTCATTGTTAGTTCATTGTAAGTTCATACTATCAATGAAGAATTAACATGTTGTAAAAAATACATTTTTCATTGTTAGTTCATGTTAATTAATGCATTCCCTACTGTTAACAAATGAGACTTAATTATAAAGTGTTATCAAAACCTTTAATGCTTTATAAGCATTTTTTAAGGATTTTATTGAGAAGTTTAAACAGACCCTCTCTCTCTCTCTCTCTCTCTCTCTCTCTCCCTCCACACTCACTGAACTCACACAGTCAGTCACTCACCCAGTCACCTACCGCACACATTAGAAGCACAGAGACAGGAGAACTCTGATAAGTTTGAAAATGTTCTCCTCTGTATAGTGTATTGTAAATTCATGGAATTAATAACATATCCTCAGACTGTATTGTTCTGTGTATGTAATTTTTTATGAAGTGTTTTGAAGCTGCTCTTAAAAGATAAAAAAAAAGAAAAGTGTTATTTTTTACTGTGACTTTAATAAATTGCCATTAAATCACCGTTCAAGATATCCTAAATCCGTCCGCAATGTAGTATCTTCAGTATCTTGGAAGCATGTGAAAAAATGTTTGGTGTGAATTGTTGGTTTCTGCTTGGGAGGAGTATGAATTTGTTTACAGCCCGTTTAAAAAAAAAAAAAACACATAAAAAAAAAAAATAGCCGATTTCCTGTTGGTCGTAGCTAATGACTGTAAATTAGAAAGTTGTCCGGATTAATAAGAACAATTTATGTACCGAGTTTGGTGTCTGTAGCTATCATTATATATATATATAATCATTAATAATTATATACCATTTAATGTTGATCAATATTAATTCCAAAATGTGTTTATATATTATTACATTTTAAAGTTTATCTTTTGAACATGACTAATTTTCTAACATTAAAAAGATTAATAAATGCTTTAAAAAAATTGTTCTTTGTTAGTTCATACTATCATGGAAGAATTAACATGCTGTAAAAATATATTTTTCATTGTTAGTTCACGTTAATTAATGCATTTCCTAATGTTAAGAATTGAGACCTTATTATAAAGTGTTATCAAAATCTTTAATGATTTATAAGCATTTTTTAAAGATTTAAGAAAACAGACCCTCTCTCTCTCTTTCTCTCTCTCACCCACTGGCTCAATCCACACAGTCACTCACACAGTCACTCACACCCCACCCCACCCCCACCCCTCACTCAGCTGCAGGCTGACAGGGATCTCTCACTCAGAAGCAGTCTAAGTCTAACTCTCTGATAGTTTTCAAATTTTCTCCTCTGCATAGTGTATTGTAAATTCATAAAATTAATCACATATCCTCAGACTGTATTGTTCTGTGTATGTAAATTTTTATGAAGTGTTTGGAAGCTGCTCTTAAAAGATAAAAAAAAAAAAGAAATGATCTTTTTTACTGTAACTTTAATAAATTGCCATTAAATCATCGTTCAAGATATCCTAAATCCGTCCGCAATTTAGCATCTTCAGTATTTTGGCATCATGATAAAAAATGTTTGGTGTGATTTCCGTGTTTCTGCTTGGAGGAGTATTAATTTGTTTACAGCCCGTTTTAAAAAAAAACCCACATTAAAATAAATATAGCCGACTTCCTGTTGGTCGTAGCTAATGACTGTAAATTAGAAAGTTGTCCGGATTAATTAGAACAATTTATGTACCGAGTTTGGGGTCTGTAGCTAAAACTAACCCCCTCATTTTTGACAAAAGGTGGCGCTATAGAGTGCCTCTTCCACGCCCGTTTATGAGCTTTTTCCAGTGTCTAACTATCATTAATACTCATATGTGTGTTGAGTTTCATGACATTCTAAACATGTTATCTGCCTCAAAATCACCAGAAACGAATTTTCAACTTTGACACGTTGCCATGGCAACATAATTTTAGATATCAATCTTCCCTTCACAGTTTTACATCGGCCGTGTTTTGACATTATTCTGGTGAAGTTTGAAGCAAATCGAGTAAAAATAAGATGCTGAATTCAAAGCATTTTGAAAACGACACACTTCCTGCAGCCAGTTGGTGGCGCTATAACTTTCAGTCATAATAGTCACATCTATCCGATCGGCATCATACAAAGAACAAATCACTGAAGTTTGATCTACATCATACAATGTATGTGGACGTTATTAGGCATTTCCTGGGTCTCATTTTTCGCCATAACTTCATCGCCTCGCCACGGGCAAACCGTTCGACATATCAAAAATATCTTCGCAATTTAGCGTCCCCAATGTCCTGAGATCATGTTCACCGAGTTTGGTGGCAATCGTATGGAAATCCTCAGAGGAGTATATCAAATTCCAGAGCATGCGCTTTTTAAACAGCCCTGAATAGCTGACTTCCTGTTGGGCGGAGCCTAAGACATGCTGCGTGAAAGTTGTTCAGCTCAATGAGTTCTATATGTGTACCGAGTTTCATATGAATACGTGCAAGTATGTGTGAGCTATACATCAAGTTTTCTGACAATTTTCCAGGGGGCGCCGTAGAGCCCCTGTGCCACGCCCGGGTCCCAGCCTCAGCGGCATCCTAATGGCCGCAGGTTCCAATGTGCGTGCCAATTTTCGAGAGTTTTCGGGCACGTTAAGGCCCCCAAAAGTGCCCGGATGATTGAAATAAAAAAAAAAAAAAAAAAAAAAAAAAAAAAAAAAAAAAAATAAATATAGCTGCGAGCAGCGATGACGGGCCCAAGCCGTCAGCATACGCCACCCCGGTGGCATCGATAAAACGGTGCCCAGCGAGCACAAGCATCACAGTAACCCTCTGGCAGTTTGGTTTTAAGGGATACGGCAATTAAAGGGTTAATCCAAACCATCAACTCAGTGAAACACACACACACACAGAACAACATATAAAACTTTAAATTCTGTGAAAATATATTTTTCATTGGTAGTTGATGTTAGTTAATGCATTTACTAATGCTAACAAATGAGAAATTATTATAGTTACCAAAGGTTTTAATGATTTATAAGCTTTTTTTAATGATTTATTTTTCCATTAACTAACATGAATAATTTTTTCTAACACAAATTAATAAAGTAAAAAATATATTGTTAATATTTAATGTTATTTGTGAATTAACCAATGTTAAAAAACAACATTATTTAACTGTTGTTAATTTACATCATTAATAAATATATACCATTTAATGTTTATCAAAATCAATTCCAAAATGTGTTAATATATTATTACATTTTAAAGTTTTATTTTTTGAACATGACTATTTTTCTAATATTAAAAATATTTTGTTCATTGTTAGTTCATTGTAAGTTCATACTATCAATGAAGAATTAACATGTTGTAAAAAATACATTTTTCATTGTTAGTTCATGTTAATTAATGCATTCCCTACTGTTAACAAATGAGACTTAATTATAAAGTGTTATCAAAACCTTTAATGCTTTATAAGCATTTTTTAAGGATTTTATTGAGAAGTTTAAACAGACCCTCTCTCTCTCTCTCTCTCTCTCTCTCTCTCCCTCCACACTCACTGAACTCACACAGTCAGTCACTCACCCAGTCACCTACCGCACACATTAGAAGCACAGAGACAGGAGAACTCTGATAAGTTTGAAAATGTTCTCCTCTGTATAGTGTATTGTAAATTCATGGAATTAATAACATATCCTCAGACTGTATTGTTCTGTGTATGTAATTTTTTATGAAGTGTTTTGAAGCTGCTCTTAAAAGATAAAAAAAAAGAAAAGTGTTATTTTTTACTGTGACTTTAATAAATTGCCATTAAATCACCGTTCAAGATATCCTAAATCCGTCCGCAATGTAGTATCTTCAGTATCTTGGAAGCATGTGAAAAAATGTTTGGTGTGAATTGTTGGTTTCTGCTTGGGAGGAGTATGAATTTGTTTACAGCCCGTTTAAAAAAAAAAAAAACACATAAAAAAAAAAAATAGCCGATTTCCTGTTGGTCGTAGCTAATGACTGTAAATTAGAAAGTTGTCCGGATTAATAAGAACAATTTATGTACCGAGTTTGGTGTCTGTAGCTATCATTATATATATATAATCATTAATAATTATATACCATTTAATGTTGATCAATATTAATTCCAAAATGTGTTTATATATTATTACATTTTAAAGTTTATCTTTTGAACATGACTAATTTTCTAACATTAAAAAGATTAATAAATGCTTTAAAAAAATTGTTCTTTGTTAGTTCATACTATCATGGAAGAATTAACATGCTGTAAAAATATATTTTTCATTGTTAGTTCACGTTAATTAATGCATTTCCTAATGTTAAGAATTGAGACCTTATTATAAAGTGTTATCAAAATCTTTAATGATTTATAAGCATTTTTTAAAGATTTAAAAAAACAGACCCTCTCTCTCTCTTTCTCTCTCTCACCCACTGGCTCAATCCACACAGTCACTCACACAGTCACTCACACCCCACCCCACCCCCACCCCTCACTCAGCTGCAGGCTGACAGGGATCTCTCACTCAGAAGCAGTCTAAGTCTAACTCTCTGATAGTTTTCAAATTTTCTCCTCTGCATAGTGTATTGTAAATTCATAAAATTAATCACATATCCTCAGACTGTATTGTTCTGTGTATGTAAATTTTTATGAAGTGTTTGGAAGCTGCTCTTAAAAGATAAAAAAAAAAAAGAAATGATCTTTTTTACTGTAACTTTAATAAATTGCCATTAAATCATCGTTCAAGATATCCTAAATCCGTCCGCAATTTAGCATCTTCAGTATTTTGGCATCATGATAAAAAATGTTTGGTGTGATTTCCGTGTTTCTGCTTGGAGGAGTATTAATTTGTTTACAGCCCGTTTTTAAAAAAAACCCACATTAAAATAAATATAGCCGACTTCCTGTTGGTCGTAGCTAATGACTGTAAATTAGAAAGTTGTCCGGATTAATTAGAACAATTTATGTACCGAGTTTGGGGTCTGTAGCTAAAACTAACCCCCTCATTTTTGACAAAAGGTGGCGCTATAGAGTGCCTCTTCCACGCCCGTTTATGAGCTTTTTCCAGTGTCTAACTATCATTAATACTCATATGTGTGTTGAGTTTCATGACATTCTAAACATGTTATCTGCCTCAAAATCACCAGAAACGAATTTTCAACTTTGACACGTTGCCATGGCAACATAATTTTAGATATCAATCTTCCCTTCACAGTTTTACATCGGCCGTGTTTTGACATTATTCTGGTGAAGTTTGAAGCAAATCGAGTAAAAATAAGATGCTGAATTCAAAGCATTTTGAAAACGACACACTTCCTGCAGCCAGTTGGTGGCGCTATAACTTTCAGTCATAATAGTCACATCTATCCGATCGGCATCATACAAAGAACAAATCACTGAAGTTTGATCTACATCATACAATGTATGTGGACGTTATTAGGCATTTCCTGGGTCTCATTTTTCGCCATAACTTCATCGCCTCGCCACGGGCAAACCGTTCGACATATCAAAAATATCTTCGCAATTTAGCGTCCCCAATGTCCTGAGATCATGTTCACCGAGTTTGGTGGCAATCGTATGGAAATCCTCAGAGGAGTATATCAAATTCCAGAGCATGCGCTTTTTAAACAGCCCTGAATAGCTGACTTCCTGTTGGGCGGAGCCTAAGACATGCTGCGTGAAAGTTGTTCAGCTCAATGAGTTCTATATGTGTACCGAGTTTCATATGAATACGTGCAAGTATGTGTGAGCTATACATCAAGTTTTCTGACAATTTTCCAGGGGGCGCCGTAGAGCCCCTGTGCCACGCCCGGGTCCCAGCCTCAGCGGCGTCCTAATGGCCGCAGGTTCCAATGTGCGTGCCAATTTTCGAGAGTTTTCGGGCACGTTAAGGCCCCCAAAAGTGCCCGGATGATTGAAATAAAAAAAAAAAAAAAAAAAAAATAAAAAAAAAAAAAAAATAATAATCCTTAGAAGAACAATAGGGCCCTGCGCCTTACTGGCTTGGGCCCTAATAATCCTTAGAAGAACAATAGGGCCCTGCGCCTTACTGGCTTGGGCCCTAATAATAATCCTTAGAAGAACAATAGGGCCCTGCGCCTTACTGGCTTGGGCCCTAAAAATATAGCTGCGAGCAGCGATGACGGGCCCAAGCCGTCAGCATACGCCACCCCGGTGGCATCGATAAAACGGTGCCCAGCGAGCACAAGCATCACAGTAACCCTCTGGCAGTTTGGTTTTAAGGGATACGGCAATTAAAGGGTTAATCCAAACCATCAACTCTGTGAAACACACACACACAGAACAACATATAAAACTTTAAATTCTGTGAAAATATATTTTTCATTGGTAGTTGATGTTAGTTAATGCATTTACTAATGCTAACAAATGAGAAATTATTATAGTTACCAAAGCTTTTAATGATTTATAAGCATTTTTTAATGATTTATTTTTCCATTAACTAACATGAATAATTTTTTCTAACACAAATTAATAAAGTAAAAAATATATTGTTAATATTTAATGTTATTTGTGAATTAACCAATGTTAAAAAACAACATTATTTAACTGTTGTTAATTTACATCATTAATAAATATATACCATTTAATGTTGATCAAAATCAATTCCAAAATGTGTTAATATATTATTAAATTTTAAAGTTTTATCTTTTGAACATGACTATTTTTCTAATATAAAAAATATTTTGTTCATTGTTAGTTCATTGTAAGTTCATACTATCAATGAAGAATTAACATGCTGTAAAATATATATTTCATTGTTAGTTCATGTTAATTAATGCATTCCCTACTGTTAACAAATGAGACTTAATTATAAAGTGTTATCAAAACCTTTAATGCTTTATAAGCATTTTTTAAGGATTTTATTGAGATGTTTAAACAGACCCTCTCTCTCTCTCTCTCTCTCTCTCTCTCTCTCTCTCTTTCTCTCTCTCTCTCTCTCCCCCTCCACACTCACTGAACTCACACAGTCAGTCACCCACCCAGTCACCTACCGCACACATTAGAAGCACAGAGACAGGAGATCTCTGATAGTTTTTAAATTTTCTCCTCCGCATAGTGTATTGTAAATTCATGAAATTAATCACATCCTCAGACTGTATTGTTCTGTGTATGTAATTTTTTATGAAGTGTTTGGAAGCTGCTCTTAAAAGAAAAAAAGAAAAGAAAAGTTTTCTCTTTTTTACTGTAACTTTAATAAATTGCCATTAAATCATCGTTCAAGATATCCTAAATCCGTCCGCAATTTAGCATCTTCAGTATTTTGGCATCATAAGAAAAAATGTTTGGTGTGATTTACGTGTTTCTGTTTGGAGGAGTATGAATTTGTTTACAGCCTGTTTAAAAACAAAACCCACATTAAAATAAATATAGCCGACTTCCTGTTGGTCGTAGCTAATGACTGTAAATTAGAAAGTTGTCCGGATTAATAAGAACAATTTATGTACCGAGTTTGGTGTCTGTAGCTATCATTATATATATATATAAACATTAATAATTATATACCATTTAATGTTGATCAATATTAATTCCAAGATGTGTTAATATATTATTACATTTTAAAGTTTATCTTTTGAACATGACTATTTTTCTAACATTAAAAAGATTAATAAATGCTTTAAAAAAATTGTTCTTTGTTAGTTCATACTATCATGGAAGAATTAACATGCTGTAAAAATATATTTTTCATTGTTAGTTCACGTTAATTAATGCATTTCCTAATGTTAAGAATTGAGACCTTATTTAATGATTTATAAGCATTTTTTAAAGATTTTAAAAAACAGACCCTCTCTCTCTTTCTCTCTCTCACCCAGCTCCTCAATCCACACAGTCACTCACACAGTCACTCACACCCCACCCCACCCCACCCCTCACTCAGCTGCAGGCTGACAGGGAGCTCTCACTCAGCAGTCTAAGAGCTCTCTGATAGTTTTTAAATTTTCTCCTAAGCATAGTGTATTGTAAATTCATGAAATTAATCACATATCCTCAGACTGTATTGTTCTGTGTATGTAATTTTTTATGAAGTGTTTGGAAGCTGCTCTTAAAAGATAAAAAAAAAAAAAAATTATCTTTTTTACTGTAACTTTAATAAATTGCCATTAAATCATCGTTCAAGATATCCTAAATCCGTCCGCAATTTAGCATCTTCAGTATTTTGGCATCATGATAAAAAATGTTTGGTGTGATTTCCGTGTTTCTGTTTGGAGGAGTATTAATTTGTTTACAGCCCGTTTTTAAAAAAAACCCACATTAAAATAAATATAGCCGACTTCCTGTTGGTCGTAGCTAATGACTGTAAATTAGAAAGTTGTCCGGATTAATTAGAACAATTTATGTACCGAGTTTGGTGTCTGTAGCTAAAACTAACCCCCTCATTTTTGACAAAAGGTGGCGCTATAGAGTGTCTCTTCCACGCCCGTTTATGAGCTTTTTCCAGTGTCTAACTATCATTAATACTCATATGTGTGTTGAGTTTCATGACATTCTAAACATGTTATCTGCCTCAAAATCACCAGAAACGAATTTTCAACTTTGACACGTTGCCATGGCAACATAATTTTAGATATCAATATTCCCTTCACAGTTTTACATCGGCCGTGTTTTGACATTATTCTGGTGAAGTTTGAAGCAAATCGAGGTAAAAGAAGATGCTGAATTCAAAGCATTTTGAAAACGACACACTTCCTGCAGCCAGTTGGTGGCGCTATAACTTTCAGTCATAATAGTCACATCTATCCGATCGGCATCATACAACGAACAAATCACTGAAGTTTGATCTACATCATACAATGTATGTGGACGTTATTAGGCATTTCCTGGGTCTCATTTTTCGCCATAACTTCATCGCCTCGCCACGGGCAAACCGTTCGACATATCAAAAATATCTTCGCAATTTAGCGTCCCCAATGTCTTGAGATCATGTTCACCTAGTTTGGTGGCAATCGTATGGAAATCCTCAGAGGAGTATATCAAATTCCAGAGCATGCGCTTTTTAAACAGCCCTGAATAGCCGACTTCCTGTTGGGCGGAGCCTAAGACATGCTGTGCGGAAGTTGTTCGGCTCAATGAGTTCTATATGTGTACCGAGTTTCATATGAATACGTGCAAGTATGTGTGAGCTATACATCAAGTTTTCTGACAATTTTCCAGGGGGCGCCGTAGAGCCCCTGTGCCACGCCCGGGTCCCAGCCTCAGCGCCGTCCTAATGGCCGCAGGTTCCAATGTGCGTGCCAATTTTCAAGAGTTTTCGGGCACGTTAAGGCCCCCAAAAGTGCCCGGATGATTGAAAAAAAAAAATAAATAAATAAATATAGCTGCGAGCAGCGATGACGGGCCCAAGCCGCCAGTGCATACGCCACCCCGGTGGCATCGAAAAACGTTGCCCAGCGAGCACACACAATACAGTAACCCTCTGGCAGTTTGGTTTTAAGGGATACGGCAATTAAAGGGTTAATCCAAACCATCAACTCTGTGAAACACAGACACACAGAACAACATATAAAACTTTAAATTCTGTCAAAATATATTTTTCATTGGTAGTTGATGTTAGTTAATGCATTTACTAATGTTAACAAATGAGAAATTATTAGTTACCAAAGCTTTTAATGATTTATAAGCATTTTTTAATGATTTATTTTTCCATTAACAAACATGAATAATTTTTACTAACACAAATAAATAAAGTAAAAAATATATTGTTAATATTTAATGTTATTTGTGAATTAACCAATGTTAAAAAACAACATTATTTAACTGTTGTTAATTTACATCATTAATAATTATATACCATTTAATGGTGATCAATATTAAAAAAATTTAAAGTTTTATCTTTTGAGCATGACTATTTTTCTAATATTAAAAATATTTTGTTCATTGTTAGTTCATTGTAAGTTCATACTATCAATGAAGAATTAACATGCTGTAAAAAATATATTTTTCATTGTTAGTTCATGTTAATTAATGCATTCCCTACTGTTAACAAATGAGACTTCATTATAAAGTGTTATCAAAACCTGTAATGCTTTATAAGCATTTTTTAAGGATTTTATTGAGAAGTTTAAACAGACTCACTCTCTCTCTCTCTCTCTCTCTCTCTCTCTATCTATCTCTCTCTCTCTCCCCCTCCACACTCACTGAACTCACACAGTCAGTCACCCACCCAGTCACCCACCGCACACATTAGAAGTACAGTGACAGGAGATCTCTAAGTTTTAAATTTTTCTCCTAAGCATAGTGTATTGTAAATTCATGAAATTAAGCACATATCCTTACACTGTATTGTTCTGTGTATGTAATTTTTTATGAAGTGTTTGGAAGCTGCTCTTAAAAGATAAAAAAAAAAAGTTTTCTCTTTTTTCTGTAACTTTAATAAATTGCCATTAAAACACCGTTAAAGATATCCTAAATCCGTCCGCAATTTAGCATCTTCAGTATTTTGGCATCATGAGAAAAAATGTTTGGTGTGATTTCCGTGTTTCTGTTTGGAGGAGTATGAATTTGTTTACAGCTCGTTTTTAAAAAAAAACCACATTAAAATAAATATAGCCGACTTCCTGTTGGTCGTAGCTAATGACTGTAAATTAGAAAGTTGTCCGGATTAATAAGAACAATTTATGTACCGAGTTTGGTGTCTGTAGCTATCATTATATATATATATATATATATATATATATATATATATATATATATATATATAATTCATTAATAATTATATACCATTTAATGCTGATCAATATTGATTCCAAAATGTGTTAATATATTATTAAATTTTAAAGTTTATCTTTTGAACATGACTATTTTTCTAACATTAAAAAGATTAATAAATGCTTTTAAAAAAAATGTTCTTTGTTAGTTCATACTATCATGGAAGAATTAACATGCTGTAAAAATATATTTTTCATTGTTAGTTCATGTTAAATAATGCATTTCCTAATGTTAAGAAATGAGACCTTATTATAAAGTGTTATCAAAATCTTTAATGATTTATAAGCATTTTTTTAAGATTTTAAAAAACAGACCCTCTCTCTCTCTTTCTCTCTCTCACCCACTGGCTCAATCCACACAGTCACTCACACAGTCACTCACACCCCACCCCCACCCCCACCCCTCACTCAGCTGCAGTGACAGGGAGCTCTCACTCAGAAGCAGCTCTGATAGTTTTAAAATTTTCTCCTCTGCATAGTGTATTGTAAATTCATGAAATTAATCACATATCGTCAGACTGTATTGTTCAGTGTATGTAATTTTTTATGAAGTGTTTGAAAGCTGCTCTTAAAAAAAAAAAAAAAAAAAAAGAATTCTCTTTTTTACTGTAACTTTAATAAATTGCCATTAAATCATCGTTCAAGATATCCTAAATCCGTCCGCAATTTAGCATCTTCAGTATTTTGGCATCATGAGAAAAAATGTTTGGTGTGATTTCCGTGTTTCTGTTTGGAGGAGTATGAATTTGTTTACAGCCTGTTTTTTAAAAAAACCCACATTAAAATAAATATAGCCGACTTCCTGTTGGTCGTAGCTAATGACTGTAAATTAGAAAGTTGTCCGGATTAATAAGAACAATTTATGTACCGAGTTTGGTGTCTGTAGCTAAAACTAACCCCCCCATTTTTGACAAAAGGTGGCGCTATAGAGTGCCTCTTCCACGCCCGTTTATGAGCTTTTTCCAGTGTCTAACTATCATTAATACTCATATGTGTGTTGAGTTTCATGACATTCTAAACATGTTATCTGCCTCAAAATCACCAGAAACGAATTTTCAACTTTGACACGTTGCCATGGCAACATAATTTTAGATATCAATATTCCCTTCACAGTTTTACATCGGCCGTGTTTTGACATTATTCTGGTGAAGTTTGAAGCAAATCGAGTAAAAATAAGATGCTGAATTCAAAGCATTTTGAAAACGACACACTTCCTGCAGCCAGTTGGTGGCGCTATAACTTTCAGTCATAATAGTCACATCTATCCGATCGGCATCATACAACGAACAAATCACTGAAGTT
Source organism: Barbus barbus (assembly GCF_936440315.1). Lineage (NCBI taxonomy): Eukaryota > Metazoa > Chordata > Actinopteri > Cypriniformes > Cyprinidae > Barbus > Barbus barbus. The sequence continues at coordinate 16,150,627 of NC_136718.1, forward strand.
TGATCTACATCATACAATGTATGTGGACGTTATTAGGCATTTCCTGGGTCTCATTTTTCGCCATAACTTCATCGCCTCGCCACGGGCAAACCGTTCGACATATCAAAAATATCTTCGCAATTTAGCGTCCCCAATGTCTTGAGATCATGTTCACCTAGTTTGGTGGCAATCGTATGGAAATCCTCAGAGGAGTATATCAAATTCCAGAGCATGCGCTTTTTAAACAGCCCTGAATAGCCGACTTCCTGTTGGGCGGAGCCTAAGACATGCAGCGTGAAAGTTGTTCAGCTCAATGAGTTCTATATGTGTACCGAGTTTCATATGAATACGTGCAAGTATGTGTGAGCTATACATCAAGCTTTCTGACAATTTTCCAGGGGGCGCCGTAGAGCCCCTGTGCCACGCCCGGGTCCCAGCCTCAGCGGCGTCCTAATGGCCGCAGGTTCCAATGTGCGTGCCAATTTTCGAGAGTTTTCGGGCACGTTAAGGCCCCCAAAAGTGCCCGGATGATTGAAATAAAAAAAAAAAAAAAAAAAAAAAAAAATATAGCTGCGAGCAGCGATGACGGGCCCAAGCCGTCAGCATACGCCATCTCGGTGGCATCGATAAAACGGTGCCCAGCGAGCACACACATTACAGTAACCCTCTGGCAGTTTGGTTTTAAGGGATACGGCAATTAAAGGGTTATTCCAAACCATCAACTCTGTGAAACACACACACACACAGAACAACATATAAAACTTTAAATTCTGTGAAAATATATTTTTCATTGGTAGTTGATGTTAGTTAATGCATTTACTAATGCTAACAAATGAGAAATTATTATAGTTACCAAAGGTTTTAATGATTTATAAGCATTTTTTAATGATTTATTTTTCCATTAACTAACATGAATAATTTATTCTAACACAAATGAATAAAGTAAAACATATATTGTTAATATTTAATGTTATTTGTGAATTAACCAATGTTAAAAACAACATTATTTAACTGTTGTTAATTTACATCATTAATAAATATATACCATTTAATGTTTATCAAAATCAATTCCAAAATGTGTTAATATATTATTACATTTTAAAGTTTTATCTTTTGAACATGACTATTTTTCTAATATTAAAAATATTTTGTTCATTGTAAGTTCATACTATCAATGAAGAATTAACATGCTGTAAAAAATATATTTTTCATTGTTAGTTCATGTTAATTAATGCATTCCCTACTGTTAACAAAAGAGACTTAATTATAAAGTGTTATCAAAACCTTTAATGCTTTATAAGCATTTTTTAAGGATTTTATTGAGAAGTTTAAACAGACCCCCTCTCTCTCTCTCTCCCCCTCCACACTCACTGAACTCACACAGTCAGTCACCCACCCAGTCACCCACCGCACACATTAGAAGCACAGAGACAGGAGAACTCTGATAGTTTTAATTTTCTGCTCTCCATAGTGTATTGTAAATTCATGAAATTAATCACATATCTCAGACTGTCTTGTTCTGTGTATGTAATTTTTTATGAAGTGTTTGGAAGCTGCTCTTTAAAGATAAAAAAAAAAAGTGTTCTTTTTTACTGTAACTTTAATAAATTGCCATTAAATCACCGTTCAAGATATCCTAAATCAGTCCGCAATGTAGCATCTTCAGTATCTTGGAAGCATGTGAAAAAATGTTTGGTGTGAATTTTTGGTTTCTGCTTGAAGGAGTATGAATTTGTTTACAGCCCGTTTAAAAAAAAAAAAAACACATAAAAAAAAAAAATAGCCGATTTCCTGTTGGTCGTAGCTAATGACTGTAAATTAGAAAGTTGTCCGGATTAATAAGAACAATTTATGTACCGAGTTTGGTGTCTGTAGCTATCATTATATATATATATATATATATATATATATATATATATATATATATATATATATAATCATTAATAATTATATACCATTTAATGTTGATCAATATTAATTCCAAAATGTGTTTATATATTATTACATTTTAAAGTTTATCTTTTGAACATGACTAATTTTCTAACATTAAAAAGATTAATAAATGCTTTAAAAAAATTGTTCTTTGTTAGTTCATACTATCATGGAAGAATTAACATGCTGTAAAAATATATTTTTCATTGTTAGTTCACGTTAATTAATGCATTTCCTAATGTTAAGAATTGAGACCTTATTATAAAGTGTTATCAAAATCTTTAATGATTTATAAGCATTTTTTAAAGATTTAAAAAAACAGACCCTCTCTCTCTCTTTCTCTCTCTCACCCACTGGCTCAATCCACACAGTCACTCACACAGTCACTCACACCCCACCCCACCCCTCACTCAGCTGCAGGCTGACAGGGATCTCTCACTCAGAAGCAGTCTAAGTCTAACTCTCTGATAGTTTTCAAATTTTCTCCTCTGCATAGTGTATTGTAAATTCATAAAATTAATCACATATCCTCAGACTGTATTGTTCTGTGTATGTAATTTTTTATGAAGTGTTTGGAAGCTGCTCTTAAAAGATAAAAAAAAAAAAGAAATGATCTTTTTTACTGTAACTTTAATAAATTGCCATTAAATCATCGTTCAAGATATCCTAAATCCGTCCGCAATTTAGCATCTTCAGTATTTTGGCATCATGATAAAAAATGTTTGGTGTGATTTCCGTGTTTCTGCTTGGAGGAGTATTAATTTGTTTACAGCCCGTTTTTAAAAAAAACCCACATTAAAATAAATATAGCCGACTTCCTGTTGGTCGTAGCTAATGACTGTAAATTAGAAAGTTGTCCGGATTAATTAGAACAATTTATGTACCGAGTTTGGGGTCTGTAGCTAAAACTAACCCCCTCATTTTTGACAAAAGGTGGCGCTATAGAGTGCCTCTTCCACGCCCGTATATGAGCTTTTTCCAGTGTCTAACTATCATTAATACTCATATGTGTGTTGAGTTTCATGACATTCTAAACATGTTATCTGCCTCAAAATCACCAGAAACGAATTTTCAACTTTGACACGTTGCCATGGCAACATAATTTTAGATATCAATCTTCCCTTCACAGTTTTACATCGGCCGTGTTTTGACATTATTCTGGTGAAGTTTGAAGCAAATCGAGTAAAAATAAGATGCTGAATTCAAAGCATTTTGAAAACGACACACTTCCTGCAGCCAGTTGGTGGCGCTATAACTTTCAGTCATAATAGTCACATCTATCCGATCGGCATCATACAAAGAACAAATCACTGAAGTTTGATCTACATCATACAATGTATGTGGACGTTATTAGGCATTTCCTGGGTCTCATTTTTCGCCATAACTTCATCGCCTCGCCACGGGCAAACCGTTCGACATATCAAAAATATCTTCGCAATTTAGCGTCCCCAATGTCTTGAGATCATGTTCACCGAGTTTGGTGGCAATCGTATGGAAATCCTCAGAGGAGTATATCAAATTCCAGAGCATGCGCTTTTTAAACAGCCCTGAATAGCCGACTTCCTGTTGGGCGGAGCCTATGACATGCTGCGCGGAAGTTGTTCAGCTCAATGAGTTCTATATGTGTACCGAGTTTCATATGAATACGTGCAAGTATGTGTGAGCTATACATCAAGTTTTCTGACAATTTTCCAGGGGGCGCCGTAGAGCCCCTGTGCCACGCCCGGGTCCCAGCCTCAGCGGCGTCCTAATGGCCGCAGGTTCCAATGTGCGTGCCAATTTTCGAGAGTTTTCGGGCACGTTAAGGCCCCCAAAAGTGCCCGGATGATTGAAAAAAAAAAAAAAAAAAAAAAAAAAAAAAAATAATAATCCTTAGAAGAACAATAGGGCCCTGCGCCTTACTGGCTTGGGCCCTAATAATAATCCTTAGAAGAACAATAGGGCCCTGCGCCTTACTGGCTTGGGCCCTAACAAGCTAAAAAAAAACAGAAGGACAGCCATGTGAGTCACCATCACATGCATCTACCTTGATTCTGTTCATTTTCTAATTTCTCTTAAAGTAATTTTTGGCTTATTACCATCAAAGTCCACTCTGAGAGCGCCTCAAACTTACACAAAACACCCCTCTCTCACCCATATTCACACACACACACACACACACACACACACACATGTCTCCTCTAAGCTAGCTGTGGCAAACAAGTAGCTTCTAAACTCCAGTGACACACGGCTGGATGAGATTCACACCTCGTGGCCTGTGGCGAGTTTGAAGCAAAGCACGTTACACAGCCAAATCGGAATTAAACAAAACCAGGAGTGAGAGATCTGCTGATGACTGTCGTTTTTCCAGAGGATACCACCAGGCTCCTGGTAATTTTCTAAACCAGATTTGGTCCGTCTAGGAGACAGCTGTCAGCTTCAAGTGATAAGATTACACACAATGGTGTTTATGCTGAAAAATCAACATGCAACATGAACTTCGCAGACAAAGGAAGTGAAAAGGAGGCAGGTCAGAGGGGCCAAGTGGGCCAGTTCAGCCATGAGAGGGGAGAAAAAAGAAAGCAAGCAGAGAAAAGAGAGAGAGCGAAAGAGAGATGGCTCTTTCTGTGGTTGTATGAGAAGGGACAGGCCACATTGTGAGCAGACTTCATGCCTGGTTACTCTCTCTGCTTAAGAATGTGGCCTAGAAACACAACAGCCCTTTCCTGCCCCCTCTGCTCAGTATGCGACAGCTCACACTCACACACACAATATTCCTTATTCAAACATTTTAAATATTATTTTTGTGCACAAAATGTATTGTCGTGGCTTCATAAAATTAAAGTTGAACTACTGATGTCACATGGACTATTTTAACGTGTATTTTAATGTGTATTTTAACATGTCCTTACTAACTAGGGGTGGGAATCACCAGAGGCCCCACGATACGATATTATCACGATACTTGTGTCACGATACAATATTACTGCGATTCTGCGATATATATTCCAATTTATTACCTTTTTCCAACTTCAAATTATGTCCCCAAAAGAAAACTTTGGCAACATCTGTTTTAACTAATAATAAACATTTCTCAGTTTGTTTATCTCACTTAAATTTTATTGCTGCAGTGAAAAATGGGACTGTCAAGCAGACAAACTGACCAACACTTTCATGAAAACCTGTCATAAATGTTGTATGCACCTGGCAAACTCTATTTGTATTACAGTCTAATCTAGTCCACCTTAATTAAATGTAAACAAGTAGGCCTGTTACACTATTACAGGTATTTTGAACAATGAAACTTGAACAAAAAAAAGTTTCGCAGACCCTTCAGCAATTGGGGCTTTTGAAAGTAAATTACTGTTAAATTTAAAATAAATAAAACAGTCTTGCATCTGATTTGCAGACGGGGCTTTCCTGATAAGTTTCCGCAATGCCGGGCCGCCATCTTTATTTTACTAACTTGCTGCATGCTGAGGGTGACCCAGCTGACCTCACCAGAAAAAAAAAAACTCAACACTACCATCTAGTGGACTGTAAAGAAATGTATTTTATTACTTTCATTTATTTTATTCTATTACTAACTATCTGGGCCTTGAATGTGTCATTTGTGTTGTTGTCTATGCAGGGTCAGAGAGCTAATCGATTTCATCAAAAATATCTTAATTTGTGTTCCGAAGATGAACGAAGGTCTTACAGGTTTGGAACAAAATGAGGGTGAGTAATTAATTACATAATTTTCATGTTTAGGTGAGCTATCCCTTTAATAAGGTGTTCTGGAGAGTTTTCAGAGCATTGCTATGGTGTTATAGGTAATGGCCAGGCAATTACTATGTTGCTGCTATGTTGTTAATATGGTACCAGAAATGCCAGGTTTAATACCAGAAATGCCAGGTGTTCTAGGTAGTTACATGGGCATTACTATGAAGTTAGCATGCTTACTGGGCTATCAAGGCTATGATATTCAAGATGAAGTGAAGTGAAGTGAATCATATGGTGTTGTATGGTGAACCATACTCGGAATTCGTGCTCTGCATTTAACCCATCCAACGTGCACACACACACACAGCAGTGAACACACACACACCGTGAACACACACCCGGAGCAGTGGACAGCCATTTATGCTGCAGCACCTGGGGAGCAGTTGGGGGTTCGGTGCCTTTCTCAAGGGCACCTCAGTCGTGGTATTGAGGGTGGAGAGAGCGCTGGACATTCACTCCCCCCACCTACAATCCCTGCCGGCCTGAGACTCGAACCCGCAACCTTTGGATTACAAGTCCGACTCTCTAACCATTAGGCCACGACTTCCCCTTGCAAGATATGGCTTGAATTCCTCCAATTCAAAGGAACAGTTCACCCAAAATAAAAATTCTCTCAATCATTCCCTCACCCTCATGTTATTCTAAACCTATACAACTTTAACTCCAGTGGAACATAAAAGATGATAATTTGACATTTGTCCATACAATGAAAGCATATGTTGTCCAAAACAACAAAGAAAAAAAACCTTCCACAAAGAGATTGAAAGGGTTTGGAACAGCATAATGGTGAGTGTTCAAAACACATACAGCACAGGATGGTTTACATGCCAAGATACATTTTTTTACATTTACATTTTTATGCATTTAGCAGACGCTTTTATCCAAAGCGACTTACATTGCATTCAAGTTACAGTTTTTACATTTTATCAGCTCTTGCTTTCCCTGGGAAAGATTTACTCCGGTTTAGGGATTTTATCAAATTCCTAAGCATAAGTATCAGCAACAGTTATAGAGATTCTTGTCTCAAACCGCACTAATAAAGAGCTCAGCTAAAAACACCACAAACACACACACACACACACACACACGTGTGTGAGCGTAAAGCTGCTTTTTGCATGCGGGCAGCATGCTGGGCATATGGAGGGATTGCTGACTGGAGTCTCATTGTGTGTGTGGGTGATGTGGGAGACTGATGTAATGCTGGGAGGGCAGCTGGGTCATCCACACACACACAGAGCAGGGTCTGTGTTCGCACAACAACAGGTCCGCACAAACTGGCAGTGCCACTCCAGCACTGAGGGAGCTTTGTGCCCACTCGCTCTCTTCTAAAGAGCAATTCTTTCCCTCCCTTTCTCACTTCCTTTCATCTGTTCGTCTACACGTACCAGTCTATTTAAGCACTGAGGAATCATGCCTGACTGTAACTGATTGGTTCACAAACTCGAGAGAAAAGAAAGTTTGGTCTATTGTGACGGCTGTGATGTCTCATACATGTGTATGTGTGTGTGTGTGTGTGTGTGTGTGTGTGTGTATGTGTATGGGTCAGCGCACAGGATATGAACATTACCCCACCCAGCGTGGCCTGCCAAAAGTGGTCCCAGTGTATTCATGGGGAGGAATGTGCTGATTGAATGATGACTGGGGCCAACTGGATAGCAGAAAGGCAATGGTGGTCAAATGGGATAGCTAGCCAGTTCCCTTCAGGACGTAAAACACAGACTTCACACTGAATGGGCACACAAGCACACCATGAGCGGCCCCGATGTGCGTGTTTCTACAAATACCTGTTTAACGTCCATGCTGTTATCTGTGTCAGTGTGTCAGCGCTTGGATTCACCCTACAAGCCAGTCAGGATCTGTGTGTGTGAGTGTGTCTACCATACACGCGGCTCAGGCAGATCCAGTAGCAAAGGAAATGATAAGCTTGTGGGGCTTCCTGCTCCATTGGGCCCCAGGGTGACTGGAAAAACCCATGAGCACAAGGGAGGAAGTTCAATGAGAACACACACTCTCACACACACACACACACACACACACACACACACAAGTGAGGGCAAAAACAAAGAACCCGACTAAGAGGGTGCTGAATACCCCACCACAGGAGGGCTGTGTTTTTTTATGCGGGTTGCTAGGCTTCAGGCTTTTGAGGTCTCTAAAATGAGGCGAAGGGCCAGAGAAAGACAGGAATATAAATGATTTGCCTGATGATTTTTCATAATCTAGGCCATACTAAACATAATTCCCATTAGCTATCGGCTCTCATTCCACAACGGTTAAACAGTTGCTGAGGTGATGTCCTTGTTTAACTCATACACCACCTAATAAACAAAGCTAGGTGAGGGGTTAAGTCAGTCCAAACTACAATGATTATTGCAGTACATTTTATAAGAAAATACCATTTTAGTATTTCCACTTCAAAATGTCACTTTAATTCAGTATGTTACTTTTCAAAATCAGAATCAGAAAGAGCATTATTGGCAAGTGATTGCACATACAAGAAATTTGTTTTGGTGACAGAAGCTTCCAGTACACAGAGACAACAACACACAGATAACGAAAAATAAAAGATGTGTGAATAAAATACACATCTATATCTATATATAAAAATAAAGTATACAAAAAGTTAACGATGATCAGCATCAGTTTAAAAAGTGTGCATCGGCTACGAGTTGTCATTTATAATCGCAATGCATTGTATCTAACAGATTTGCATCAGTAAAAACTGATTTATTTATATATAATTACTGGATGCGCTATACTTTTATTATTTAGAAAGTGACCAATAATCTGTGACTAATTTCTCCCTCTAAACTGTTTCAAGTGCGTTCTCTCATCAGCACTACTGCGTGAATATGACGAATCACAACACCATGGAGACCCGAGGAAAAACTGGGATTACAGTCCAAAACCTGACTTGAAATAACCTAACAAATCAATCGGGGCTAAAGCGGTTCCATAAACGACAAATTAAATTCTCACAATCTCATTAATTTGTCCACGCTTATTCTTAAACAGACCTTAATGTCGATCATGGATCAAATCCACCATGGTAAACAGCTAATATTTATGTGCCGTTTAATGCATTTGAGACGTGTTTCCTCAGTGCATAACTGACATGTCACAGGTATATTGTTCATCTGTAAATGTTAGAAAGTCATGCAAACACGTATCCATTTTGCTGTCAGGAGTGTGCAAGGCACACAAGAACAACGAGTGCTGCTACACGCATGCGCGCTAAACAGACAGAGCACAATTGAATAGGAGCGCAATAATTCTGAGTAAAATATACATTTTGCTAAAATACTTGTTGGACATTAATGTGTCTTTTGTAGAATTTTAAACCTACATGTGTGTATTTTTTATGATGCAGTAACTGTAAAGGGACTATTGTAATAGGTAAATCAAATGTAAGCTAATACAGTAGGCTACTAATTACTGAGCTCAAATGAGTTAATGTGTGATTCTTATGGCAGTTAATATAGTCATTTACTTTATTATTTATTTTCATTTTTAATTCAGTGATTTTAACTTTTACCTGCTTCATATGTATCTTTAATATATAGTAGGCTATGCATCGAGATGCGGATCGTATCGGCCTGAGTCATGAGACATACATACATACACATTCAGATACAGATACACACACACACACACACACACACACACACACACACAGTGCCCTCCAAAAGTACTGGAACAGTAAAGACAAAATTGCTCTGTTGGCTGTGGAGTCAAGACATTTACAAATATGATTAAAAGATGAATATGTGAAAAAACTACAGAATGTCACATTTTATTATTGGGTGATTCAACACATATATGTTTTACCAGCTAAGAAGTTCAGCACTTTTAGAGTTTCATCCCTCTATCTGATGTGAGCATAAGTATTGGAACAGTTGCCTCACAGGTTTTTCTAAGTGATCAGCTGTGTCCTGTTGCATTAATTCTTCAGATATTAAAAGCAGGGAATGTGTCGTATCAGTTATATCCATTACTTCTGCATTCTGAATCTTGCAGTCGATGATGACACACACAAACCAGATTGAAGACTAGGGTAGAGGTTGACCGATATGGGTTTTTCTCTAGCCGATGTCGATGCCGATATTTAGAAATTAGGGCGGCCAATGGCCGATATATGAATGCCGATTTTTTTTTTTTTTTTTTTTTTTCATCTTAGGGATGTTCTTTTTTCAGTAATTTATCAAAATATTTAAAAAGGTTTGCCGCATGGTTAAATATAAATGGTTGAATGCCAAAATATTATTTATTATGTACAGGACAGGTGCATCTCAATAAATTAGAATGTTGTGAAAAAGTTCTTGTAAGTTATTTCAAAAAGTGAAACTTTCATATATTTTTGATTCATTGCCTGACCTGAACCCCATAGAGAATCTATGGGGTATTGTCAAGAGGAATATGAGGGACACCAGACCCAACAACGCAGATGACCTGAAGGCCGCTATCAAAGCAGCCTGGGCTTCCATACCACCTCAGCAGTGCCACAAACTGATCACCTCCATGCCATGCCGAATTGAGGCAGTAATTAAAGCAAAATGAGCCCCTACCAAGTATATATATGTATATATGTATAAGTATATATATGTTTTCTGACCCTTTTTAAATGGTGGGCGTATACGCAGTTGGCTAGAGCAGTGCTTAACCGGGGAAATGGAGGTGCGCTCACTCTGTTGGTTAGTAAGACTACCTACCAGGTAGTTCTCTCTTCAAAAAGTTAGCAGGCAGAGGGGGACATCACAGGGTTATCCGTTGTGCCAGTGGAATGGCAATCTGCTTGCCGCACGAGGCAGCATCACGTGTTGCTTGCAGACGTGCCTGTATATTAATCGGCTTAATTCACAGCCCAATCGGTGATGCCGATTAATTTTAAAAAAGCCAAAAAACGTCCAATTAATCGGTCGACCTCTAGACGAGGGAGCATCTTGTCATTGGAATTAAAAGCTGCACGTGCTGCATGTATGCAGCATCTTTGTTTGGATTGTGATTAAAATACAGTGGTTGCCAGAGACTTCTTTTATTTGTATTATTCATTTGTTTTAAAATTTCAGTTTAGTTTTGTTAATTGACAGATTTCAGTTTACAATGGTTGCGAAACACTGAACTGCAAAAAGGTATTCGCACTTACTGACAGTGATTTGCAATGAAAAAGTGACTGCAAGTTGTTAATTTTCAGAGCAATTTGAGATAAACAACACCATCTATTGGGACTGTTGAGCAGTTTAACCTCATGTCCAACAAGACTACCAATTGGACTATTCTAAAAATTATTCAATTCATGATTCATAGATCATATATAGAATGACTCAATTTGATTTAATTCACAATTAAATTTTATTTGATTCGATTAATGATTCAATTAAATCTTTTTAAAAATGCTTTTTTTTTTAAAACATAACAGTATGAAACAGGAATTGCGATCATATTTTATAGTGACATATTTAAGCAAAACATGATCTGCATTATTCGGCAATACTTCTCAGTGATGACTCAACAAATCTGTGATCTGACTCTGAAAACTGGTTCACTGAAGCAAACAGGTCTTCACAATTAAAGAAACCCTAAACGACTGTTCCTTACACTTATCAAGGCTCTGTATACAGTCCAACTGATTTAAGACGACTCTTTATAAACACCCTCACAAAAGCTGCTTAACAGCCATTCAGTGTTCCTCATAAAAACACAGTGCCAAAGAAGAGGAAGAAGAAGTGTCCTGAAGGCAGGAACGCATATTTGACTTCGACCACAACTGGGCCAAATTTAGCTGCTGATTCATGTCACAGAGTGCAGGGGTCAGTCCAAAAGAATCAGCTGTTATTAAGACGTGTGTGATGAGCTGGTGAAGATATTAACAGACTTAAAGGGACCGACTAGGCAGATGGAATGTGTGGAATTACACACGGATATGTGAACACCCACATGCACACATACTCGGCACACTTTAAATCCATATTTCATCCATATGGTGCGGGGCTCAGTGATAGACTCGCGTTGCTTCATTTTCAAATATACACAACTATCAAGGTTTTTATTTGTCAGTGTACATATGCAAGTCCATATGAGGGTGTTTTGAAAGCAAATAGGTTGCCAGCTTCCACCATTTTCCCAATTATTTAACTCTGATCTAGTGGTGCACACTAACACTCTCGGTCAAATACAACTTTGGGACTTAAAGGTGCCATAGAATGCATTGATACAGTATTTTAAATTGTTCTCTGATATCTACACAGATGGTATGTGGCTTAGGTAAGGGCAAAAAATCTCCAGAAACGATTTTACATGTCCATTTACAAACCTAGGATTTCTCCCTAGAATGAAACGGTCTGTTATTGGCTTATTTGGCAGGGTCATGAATAATAATGAGCTCTGCTCTGATTGGCTGTTTCACAGTGCTGCTCAATGTTGAGCTCTGCTCTGATTGGCTGTTTCACAGTACGGCTCATCAGCAAGAAGGAAGCACAGGGAGGAAAATATATATATTTAAATACTTTCGGGTAATAATACTGTATATAAAACGCGGGCATCAGGGAGCCGTTATTAATATGCGAGGCATTGAAACTGCTTTTGAATGATCCATCGATCGCGTTATAGTTTCACTTTCAAGAGACGCGATCACACAAACTATGTTTACATTATGGAGCAACAGTACTTACCACACATTTCACAAGATCAGATGCTTGTCAGTGGTGCTCAGGATCTGTAAGTCATTCGCCATCATCCTCATCTCTCCTTACTGAGAGTGAAATCTTATGTACTGTAACAGGCTACCGCTAGCAAGGAGCTAACCATGTCCCTTTAGTGGCTCGCGTTATTTGCTTTCTGTGCCTTTCTGAATACAGACACCAACCCATCCCTGCACTTCACACCCCCTGCACGGCCTGGAACATAACATTTATTGTGTTATTTTCGCTGTTGTCCGTGCTTGTTTATTTACAATACCTGCAGAGCTTCTGATGGTTCGGCCGGCTTAGAACAAGGGCGGGTTTATGCAAATGTTGGGGGCGTAGTGATCCCGACTGTTGCGTCACAGTCGGTGTTATGTTCTGATTCGCCTGTTTTTCAGTGGTCTTTTTTAATCACGAGATTTACATATGAAGGAGGAAACTATGGTGTTTGAGGCTCACTGTATGTCATTTCCATGTACAGAACTGTTATTATTTAAATATGCCAGGGTAAAGACAGTTTTTCATTCTATGGCACCTTTAATGCTCACACAAATTTCACTGCATCCCAAAGTTCAAGTCTGTTGAACTCTGCCCTACAAATTCAATTGAAATATTTTAAGTAAATATTAATAAATTTAAATAGTTTGCAACCTGAAAGAAAGAGTGTGCAGAGTGTTAATCATATTACAACCACTGTAGACAGGTAAATTTCTGCTTATTTTTTGCACGCCAGTGTTATGTGGTGGCCATTTGCACTGCTAACTACAATGGCAAAATTTTATGCAGGTGCAAGACAGGGTGTCTGGTGTTGATATCACTTCCTGTCAGCTTTCACAACCATGGTTACCACCACTCTCACGCCACATGCAAACAACCCGCCTACTGTGTCTTATTTCAAACCACTCAACTCAACAGTGTGAACATCGAATATCGAGGAGTCTATAACACTTAAAGGTAAAATGAGTGTGGAGGTGCTGGAAGTCAATCAATCCTAATTCTGTTTGTGTGTCTGCAGTTCAAAGAGATGATCTAAATCAACTAAGAAGCAGGATCTAGCAGGGCCAAACTGTATCTCTCACCCACACATGTAGTGTTATGATGCTGAACACTGCAATCTGCGATCACATGAGGCGGACAACCAAAACAAGGTGCTGATTGTAGTGGATGATTTCCAGTTCTTCATGTAGGGGCGGCAGTCTAGTCTGTAGCTACCATGGTGAGAAGCTCCTCGTGAGCAGCATAGAGCACTGATGGACAAACAGATTGGATGCTGACAAGAAAATAAAGAAAACCTCTGTCAAGCCATGCCAACTGATTATTTCCCAAGAGAGAGGAATGTCACACCAAGTGTCTCCAAAACCAAGGGAGCTTCTAGACAGCATTTTGTGCCCTCATTGGTTTGTTTGCTGTCTATATAGGTAGCTCACTAGGTTTGAATACACAGTCATAGTCTCTTTTAAATCTAAATGTTACGCACTAAAGACAGTATTTTTAGGAGACAAACATTACAAAGACTTAAAATGAGGTGACCAACAGCCTTCGGCGGTTCTAGCACGATTGGGGCCTGTTCTTTTGGCTGAGATGTTCAACTGCCTACAATTTTTTATATAAAAATTAAAGCTACCTAAATGTAAGGAATAAATTACATTTAAAAGATAAAATAAATAACTACTCTTCTATTAAATGACACAACTTTAATGGACACTTTGTAACTCTTTCATTTAATGATTTGTTTTGTTGTTGTTTGTTTTGTTTTTATTCTTAGCTCAATAACATTTGCATTTAAAATTCGAATTACTATTAATATAATTATTATAATATTTTAAATCTATACACTACGTCAGTGATCCTCAAATCTGGCTCACGAGATCCACTTTCCTGCAGAGTTTAGCTCCAACCCCGATCAAACTCACCTGTGATTTTCTAATGATCCTGAAGACATTGATTAGCATGCTCAGGTGTGTTTGGTTAGGGTTAGAGCTAAACTCTGCAGGAAAGTGGATCACGCGAGCCAGATTTTAGGCCCCGTCCACATGAAGACGGGTTTCTCTGTATACGCATACATTTTTTACCGTATAGGCGTTTCGTCCACACGAAACCGGCGTTTTCGAAGAGTGAAATATACGCCCAAGATTTGCTTAAGGCTTAAAGTCTCCAGTTTATTGATTGCCATCTTCAGATGTGTCCAAGTCTCTGATCCATATAGTAGGATCGAAATGATTAGGGACCGGAAAAGGCACATCTTCGGTCGCGATCGTGATATTGGCCTTCTTTCACAAGCACCACTTAAGTGATGCAAGCACTGGTGCTGCTTGGCCAATTCGGCACTGAACTTCTGCAATCTTCTTCTCCTGAACCATAGACCCTAAGTACTTAAATTCTTGCACTTGTTTGATTTTAATCCCCTCAAGGAAAATGTTTGCCTGCGATCCATCAGCGGTGAGCACCTTGGTTTTATCAGTGTTGATCTTCAGGCAAAATGGATCAGCAAATCTAGATATGTCATTAACCTCTGCCTGCATGTCAGCCAGTATACGGAAGAATATGAATAATGTAGACGAGGAAGAAACTCGAATTGCTACAGCCATCATCGACTGTGCCACTCCACTATGCCCACCTGCTCGCCGAAAAATGCAACCTTGGATTTCGGACGAGTGTCTGGATCTTGTCCAGGAGCGAAAGAAGATGAAGCACATTGACTTTAATCATTATCGACAACTGAATCGCAAAGTCAGGCGAAGGATAAAATCCGAAAGAGAGGCCTACTGGAACATTGTGGCAGCCAAACTGGAGGATGCAGCATCTAGGAATGAGTATAGGGTGCTCTATCGGACCCTGAGGAGATTGAGCGGGCGAAGCAAGTCAAACAATGACAACATCCAAGGCAGATGGAACTTTTGTGAAGTCTGCAGATGAATGACTACAACGTTGGCGGGAGCATTTCAAACTTCTCCTTGATTGCGACCCGAGGCCCAGATGCTGCTTTTTCATACATCAACCCCCCCGTCAACTCCTATGCTTGACGTAGAGCCATCAGATCAAGCTCGCTGCCCGATCGTTGAAGGACGGAAAAGCACCGGGATTGGATCAAGTGCCTTCCGAGGCAATCAAAGCAGGTGGAGACGTTCTGATCAGCCATCTCCACTCACTAATTCGACTCGTCTGGAAATCTGAACGCATTCCATCAGCTTGTAAAAAGGCTATGATTGTTCCAATCTTCAAGAAGGGTGACAGTGATGAATGTAAGAACTATAGAGGAATCAGCCTGCTCTCCATTGTAGGTAAGGTGTTTATGAAAATAATCCAAACCCGCCTACAAAAGCATCGGAAGCAGACGAGCAGAGAAGAGCAAGCTGGGTTTCTTCCATTTCGGGGCTGCTGCGATCAGATCTTCACCCTCTGCCAGCTGATGGAAGAGCGGATCCGATGTGTGAAGCTCTTGGTGGTTGTATTCAATACTACCTTATTATTACATTGTTATTATATAGCAGATTATCACAGTATATAGCATTATATATGAATATAATTATATAAAATAATTTTCTATAACTGTAAATATTAAATAATAATAATATAATTAGTTATGATGATTAAATGAGCCAGTACTAGAAAAGCTGAGGATAAAGTCAAACAGGCAAAGAGGCAGGAATTCCCTGTACTCTGTATTTAATCCTTCCAACAGAAGAGAATTCAGTACAGCAGAGCCAATAATGCTACACTACAGAGCTACATCCTGTTACCGTCACTTTATAATTACAATCAGGGTCAGAAAGTAATAGCTGATTGTCTGAACTGCAGCTTGTTGTTTCACGTAATATGAGACCCATTAGCTCTAATTAGGCTATGTGACTATTAAGACTATCAGATTGATTAAACTTCAGTAGAGGATGAGAGTGACGATCATTCCTGTACTACAGTTTAAAGAAACAGGAAGACACACATCCTTCAGCAGGTTGGTCCTCAGTCAAACAAGTGAGATCAGTCATAGTTAGAGCACCAAACAAATCAATAATCACACTGACCTTTGAGATCTGCTGGTTTGTAAAGCGCACCGTTTAAAGAGTCATGTCACTAGTATTCAGCAGGCTAACACTCTCCATCACTGAAGTGCTCACAGATGTTCCTGCTTTCAATATTTACACACTGAGGCAGTTCAATGGCCATCAACGGCTCAATAAAAGCTCTGCAGTCCCAGGAACAATGAAACAACCCAACAAGCCTGCGTTAGCACCAGGGGAATGCTAGCTATTTAAACAATGTGTGAATTTAGCCACTAATCCTCTAAATAAACGAAAAGTTGGGGGAGCATTTTCCACTGAATATACTAAAACAATAATATGCAACTGTGTGAATGGTATGCTTCACTCTCTGATAGAAAATTTTGAGATATGAACACGTCATAGATGGAGGAACATCCACTGTAAATCAAACACAGGATACAAAACTGAGTCACCACACTACATGGGCGTTCACTCTGGCTGCGATTTGCACTGACAAAGCAACCGTGAATCATTCGTTTTGAATTCTTTCAATGTGCAACAACTACCAATGAGAGGGCAGACTAAGATTGTGTGGTATACCGGTACAAAAAGTAAAACCACAGAATTTAAACTGTAAGATGCCAATATTTTGCAAATCTTGGTCCCTGACAAAAACGTGTTATCACTGAAAAATGTGTTAAATAAAAATTAAATATGTAACAACTAAATAATAACTTATGAAATATAAACTAATATAAACTTAAAACGTTATCTATCACTTTTCTCTATATCTATCTATCTATCTATCTATCTATCTATCTATATTCACGTCTATCTAAAACATCCATCTACAATCACTTCTATTGCTTTTATCTATTTATAATCATTTCACTTCTACCCATAATCACTTCTATCTATACCTATCTATAATCACTTCTATCTAGTGTATCTATAACTACTTCTATCTATATCAATCTATCTATAACCACTTCTATATCTATCTATCTATCTATCTATCTAGGGTGCTATACATCGACTGCATTGCAGCACATTTAGTTTTGATAAGTATGCGTGTCCGTGTTTCAGACTATCGCAGACACGTCCCTACAGGGCTCCGGCCTCATTTAACTGGCTAAATCAGGACACTACACCTCGGTAAGCTTCCCCAGAGCGACTAATGAACAGGCCATGCAAGGGTGTGGCTTTGGGAGACTTTAAGAACATGTGTGCGTGTGTACTTGTTCGTGCATGTGAGGGTTACAGTCTCTCTAATGCAGATGAACACGGACCCCGGGGAGCCGGCTCTGTTGTAGGGGCGTTAGAGAAACAGACAAGTCTGAACTAGAGCTAAACAGCCGAGGGTCAGCATGATTCTCTCTTCCATAAATTCCCTTGGTCTCTATGACAAAAACATCAGCCCGTTCCCCAAACCACAGCATTCATAAGAGACCAGACTGGATCCCTCAATGAAACCTCTATAGTGCTTTAACTTCTGCCAAACGTACTCTCTCCCACATCAGTTCCCCAAAACACTTTCACAACAGTCATAATACATAACACTGACAACAAAACGGAAATGACTAAACAATGATGCATTCATATGATCACCACGTGTGATAGATGATTCATACAGAAGCTGTAATGGAAATGTTTAGAGTTGATTGCTCCATTTCAAAACATAAGGTGTTCTACTAGTGATGCACTGATCATGATTTTTCATGGCCGATTCCAATATCGATTTTTTTATAAGCAAACTGGCCGATTCCGATTTTTTTTTTCTTTAAGCAACAAACAAGAAATAATGAAAGTATACATAAGATGTTTATTTGGTATTTAACAGGCCAAACTGGCTTTTGGCTATTAAATTAAAACCAATTTGCAGTGCCCAATGCGCTTTGCATTATGAGTGCAATTTAACTAGAGAGTATCGAATCAGTGACTTATGGATCTGACCTTTAGGAAGCAGCTGCCCATATAGAGCTTGGCAAGCTATGCCACGCCGCGTTGGATTCCGCCATGTTTTAGGTCACACTCAGGAGCACACAGTGTAAACACACACAAATCACCACAGTAAAAAAGCTGCCCGTTAACTATTAATATTTTTTAAAAACTTGCCACAGTTAATATTTCCATATATGATTTTCTTTTTTTTGTAGTGTGAGGGCTTACAGTTTAATGCAAATCGCTGTATATATTAAATCTACAGAGATCAATTATTAAGCCATATCTTATTTGAGTTGTTACCGAGTTTCAGTTTAACTTTCATCCGAGTTCCGTAGTGAATGTTGACATTATATAGGCTATTATTTTATGTCTATGTGATTCAACTTAAGATCGCGTTAGGATGATTAAGGCTTACTGTATCAACATAGCGTTAATCAAAAGCAGAGGTATTTCATGCAGACACTGACAATAATAATAATAATAATAATAATAATTCATTACATTTATATAGCGCTTTTCTGCTTTTCACTCAAAGCGCTCTACATTGTGAGGGGTGGTGTCTCCTCGTCCACCACCAGTGTGCAGCATCCACCTGGATGATGCGACGGCAGCCATAGTGCGCCAGAACGCCCACCACACACCAGCTTACTGGTGGAGAGGAGACAGAGTGATGAAGCCAATCAGTGTAAGGGGATGATTAGGAGGCCATGATGGTCATGATAAGTTAGCCCTGTGATAAGGGCTAACTTATGGCAAGCTTTCCTGTAGCTCAAATAGTAGAGCATGGCGCTAGCAACGCTAAGGTCATGGGTTTGATTCCCAGGGAAAGCAAGAACTGATAAAAAAAATTTAAAAACTGTAACTTGAATGCAATGTAAGTCGCTTTGGATAAAAGCATCTGCTAAATGCATAAATGTAAATCTATTAATGTCTGCAGGAAATACCTCTGCTCTTTCAGCTTTCTAAGGCTGAAGAAAGCACGTTTTTCACACCGGCTGTGCAAAGGCCTATGGCAAATGATGTAAAGTGAGCCTTAACCACTCCAACGCAATCTTAAGTAGAATAATAGAAACATTAAATAATATCAACATCTATATCCACTATATTATCCAGTCTCCGCGGTAGCTCCCGTGACCTAAATTCCCAGAATGCATTGCTGCTGTGACGACACATTCCCAGACTCTATAGGCAGTGAGGCAGCTCACTAGGTTGAAGCTGAAACAGAGCTAATGTGTCCGGTTCATCCACGCTTGACTGGAATAATTTAAAGTGTCAATGTCAGGCTATAAGGGTCATAGTAAGGCTTCAGTGACCTCTGCGACCCTGTAGGTTCTCTAGCAGAGGCAGTGTGGGAAAACATGTTATTCTGTATCTAAGTCTGCAAGTTTCCATAAATCCAGAACACTCCTCTGCCCTGCAGCTAAACCTGATCTCATATACACTCACAGAAGTGATGAGTCTCATCACAACACACACACAGAAATGAGCAATTCAATTTTAGGTTTTCAATAGATCTTTCAACAGATCTCTTTTTCCCATACAAGTCCTGGCCAGGATTTCTAAAATACCTAAAATGTCCAGGTTTTGGATTTGTTTTCATATTGCATTTATACTTTGCACTTTATAATGAAAAGTAGACCAATAGCGTGCAGGCTATTACACTATACATATATATGCTATTATATATGAGGTACATGTATAGTGTATGAGGTCTGTAGAGAGTGGGTCAATAAGAAAAAAAGGCTATAATTTTAGTAATTTAGTATTCCCAGCCAGGACATGTCAGGGAAAAAGTGGATGTACAGTCACCCTATTATAAGTATGACAAATTTTCATAAAATTTATGCATGACAATTTATGAAAAATACATTTTGGAAAAAAAGAAAAGTTACAATTTTATTTCAGATACTTTTGGTTTAACATAAAAGTAAAAAGTAAAATGATATAATTATATTAATAAGATGTATTTTATACTTGTCTAGGACAGTCACACTAAATGAATATTTTGATGCCTAAAAAAATGTACATGATGAACAGACAAGTTCCTTTTTATCCATGTATGACACCCACAGTGTATAAGAAAGTATGTTGGGTCAAGCAGTGTGTCTGTGCGTGTATGATATCTAAATCTTCTTTAAACAGAAAAAGGAGGTTTCATGTCGCAACTGGATGTCTGGAGGGCTTTGTTTTCGAGACGTGTCTGGCGTGACAGACGGTGGAATCAACGTCGCACCACTGACTCAAAGATTCTGTGTAACTGCACTGATATCTGACTACAGATTCAGAGACAAACCCATCCAGTGGGTCAGAACTACAGTTAGGCAACACATTCAACACAGGCCAGTTAAAGTCAACCAGTGCTGTGGATAAACCACCTCACACAAACACACACAAAACAAACAGCAGGAGCTAGCAATGGGCACGTTCCTCTTCTATGCTCAGATGATTTCTCATTTTCACTTTCTCATTATCAGCTAAATTAGAAATCCAAATTTTTTAACCATGTTTTGCATTACCAAAATTTAAGGCCAAAACATGAAGACAAATGCTATATATGCAAGCTCAAGGTCATGCTATAATAATAATGGAATGTGATTTTGTTTTTAAACTGAGTAGAAGAGATGAGAACTGAAGTTATTTTAATTGAAGTATTCTTCAAGAAATAATGCTCTATCACAGAATTATATTGGTCCCAATATATTGTACACTCCTTGTCATTATAAAATGTCACTGAGAAACTTTACTTATTGTCCCTGGGTCTGTGAAGGTTGAAAACCCCTAATTTATAGTATTTTTAAGGCCTAAATACGCATAAGATAATAATAAACACCAACTCGCTAAAGTGCAGTACCGAGTACGGTCTAGAGTACATATTTGGGTTCAATGTTTAACTGGTGTGCAGTCTGAAAACAGCCAATATTATGAAAGAAAAATAATAATAATTTCACCTTCTCAAACATGGCTATGCCATATTAAAGCTATTTCTCAAGCCACTCTCCTCAAGAAACCATCCAGCCTTCAAAACCACATAAACATGAAGAAGCACAGAAGCATGTGCTCTTACAACATGACTTCTCACAGCCAAATGTAGATTCATAACATTTATCAAAACAATCCGACTCCCTTTCCCCCATACTGTAGTGGACTGAATTTTCAGCTTCAAACTAAGTTGCCCAAGAGAGTGAGCATTGTTCACTCCAAACTGTTTACACGGAAAAATGTGACATCATCGAGGCTGGCCGTGCAAGAAAATAGCTGATTAAATATGACCAAGAGGGAAAACCCCTGCTTTCAGGATATGTTTACTCAGACTGTTGTAAATACACACTGATACATGCAAAACTTGGCTGATCATTATATCAGAGGCATGCAAGGCGGCATGGTATTGGTTGAGCTGCCAAGCTCTGACGTGTCCTGGTCTCCATCCAACACGTTGGAAACATGGAACAAGTCCCCAAGCAACAGGGTGTGCCCGCCGGGAGAAGAGCGGGAGGAAGGGAGAGTTTCATCGCGAAAGAATCACATGCATCCTCATTAATTTCTTCCCACTTCATGACGTCACACCCCCTTGACCCTCGCTCACTTTAAGGTGGAACCTATAGACAAGCGAATGAGTCATTTGACAAGCAAACCACTACATAAGCCATAAAACAGGCTGGGATATATCTATTAGGGGTGTAAGAAAATATCGATACACGTGAGTATCGCAATATTTTGTTTGGCGATACTGTATCGATTCTCCAAAACGGAATATCGATATTTAAAAAAAATAAAAAATCATACAAGATTCATGGCAGTTGTTTCGTTTTGAGCGACCGCTAGATATCAGTCTTCATCTCTGAACTTAAACAGTGAAAGGAAATACTAGCATCAGGGCACTCCTCTAATGTTAGCATTAACATATTTCGCTGCCTGCCAGTAATGGAGGATGAAAGAATTGTTCCAGTTCTCGTTTCGGTGTACAAAGCTGAAGTGTGGCGCCATTTGGGCTTTTGTGGTAATGTCCGCCCCGGGACTGCAGCGTGAGCGCAACCTCGGTTCTGCCGCTTGCCGCGTCCCGTGTTGAAGAGCCTTTGCGCGGGGCGCGGCGGGCGGTAGAGTCGCCGTGCAGCTGCAGCTTTCTCTCGTAATTCAGGGGCGTTTTGTGCTGGTGGGGCTAGGGCTGTGTATCGTTCAAAAATTTTCGATACCGATACCGATACCTTGAGTTCGATACCGGTTCCTGAACGATACTTTTTCCGATACCAGTTTTATGAAATCAGTTTTAATAAGATTACATTAACTCAAAAAACTATTTTTTAATGTTGATATTTATACAGACTCAAAGCCTCATCTCCTGAGCCACTGCACAAAGGAACAAAATATATCCAACACAATAAATAAATAATTTTAATAAACTATATAATCAATAAATCAAATTGTTTTCAGTTTACACATCTGTTAGGCTACGTTTACATTAGTGCGTGTTCATTTTAAAACACATCATCATTTCTAGGTTGTTAAAGACTTCAAGAAATTTAAAATCTTCATCCACTTTCATAAGTGGGTGTTTTATTTTCTTTCACCATGTGTTTTATTGTTATTAAATTCTGGTGTAGTATGTCTAATTATTTGAATGCATAAAAACAACTTTATTTAAATGTATTCTTAATGAAATGTTTTATTTTTCCTCAGAAATTCTGTGTTCTGTATCTGGTTTTCAAATGAAGACATAAAACATTAATTTAATTTCTTTAAATTATTGAAAATCAAAGTTTATTTATTTTGGCAAACAAAGGGGGTTTACTATTAAAATTAAAAAATGTAATAATAAAAAATAATAATAAAGTTTTAATAATTTTAATAGTAGCCTAGTAGTAGCAGTATGTACTGTCCGCTGAACAACTGCCGCAGTGTCTTCCAATTTAAACCGAACTTTTACTTTGACGGGTTGCCTGGAATACCTTTACAGTTCTGTGTGTATATGATATGACGCAAGTTTTACTCGAATCAAACGGTAAAATGCTCATTAATTGACTCTCACAGCAGTTCTGGAGATGTTGTTCATGTGTTTATGTCCTCATTTAGTTGGGCAGCAGACGCTGAAATCACCGCGAGCGTCACGCGAGCTTCAGTCTGTGTGTGGTAAACAAACTGCGCGATATAGAGAGCAGAGTGCTCCGTACGCTTTCGAAACGCTCTCGCGGATGTCAAACACTGATCAATCAGCACCGCGTCACTTCTAGTCAAACACACCTAGTGCTGCAGGATTATTGGCTCACTGACGTTAATGAGATTAACCCCTTAGGTATCGAAATTTGGTACCGAACGACAAGATGTTTTTCGATACTCGGTGGTATCAAGGCAATTCGGTCGGTGCCTAAAAAGTATCAAACTCGATACCCAGCCCTAGGTGGGGCGGTGCTCGCGTTGCGGTCTCGACAATTCCACACAGAACATAAACACAAACTGAAAAACTTGTGAAATCCAAGTTGAAAAGTTCTGAGAATGTTTAACATCTGTATTTATTTTGTTTTACAATTGTTTAGTTTTCTTTAGGAATCCTGCAAGCACTTTATTTTTCATTGATATTAAGCAGATGTCATTTTTTGTTCAGATCAAATGTTATGACATTGTATGTCACAATTGTAAACTTAAACTGTGAACCTTTAAAGTATTGTCTATAAATATATATTTTTATCTTTTTATACATACATTTAACTAAAGAATCGTGCAAGCACTTGAATATTTCCCCCTTTACTCGTACTGCACAAAAAGTGGTTCAATAATGTTGAATGTTATAGGGACTGATTATTGCAAATGCAGATCCCAGTGTGTTCTAGTTAAACTATTTTTATTTATTTTTATTTTTTTGCTAAGGTTTGCATATGGTGGTGTGTTTTTAATGACAGCTTTCCTAAAAAATATATTTCCTATTCCTAAAATAAGAAATATGCCAATATATCGCCTTGTTTACAGTATCGCAATGTATCGCAATATATCGTATCACAACCCCTGTATCGTGATACGTATCGTATCGCCAGATTCTCGCCAATACACAGCCCTAATATCTATAGGAATTATATTCCAGGAAATGAGGGAGAGCAAATGAAAACAGGTGATTGGCAGGTCGGCCCACCTTTTTTTTTAGGAATCGATTTCTGTCACCAGATTTAATTATGTTTACAACAAATTGTAGATCACACAAAGAAAAACCTTGATGTTTGACAGCTTTATGATGTGGCAAAGTGCCAAGACATCTCAACTGCTGACAGAGTTCAGGGATCTGTGCAACCACACCTCTAAATCTCCAGGTTTTGTTCTTCTGTAGTCTAAGTAAACTTCACTAAAGAGACTGGCTTTGAGTCAGAGTTAGGTAGTGGACACCTATGTGTTACATACATAAACATATATGTTGTATTAATTTAAATTTGTCCTAACTGCGCCAACCAAAAACGTAACATTGAGTCAGATTCACAATCCATTTTACTACTAATATAATGTGATACTTGTATTGTATTTTCAAGTGCAGCAGCATATTGAATGAGAAAAAAATGCAGGCTTATCAACCAGGAATTGCTTCGATCTGATTACATACTAGAGATCTGAATGGATATAGCCCAAGTTTTCGTCCTTCTCAAGAAGTGACAACATCTTGTGAGCCCTTCTGTGGCTCATGATGTCACACTTGGATTTAAAATTAGACCGTGTAGAGCTCCTCTTAAAATGCTTAACAGTGGCGACACCCTCTACCAACAATCGAGTGCTCATAATCTGATTCAGCAGGCCCGACTCCAGCACAATGACACACTGAGAACAGAAGGGAGGGAGGAAGATATGGGAGAGAGGATTAGAGCTGAACTTTTGTTAAAACAGAGGTTATTTTATCTGAGTAGACTGTTCCTAAAATCTGTTTTTCATTACTCATGAGTTAAATTCAGTTCACAACAACATGGGCCCGAGTAGACAAGACAAGAAAAACAACAATCAGAAAGGACGTGAGTGTTGTGACTCACTCCCGACCGGGTCATTTGTTAGTAGAACAATAAAAGTAGTGATAAACTCACTGATTAATCAGCCAATAATTAGTCATTTTGAGCTTAACACCATCATATAACCAAACCCACTGGGCAGATTCTCAGAAATGGCATCAACCTAAAGTCTCAATGAATAATGGCTTCAAATATTTTTGTGTAAAATAAATGTTCATTAGTTGTGCCTGAAAAGCAAGCAAGACTTAATGTTTGACTAAAATGGAAGGAAAACAGCCCTGGCATCTTGGTGGCACATTTGATCAACCACTAAACAACTTAAACTATGCTGTGTTTTATTTTACAACATATTACTCCCATAAGTGACTCGTGAAAGTGATGCAAAGTTTCGACCCAGAACCTCCCCTTTACATATCACGACAGTCAGACAGATCTGAAGTCAAACAAACTGTTGTAAAGAAGCTCTGACTGAAACCTGATGTCAGTGAACGTGACGTGGGAGTTCAGGAGGGAATCTGTCAGCACTTGCCAGTCAGTTCACACTAACTTTGGGCCTTCAGGACAATAGTGTGGTTGAGCAACGCCAGCAAAACAACCACTGCAGCTCACATGTCAAGCATCAAGAGCTCAAAACTCAGGTTAATCCGGTGCTTGTCTGAACTGTGAGAGTACAATCCCCCTTTCCTGAAATGTAAGATCTCATTCAAGGTGCTTTTACTCTGAGAAGAGTGCAGAGCAAAATCCCACAAGGCATGTGTGCAAAATCAAGCAAACACAACAGGACAAATGCAGGGAAAACAGGTTCTCACAGTGTGAACGTGTGTGAAACGCTTTTCCCTGGAGGGAAGCACAGGATGGAGGGATACAAAAACAGGAGTGTCCCAGGTGCTTTGAATAAAAGCTGTAAACAAGGCTGAGGTTTGGAAACAGCAGCAGACTGAGGACTGGAGAAAGCTCTTGACTTCTACAGTTATTTGTCTGTAAATGTTCAGATTTTTCCCCTCTAACAACTGCAAGACGTTCTGTAAACAACTTTGTAAGGATTTAACTAACCCAAAATGTACTTTTTGGGCAATATCAGCGAATAACTTTCTAAATATAGACTTGGGTCTTACACATTACTGCTTTCTAACTCCAAAAGAAGCCATTTTATATCATTTTATTTCCAATTTCCAGTTATATCTTTAGTCAAGGTTTCTGTCACCGTGCCGTTGTAATTTAGTTTTGCATGACCATTTTCCATCTTATCTATGAATCCAAGAAAAAAAGGCTGTTGTTATGACTCCTATATGTAAATGAGCTTTGTTCTGATTGGTTAAGCTCTGTGCACTGGCGTCGTTCATGGTGTTGCTCATCAGGGTGAGCCATGATGGAAACTGAATAGGAGATAATGTGTAAAAGTGTGTGATATATGCAGGCCCAGACAGACATTTTCACATTGATGTTTGGAGTAAACTGTGGAATTCAGTTCAAAAGTTTGTGGTCAGTAAGATTTTAAAGGAAGTTTCTTATGCTCACCTAGGCTACATTTTTATTTTTATTTTACTTTTTTTTTAAGCCTATGTCCTATGTTCTCTGTCATCCGCTGGAACGCCACTCTCTATTGAACACGCGTATGACAGCTAATGAAAGCTACAGATTATGGTTTATGAAGTTAAATATGGATATTATTCTCACACAAACACATTGGTTCATTTCAGAAGGCCTGTAGAAACCTCCCGGAATCATGCAGAGTTCTTTTTATGATGGATGGATGCACTTTTTTGGGCTTCAAAATTTTGACTCCCATTCACTGCCATTATAAAGCTTTGAAGAGCCAAGAAGTTTATTAATAAAACTCTAATTGCATTTGATGCCGTATACACCTAGGATGGCTTGAGGGTGAGTAAATCATGGGGTAATTTTAATTTTTGTGTGAACTATTCCTTTAATGCATCTTTGTTGAATATTAATTTCTTAAAAAAAAAAAAACTTGACCCCAAACATTTGAACAGCCACAGCTCTAGGACTTCTTATTTCAAACATGCAAGGAAACATTCTGAGATATCGCCTTTATAAGGAGACCACATCCTGTTCATGGATGGCACATTGTGTTGTGAGTTATGAGTGTTCCCTTGGCAGCGCATAGCTCCGTTATACCAAAACACAAACTTTCACTCATGGAGCAGCATGACAGCACTTCCCCTGTACACACCCTGGTACACACAGTGCCCGTAAAGGGAGGTTCAAGCAAAGCCTCACGGTATTTAATGAAGGCATGTTAATAATTCAGGCTCAGCACCCTGTAAGACCACAGCGATGCGACATTAACTATTCACAGCCAAAGGGCAGCCTGGACCGGTTCCTTATACAACCCACGCTGAGGGAGCAGACCCAGTGGGCCCAGTACCAGGAGAAGAGGCTCTGGGCTTTTGTTTGCGGGAAAGGGAATCTGTGTGAAGCCTGGACATCTGATCATGTCCCATCTGTCTAAGCTTAGCACTCGGTATAAATACGATGCTCCCACAAAGAAAGCACTTTGTGCTTGATTCCCGTGAGGTCCCTCCTGAGGACAGATTGGAGGTTAAGTTTGACAAGCATGCAAACCTTGGTCGCACTTGGTCACATACGGTAACCCAAAAATGGACTTGAACACTTTTAGACACTTAAGCCACAATTAAAAATGTCTCAATGTTTGCATTAGATATGAAAATTCACACCACATAACATCTGTTAACAAATACATCCAACTCTTTGTATTCATTTAAACATCTGTATTATTGTTTTATAGTTTCAATCAGATAAATGTCATTTGGTTCGATATTTATAAATGAAATGAAACTCATGCAATTTTAAGTGTGTTTAAAGTTAAGAAACTTCATTTGTTTATCCAACAAGTGTGAGACAAACCTTTCCTCCATAAAATGTGTAACAAAGGGTCATTTACAGAAAAGAGGAACTGTGATGGTGAACTCATGTGGTCAGGGTACATCTGCACGCAAATAGCCACACAAAAACTGCCTATAGTCAACTGACCATATTCAAGTCAAGTCATGTCAGTTTTATTTGTATAGCACTTCACAACCCATGTTGTTTCAAAGCAACATTACAGAAAATCATGTCTTAAAGTTTTAAATGAAAAGCTTACATGATGCTGCATGTCAGCACATTTCAGAGCGAATCAGTCAATAAAAAAAAAAAAAAAAAAAAAAATTTTGCATACAGAAAATTATGCCTATTTTTAGTGCCTATTTTCATGAAAGCTTATTTTTTTTGCTTATATTTTTTTAAGCTTATTTTCCCCACAAATTCTGATTACAGTAATGAAAAAAAAAAACAGAATTGTCAATACCGAGTAAAGATAATTTTTATATTAAAATATAGTACATTAAAGCACACATTAAAGGCAGTAGAAAAACAACTATGACTCACATTCAAATTGTATATTTAAAATACATATGTGTGTTTATAATAACTTATAGGTAGGGATGCACCGAATGTTCAGCAACTGAAATTGTTCGGCCAAAAAAACTCTTTCGGTGTTCGGCCGAATAAGCGAAAAGACCGAATAAATTGTACCGAACAATGACGTGACACGATCAAATAGAGGCGCGCACTAATGCAGCAAACACGTCTGCAATGTGGAAGTATTTAAAACTGTCAGAGAAAGACACAAAAATCATTATAAGCACGAAGCACCGGCAGCGAGAGACTGCTTATCGCTGCATCTCATGTCTCCGATGAGAAGAGGAAGATGTGGTTGTTGCTGGTTACTGTTTGATGATTAAAAATCGCGGCATGGCCTCAAACGATTACTAAATAAACTGCAGAATGTTATGTTTTCTAATACACGCACAAATTGCATTCAAAAAGCGCTGCACGAGCTCGCAGCGCCAGTATTCAAAGTCCAAAGCGCAAGGAAAATCTGCGCTAAATCAGTTACTCGTCATTTGCTCAGTAACATTTTTATCATTTATTTAAAGCCATGTGACAATGTGATACGTGAGACAAACATCTTCCCAAATTCGTAATGAGATTCATTTAAATACCTGCATGCTGTTGTCAACAAAAAGAAGCACTAAGACCTTCCTGCGGGTTTCTGCCAAAATAAATTATATAATAATTACTACCCTATAACAGCTCTATGCATTTATTATAACATTCACACAGTGTTCAAACTGGGATCTGTAATATATTCTAATGTTTAAAAATAAGTCTCTTCTGTTCAGCGAGGCTGCATTTATTTGTATAGTAAAAAATACATGCCTGATTCAAGAAGAGCGTCTCAAAAATGGCCAAAAAATATTATTTTAGTAACTTATTACTTTTAAGTTAAATTGTGCTTTGTTAGTATAATGTCTGATAGAATGTTAAAAAATGTTCAGTGTTAAGTAAATATTTTTAAATTGTTGATTTGTAATTGGTTTTTTTATTTGAAAAGCAGGGCAAAACAGTAAAAAGCACATTTTGGCTATTTCATTTATGCAATGGTGAAAAGAAAATGGTAGGCCTACATGGGGGAAGATATGCGAAAAACCGTGTTCGGTATTCGGTCTTCGGCCCAGTGTTTAATTTTGTTCGGCTTCGGCCAAGAATTTTCATTTCGGTGTATCCCTACTTATAGGCTATGTTATATATTATAATACATATTTCTAATATTGTATTATTTTTTGTTTGTCTTGCTTTGAGCAATTCGATGGAATACTCAAAACAACAGACGAAAAGGAGAACAACTTTATGGCAAAGATAGATATCTGTGGCTTCCCTTAATGGTCAGAGCTCAGAGGACAGTTTAACCGAGAAAGAGAAACAGAGAGAATGACTCAGAGCACAAATGAACAGGGTTCAGTCCATGTTCGGTCACTCTGTGTCCTAGATAGGAAGCAACTGGCAATAACATGTATGGCGGCAGTAAAGCACTGAGTCTCCATACTGAAGTCAGCCTGAACTCAACCCTCTTCATAACAGCAATCAATACTAAAAGACTACACACATTAGCTCTACATCACAGCTGTCCACAGAGGCCACTAACAATATAGGACTTGCCCTCAAAATGACAGAAGTGATTTAAGTAAGCTGGCACACCATAGGATCCATCCATGACATTCAGAAGATGCTGGGTTGTGTATCAGGCTAATTTTCCTTTGTACTTAAGAAGAGCAATAAACTATTTAGAAGAGATTAGAGAGCTAAGGATCTTCTGACCAACGTCAGCAGGAGATTTATTTTTTATTGTTTGAGTTCAATTGCTCGTTAAGCCGGTTAGACAAAGAGTGGCACACATTCAAGAGCAGATTCAGGCTGCACTTGACTTCCTGCAACACCTTTATATGACTCACGGATGACAGCACTGGTTTTATTACATGGTGTAGAAGCACTACTAGACAGAAGAATTATAATTAGGGGCTCACTTGAATATAGAGATTATCAAGGTGTTATTTTTGTTTAGAAGAGTCTAGATTTATCACAATTGTTGTTGGAATGCCTCATTTGGTAAGGAGGCCATAGGGTGAATGCACACGCGCACACACACACACACACACACGTAGGCACGCACACAACCTTGCAGACTGAGTCCATGTCTCCTCTCTCAGAGCTGGTCATTTGGGACACAAAGGTTTCAGTTGAAAGCTTCACATGCCAGTTCAGATCAAAACCACCATAGTCCAGATCAGCTCAATGGTGCTTATTGTTACTATGATCACTACAACCCTGCAGAATTAGGTCATTATGTAGGAGATAATTTGGACAGTCTTTTCACTGCAAAAAGCCCCAGCGGAGTATGGTAATAGGAAATATCTCTACCCTCCAAGGTCAATATGTCCCCTTGTGGAAACCACGCACAGATCCAGAATTAAAATGACAGACACAAGAGATGGCAACAGCACAAACACCTTTTACACACCAATTCAGAAACCAGGGTTTGTACTGTTTCAGACCAGCGCATTTCCAGAAGTTTTCCAGACATTCATGATTTTTAAAAATCATTATATTGATCATTGGGGCAGATTTCCATTTGGATGTCTGGAAAATCAGCCAAATTTCTTGAATTAATAGATTTAAACATTTATAGCTACTTATTAGTGTACAAATGTTTCTAATAAGATGCTTAGTGGACAGACTTCGTGCTGACTTGCAGTTGGGCTTTACTTTATAAGCAGTATTTATTATAATTTATAATAATAAATTATTATTAATTTTCTCCTGCTCAGACTTGTATTGGACAGTGTTGAAGTTACATCAGACTTCTTAATTTTGGAAGATTAAAAGTTTATTTTGTCCTCCACAGTTTACTATTGGATAATGTTTAAACAAACCTTGTGGGTTGCATCAGACTGCTCCAATTTGCTTGTATTTATTTTTGTCTTTTATTAAGTATCCTGATATACGTAATGTTATGCATAAACCCCATTATAAAGGCATATTAAAATGTTCCCTGTATAAGAAATATTTTTTGTGATTATTTATATAACATTATTACATATGTTATATTAAGCTTGAAGCATCAGAATCGGCCGATCACCATGACAAGAAACCGGTGCTCAATATCGGCTGCAAAAATCTTGATCAAAGCATCCCTACCTATAGTATTATCAAAGACTATAGAAGGCGCATCACTTGTATAGTTTTGAATGGGGAAAAATGCAACGCTCAATGTGGCCGCTCTGTCGAACGAAGACCCGCCTTCTGAGAAAAGGACCCAATCGCTAATCGGTAGACTCAGCGTGTCACTGCAGCTGCTGTTAGAAGTCCCGGTTGCTATAGAAACAATAAGCATGCTGAGATGTGCGCTTAAGACTGTGCATGTGCATTGGCTGGTCTAGCCTGAGAACTAAGCTTAACGCTATTTGAACAAAAAAACAACATTTATGATACAGTTGTTGTCAGATTTCATTGATTTCAAATATGAAATTTAATCATAAGCTTGGCGAACAGTTTTGGAGAATTTGATGTTTCCCCCTTCAAAGAGATAGGAGCTCCACTTGCATTCCCGAGAAACGTTTCAAAGATGGCCGCCGAGTGACTTGCCTTAAAGGGACTTTGGTATTATTACTAGGTTTCTAGTATTAGTTTCTGCTGTGGGATATCGAGAACTGTGAAATTTCACTGGTATCTAAAATTCTGATATCACAGCAACCTTTTTTCACTGCAAAATATTCTATATATATCACTCTCCCTTAAAAAATTATCAAATGTTGGTCACATCGGACCTGTGTCACATTGTCACCTCCTAATAGTGTTTAATAATCATGATTACTAAATATTGACCAAAACATCCAAATAGAGCTTATCTTTTAGTCTGATTAAGATGATTAATGTGCTTGTGCTGAATTTAGGTGTATTTTGATTGGACAGTGAGCAGTGATTCATTTGAGTCATATCTGAAGGAACTACTCAGCCCAAGTGTTAGAGAGAGAGAGAGACAGAGAGATGGGGCAATCAGAAGAGAAGCAGGGACAGGAGTGCGACACGCTAGTGGGGAGGTGACCATCCGTGGAGGCGACAGGCGAGACTGACAGCTGCTCCTGTAGAAGGAGGGGGTGAGGGAGCCTGCAACCGCCCTCCAATTGACCAAACACTCCAGATCACTCCCCTGCCCCAAGGGCACTAAAAACCCTCCACTAAACACACAGTTGCAAGAGCTTTCATGTTGTTTTCACACACTCTCAAAAGTCACAGACCTCTAGTTCACATGCAAACAGTGGTTTAAAACAGTTCATCCAAAAATTTACATTCTGCATGATTTACTCACAACTCATGTCATTGCAAAACCATATGACTTTCTTGCTCCAACATTTGGGTAAACTATTCCATTACGTTCTTTTGCACACAGCAAACATTTTATACTCTGGCTGAATGACAAAAAATGCGTGGCTCAACGGTCATCAGTAATTATATGGTTATAATTTATAGTATATCATCATACAGTCATAAAATGTTGTGTTACTCCGGTTACAGTTTCTAGGGCTGGTTTTCTTGATAAGCAGCCTGGAGCTGCACACATCAACAAGCTGTTTGAGAGTGTGGCCCACACACTAAATGCTTCCAGTTGTGTAACACTATTACTAAGTTGAAAACCGACACATCTCCCCCACATAGTGCTCTCTGACAGAGTGAATGAGTACAGCGGAACTGCCTTTCACAGACGGATGACACGGCGGTGAGAAGATGCTTGAAGATGCATGACGTTGCATGAAACACCATCGCTGTGATGTCATGAACATTGAATGAACTTCTAAACCTTGTGAATAGACAGGATGGCTGATCTATCACAGCAAAAACACTATAATATAATAATATCATATTGGTCACACCGTTAAACATTTAGTGCTGCAAAAAGGCTCTTTATGATACTGAAGGACTCAGTATGGTTCTATGCATGGACAATTAAAGCATAATACCATTCCAATAGTTAGAGTCAGTAAGATTTTTTTAATAAAGTAATTCTTTTATTCAGCAAGGATGCATTAAACTAATTAAAAAAGACAGTAAATTATTTGTAATGCTGTTCTTCTGAACTTCATATTCAAAGCATTCTGGAAAACATGGATCATGGTTTCCACAATATTATTAACCAGAACAACTGGTTACAACATTCATAAACAAGTTTTATGAGCACCAAACCAGCATAATAAAATTATTTTTCTAGGATCATGTGACACTAAAGCCTGGAGTAATGGCTTCTGAAAATTCAGCTTTGCCATGAAAGGAATAAATTTCATTTAAAAATGTATCAAAATATATATTAAAGACTAAAAAATATCTAAGCATTTCTGTTTTTACTGTGTTATGCGTCAAATGTCTTGGTGAGCTTATGAAATTTCTTTCAGAAAACATTACAGGTCTTCCATCAAATTCACTGTAAAACTGTACAGTCAAGTGTCAATGTCAACCAGAAGTCTGGATAAAAGGTACTGTAGGAGACCCGAATAGAGATATACAGAACTATTTATAAACTATATATAACACTAATTGAATAAACTAAAGTAGTGACTATTAAGTAATACATTTAATAATGGAATCTCTAAACTGACTAAGAGTCAGTAAGGGCTGCAAATATAGTTTACAAGAATCAAACAATGGTAATATCAAATTGGATAATCATCATTTTGTAATAATGACTAAAGGGAGAGAGGAAATGTCTACAGAAAAGGTGTGTTTGACAGATGTCTGTGTGCAAACAAGACTCGAGTACAGCACAAACAGACCAGCACTGCCATTGAGTTTGCATTAAAGCCCAGACACACTGACAGAAAAAGTGGTGCCCCTTTAACAACGTCTCAAATCTGAAAACAAAGGGTTTGAGAACAACAAAGATGGTAACATACATAAACCCATATGCACTCGATGTGTCTCTGTAATACGGTATTGTGTCTAGCAGAACTGTCAAGGGCTCTCTTTTCTTTGAGGTCTAGATCACTAAACAAACAATAGTCTCGGTCTCTTGGGATGAAATTAAGGGCCGGATGCAGCAACATTGCTATTCTACTTCTCATTCACGTTTGGTTCTTTCATTTACACGAGTTTAAAATCACATTTGAGAAAGGAAAATCACAATTTCTGCCGACACACTCCGGCTGCGTTTCGAAACCTAGTGAGCTGCCTACCTAGACCGCATGTCTGGGCATCACAGGCGCGTTCGGAAACTGCATTTTGGGCATCCAGACTTTCTCTCTAGGTAGGCAGCTCACTAGTTTTTGAGACACAGCCTGTTTGAAATTAAATTCTCTGAATGGAAACAGAGGACATTCAAACATTAACACAAAACAGTAGACAGCCGTCTGTTTGAGCTTACATTTGTGTCTGTTATAGCGCCATAAGACTGTGGGATTTAAATATTAGGTTAATATTATTAACATTATTAAGGCAGAGGCGATAACTCATCTCTTACCTTCAGACAGCTCGAGCTCCAACTCCGCCAACTGCTCTCTAACCTCTTTCGGTAAAGCTGCCAAATCCACACCGCGGTCTGCCATCGTCGTGAGAATACGCTGAAGTTATTTTAAGTGTGAAGAAATGCGTTTCGATAGCCAAAAATCCTCCCGTCAAGACAGAAGACATGAATTAAAAGGTGAGTAACGATCCGTCCGGACAACTACTCCTTCCGCCATGCTGTGAGAACTCACCAACGGCACTGTGCGGTCACGTGATCACGTTTACCTCCCGTGTGTGATCAATGACACCCCCAAACACACACACACACTTCGAGACGACACGCACCCGCCCTCTAGCGAGAGCTTGTACTATGATTTATGTACTATCTGATAGACAAGGGGTCGGGAATCTTTATATATATTATCATTATTTCTTTTTTTATTACGCATCTCCACTCCTAAAACCCACCCCATCTCCACCCCTAAACCTACTAATATGATGTCACACTTGGATGTGGGCAGGGTTGGATGTCCACCGCAGGATGCAGCGAGCCCTATACTTGAAAAATACGGTGTAAAAAGAAACCTTTGGTGCTCTCTGAGAGTGCTACAACTTCAACTGAGAGGCAACTGGTTACATTTGATTACTTTTTGATTACTTTTCTAAATTTCTAATAAATGTTTTCAACTGTTAATCATTTTGAAACATAACCAGGCAGAGTAACAATAGTACTCAATGCTGATTACTGTCAGACTTTCAAAATCCTTCATTACTTGAATTAAGATTATAATAATTAAATTTTAAAACATAGCCACTTTAGTACCTCCTTTTACTTTGAGATCATTCTGAGGTTAAATACAGATTTAATATCATAAGAAATAGTTTAATGGCTATGATCCTGTATTTGATACTGTTATGTATATGTATGTTATGTATTTATTTTTAAATTAAATATTGTTATAAATTAAATATTACATATGTACATTATTGCTATAAGACTATTATAGTGTTTGGTTTAAGAAACATTACTTGTTAATACATCATGCTAATACATCTATTTTTATTTTAACATAGTTATGTATTTACTTTGAATTTTCAATCATTTTTTTATGCATATTAACATGGATACTATTACTGCTATTTAAATAATATTTTACGTACATTTTATAATACAAGACCATTATAATGTTTGGTGCATTTTTTAATGAAGTTATGCATATTTACTTTAATGAAATATTTTACTTGTATAGGTATATTAGTACTATTGTATTTTAAATTATTGATATTCAAAGTGTTGTATATTTATAAAAAATGCATTGAATATAAAAAAATATATTTTTTCCCTAAAATGTTTAAAATCATATATATTACTGTTAACATATGTCACACTTCCAAACATTTGGTATCACAAAAAAACCCTGTCCTCTATAATATAAAAGACTCATGAGTTTAGTTTAGTGAATCAATAAATCTCCAAATCAAAGTTTATAAGAATCAACCAATTATTATATTATCATCATTATATTATTTCAATACAAAACTATATAATTACATAAAACATTTGAAGTATGTAGTCTTTAATGGTGCCTAAATAAGACTAGAAACTTTTTTTGTTGTTGTTTAATCAAAACTGCAGCACTGTGTTCAGAGTATTTCACTTCAACATGCATGAAAATAGTAAATAATATATGGTACACATATGTACATTACAAGGACAATTTCAAAAACAATCAGTCCAACTTGGAGTGAGTGAGGTTATTTCCCATAAAAGACATACATTTAAACCACTTTTTTCCACAATATCCTCTTTTTTTCTTTAGCCTAATTCCAAATGACTTTTTTGTTCAACCCATCTCAGGGAAACTGCATTGAATTTGCCTTGCATGAACTAATTCCATAATAAATTAATTGTGCATCATGTTGGAATTATGGATCATTAAGTCCATCAGAAATCTGGTACAACTTTAAAGTGATTATCAGTAAAAGGGGGGAATCAAACAGGCATTCTTACTAATCTATACAAATAAAAATACCAAAAAATATTTGAGTACAAAGTGTTAGAAGAACAAAAATAGAACGAAAAAAAGAAAGTCTACAAAAGAATTTGTACTTTTCAGTCTTACAACACACACACAAAAAAAGATTTATTATAATAGGTCATTTCTATAGTCCTGGCAGAGTACAATGAAAAAATGAAATCTTACAAAAAGTGCCAGTGAAGCTCAGAATTCTCCATTCTGCTCATTTCAGATCAACACTCCTCTATATGGGTTTGGCTGAATGACTACAGTGCCAGCAGATAATACAACAGAAAAGCCAGGGTCAACACTTAAACCAGGAGCCATTTGTGAGATATCGTTTAAGTGCTAACCTTGATATGCTATTTAAAAGAGTAGCTGACAATCTCTGAGACACCAAACGGGAAAAATTAATCCAAAATGTCTTTTAGTGCATTCTGACAGGCCTATAAACATTTTGGACTAACATTGTGTTAATGCAGCATTACGCACTGCAAATAACGACAGAAAATTAAAGAACGTTCAAGTTACATACACTGAGTAACAACAGTACATCTTAGTCCCTTGTTTACATGCTGCCTTTTTTTTTTTTAAAGTGTCTGATATTGCGTAAAAAGACCATGTGTTTGGATAAACATCTTAGTACAGATAAAAGCATTCAAACAACAGTAGAATTGGACACTTTTTGTTCCCTGCAGCCTTTCTAGTTACATGTAATAGCACCCTATTACATCCAGGTGGCAGTATAGGATATGCTTAAAATTAAGGGCAGTGCTCTCTGGCTGTTATTAAAGGCATTACTGTTAATTCATTACCCCAGGTCTGATAGTACAGATGCCTGAATATGCTAGGTGACCAGTCGGCTCAGCGACACGGAGTGAGGTTAACCTAAAAAGAGGCACTCGTGTGATTAATAAGGCAGAATCCTCATCTCTTCTAATTGGTTATAAGGGATTGTGCATGTTAATGAGTCGATAAGCAACCAGAGAAACAAATAGTGTTACAAAGCATTGTGATATCAACTTTAACAGTCGGGTAGTCGTGAAAGTGACTGCATGGGAGAGTACAGAGGCACTAGGGCTGTATTTCCGTAAATTGAGCACAATGAAAGCCACTTTTTGCCACAAAAAAAATAAATCATGATTTGGTAAATTATAATTAATATATATATATATATATATATACACACTATACATAGCCAAAATTCTTAGATATTAAGACATAATGAGATTAGTCTTCATTGTAAGACACTATCATGAGAAATTCTGAAATTGTAAATAATTGTAATTACAAGTCAAAATCATAACATGCTCATCATTATGAGAAAAGTCAAAATTATGAAGAGTCATTTTTTGACTTTTCATAAGTTCCGATTTCTGACATAATTATAACTTCTTTTGGTCAATTTTTACTTTTATGATCTTTTATGACATAATTATGGGATAAAAGTCCCAAAAAATTATAAATTTCAAAATGTATTTTTTCATAATTAAAATTTTTATGGCACAATTTTGACTATCTCTGTTATGATTTTTATGTCATTATCATGGTTTATGCTCTATTGTCATCTTTTTAATCTCATAATTATGCATGTCTTACTTTTGATGTTTTATCTCATAATGACTTAGTATCTAATAATACTGACGTTTTATCTAATACGGTAATTATTTACCAAAGCATTTTTTTTCCTCTTATGAAGCAGAAATTGGATTCCATAAAGAACACAGTAGCAGGGGTAGACAATAACTAATAAAAAAAGAAAAAGACAGGGCAAAAAAAGTCTCAGACTACTTTAGGAGACTTAACTCGTAATGGCCAACGTAACTCAATCTAAAGCTGTATTTAAAACATTGCGATCACAGAGAAAGGAAATGGTATAATTTAAAACTGTAAATATATCGATTTCTCAAGACAAGGGTCCTGATTGACCTCGGACAGTATGCTGTTTGCCGTTTCTGAGTTTGTCGTACACAAGAAAACAACGATAGGACCAAACTATGAGGTTCCATAGCCCAAACTGCGCGCAATGTGCCAATACAATACAGTTTATATATAGCAAAAAGTTTGCATGCTAACAAGGCAGTCTTAGTGTATCAGTCCATCACAAACTGCTATTTTTCATTGTACATCAATGTACACCCACACGAGAAGCACACATGCACACGTCGATTATAAACGTATATAACAGGTTAAAAATGAGGTAAGATGAGCGAGGGTCAGATGAGGGGGATGGCCACCTGAAAACTAAAAACCTGCTCTACAACAGCAAGGTAGAATATCCTACAGAACATTAAAGCATCACGTTTCTCTCAAACACACACACACTCACTAATACATACATACATATATATATATATATACATACATATATATATATATATATATATATATATATATATATATATATAAGAATATATAAAGTATTGCATCGTCGCAACTGCATGTGTGACATACACCAAGTGCACAGTCACGGTTCAAACAATGTCTTGATTGCAGCGTGTGTCTGTGGGGATACGTTTAATGACAGGAAGTGCTTTGCAGTCCTACAGCCAGTGGAGGAGCAGGAGGAAGTTGAAGGAAGGAGCAGGAGTTACAGAGGATGCAAATGAGAGCATGGCTTGGAGTCCAGCCCCCGTAGTCTATGGCATAGTGAACGACAATCTCCTTCTGTCTCTCTCTATATGTGTACATAGTCCCAGTTTCATTCCCAGAATGCAGCTGAGCTCCAGGCCAGAGCGTGATGGCGTGAGAGGGAACCAGTGTTCTCCTCTCGCAGATCTGCCCCCCTCTCCTGGGATGCGGAGAGTCCCAGGCAGACTGTTACCTGCTCTCATTATCTGCTGGATGGGTGGGACTGTGTGGCCATGATGACGTGCGATGGCCCGCCGCGTTCCCCTCGCTGGTTGCCCATCCCCGCCAGCACTGACATGGCCACTGCCTCGGCGCGGGAGGTCAGGCCGTTGGGGCCTACCGCGGACGAGGGGCTGGGGGCCAGAGAGCTGTGCTGAATGACCGGTGCCGGGGAGCCCGTGGGCTCAGATGTCTCTTTCATGTGCTCCTCTCCTGAGAGACATCAATAAATGAAGGTTAGGTCCTGCAGATGCAGGTGAAAGACCTCAACGTGAGCTCCACTCACCCAAGTAGACGGCTTTCTTTTGGAGGTTGGTGACGGGACAGTCTTTATGGGCTAACAGCAACTGCTTCAGATGAGCAACTTCGTTTCGCAAATGAGACACCTCGTTCTTGTACAAAAAAAATACAGGAAAACAAAAAAGTGTGAACATCACTCTTGGACACAAACTAGCTGACAACAAAGCACTTGCAAACACATTTGTATCCACTCAATTTCAAAGTACAATGCCAAACCATCAATGCACACAACAAAACGAAAGAAGAAGAAACATGACAATTTAAAAAACTATATAAAAATAAGGCCAATAATAATAAAATAATAAGCAATAATAATAAAAAATATAAAACAAAATGAAATAACAAAAACAATAATAAATACATAATACATGTATAAAAATGTTCTGTACTTACAATTATTCTTCTTCTTATTATTAATAGTATCAGTGATAAAGTCAATTTGAAATAATGTCAATAACGGTAAAGAAATAAAATAAAATAAAAAAATCTAGTCTCAGGTTATGTTTGGAATGAGATACTAGCAATACTGCAGTATAGGTAAAAATATTTAAAAAATATGAAAATATTTTAGAAACCAGTATGTGAAATAGTATGCGGTAAAAGTTATAAGTTTGCTACAAATTTGTCACATAATCTCATAACATTACATATTTACATCTTGGTGAGCAACATCCAGTTATCTATGAAATATATGCAGCCTTTTTTTGGTGCAATCTTAACTTTTGCCCCACAAAAGTAACAAAACATCACAGCTGATATTGCTATCGGTTCAATCTTGACTTTTTAGATAGAAGTTATGGACAAATGCAGTGATTCATGGATACGGAATCCCACACAGTATACACTGTTTGCATAAAATCTGGGTTTTACATGCGTTGCATTCTGAAATTTACATACTGTAAAAATATGGAAGGACACAGAGGAACCACGTCACACATTTCTCAAATTGCAATAAGCAATATATCAGTGCTCATTCACATTTTAGATTTTAAAAAAAAGTTGGAAAATCTTTCGCACACACTAACCGACAGCGAGACGTTGATGGAGGTGAGTTCTTCGGCCTTCTTCTCCAGAGAGCAGACCCATATCTTGCGTTTCTGTCTACAACGAGAAGCTGCTGCTCGGTTCCGCTCAAGAAAGCGCTGCCTCCTCTCATCAGGGTCGTCATCAGCCGTCCTCCGCCTGCGACCTCCGGTGGGCTGAGCGGGTGACACCTGAACACAGCAGGGCAGAGTAAACAGAGATGTTTACTGCTTAATGCCACAGTAAAGTGAAAGACTGCTCCCTGACAAACACAAATGCATATAAAATGTTTACACTCCGCAATTCGAGTGTGAAGATACACCATACCTGTGGCTGAGCAGGGGATGGGGCATCTGGATGCTGGACCAGCAGCTGGCTTTGCTCCACTCTCTGAGGGGCCATCGCACTGGACCCCATCGCCACACCCAGACAACCCTGAGCTGCGGGCATCTGCTGAGATAATGCTGCTTTCAACCTCTAAGGACAACAACAAAAACATCATGGTAATATGGCACAAGATGGCATTCTGTTCAATTATAAGGCAGCTGTTACAGCCGCAACATTCAAATTTTTTTCTCTTTCATGTGGAATTGGCATTTCATAAAACTGTGAACCGCAACTCATCAAGCACTGAGGAGAGAAATCATGTGATAGAAAGGAAATAACAGTGTGAACTTCTGCATTTTATTTCTATAGTTTAGTATGGTCATCTATGAAAATAGTTATTTTTTGCATATCCTTGTATAACAAGTATATTTGAAATACAAACTGTTAATGACAGAGCTGCTTTATTCCAACAGCCTGTGTTTGTTTGTTGTGAAAACTATCACCCATGTGATGTGCTGGATAAAGACTTTCAACATGGGAACTCTAGGCAAGGCAAGGCATCCGAGCATTTTGCAAAATGATCCACAGGCTGTATTAGGAAGAAAACAGATTTGCCCTCACCATCTTTGCCTCATTGTGGGGGTTATAACCAGAGGGTGAAGACGAGCCGCTGCTGCTGCCCCCTAGTGGAGGGCCGGGAATTCCTGGAATGTTGGGCACCATACACAGGGGCCTTGCCAGCTACACCACAAGGCCAAATGCAAAACATATTATGAGGCAAATTATGAAAGATCAGAAATGACAGCTCACATTTTAAAAGAGAAATGAGTCATTTTCGAGCTACAAGTGACACTGTGCTGAAACAAGGGAGTTGTATGACACCTAAACATTGGAAAAATATTACTCACTTTGTCTTAAATTGAATCACAGCAAAGTGAATCACTTCAAGGTAAGTGACGAGAATCTATTTTCGAAGTAATAGGTATTGGAAGACTGAAATCTCCAACTGTCTGTCAGGATTACATTTCAATAATACATTTCAAATCACCAAAGTTTGCTTCTAACTCAAATTATGCTAACACAAGGCATTTTTACAGACTCCTAAACATGATACTAAGGACCTCTTTCTCAAACTATAAAGGCAGCTATATATTTTAAGACTGATTAATAATAATAATAAAATAATAATTAATACTATTGTTACTGTAATAAAGTCAAAATAAATTATTTAAATATTATCTGGAAAATATCAGTTTATTAAAAAAACTCAAAATAATTATTAGTTACTGTGAAGTTATATTTTAGTATTATTTATATACAATTATAGTAGTTATTAATAAATTTTGCATTTATTTTTAAATGTCCAGTTTTCATTAAAATTTTTGTTTTGTTTTAGTAAATTTGTAATGCGCTTTGTCATTTTGTTAATTCTATTTAATGTTATATTCTGTGTAGCTATCTTAGTATTTTAACTAAAACTTTTTATTTCAGTTTCAAGGCAAGTTTTATTTCATGTAATATTTATATTTTACTTTATTTCAGCTTTAATTAGTATTTTGATAGTTTCAGTTTTAAATTACAATGAATTTTAATCCACAGATCTTGCAGACCATATTATGAAAATCAGTTTTACAGTAAACAAAAAGGCAAGTGTCACCATCTCTCCCATTCCTTTTCCTTTGAGTGGGCCATCTCTTTATACTCCACATATTTATATTCCAATACTCAGAAATACACTTCAAACTTACAGATATTACAGAGGGCATCTGCATAGGCCCTGGAAGCACAGGAACTGTTTGACCATTGGGAAGCATCATCATTGGGTACGGCACTGTGGGAGATCTAAAACAGAAGAAGAGAGATGCCCAGTTTGCACAAGCAGCGAGAGCAGAAAGCAATGCACAGACTGAAGTTCTGCTCTCTTCCTGTCCACTATCTGACCAATAGTGGACAGGTCAGATAGTGACCTGGAACTTGTCAAGTTCAGCACAAATGAGCCAGCTGCCCACAGTTTCCTAAGAATTACAACCAAATCAACTTATAGCAGC
The DNA here is from genome assembly GCF_936440315.1 of Barbus barbus. Lineage (NCBI taxonomy): Eukaryota > Metazoa > Chordata > Actinopteri > Cypriniformes > Cyprinidae > Barbus > Barbus barbus. Next base: position 16,194,278 of record NC_136718.1, read on the forward strand.
ACAGTGAGTCATATAGAAATGAGTCACACAGAACAGGCTGATGGCCAAAAGCGCTGGCTCCTCATTGATAGGTTGTGGTTGTGCTCTTACCCCAGTGTGCGGTTGGATGGTGGGGTGTGTGTGATGACAGAGGTAGGGGAGGGCATTGTGGGCTGCAGGCCGTCATAACCCAGGTACAGTGGGAGGGAGCCAGGACGTACTATGGCAGGGGTGGGAGCCGAACTGATGGCAGGCTTTGGAGGAGAATCCTGTAAAAAAGATAATCAGCCAGCTAAGCACAAAAAATAATTCAAAAAGCAACACTGTTTGCTTCCAAAAGAAATTTCATCCAGTCATGACTGTTTGTTTAGTGATGCAACACATCCAGTTCAGTTACTGTAAAATACATAGTTTAGTGAAATGTACAATTATGGTCTCTACAGTGGCCACGTGAATGCCAAATGTGTGCTAGCATACATTACTACAAACTATTTTAGATATTTTATATTCTAATTATTCTACAAAAAGTCTCAGACCACTAGTGAAAATTCTAAAATTGAGCATTTTCTCATATTTTTTGTATTTTAATTAATTAAAACTAAATTTTAATTAATGGGGGGCAGTCATGGACTAATGGTTAGAGTTGGACTTGTAACCCAAAGGTCGCGGGTTCGAGTCTCAGGTCCGGGAGGGATTGTAGGTGGGGGGAGTGAATGATCAGCGCTCTCTTCCACCTTCAATACCACGACTGAGGTGAGAACCTTGAGCAAGGCACCGAACCCCCAACTGCTCCCCAGGTGCTGCAGCAAAAATGGCTGCCCACTGCTCCTGGTGTGTGTTCACGGTGTGTGTGTTCACTACTCACTGCTGTGTGTGTGCACTTCGATGGGTGAAATGCAGAGCACAAATTCCGAGTATGGGTCACCATACTTGGCCACACGTCACGTCACGTTACGTCCTTTCCTTTCCTTTCCTTCTTTCCTTTAATTTCCTTTCCTTTCTTTCCTTTCCTTAAATTATTTGCATAATTAAATACATTGTTAAAAATAATAATTTTAAATAATTTTCATTTATTACATTTTAACTTGTTTTTAATTATTTTTATTACAAATTATATTTTCAATACAAGTGAAAATTTCTATGTAAAACTTTATATGAAATTCATAACGTCCTGTATTTGTCCTCCTATTGCAAAACTCAAACTCCATGAACTCTACAAGTTTGTGTAAAACCTGATTATCATATTCTCCATGATTTGAGAATGATCTAAAAAGTATTGTGTGCTTCAGTGGAAGAACATCTGTCTGCACAAAAATACACATGATCAATGTCAGAATCTTAAATGTTCATTTTACATGTTTCAAAATCCTAACATTCTAGGTTTAAATCAGGCTTTGATTTCCAGTGTAGCTTCAGATTTTTAGACTTTGTGCTTTTGGTTTTGCTCTAGCAGTCTGGTTTGCATAAAGCATGTACCTTTCCTCTGCTTACGGGCTCTTTGCTGCTGTCTGACATGCTGGAGATGGAGTCAGGGCTGGCAGGCGGAGAAGAGTCCACCTCCACAAGGTCCTCCTCCTTCACCTTAATGTCTGAAGGCGTCTGCAAACTCATGTCAAGTGCTCCTGAATTAGGAGCAGGCAACTGCATGGAGAAAAAAAAGAAAGAAAGATGAAGAACACGACAGACAGAGAAGGAGAGAACAAGACGAGATGGCGTTACACATGAGAACTGATAGGGAACTCTGCAGTCCATAAATCTGAGTTTTTGGCAGCAGGCAGCCCGAGCTCCTCATGTTTGGAGCACGTCTGACTGTATGACTGAATCCCTCCACCCAGTCCCATAGCTCACCGGGTTCTTGGCCCTCTTGTCCTCATCTTCCTGGGCCTTAGGGAACTCCTGCTCGAATGAGCTGGCCAGCTCATTGAACAGGCCCACCTCTTCACAGTTTTTCAGGAAACGAGTGGGAGTCGGCGTCTGGTCTGGAGTACAGAGCGAGAAACAGAGAGATCTCATTGTTTCCTTATGCAAGATGGCCCCAAGGACAATATAAACTCTGCCACGCAGCTAAACGGCTGTACGTACCAGTACTTATCCAAATCTGCTTGCGATTTAACATGATACATCTGGGAGAGTTCAAGGCTGTTATTACATTTGTGTTTTTTCCCAAGGGTTTAATGTGACAAAAAAAACAGCCCGTTGTGAATTTTCCCCCTTAAAATTACTATCTTAAGGGGACTTAGCTTCACTCCACAGCTATAAAGTAATGATATCGAATTACATTGTTAAATCTCTGTACTATTTGTTTGTCAGTGCCATTAACCCCAAAAGACGTGACAAAAAACATGCACATAAGTATGGGATGGATGGTAGAAACATTCACCTACCAAAGACAAATAAATAATTGCTAGAGTGTTTATTTTATACATATAAAAATGCATTCAATATTTCTATAATTTAATAATAAATCAAGTTACATAATTGTCATTAAAACACATATATTTAACCCTAACTTTTTAAATGTTTTATATAAAAAAAGTAAATTGTGTTATAATTTAATTAAACACAATTATACAATTAGTTATATATATGTTATGTAAGGGATAATGTAATTTATAAATAATATTTTTTAATTAATACATTAATATTATAGGATATACTTATATTATATATTATAATATATATATACACACACATATACATAGACTGACATGTGTATATAATTATATATAAAAGAATATTTTTGATAACTGTGAACTGTGCATTCACACTGTCTGTGTGCAAAGTACCTGCAATGATGACTGAGTCAGTTCTGGCAGGTCCAAACTTCAACGTCATTTCATGTTTGTGTTTATGGACAGCCAGGTGGTCCTCATTAGTAAACCTCTACAAAGCGACACAGATGAACAGATGGATTACGAGACAAATCTGACCAGAAAAAGAGAAAGGAACATTTCAAGACCTCAGGGCAGAGACACATTTCCAAAGGAAGAAGAGGGAGTGGCATTATCAAGATTTGTCTTTTGAAACAGATATTGTAGGCCAGAGAGGACTTAATAATGATCGTTTTTCACCAAACCCGTGCTCTGCTCAAAGTCTCTGAGGTATAGGATGTAACTATACAGTGTCAGTGTCAAAGACATACAGTGGAGACGGCTTTCTGTTTCACAGCTGACCTTTGTGCCCTTATACAGCCTCAAGGCTTACAACACTAACGTTGTAAGTAAGCTTCCGTTCAGAAGTGCAGCTACAGCATTACACAGTAAGTATTGAACTTCCACATTTGTCACATAATAAAAAAAAATTCTACCAGCTTTCATGCAATACAAAAATACATTGTGCAAAGGACAAAAAGATGTTTTGTGGTTTAGCACTTTGACCCAGTGGCTGAGCCATGATGTTGTCCATGCAAGACACAACAGCTTATGGGCAGAGCAAACTACACAGATGTATTCAATTAACATTTAAAACAGGCAATCATGCATTCTCCAACGTGCTTTTATATTTACCTTTGAAACAAAACGGCTGTTAAAGTGGTAAAACTGTACGCTGCAGATACACAGCCAGTGAATCATGGATATTTAAGGAACCAGTATTAAAGATGCTTTTTTTGGAATATGATGCATAAAATGCCCCTATGATCTGACAGATAACAATGAAATAGGTGTTCTAAGCAGGAAAGGGAAACTAATTAAAGAAATATATATATATATATATATATATATATATAAGGGATGCACGATATTGGATTTTGCCGATATCCAATATGCCGATATTTTTAAACTCATTTTGGCCGATACCGATACCAATATATTTCCTTTAGTTTGAAAACAACACCAAGTCTCCCCTGTGCAGAAATTATAAGAAAAATATTCTTAATTTTGGTTAGTTTTTAACAAAAACGTATTTGTTAGAATTAAATAAACAATAATGAAGGTTTTTTTGCCAGTACATTGAAGCTTCGAAAAAAACTATAAATAAACTATAATTCGCTGCATTGTTTTCTCCAGAAAGATGCAGTGTTAACCCCAACATTTTATTTTAAGATTTAACATTTGTAGATGGTCTAAAGCAAAAGAGTTGTAAAAATTCTGAAAATCTTTTACAGCTTATAATTTGTTTAAAAAATAAAACATATTACACATTAATGAATAAATCAGTATATATAAAATTATTTAATTTACAAGTGTAATGTTTGTGATTTTTTTTTTCATGTAAGCTATAGCTTCTGACCTTTAAATCAAAACATACTCATTATTTTATGACATCAATTACTGCTTTATTTAATCAGAAACACAGTCTAAATGTTATTCGTGTAGGCCATTTTACTTTAAATTTTATTAGAAGTAGGCCAACAGCGCCCCCTACAGATTAAAACTCCTTGCGGTACGGGCATTAGGACCTGGGGGAGGCTGTCACTGCAATCACACTCATTCTGTACATGCTTTCACAGATTAAATGCAGAGATCCAAAAGAATTCATCTAATCATCATTCAGACAAAACTTTGCTTTAAGAATGAGCCACACTGTTGAAGTGATCTAATCACTAGCACACCCTGAGCACATGTGAGTTAAGGTATTCCTCCTATCGGCAAGACATATCTGCATAATTTTTCATATCAGGTCGATGCCGATATTTACATTTAAACCCATTATCGGCCGATTCCGACCAATAATATTGTGCATCCCTAATATATATATATAAAACCTCCTTTTCTGTTTGATTGTTATGATTTTAGTTCCTTAACAGTTCCACAAATACCGAATCTTTACTGAATCGTTACTGAATCTTTCACAACAAAGAAATCTGGAAAAAAAAAAAAACAACAAAATGCAACTCCACTGCCAAATAATGAGATAACTTTGCTATATAAATATGCAACAATTCTTGAAAAAGGTAAAGATTTTTTAAAGACTTTTCACTTCGTCTTAGAAGCAGCATTGTCATACTGTCTGTTTTAACTACGTTAACTACATGTTAAATGAATAATATTAACAATCTAATATGAACAACAAGAGTAAGTACAAGATTACACAGTAAGACATAAACTCTTTATTTTAGATTCACTAAAAAACAGATCATAAGAGTCATTTGTCCAGGAATCAGACTGCTTTGGATGAGCAAAAAAAAAGAAAAGAAAAAAGAAACAGCTAATAAGAGTCAATCGTTCAGGAATCAGACTACTTTGGATGTGATGTAAGCTATATTTCATTCACTTGGGTATCAGACTACATTGACAGCACTGTATTGTATGTGTTTGATTCACTAAAAAGAAGCAGTTCAAAAGAGTAATTCGTTCAGAAGTTATTTGCTCAGGACTACACTGTTTACACTGTATGTTTGTGATTCACTAAAGAACCGACTGATTTGGACAAAACTGGTTGCAATGCATAGTTTGGATTCATTAAAAAGTTTGACTCAAAATAGTTATTTGCTCAGGAATCAGAACTACACTGTTTGTAACGGATGTTTTTGATTCACTAAAAACAATGGAATCGAACAAGTGATTTGTTTGGCAACTGGACACCACCTGTCATGCTGTTATGTTTTTGATTCACAAAAAAAAAAAAACTACTCAAAATAGCTATTTGCTTTGGATTCAGACTACATCAGTTGCGATGCGAGTTTTTGATTCACTAAAAAGAACCAATTCAAAAGAGTCGTTTGTTCAGGAATTGGACTACACTGGTAAACGCTGTGTTTATGGAATTCATTAAAAAGAACTGGCTCATTTGGAATCAGATGACACTGGTCAAGCGTCATCCAGTTTAGATTTTTTTTGTAATGGAACATTTTGTGGAAAATAACAGTTATTTGAAGAAGCGCCTCAACTACTGGATCCTTGCGGTCTCTTCCAAAACAGCTCGAGCAGACGTGGAGCCTCTAGGATTAGCTTTTCCTCTTTCTGAGTGGATTTCATGACTCAAGCCATGTTCTCTGGGCTTCACAGTCTTCTTCAGACTATTTCTGGCTCCGTGTCACGGTTACAGTTCAGCCATGACAGCGCAAAGTGGAAACACAGTCAAGTGTCAGAGGTGTATTTTTAGATGTGCCAGCATCACCAATACAACAACCTCATGGCCCGTAGCTTCTTCTCTCTTGACTTAAATGAGTTACTCTGGCAGGGACAACACACGATGACAACACAAGGACAACAGAATGGCTGAAGCAAACAGAGCAACTCATTAACACCAACAAACAAGAGGCACAGCTAGAGTGCCTTATGTGCATGGAGTAGACTTTTTATACTTCCGCTTTTGCAGCTATATCTTAAGTTTGTACTTTCCTCTCAGAAAGCAGAATGCAACACTGGGAAATGCAACAAATAGAGCTTATCTAGTAATCAAGATTCAGAATGAATGTGATATAGCAGCACAGTCTAGTATTAAGCTGGCCTTACTAAAATCAATATGCATTTCTCATTAATTCACGTAAGTATACGCAATGCACAAATCAATGCACAAAGCAATGCACATTATTTGTCAAATACCAAAGTATAAATACTCTTTCAATAAGTTCTCCCAGCAGCACATGGTCATCCATGCATAAAATCTGAGTTTTTGTTGACCTAAGGTTACTACAACACATGCTCCTACATGTAGAGCTGCTGTGCTCATGCAGGCAGAAAGAAAGTTTGAGCCCAGCTCACTTCTTTTACTGATCTTCTTCCCATTATTTCCTGTTTTTTCTATACCATATCTAGAGAAACTTGAAAAAAAAACAGCCTAAATATACTTTAGAAGCAGTTCATTATAAACAATCTTAGTTCGCTCATTCCAGTTGCTAATATCTATTGGTATACCGTAGATTTGAATCCTAACAAAAAAAGGCTAAAACGTCAAAAATAAAATCTTTAAAAAATGCAGCAAAACAATTAATATTATAAAATATTATTACAATTTAAACAACTGTTTATAATTTCAAAATATGTTAAAATGTAATTTATTCCTGTGATGGCAAAGCTGAAATTTCAGCTGTTATTACAATCTTCGGTGTCACGTGATCCTTCAGAAATCATTCTAATATGCTGCTTTGATGCTCAAGAAACATTTCTTATTATTATCAATCTTGAAAACAGTTGTGCTGCTTAATATTTTCAAAAATAAAGTTCAAAAGTACAGCATTTATTTGAAATAGAAATCTTTTGTAATATTATGTATTTATAGTCACTTTTGATCAATTGAATGCTTTCTTACTGACTAAAGTATTAATTTCTTTCAAAAAGAAAAACTTCTTGAACCCAAATATTGGGTGTATGTCCTGGATTTCCTTTTGTAAAAACTAAAACTAAAACATCAGACATTTTAATCAGAGTACAATAAAAAGGATTAATTTACTCTGAAAATAGCTTTAAACAAGCATAGCGTTAATCTTAAATCTCAGTTTCCTCCGGCGTGTTATTTTTCAGTAATAGGTTGACAAAACAGAGGAGTCACGTGAAAATCTGGTTCATTGGGAAGAACCAAAACAATCTTAAACCCCTATGGACTTCAGGATGACGCAAACGTTTGCTAGTCAACAAAAGAACAATACCTCCACTAGAGTAAACCCTCACTCCCCTCATCCAGCTACACACCGGTGTTAATAGAGCCTGACAGATGTGCACAACCTGATCTCTAGTTCAACTATTATCCTTCCCCCCCCCCCCCCGCTTATGTGGCCTTAAGCTTTGGTTTACAGGAGCTGAGTGGTCTTAAAACTGACAAATTTTCACCTCACGACATGATACGTCATTACCACTTATGAACTAAGACAGCGGTTCCCAATTCCAGCTGTTTACAAAATTAATAATATTAAGAAATGTTTCTTGACTTGAGCAGCAAATCTGGACAAATGATGCTGAAACAGATATAAAATGAAAAATAAATATTATGTCTCTCCTCAAAAACCAGTACAAGCTGAAATATTATGTCCACTATAACATAAGTTCAAATCCTATATCCTATATAAGCATTAGCAATAGTGATACCTAAGGCACCTTTTTACATAAAGAAAACAGATTTCTCCTGCTCAAAGTCTGGCTAGGTCCGAGCAAGAAGTATTAAACAGTCATGGTCCCTGTGGCGTCTGAGAAAGAAACATCTGCAAACAACTAACTAACATAAATTATTCATCAAGTTCATGTTGTTCCTCTCAATTCTCAAGATTATGCCGCCAACGGTACGGTTAAATGATCATTGTTGCTTTCAGTACTGGACAAGCAGTCTAACTGTTAAATTGCCTCATTCTGGTCCATGCTACTTTTCTCACGCTGTTTTCTAAGTAACTGTGGAGGAGAACATTCAGATCAAAACCACAGAACGAACATCACTGTCTCACAGAGTAGAACGGGTCTCGATCACTTCCTTTTTCAATGCCATCAAAGCAGCACATGCCTCCAAAGGCCACACTGTTTTTCAGTTCTTACACTGGAAAAAATTATTTTCTGGTATTATGATCCTTAAACCAAAATCAGTTTACTTGAGAAGCAAAATTATATATAGCACTCGCTGTCAACCTACTTTGTCTGCAAGTTCATCATAAGTGCACTTATTAGCATCAATAACCTCATCATAGTGTCTGCATGGACTTTGACTCAAACCAGACAAGTGTAGACGATACGTGAGCTGCGATTACTCATTGGCCAAGTTTGTGAGTGAGTCAGACAGTGCAAGAGACATTAGCGCAGTTTCACAAGTGTGCTATCAGCTTCATCAGTGTGGCCCTGGGCTGCAGTGTGACAAAAACAACACGTTTACAGAGCGGTGCAGCTGGGGCACCTCAGCTGCACCTCCCTCCATACACACGCCGGGCAGACGTCTGGCTACCGTGCAGCTGAGAGGAGAACTCTTCAATAACCAGAGAATGCCCTATGAACCAGAAAAGCACACCCACACCTGAAACCCAAGACAAAGCGAAAGCGAACTTACCTGCCCACAGCCAGGAGCACTGCACACAAAAGGCTTGTCATCCCCCATCTTTGCAAAGGCTTTGCAATATAACTGTGGAAGAGAAGACGAGAACATTACTGAAGGGCTTTTCTAGAGGTTCAAGCCAGGAAAAGTATACAGCCAATCCCAGGGATGATTCTGCCTGCGCAGGAAGCGACGGGTGTTTAAAAATAACGAAGAACCGAGCACATGCATGTTAGTGTAGCGACTACAAGTTTCCCTGGTGATACTTCCTTTACACTGGGGGCATCTGGCAGGCCAATGACACGCAGAGTTCGGGATTTGCTCAAAGCTAAGTCTTTTTAGCCCCTCCTCTACTTTTCATTGTAGTCCTCCTGACACCATCTCCACAAAGCTCTTCTGCGGCGACAACTCTAGTGCCACTCTACACCTTTGTCTGCAGTCATTCTCTGAACTCCTCCACCCGATTCTCAGGCTCAAATATCAGCAACCCACACTCCCAGACGCTCATCACTTTTCACAGGAACTCAAGTTTGTACTGGTACCGTTTTGCCAGACGCCAGGAAGCGATCTCCCTCAGAGATAAGATCGATTGATTGCTTTCATCCAATTCAAGAGGGTGTAATGAGTGCAAGTGTTGGAAATGAGGAACGGACAGTGCAATAATGGTAATTCTGGAGAGACATGTCTGGAATGAGTTGCTCTGATCCAGGGGAATGGCATGCGTGTGTATTGGCTTGTTGTATACACTCCCTCTTTTCCTATTAACCGAACCACTGCAGTTATTCCAGACAAACTGCCAGCACCTTCCACACAAACACACACATGCTCGAAATTACTCTGTAATCAAACTAAACGAATGATTCCCTGGACTCTGATGGATCCATGAGATGTTCAGAAAAGGGCTGGGCAGCTAAAACTTACATACAGTTTTGCCCATAATTTGGACCAATTATTTTTTAATGACTCCAGTTGTCCGTGATTATGGGACTTAAAGTTGAAACGAAATTAAAATCTAGCCTACTTTCTTTTCTTAATTCTTCATCACGTTTAATTAAAATGTCATAACTGGACCTTCTGGTGAAAACAGATTTCTCTCTGGTGACGTATGCAGGACTTATCCAATTTTTATATATTTTTTATTTTACCTAAATTCTTTCAAATTTCTTTTTCAATAATTAACTCAGTTGTATGTCACAATATGGAAGAAAAGATCCGTCAAAAGTGATTTGCTTTAATTAGTAAAAAAGAAAACACTAAAAATCTGGTTCATAATTAAGACGTGTTTTTCACTAAATAAACATAATAAAAGATATATATGTAATAATTTTAATTTAAATGCACCAACATAATATATAGCAATGAACAGCGATGCATATATATAATATGCATATTTACCAATGCATAGCCGTATATTTAGTAAAAAATTCAACAAGGAGGCATTTAAAACCTTTTTAAAGGGATAGTTCACCCAAAAATGAAAATTACCCTCATGTCGTTCCAAATCCGTAGGACCTTCGTTCATCTTCAGAACACAAATTACATTTTTTTGGATGAAATCTGAGAGCTTTCTGACCCTGCGTAGACAGCAATGCAAGGCCCAGAAAAGTAGTAAGGAAGGACATCATTAAAATAGTCCATGTGATATCAGTGATTCAACCTTAATTTTATGAAGCTACGAGAATATTTTTGTGCACAAAGAAAACAAGAATAACGATTTAATTCAAAAAATTCTTCTTTGTGCCTTGAACGTGTCAGTTGTGTTGCTGTCTATGCAGGGTCAGAAAGCTCTCGGATTTCATCAAAAATATCTTAATTTGTGTTCTGGAGATGAACGAAGGTCTTACGGGGTTTAGAATGACATGAGGGTGAGTAATTAATGACAGAATTGTCATTTTTGGGTGAAATATCCCTTTAAGTGAAGTAAATGAATCACTGAATCAAGTCATCATCATTTATATAAAAGTTTCAACTTATCTTTCTTAGAAAAGATTGCAAAAGTAGTCAAATGTCAAGGTTCTCAGGATGTATTGGTCAAATAATGGGCATTAAAAGATCATAACGGTGCATAGTTTTATACTGACAGAAAAATCAAGTATTCTGTAATAATCAATATATTGCCAATCTCTCATCTGAAATGTGTTCATGTACTACCTACATGCTTGTGTTTAGAATCTATTATATATGCGTTTTATATTTAGTTGCGGTGTCTTCACCACAGTTCATCTCAATCTACACGCTCACTCCTTTAAACCCAACGCTCCATGCTTAGAGAGGCTGGGAATTCTGGAAAAAGTAACACGTTCATTAAATTTAAATGGAGGGAAGTTTCATTAAACTTTCAACATGCCCCAAAAGCTCAGAATGACGTCTGGTGCGTTACACAACCACCACCGCAAACAAAAGGTGAAGAATGAACCAAACATCTTCCTTGACTATAACAACAGGGATTTAAATGGATAAAGCTTGCATATGTCGTCTGTAAACATTTAAAAAGCCATTTAGACTGGCAGGTCTGCAGGCTGAGATGCTGCTCATTTATGTAACATTAGTGTTGTAAAGTTACAGCAAACAAAAGCAACTGCTCTCAATGTGCCAATAGTATAGAAATACGCAAAAATGCGCATTTTAAAAAACAATTATTTGGTGGGTAGTCTGAACAACAATGTGTGTTAAGGCTGGCTTCGGTTTACCCATCTTGCACTCGACATGCTGTTTAAGGGGCCTTTACAAAAAATTACTTCAGTAAAGGGGTAATGAAAATTAATTACTCCCCCTCATGTCGTTCCGAACCTGTAAGACCTTCGTTCATCTTCAGAACACAAATTAAGTCATGTTACTCTTGTGAACATGCATTGAAGACTGACACGGAAGAGAAGAAATTGGTGAATAAAGTCATTAATTTTGTTTTCTTTGCGCACAAAAAGTATTCTCGTAGTTTCATAAAATTAAGGTTAAACCACTGATGCCACTAATTAGTCCTTACTACCTTTCTGGGCCTTGAATGTGGTAGTTGCATTAATGTCTATGGAGGGTCAGAGAGCTGTCGGATTTCATTAAAAATATCTTCATTTGTGTTGCGAAGATGAACGGTCTTATGGGTTTGGAACGACAAAATTTTCATTTTTGGGTGAACAATCCCTTTAAATTACACATTGCTTTAAAATACAGGCATTCAGAGCACAAAAGAACAAAACAGAATGCTGTATATATCCTTATTTCAATTGCGTTCAAGTGTCTCGTGTGGAGGGATGTGCGGTTATAAATTGAAATCAGCAGCCTCTGCCAAGACCCTTGCTCTGTTTTCCATAAAGAAAATAACTGCATCTTGTTTGCCCCAAAAGGCCCTTCCCATTACAGCTGAGATCAAAGTGGCATACAAGCTAAGCAGCTTGATTCCTTGCAGACCTCACACACTCTACAAGTGAGCCAACAGCTTGGTGCCAGAGCTTTCGGTCTGGTTGCAATACACACAGACAATTTGGTCAGAGAAACGCACAGAGAAACCATATACAAATGAGAATCACCCATTCGTTATACACTTGGTGAAGTGTCCGCGTTTCAGTAAGCCTCAAACTAAGAGAGCACACTCATGGAGGAGTCTGAAGTTTACCATTGCACAATAAATGAGCCAAACAGAGATCGGGCCACCTGCGTCAATGTGTGCTACAACTGACCATCCAAAACAAAAATAGAGCCTTGATGGATTATTCACAAAGACATTCTGGAGTAATCTAAAACCACTTCCTGTTATGATTAAGATTATGTTTGCAATATAAAAGCATGGGAAGCATTTGTAATTGAAGTCTGTTTAAGCATGTTTATACATGCTTTAATTATTTCCAACGAATGCTCAATTAAAAAAAAAACTTATTAATGAAACAACATTTTCTTAACATCTCAAAATGCTTGCATTATAACAAACCAATGTGCACCTAAAAAGATCTAAATAAATAAATAAATCTGTGATATAACAAAATTTCAGCAACCAACAAAAAAAGAATTTTCGGTTTTGGCCAAAATAGTTTTGGGAGGGCCAATTATCAAAACAGTGATCTTTGATGAGCATTTTTCCAATTAAGTGTTTTAATCGTGTCAGCCAGATTATTTTGTGCACTCAACATACTGTAGATAAACAAACTAGTCTAATCTAAATAAAGGCAAAATGCAAAAAAAAATAAGAAATTGAAATTGAAAAAGAAAAAAAGAAATTGCTAGTAAATTTCACAAACAATTACAAAGGAACTCTAAGTTAAATAGTGAAAGAAATATGAAATTTACAATGTTGTTTATCACCTGAGAACATGAAACCCTGAACAGCATACCAAGTTTCCCAAATTCAATTACCAAAACCTATTTTTGGTTACAAATAAATAAAAACTTTAATTTTGGTTTCAGTCTTTTAGTAAAAATCAACCAGATTCAGACTCAACCAGAGTCTCCTACATGAGAACCACATATCTCTGCATGAGTGCTTGTTGCTAAGCCCCAGCTCTGACAACAGCCACCATCTTTGATAGCACTACTGAAGATAAACTGAACAGCTGGGTTTGTCTATCATCAACAATTTAAACAGGAAGACAGCTGGCAGTACTAGGTTGAGTTTTTAAAAATGCAATACATTCAGGGTTCCCACACTTTCCGACCAATGGATTTCAATGACTTTCGCATTTACATTTATATTTGCATCGAATCATTAAGAGGACGCTGCTTTTATTCAAAATTGCAAACAAGGAATCACAGCAAATGATACAGGAGCTAACATTATTAGCAGTCATAAAAATTTGATTTTTAAAAATTATTTGACAGACTATATAAATATAAAAAAACTATTTTTAAACTGTGAAACATTTTAGAGAATTATATTGTTGACTATAGAAATTGCCAAGACATTTTAAAATGTCCTTAATTTCCCTGACTTTTCAAATTCACATTTCCAGATTTTTTTCCACGACTGTGGGAACTCTGTGAAATGCATTTTTTTAATTCACAGCCCAGTTCCTCAGGATCAATTGGGCCTTAGTGGTTCGACACAGGGACAAACAGCATCCTGCTGTTAACTTGGATTTCTCCTACTCAGCAGGTGGACGGTGTAGCAAGGTCCGGCTATAATCTGCCTCAGGCGTGCACTGTTTGATGCTGTCTGCTAGGAAACTGACAAAACAAACTGTATTAATAGCTCCAGCTGGAGCCAAGAATGAGGAATCTGGAGAGTGAGCTGCCAGAGAGTAAGGGAGACCCCACAAAAAGGGAGTGACGGAAAAGTGGGGCAGGGAGCAGAGAATGGAACGAAGGCTTTTGGAGGGTGTTCGGTAACTCGCAGGTAAAGGCCAAGGGTCCCGCGGATGGTTTCGGGGATGGGGGGATCTAGTGTGCGGGTGTGTTTTATGGTTGATTTGGATTTATGTAACCTTAGCGAACCTGAGCTTTGGAAAATGGAACAAATGAAACTTTAGATCCATGTCTGCAGTGTGCCCGGTGCTAAATCCATGGTGATGAAATACACAATGTAGCCCAATGCAGTCCCCAGGGCCTGTATTCTGCTAGGAACAATGTGGAGTGGACCCCAAGTCCCCCTCTGTAAACCCATAATCCTCCTCAGATCAGATCATACTGCTGGTGTAACAATGTTGGACATGCTACAAGTCAACAAAATGGCAACAGTGCATCTTCTCTCCTGCCTAGAGAAATATATAAAACGTCCATGATGTATTTGCAATTATGCTGCTGGCAATATGTTATGCGACACTGATTCAAATGGACTTGTTTGCATCATTACTGAAAAACCTTTGTTTCAGTCCCTACGAAATACTGCAATAAAAACATATGCAGGTAAATATTACTGTTCATTCATGTATAGCTGTGTAATAACTGTGCAAACACTGCTGTTCAAAAGTTTGGGGTCAGAACTTGAAAGAAAGAAAGAAATTAAAGAAAGAAATCAATACTTTTATTCAGCAAGGACACACTGAACTTGTCAAAAGTGACATTAAAGACATTTATGATGTTACAAACGATTTCGATTTCAAATAAATGTCATTCTTTTGAACTTTCTAGTCAAAAAAATCTAAATATACCACAAAAATATTAAGCAGCATAACAACAGCTTTCAACACTGACAATAATAAATGTTTCTTAAGCAGCAAATCAGCTTATTAAAATGATTTCTAAAAGGTCATGTGACTCTGAAGACTGGAGTAACGGCTGCTGAGGATTGAGCTTTGCCATCACAGGAAAAAGTTACATTTTAAAATTTATCGAATATGTTATTTTAAACTGTAATATTTACATATTTCACTGTATTTTTTATCAAATACAGTATATGCAGAGAATTCTTTCAAAAACATTAAAGAATTTTTACAGACCCCAAACTTCTGAACAATGAAAATAAAAATGTTGTGTTCCTTTGATGTAAAACAATGGGAAAAACATCTCATTGTTATTATTATCTAGATTGTATGTTCACCATATTTTGCATCTTACAGCGTATGGTCAAAATGAAGGTTCCTATGATTTCGACTGCAAAAACATTTTAAGCAATTTCAGAGCAAATAAACATCAAGATTATATTAAAAGGCTGGAAAAATATCAAGATATATTGCTGTCAGTATAGAAATGTTCTGAAAGAGTGGCTAATTACTAGAGATCGACCGATATATCGATTTACCGATATTTTTCCCAATATTTAAGCATTTTTCCATAATCGAATATCGGTTTTGTAATATCGGATTCCCCGATAAACACCGCCATCTTGTGGACGTTTTCAGAATTGCGCGCAGGATCGCAATTGCAGCGCATCTGAGGGGAGACGAGACAGCAACTGCGTGCAGGTACTTGATTTGCTGTAGTTAGTAAACTATTTAATATTACAGGCATTAATGCACAAATTAGATGTATTACATAAATGCCTGATATATAGTTTAAATGCAACTTGGCTCTAAGAAATATGATAAATAAGATACTCTGTCAAGCCCTGTCCCTATAAAGATAGGCTATAACTTTGCCTGAAATAACACAGCCATGAATTAGCACATGGTGGAAATAAAAGCGCTGAATTTAATTCTCTCTGTGGTCTATTAGTCTCGTGAAGTCGGAGTCACATAGATAATCCGTCAAGTCCTCTCCCAATAAAGACGTAATTTTGCATGAATTAAATAATACAGCCATGAATGATTGCATGTTGGAAAGAAAAGCATTGAATGTAATTCTCTCTCTGTTGTCTATATGCTCATCATTAGTCTCGTGAAGCCGCTTTCATATATTGCAGTTCACTCAGCAGGTTGATGCTCAATAAATGCTCAGCTCGGACACCGCATGTAACTTTTAACAAGATTCACTTTTTTGAAGCACCCTAAATTGTATTAACACTTACTATATAACCATTATTTCGTTTATAAACATCTAAATTAATACAACTCTATGGAAATTAATTATTTATTATCTCCGCGATCGATCGCAGTTTGAGTAGCCTATAGTTCTGTGTAAAGGCATATAAACCGCGCTGTCAGCAGCATAATTTAGAGCATGCCAGTTGAGAAATGCAATAAAATACAATGCTTGTTATATTCCAATATTCCAGAGAATATTATTCCGTGAATTAACATTATCCAGTGAATTATTCTTCACTCTTTATCCTATTAAACAGCTTAAAAAACTGTTTTTAAAAATGAAGTTGATATGACTCCTTTCCTTTATTTTCTCCATTTGAAAACATTAGACTTTCTATGTTCATTTTGCTTACTGCTAATATTAGTGTTGCTGCTAAAGCTTTTTATAAATAAAATGTTTTTTTATTGTTGTAATACGAAGATTAAATTGAACATGACAGGGCTCTAGACTGCGACCAAAATGGTAATTGTTTGCGAGTTAAAATTTGACGTGGTCGCATTTGTACGAGTGCCAGGTCTGCGCTGCTCCAAAGCGTCTGCTTCATACAGCGCGCGCTGCCAGCCGCAGCACATTATAGCAGGAGTCAGATTTCACTGATCACGTGAAGAGAGGTGCTTTCAGCACGAGCGCTTAGTGGGTAGAGCCTGGTTTATACTCGCCGCGTCAGCACGAGCGTGAAGGTGCGCTGAGCGCAACGGATGGATTTGTTTTCAAACTAAAGTAAAAGACCGCTTCTTAAACCAGAGAAGGTGAACATGCTGGTATTCTTGTAGAAAAAACTCCTGTCAGCTACAGCCAGTTTAGTTTTACTTTTCTTTTTGTTTTCGTTTTGAGAAGCTTGTTATCTTTGCTGTTTACCTCAGGTTATGCTATGGAGGCTTTCCTTAATTAAAAAAAATATATATATTAATATGTATTTGCTTCCTCAGAGTTTGCTAAACATTCTGTAATATACTAGGTATATAGTACATCATGTGATGTGTCCTATGCCATGCCTTGTCTTATTTGTTTTTGTTGATAAATGTTATGTAAGAGTTTGTCATTGTCAACTTACTGTTTTATTGTTGTTGCGCTTTTTAATTAAGAATAACAATGAATCCATCTTTTGTTTTAGTCTTAAAAAGTTAAAGGTGTATAGATATAAGCAAAACAGACAATGATCTTTTCTTGTAAAATGTGACACCAAGATCGCAAATTTGAAAGTAAAAAGCACACGAAAAAAGGAATTCCTGTTCACAAAATTTAAATCACAAATAATACAGATGAAAAAGAACGAGTTGAATGTTGAAAACTTTCGTTACCATATAACTATAAACTATGATAAAAGTTCATCAGCATGCATTGATTAATCAAATGTTGTAGCAAAAACAAAAAACAAATTGCAACCAAATTATGTCATCGTGCGCAAATGTGAGATCAGTGGGAAGAATGAGTCTAGAGCCCTGCATGAAAGACTGCTAATTCTCAAAAAAAATTTTGTTAAGATGACTGAAAGGAGGAAAAACCAAAGTGAAGTATGGACTTACTTCACGCAGTCATTTATTTACTTTATAACAGTAAATAAATATCGGTTCTGCATATCGGTTATCGGGCACATAGACATGCAAATAATTGGTATCGGTATCGGTTTTAAAAAATCAATATCGGTCGATCACTACTAATTACATTATAATGGACATACCAATTCAATTTTGGCATATTTTGCTGTTTCTCTAAACATTACAGCACCATGATGGCATGCGAATATCATATTTTAATGATTCCTAAATCAGCGCTATCCATCACACCGGTGTGCTTGCCAAAAACTGGACGAAAACAGTTTCCAGCCACCCACATTGTCCATTCATTATTTCTACTATGCAGTATCTCCCTCAATTTTTGTGAGCTCTCTCACAGAACTTCATGAGCCTGGCACACCTTTTAGAGCAGACCAAATATTACATAACTTTAGAAGAGCACAGATGCCCAGAATCAACTCAAGCAAGGCTGGAAGTTTATCCTTATTGTCTGTTTTATTTGAACAGTCTGCTGGATATTTGAAACAGCTTTATTTGGTCTGCTTTATTACTCTATTGATGCATCCGGGCAACTATCATTATCTGTTGTCAATTATATTATCCTGAATACAACTGTTGCTAGGACAACTTACATAATCATAACATAAGCCTCCAATCACAGTTCTGACTTTTAATGGTTAGAGTGGTTCAACAAACGACCTGGCAGTCACAAACAGTGCCGATTTCATAATATGAAAGACGTCAAACTGGCATATGAAGTTCCTTCCTGTAAAACGTCTTCACTTAACACATTGTTAACCGCTGCAGATGCCTTATGGCAGAGGTGAAAGTAACAAGTAAGGCTCTGAGCTCTTATTAACCGCTATGAGGCAATTACTGTAACAGCTGGAAAAATGCTCACTAGTGCACAAGCAAATATGTCTACTGAGAGGATGATGTATTATAAGGAGACGTACAGTCATTCCAAAGAGTAACATAATTGGAATTCAACAAGTGCCATGTGAAGATGACCTATATCTACAATTACAGGTCCTCAGACATGCAGATGGTGTTTACAGGTCTAAGATGGGACATTCACAAGCTCAGATGAAATCAGCTGTTTTAGGAGGTGTCTTTTCACACTGGATGCATTATGAGCAAAGATGTCTTTATCTTATCTTATTTTATCTGACTTATATGGACAAATAACCACAACAATTTCATGGGATAACAAACCGATCAACAGCAGGTGCTTGTTTCATATAATGTTCATACAGCTAACAAACAATACATAAACAAATTTAGTTTGTTTAAATTGCCAGCGAGTTTTGTGATTTTATAATTCTCACAATTATTCATGCCAAAAAAAAAAAAAACATCAATCTTTTAACCTAACAGTAATTACTGCAAAGCTTTTAGAAAAGAGTTTAGTTGAAAAAAAGTAAAATATGAAAAGCAATTCATCCTACTTCAAATCATGACTGTCTCTGTAAACAACAAAAATAGAACTTTTATGGAAATGTACTAAAAACACAAGGCACGGTTGCCGAGCTTAGTTTTATACATAGTTTTATGACACTTTAATGTGCAATTTCTACCTTCTATGTTGGGTTGCTGCAATACACCAAAAAATAACGTTCATTGCTAGTGCACTCGCCGAAAATAAATGTCGCTAACTATTTAGCAAACCCATGCTAGCTTGATGTCTTGCGAACACGCCAACTTTAAAGCCAGCCTTTTCCCGCATGTGCCCGCCCCAACCTCGTTCAGATTGGTCACAGGCGCGTCAATCAAAAATATCGAATCGCTGTTTGGCTACAATAAACGTCAATCACGATTATTAGCTGCGTCCCATTGGCGCAAGGAAGTCCCACTCAAAAAATGGAATTCACGTTCTTAGAACGTACAGGCCGCTCATACTCCCCCCGCTAGAAACAAAAGTATGCAAACAGTACTTTGAAGCAAACAAACTGACCCTGGCATCAAATTTGTCATTTTATATAAGCAAAAAACGTATATATAGACAGAAAATTAAAAACGCTATAGTATATAGTAATATGGTATATACATATACAAGATAATAAATGACGCTAGGGGCACTTTTCGGTCCCTGAGATTTTCTTCTCTCGCTTGTCAAGAGCTCTGACCGAGCTGCAGCGTCCGCTGTAACCCACTGACAGCCTCTCAGTCTCATAAAACTTACTCTTGATCACAGACAAACCTTGTTAACGGATATAAATAACAATTGGGCGTTGTTTCAAATCAAGACAATCATCGATTCCACATTTTTGACAAAAGAAGAATGTTTACAAACTTACCACAGCGCCCCACTATCCCACTCTCTCTCTCTCTATCGTCTCTTGGAATCTGACACGCCCCTCCCTGTGAAGTCTCGCGAGATTTTGGCGTCACACAACCCCAATCCCTCAGCGCTCACCTGGGATGGGACGTTTACGATCCTGTCAACTTGTTGGTTGTTTAATGTTCACGTTGTTGATGCTTGTTGTTGTTTTTTTCTGTGAAGATGATTAAGAAACTATAGCTTGTTTATTTTTGACTATAATAATGTTACTATAACATTTTGGCACGAACTTTGAATATTGCTATGAATGTGAATGAAAATCACGTTCTTACTCTTAAATAGATCTAAGTAAAATTTCATTTGTAATTTAATTTGCAATATCAATCCCATGCTTTTTTCCTAAAGACTTTTGAACCTTTTTTAAATCCTCCTAAATAATAATAAATCTTTGTAGGGTACGGTCTTCTTTTAGAATAGTGGTTCTCAAGATCATTAATATTACTATATTAAAACAATCAAACTCTAATCAAAATTAAAATATTCAAAAATTATTAAAATGAATAAAGCTGTAAACTGAAATATTGAATTTTTACCCTCTCAGAAACTATTTATATTGAAGGACATACAGTTCTTGAAATTTCTGGAATCACAGAATGTATCATGTTTAATTCGTTTAATATATTGCTTTCTGTTGCTCCCAGTTTCAGTTAAGTGTTAGTGAAGAAAGTTTGAAAATAGTTTTAAAAATCTTATTAAAATTGATTGTACAGTCAATTTCTTTGCACTTTTAATAGTGTTTCCTCATCCCTTGTATTACAAAATGGCAAAAAAAGGAAGCAATGTTTTTAATCATCCATACCCTTAGATTGTCATGAACAATATCTTGTTCCCATCCCAGCCTTACTAACTCCAAGTCAGTCATTCTGCTACTGAGTGTATCATACTGATTTTGCTGTGCATTAACTAAAGCCATGATAAAGATGAAAACTGTGATGTAAACTGAAGGTGACGGCATTGAAAGCAGAGGAAGGTGAGCTGCATAGGGCCTTTATTCAGTCCTACTGTAGTTTCCTTCCTGACCGATTTACATTCTCTTAAAGAGGACATCCTGTGCTTAGACAGGACTTTAAATACAGCATGATGCAAAACACAAACTCACTTGCTTAAGTTAAGAAGCAAAATGTACACAATTAAAGTATGCTTCCTCCTCGCTATTAAATTTCCTATTAAGAAAACAAAACCAGGGCTTTAACGGAGAGCGTTTTTAAACTCAGTGTAAAGTACAGAAAATGTTAATACATTTTTGCTAAGTAATATAAAATACGACTTCTGTTTATTTAGCTATTATAAGTAAATATAAGGTTTACCTTTTCCTGAAGGTCCAATATTTGACAGTCTTTTTCTGTCATGAAAAATTAGAACATGATTTGTATTATTTTACAAACAAGGTAAAATGGCAAAATTCTGTAGCTTTAACTGACTGTTTTATATCATGAGGTATTCCTGCACCCTCTACTGGTTAAAATTATACACAGAACTCATCTAAAGTTTCATGTCATTGAGAATGCAAATAAATGATGTGTTCATAATCACCTTCACATTTCACTTGTTTTGAAGAAAAAAACTGCAGTAAAACAGTTGAACAATGCATGGAGGCTTTTACTGGTTAGTCTGCATGCATAAAACTATATGTGAGCACTACATACGTCTTAATCAGGCAATATAACAACAGAGCTGAAAAAAATCAGTGGGGGTTCACAAGATGTGACACTAGTAGTGTTGACATGAATTCATTGAAGACGTCTGCCAGCGTCTGGAATGATCATGCTTACAAGACACTGCGAAGCTAAAAAATTAACATTCCCATTACTGACACAGAATATTCTTGTTAAGGTTTGCTATGTTTTCATCTCAAATGTAAATGCAGCTCATTTTCTGCAATCATCAGCACCAAAATAAGTAATACAATCCAAGACTCTAAACCAGGTAGTTTTCAAAAGAAATATTCATGATTACGAATGTGATAGATGGACAGAAATAGACATTGTTTTGAAATCTAATGAAGTGTTTTTACATTGTTCGGTTTCAGAACAGTAAACAAATGTATAACAAGGTTACTTTGGGGGAATTTACTATATTTTTGAAAAATGTCACCTATATTTCCAGGATTATTTTTGACGACTGTGAAGCCTCATAAAATGATTCATTTGACTTTAAAATTTAAAGGTTTTAGTTGTCTTAAAAAAAATATTACTGCATAAATAAAAACTTTAACTTCAAATAGAAAGAAATACATTTAATATAGAATTATAACTTATAAGTGCCATTAAAGTGTTATTTGTGTGCACATAGGATTTACTGGTAAATCATATTTTTTAATTATTTTCTTGTTTTTGCAATTAGAGTGTTTAACACATTGTTATCTACTGATATTTTGACATTATGGGTTCATAAGTGCATTTTTGACATCTCTCTCCTACCAGATCAATATTTTTCCACACCAAAGCAACTCAAATCTGAATTTGTTTGAACATGAAACTTCCTCACTTCTTCACCCACTGTATATGGACAGACACACTTCAGATTGCAGTCTGATTACAATCACGTTCACAGAAGACATCTACCTACTCCACGTCTGACATTAAGCACAGTCTTCTCGCTCAGTCTCTGAGGAGCACATATTCTTTCACTGACTCTGGAAGCGGGAGCTGTTTCACCGCAGATGGGAGGAACTGAACTCCCAGGCTGTTACGAACGGCGCAGCGTGCCAAGGCTCTCAACGAGGGCGGCTGGGCTACGAGGCTAGTGAGTCGAGCCAGTAACTGAGGATCTTTACTGAGCTCACGCGGTAAAGAGCCGTCAGCCCTGCGGATCTCGAACCTCCCCGCGGCGCGGCAAAGCAGCTCCAGGCACTCTTCCTCCTGTTCCGTGCCCAGGCCCCGAGCCAGCAGCGCCACCAGCCGCGAGATGGGCGTCTGGCCCTTTAGGTTGGTGACGTGGACTTGAGCGCCATACTCCAGAAGCACACGGACGCTCTCCAGGTTGCCCTTCATGGCCGCCCAACTGAGGGGTGTGTCGTTATTGTAATCGCGGACATTCGGGCACGCGCCGCTCTCTAACAGGGCCCGTACACACTCAGGGTTATCTTTGAAGGCGGCCCAGTGCAGTGGGGTATCCTTGTTGCCATCCAGAGCATTCGGCTGGGCCCCATATTCTAGAAGCAGCTCCACACAACCCTCGTCCTTCTCCGCCGCGTAATGCAGGGCAGTGCGGTTGTAGCCATCCAAGGCGTTTACCTGTGCGAGAGAGATGGATGGTTAACATTCTGTCAAAAATTAAGTAAAAAATGTATGTTGGGTTGATGCATCTTTCCTGATACTATAATGAAGAAAAAAGCCACAAGAAAAAAAAAGTATGGGGTGGGTAAAATAAAATAAAAAAATAAAAAAAGAATTTGATCAAAAATACAGTAAAGACAGAACTTAAATATTTCAATTTTACTATTTAAATATTAGAATTATTACCGTTTAAAACATAATTGTTTTCTATTTGAACAGATATTTAAATGCATTTTATTTCTGGGATTGCAAAATGTAATTTTCAGCAACCATTACTTTAGTGTCACATGATCTTTCAGAAAATGCGATGTTCAAAAACATTTCTTATTATCAATGTTGACAACAGATGGGCTTAATATTTTTGAGAAAACCATGATAAATGTTTTTCAGAATTTTTTGATGAATAGAAAGTTCACATCAACAGCATAAATCTTTTGCAACATTATTAATGTCAATTTAATGCATCCTTGCTGAAAGTTTGAATGGTAATGTACATATATTTGAATAAAGCATTCTCATTTCTCATTAATATTAAAAAAACGTTTGTCTGCCAAATCAAAGTCATGTGCTGTAACCAACAAGCAAAATTAAACGGGAAAAAAACTAAACAGGAAATGATGCCATAGAGAAAATAATATATAAAAATAATATAAGTCAAGGTTAGTTTAAAGGGTTTCAAAATATCATGTGGTGCTCCCCCACAACTCCCTCAAAATAAAATAATTTAAATTAACTTTTACCTTGAAAAATATATTTAATAACTTTTTGTAAAATAAAGATTACGATGTGTATTCTTCTCACAAGTATTCAAAATGTTATAAAAACATAAATGTGACCCTGGTCTTAAGTGTCAATTTTTTGAAACTGAGATTTATACATCATCTAAATAAATAAGCTGAATAAATAAGCTTTCCATTGATATATGGTTTGTTAGGATCAGATAATATTTGGCCGAGATACAACTATTTGAAAATCTGGAAGCTGAGGGTGCAAAAAAATCAGAATATTGAAAAAAATCTCCTTCAAAGCGGTCCAAATTAAGTTTTTAGCAATGCATATCACTAATCAAAAATGAAGTTGATATATTTACAGTAAGAAATTTACAAAATATCTTCATGGAACATGATCTTTACTTAATATCCTAATGGTTTTTGGGATAAAAGAAAAATTTATCAATTTGACCCATACAATGTATTTTTGGCTATTGCTACAAATATACCCCAGCGACTTAAGACTGGTTTTGTGGTCCAGGGTCACATATAACTTGACGTGTTTTAAACTACATTTGAAAAGACCTTTAATCGCTTACTTGTCACAGACCCATTAACAACCTAACAATAAAAGGTGTCCTTTCTCCACCACTAGTGGCACCAAAATTGTACGCTTTACTTTTAAACTGTCAAAACACTGAATTTAGGGAAGTGACTTTAGTTTGCAAACTCATAAAAGAATGATTCTTGTTACGCTGTACCTCGGCACCTTTCTCCAGTAAAAGCTCCACACAATCAGCATCAGCCACCATACAGGCACAGTGCAGCGGCTTCAGTGTGCCATGCATCCGGTTCACATCTGCTCCCTGTAAAAGCAGCATGTTTTCATTTAATACGCAATATATGAAACGCTTTCTGAAGCTTTTGTAACACAACTCACCCTGCGTATAAGATCTTCCACATTATCATGTGGGAAGGAGCGAATGGCAGCTATGGTTCGAATGAGCCTTTCCGACAATGAGTATTTGCTCTGAATACTCTGCATGATGTACCACATAGTAGAGCTCATGTGGAACTAAAGGACATTTCACCCAGACCGGGTGACTCCGCACCAAAATGAGATGGCTGTGAAAGCGAGAAAAATAAAAGAAAATTGATTAATGAGATTAAAGTTGATAGAACAAGTAATATATTTGCATTAGGAATCATACAATCACTCAAACTCTTTACTGATTTATGTTAAGGGGGATATGCTTACTGCCACATTTACAATTTATTTAATAATATTCATAATAATAATAATAATAATAAAAAATCATCAAAATAAATAGAATAAATTTCAATAAATTAAACAAATTATAAATGTTTAAATAATAATACAAATACATATTTATGTTATATATTAGTTTATTATTATTTTTATAATAACCTGGCAAATGTTTAAATAAATAGAAACAAATAAATAAATAACTAATAAACAAATATTAAATAACTTAAGCAATACATTATAAATAAATGCTTAACTTCTCATCAAAATTTGTAATTTATTTTTACACCAATTTGCCTATAAATGAATATTAATCAAATAAAGTACATCAAATTGAATGTTTTATAATAGTTTTACTTGTTTTATTTTATTGTGTTGTTTATAGATTTTTGCTTTTATTTATATTAATTACTGTTTTTATTTAATCTTTCACTTTATTTCCAAAATCCCTTTTTCATACATTCAATTTTATATTTATTTGTCCATATTTTAATGAGGGCTGGTAATGTATCTTTTCGAAACATGTCTTCATACATTAATATTTAATTTGACAAATTTCGTTCCTCCATCTAGGTAATACTCTAATGGGTTATATATATATATATATATATATATATATATATATATATATATATATATATATATATATATATATATATATATATATCAAGCTGTAGACATTATACTAACAAAATATAGTTATTCTTTGTGTAGCAGGTGCCTGCCCCACTCGATCCGTCTTATAAATACTGATCAAAGCATGCATGCAACAGTCACGCAAATAAATAAAGCAAAGCGGCTGTTGCGTTTGTTGTCATGCTGTTAACTAAAGGTCGCATGAAAGATCAGCTAGCGAAGAAACACAAGCAAATAAAGTCTAAAACATGACAGCTCTATAGTGACATTCAACAAACATATCTGGCTCCATCTAAATGAAATGGGGTTTTTTTTGTTTATGTTTATTACTGCTTTCGGTATGTGTCCTACCGGAGTGAACTAGCCGTTTGGAGCTAGTTTCGACACCCGGGAGGTGAAATGACATATTTTCTTACCTCTGGATCTTCTTAGACGCAAGTGCTCGAGTAAAACAAATACGTAATTGTAATAGAAGACGATTAATTATTAAAACGGTACCTGCAGGAAATGAAAACAGCTGCAGGTTTGTGGCTAATCTGCCAGCGCTCAACACAAACACTGTGACGTCACGACAGGAAGTGACAAACAATTTTAAAACGCCATTTATCCGTCTGTTTTCATCGGCGAAACACATTAGCGTGGAAATGCGGCTAGAAATACGGCTAAAATTAGTTATGCGCGTTTGTATATGTGAGAGGCCATTCTTCACATACCGTACTGTTCCTGCCAAATATAGACACGAAGGGCCCCTGAGCGAATGACACCCTCTCACACTGTTGATTGTTTTCCTGTTGCAGTACATTTTTTTAAATTCACAGTTTACTGTGACGAGTTGTATTTTTAATGGGTTTTGAGATGGCTGTATCTAGAAATGAACTTTATTTGCCTTCGAGCAATGTTCATATTAAAATGTACCCTCTTGAATAGCAGATAAATTAGTCTGAGAATGATCATATTTATATGATTTTTTAATTATATACACATTTTTGTGTGTGCATAAACACTACCATTCAAAACTCATTGGGGTCATTAAAAAAATAGTATTTTTATTCAGCAAGGATGCATCAAGTTGATCAGAAGTGCCATACTTTGCTACAAAAAATATTTCAAATAAATGCTGATTGAATTTTTTATTTTAAAAATAAAAGCATTATGGTTTGCACAAAAATATTGTAAAACTGTTTTTAACACTAAGAAAAAAAAAGCTTCTTAAACACCAAATCGGCATATTGAAATTATTTCTAATGGATTGTGACAGAAGACAGAAATAAATAGCATTTTTCAATATATTAAAATGGAAAAGAGTTATTTTAGCTTGTAATAATAAGCAGCAATATTACTGTATTTTTAATCAAATAAATGCAGCCTTGGTGAGCATAAGAGACTTTCAAAGTATCCTAAGAAGAATCCTAACAGAAAACTTTTGAATGGTAGTGTGCATCTGTAAATGTCAGGGAAACACTACAAGCTTAAGGTCTTTCCAGACCGAGCGCGATGCGATTCCACGCCAGCACGCCAGGGGGCGCCGAACAATGTGTTTATCTGCATGTGGCGTATGTATCTCGTGTGGTTTACACCGTCCGCTGCATTATATTAAGATAAATAACGTGTTTCTTCAGCAGAAACATAAAATATCCATAATGCTTACAAGAATACATCTGAAAAAGTTAGAGGTAACGTTACAATTAGCATCACGCTACATTGAAAATGTATGTAATTAACGTTTTTAACATATACAGAAAACCTCTCTTCACAATTATAGGTCTATTTGCTTTCATATTTCATGTGTAGAAAAATATTGATCTTTTTTATATAAACGGAAGGGCAAGAGATATGATTGACAGGCTTAGACTCAAACACTCGCGCTCGTGGAAGAAAATGGACGGTGCTCGTCAGATCACATGATTCAGAATTAATATGTTATTCTGCATAAAGAACATGTGAGAGTAGTCTGCTCTTAAAAACCAACAATAACAAGAACTCGGCATTCACTCTTCTCTCTAGAGGAACAAATCCTCTACTTCGGTGTTTTTACGCTCCTTTAAATCTCCTATAACCAGATAAAGGCAACACAAAACAGTTTGACAACAAATGAACCAGTCAAGGGTAAGGCCAAAACAAAAATTTATTTTCTTTTTGTGACATTTTATGCAGACAGCTAGAATTTAGTGTCTCACATCAATCCATTGTTATATAATTCTTCCCTTTGCCACACCAACCCCTAAATCAATTAACAATAATAACCCAAACATTAAAGAGACATTTGCTATTTTCTGTAGATTTCTGCAAGCCTGTCAACATCAATATCATTACCTTATGCTCCTAGTATAATTTCACATTACATAAGATTTTTAACAAGTTAGTGCATTTCATTATCCTAAACCAGAGGTCTTCAACCCTATTCCTGGGGACCCACTATCCTGAAGAGTTTATCTACAACCCTAATCTGAAGCGGCCAATCAAGCTCCTCAAGACTGCTTGAAAATTGCAGGCAGGTGTGCTGAAGCCGGTTATAAATAAACTTTCCGGGACAGTGGGTCCCCAAGAACAGGGTCCCCAAGAAGACCTCTGTCCTAAACCACTAGCTGCTCATATTCATTAATGAAAACGAGGGAAAAAAGCCCCAGTGATTTGTTATTTACTGCATTACTAAGCCTCTAGTAAATGCATCAAGTATTTTCTCTGCTGAAATCTCAAAAAAAAAAAAAAAAAATAATAATACAAACATGTTAAATCTGTGATTCTCTCCCAATGTCGTTTTGTACATAGTCATGATAACAGGTTGCATGGGGGGTGGACAGCAGAATTAAAATAAATTAAAAATCAATTTTTAAAAGCAATACTTTACAATGAATTGAATAGCAATACTGTATCCTCCTGATTAAACGTTCATCAATTCACCACAACAACTTTGTAGTGAATGCATCCCTGCTATTCATATTCCCCACAGTCACTATCAGGTACCATCTACCAAAGCAACTGTCAATTTCTAATTACCCAAACACATGCCACCCAATCCAAAAACAAAAATAACAACACACGCTGGCATTGGCATAGCAATGACGACACTCACATTACCATGGCAAAGCTAGATGAAACTTTGCAGCAATCATAACGAGAGGATTTTGCAGATATTGCCATTTATCCAACAGTCAAAATGCTCTATTTTGGGAGGAAGAAATGTATTCGTTTAAATAAGGGGTTTGTATTACAATTCATGGAGGACACATTCAGGGGATACAGAGCATATAACATTCAATTCTCTGTTCAATCTCATCTCCTTCAAACAATAAAACTGCCTGAAATGACCATGTGTTTTAAGCTTTGCCAAATTGCAAGTTCATAAAAATGTGAGACCAGTATTGGTGCTGTAAATAACAGGAATGAGATGAAACATCACCCTGAGCCAGATATCCCACTCTGGGCATTGGATTTGCACATAAATCCTCATAAAAATGACTTTGAAAGAGACCAGCACTGCTGATTTTGGTTACCAAATGACCAAAAGCTGAAAAATTCAGGATTTCTTCTACTGAAACACAAAAAAGATTAACTGAATGTGCCTTAATTTAGATATAACAGTGGAAACCATATTTTATCATTTCAACAGTAATGGATAGAAACTAAACTTCAGACCAGCTTGACCTATATCATCATGATGACCAACTGCTCCATACAATTAACCAACTCTGAATGTACTGATTATGAACATAAGAAACCCTCTAAATAAGAACCAATCCACATAATGAACATGATTCAGACTCTGCCTTGCATTATTCCAATCCACCACCACCTTGTTGTAAACATAGTCAAGAGCCTGACTGATTATCAGGATATTTGAGCAGTCCAGGAAGGAGAACGCACAAAAACAAAAAGGACAAATATGAGATGACACAAAGTTCATGAGTGCCTATGTACCTGACTGTTAAGAGTTATCATTCACAGGCTGTTGGTTACTCAAACTAGCTACAAAAACAATGACAAATCACACATAAAATTAAAAAGAAACAAAAATCACCCATCAGTGACATAACAGCATCATAATTGGCAGGCTTTGACTTCATGAAGTGACAGTAGGCTATATATTTGAATAATTAACAAGGCTCCAAAGTTGATCGTAAGTAAATCCGAACGCCCGTTCCAGAATTAATCATGAGCTACAGTATGTCACGCAAACTAATGCAAAACTCCAGACCAAATCGCACTGTCAGCCCTAAAGATACTTGCAAAATTATTCACTCAAGCACGGGATCTAAATCCCAGATGAATAGACTCTAAAGCAAACCACATACTTCCACACAAAATGTCATTTACACAGTCAAACCACCCCGGGGGTCGAGCGCCCAGTGTCCTGTGATTGCAAATGAAGCAACCGAAACCAAAAGAAAGGAAAAAGATGAATCATTGCATGTCAAAGTGATATCTTTGTATAGGTACATGACATCGTCTATGCATGTTCCTTTTCTTAGTGCATATGCTCTTTGCAGACACCCATCAGGGCCATCAGACCACCCATTTTCCCCTCTCCCAAGATAAGAAAGGACACCCTCCTTTCAAGAAGAAAAAAAAAAAAAACTCACATGGATTTACATTCTGAAGGGACATTGTCAAGTTAGAAGCATAAAATGTTTTTTTTTTGTTTTTTTTGTGTGTGTTTCCTATTCGATGGCGTCCTTCAGCAAGCAACAACTGCTTCCAATTTCTGATGCCCGTTTTGCCTGGATACCCCAGTCTGTGCATTGTCACTTCATGAGACTTTTCCTCTGGAAGTGCTCCAGGCAGGAGAGGTGAATACCATTTGAAATTTTGAATTTTCTATCATATTTCATCTCTTATATATATATATATATATATATATATATATATATATATATATATATATATATATATATATATATATATATATATATATATATATATATATATATATTTACATATATATCTTATATATGCGTGTGTAAATATTCATACATTAAGGATTTCTGTTTAGAGTCTTTACTTTGGCGATATGGGGGGGATGTTCTGCTCTTTTCCAGTGTGTCTGGAACCTCCCTGGGGGGAACCGCGATGGCCGAAAGGAGGGCGTCTCTGCTGCTCCCGCAGCTTGAACCCCCCTGCACTGGTTCTGGGGGGTCCGTTGCTGCGAGAAAAGCTCTGGGAGTCACGGGCCGGTCGGCCCTCCCTGGCCTTGCAGTTCCCCCCCGTTTCCTGAGGCCGCTCCTGTTTGTTTGCAGGGCTAGAGGGCTGTTGCTCCTCCACCTTGTTGACGCGCAGCTCTCTCAGAGGCTGCGTGCTTGCATTGATGGGGCTGGAAGTGCATGCTGGAGGAGGGGGATCCTTAGGTGGTCTCTGACATACTTCAGCGTAACTGAGCTTGCGAGGTTCCTGAGGAGAAGAGGGGACAAATTAGAAAAAGTTTTCGCAATTTGCACTAGCCTTTAAGTACTGGGAGACGCATCTAAGCTACATATTCACAGATAGGTTGCAGACCTTTGAATAGCTGTGGTATATGGAAATATCTGGGAGACGTAGTTGAATCTATGTTGGTTTTAGGTTTGAGTTAGATGAAGGGTGTTAATATACAAACCATATGTAAATAAATAAATGGCACGTGATCAGCTAAGGAAAAAAAAATGAATTAAACAAAAAGCCATTACTATTGCAAAATAATATTGTACTGTAAAATGCAAAAAGGGTATTAATAATAAAAAATAATGGCAATTTATTTTACCCAAAATCAGTAAAACTACAATACTAATATTTAGAACTGTCTTAATTTCTGTGATTTCAAACATTCAACATAGGGGTTACCACAGAAAATATTTATATTAAGATTATATTTATAGATTTAAATGTTTTGTCAGGTTTTATTTTATAGATTAATACACTCAGATCTTAAAATATATAAAACAAAACTATGAAAAACTCAAATATAAATTAAATATATGCTGTGTTATCAAAATTGATGATACTTTTGATTAGTTAAAAAAGGCAAATATTTCTACTGTATTATGTTAAAAACATTTGTTACCCAGCGTTTTGTAATAAATAATTCATTAATGATTCACAAGGGTCATACTTCACAGGTAAGAAAATATAGAAATATGTATAAAAGGAAGAAAAAAAATTAAATCCCTGTAAATAAATAAAATAAATAGATACTATTATATGGTTTAACCAGTTTTCAAAAACAAATAAGTTACATGGTAGTAATGCAATATTTACATTTTACAAATAATTTTTATATAAAACTTATTGTAATATGATGAAATATATTCATACATTGCACAATGTAAATACAAAAAATAAATGTAATAAATTTAAAAAATTAATTTTTTTTTTAAAAATTCTTAAATCTAGAATAGGACTGTTTCGTTTGTAGGACAGACTAGAAAAAAAATGGACAAGTGGAGAGAGAAAATGAGAAAAGAATGGGCTCTTGAACCTACATCCCATTGAACACAGAGTCTATAGTTCTTCAGGAAGACCAGAGACAGTCACGTCACTACTTGGCCCTTCTGAATATAACCGTCAGTCTGAGAGAAGCGATAACTCACCAGCGCAGGAGTACTGGAGGGGGCAGTGTTAGATTGGGGGGTGGCTGCAGGTGTGGCCGAGCTGGCCTGAGGCTTTGGACCAGGTGCTGTTGGGGCAGGGGTGGGTGGCACGGCTGCGACGGGGGCAGAGGTCACAGCCTCTTTATAAACAGGAGGCTCCACCTTCTCTGGTTTCTTCTCCAGGTGGTTGGAGCTACAAAACCCAAGTAGCAAAACTCAGACACTAATAAAAACAAGATTCAGAATGCCAGTCATTAGTAACGATCGTTTACCTGGAGGTCATGGGATCAGGGACATGAGCAGGCATCTTGGCTACAGGCTGGGTAGGCCTGGAGACGGTCTCCTCTGAGGCTGGGACTGCGGGACTCGCAGCGGACTCTTTGTTCGAATCTTGCGGCTGGAGAAAAATTAAACAACAAGCAATGAGCAAAACAAAAACAATCAGTTTGGTGTTAATACTTATCGTATTTTAACATACCTTTTCCCTATTCAGTCCCCTTACAACATCAGAGAGGCGGTTCTCCAGCACAGGCTCCCCCTGCGGACTGGCAGAGCAGCCAGGCAGCGGAGGGAAGTTGGAGGCAGCCAGGTCAAACTTGGGGGGCGGTACCTTCACTTGAGATAGAGGAACTGGTCTCTGTGGAAACAAACAAGAAAAAAAAAACAATTAAGAAGGCATAAATAAGAAATTTAACTATAACCAGCAACACAAAAAAAAAGAAATGCATTACTGTTGTGCGATCATCCTCTCGCCGCCTTCGAGTGCCTCTGTATGTCGTTCTCCTGAAACAAAAGATTAATACAAATTTACAAAATGTGCAATCTGACTGAAATTGAATTAAAATGACATTCTAAAGAGGTGAAACACTCCATAATTGCACTAGTTCACAAGGCTAAACTAAAATAAAAGGATTACATTTTGTAGGTCACATGGGATCCAGATCATTTTTGATCATTTATACACTACCATTTAAAAGTTTGGGGTCAGTAAGAGTTTTTTTTTTTTTAAAGAAATTAATACTTTTATTCAGTAAGAACCTTTTAAATTGATCAAAAGCAACAGTAAAAGACATTTACATTGTTACAATAGATAACATTCAGTATTAAGAAAGGAAAACCTGACAAACCTTCCACGTCCCGCCATGGCACCATCGTCAGTTGGATCATTGGAAGCTAGGTGTGGAAAGGATGAGTTGAGCTCAGTGGATGACAGCACTGGCCCGGCGCTGGAGGGAGGCTGGGGACTG
Source organism: Barbus barbus (assembly GCF_936440315.1). Taxonomy (NCBI): domain Eukaryota; kingdom Metazoa; phylum Chordata; class Actinopteri; order Cypriniformes; family Cyprinidae; genus Barbus; species Barbus barbus. The sequence goes on from NC_136718.1 coordinate 16,228,088, forward strand.
TGCAGGCCAGACAGCCCATCCACAAGAGCCACCGGAGACACAGTGGAAGACAGACCATCATTAGCCCTCGTCTGAGGCTTCACATGGTTCCTACTCAAAAAGCAGAAACAGATTTGCTTCTAAGTAACAGTGCCTTCTGTCCAGTCATTCTTTTTTTTTTTTTGCTAATAATTGTATGTACAAGTATAGATGTAGATGATGATTCTTCAAGTAACGGGCAGCATGCAACTAAATAAAAATGGAGACAAACAGGCATTTTCTGGCATTACAACCAGTAATTTCCTGCCAGTGAGCTTACATTGGCATCCATCCCAATTTAATATTATATATAAAATATATACACACACACAGTGCCCTCCAAAAGTATTGGAACAGTAAAGACAAAATTGCTCTGTTGGCTGTGGAGTCAAGACATTTACAAATATGATTAAAAGATGAATATGAGACACAACTACAGAATGTCACATTATATTATTGGGTGATTCAACACACAGATGTTTTACACACACAAGCCAAGATGAAGATGGGGGAGCTGACTTTGAGAGATAAGCAAGCAATTTGGATGCTAAAAGAAAAGAGGAAGTCCGTTAGAGCTCTAGCAAAAACAAAGGGCATGGAGAAATCAAGAGTTTGGAAACCAACAGCGACACCAGCAACCAACAACGACCTGATCAGCTGAGAAAACAACAGTAGTTGATGACAGACAAATCATAAAAGCTGTGAAAATGAACCCTAAAAGACGTGTCTGTAAAATCACCAACAACTTCCAGAAAGCTGGGGTGATGCTCTGACAATCTACTGTCCTCAGGAGACTTTGACACAGAATTACAGATGCTACACAGCAAGATGCAAACCTCTGACCAGCACCATAAATAGAAAGGCAAGATTAGAGTTTGCAAAAGAGCACAAAGGTGAGCCAGAAGAGCTTTGAAACTGTGTTTATGGACCGATGAGACAAAGATGAACCTTTATCTAAGTGATGGGAAAGCAAAAAATAGAAAAAAAGGGAACTGCAAATGATCCCAAGCATACAGCCTCATCTGTAAAGCATGGTGGAGGTGGTGTCGTGGCATGGGAATGCATGGCTGCCTCAGGAACAGGCCATCTGAATTTTACTGATGACTTAATGTATGATGACAGTAGCAAAATGAATTTGGAAGGGTACAAAACCATATTGCCTACCAATATTCAAGAAAATGTCACCAGATTCATAGGGAAGTGCTTCATATTGCATCAGGACAATGACCCAAAACGCCCTGCCAGTTCAGTCAAGGAATTTATAAGGGCAAAGAAATGGAAAGTCTTAGATTGCCCAAATCAATCTCCAGATTTAAATCCGATTGAACGTGAATTTCACCAGCTGAAGAGGAGAGTAAAGGCAGAAACTCCCCAAAACAAGCAACAATTGGAATTGGCTGCATTAAAGGCTGGGAAAAGTATTTCAAAGGATGAGACCAAGAGTCTGGTGATGTCTATGGGTCACAGACTCACTGCTGTGATTGTGCGCAAGGGATCTGCAACTAAATAATAGCTTTTAATCGTTTATATCTGCCTTATGTTCAACTGTCCCAATACTTATGCTCACATCAATGAGTGGGATGAACACTAAAAGTGCTGTTCTTTTTATTTGCTAAAACATGTTGAAACGGCTAATAATAAAATATGACATTCTGCAGTTTTGGCTCATATTTGCAAATGTCTTGACTCCACAGCCAACAGAGCAATTTTGTCTTTACTGTTCCAATACTTATGGAGGGCACTGTATATTCTGGTTTATTGTCTGCCGTAAACACACTTCAGGCATTTAAATTAGGGCTGTAAATGGAGTAAAATATAATGTTTTAGAGATAATTAATACATTTTTAGCAATTCTAGGCAAAATTGTATGCACTAAAATTGAATCTTTCACATTAATTCTGACAGCCCTTAATCCAAATGTTTCTTTAAATGAATAAAACATACAGAAATGTTTAACCACTGCTCATGAAGATCATTCAACATAAAAAGCTGTTAGTGTTAATGATTTGAGTGCAATATAATAAAGAGACAAAATAATTAGCTAAGGGAAATATTGAGGTGATAATAATTGCAGTAATTCTTTTCTCCTTCCGTTTAACCCTCCCCCACTCAATTTTGTTAGTAAAACAGAATTTTGAACTTGAGAGCTAAACACCAGAGTTGGTATTTTAGCTGTCTGAAGAGGATAGTAAGAATGGATTGATGATTGTTGATATTTGAAGTTTTTGAAGCTGTACCTGAAGGCATTTATTACATTCTTTCTTGAATAGAGTGGAACACTGTGGGAACAGTAAAACATATCCAAGTGATCTACTGCAACTGCCTACATTCTTACACTACACAAAAGAAGCTTGTACATGAATGAAACTTTCTAACTTCTTGTATCAAATAAAAAAATGGGAATGCAGGTTTCAGACATCCTTTATAATAGAGTACAACAGTGCCCGCACCATTTTACAGCAGCCTTGGTTCTGAAAGTATTCTTACAGTAATTTTTCTCATTGGGATAAAAAAAAAAAAAAAAAAAAGACATTGTTAAAGAGTTCTAACAGACAAAGGTACAAAACTGTGCATAACGGCTTTAAGGAGGCAAAGAACTACACTCCCAAGAAACATTGTGAATGACAAATTAAAACAGATTTAATTTTTAATTTAATATAAGTAGTTTGAGAGTGTAGGGAGACTATCACATCATTCTTAGTGCTTCATGAGAGTGGGTGAGCCCTAAAGTGTTCTTTCAGTCCTCTGATTGGTGGAAATTTTGTGTAGAATCATGGATAATGTAGTTTTTCCACCAGGAATTCCACTGCTAAACACGATTATTTAAAATTAAAGAAAGTTGAAATTATGCAGGCTGATAGCTTCAACGAAAGCATATACCACTGATTATAACCTCACAGCTCACAGTAATGCTGTCTTTTAACGGTTTAGAAGTTACCATCAATTCCCTTACAGAGAAAATGAATTTACTGCCAGAACCCTGTTGCACTCTATGGTGAGGTTAGAACTATACAGTTAATTAATTCAAAATAAACTGGTGGTATAATTATAGCCCAACTTGACCTACCGGTTCCTGCTAAAGGGACGGCTAAGGTTGAGAGAAGTTGAGCCAGTTTTGTAGTGTCCAGGTGAGCTAAATCCATTAACAAAACCACTGTTGGGAAAGGGTGCCTGTGGAAAACACCATTCAGTTAAAATAATGAAATAAAAGAATCATTACAACAAAAATGATTGTCAGGTGCATCCCAAGTCAAACTAGAAAGACTTACGAGGGGTGTCTCAAAGTATGGAGTCGGAGATGGCGTCCAGGTAGGAGGTACTATGCCGTAGAGTGGGTACTGCTGCTGGGGGCTGTAAACAGGCTGCATGAAGAGAGGGGAGCTGTACTGAGACTGCTGAGTGTGAGATTGCTGAGGATACACACTGCAGTCCAGGCTGCGGTAACCATTCTTCGCAAAGAACGTGTTGATGGCTTTTATTCTGGCCTGAGAACAGGAAACGCAAAAAGGTAAGAACCCATCTGACACGTATAAATTAATTCAACACTGCACATTTTTGTAAAGAACTAACCATGATTGGTTTTCCCTGAAATGTCTTTACTTCTTCCCTTAAATATTTGTATGCCTGGATAGAGGAAACCCAATTAGTTTCAAATCCAAGAACAAGTCATTTGTTTAATCTCTAAATAACAACAGAAATTCATACCTGTTGAGCATCTGTATCCGATTGGAATGTAATGTACCAGTTGTTGTTGTGTGCAAACTCCACGCTTATTACCTTGGGACAGTTGTCATTCTTAAACAAGGCTTCCACTTCCTGATGAGAACAACAAACACGCACATAAACATAAGAGGATCCCTAAAATAGCCACAGCTTCTACTTCTTGATAATATTTCTCACCTCAACAGGTGTCGTTTCAGGGACTTCTCGCAGAATGATGATGCATCTCTTGTGATTTGGCCGCACCTTTTCCCCTTTTTCGTCAACTTGGACCATCGGAGATGCTGTAGGCGGTCATTGCAATATAAATTTTTGTACTGTGAATAAAAAAACTGGACCATAGATGTAAAATGCAGGCACGTACATCTGAGGACATCCAAGATGAGGTCCGTGTCAGTTGTGAGGACCTTGATTCCTTCCATGCTGGCAATAGTCCAAATAGGGACAAACTGGTCACTATCCATTTGAGATATTAGGTAAAGATCCTTAGATAAGTTCTCCCTGTGGGATGAAAGAGGAGCATCAGTAAACACGGCTGAAGGGAGGAGAACTGCCATAAAGTGCTGTTTATTTAGCTGCATTAAATTGAAAGCTTACATTGCATTACACGGCTGTACTTACCTGGAGAAACAGAACTCCAATTCTTTTTTGAGAGACTCGCGCAAAGTCTCTTCAGAGACAGGCTGCTCCTCAGGGAGCTTTGACTCAACTGCGTGTAAACAAAGAGGATAAACAAAGGTAAGTGTGTAGCAAATGCCTGCTGATTGGAAAGACCAACAACAGTTAGCAGTGATGGATTTAGGAGATTTATCTAATTAACATGTACACATGAACCAGATCATATTTCAAAATTATGAACATCACATACCATTAGTTGCTGTAGTGTGCTCAGAAACTGGGAAGCTTTGGTCAGGGGGGTCCATACCATTCACCACACCTACTACAGTACCAGCGGTGCTGCTGTCCTCAGGGGTGGAGAAGCCAGGCGTGTACTGTTTACCTACAGAGTTATCTATGTGAACAAAGAAACAAGTGACAAACAATTAAAATCATAAATACATTGAACGAGATTTTATTATGTATTTTTTGTGTGTCGTGGTACTCTCCATAATGGAGGCAGAGAGTGACTAGGGGGAGAGGAATTGTTGAATAAAATCATTATTTTAGTTTTATTGCACACAAAAAGTATTTCCCGTAGCTTCATAAATTTACGGTTGAACCACTGATGTCACATGGACTATTTTGTCAGTGATCTTGGTACATTTCTGGGCCTTAAAGGAACACTCCACTTTTTTTGGAAATGGGCTCATTTCACAACTCCCCGAGAGTTAAACAGTTGAGTTTTACCATTTTAGAATCCATTCAGCTGATCTCCGCATCTGCCGTCTGGTGGTAGCACTTTTAGCTTAGCTTAGCATAGATCATTGAATCGGATTAGACCATTAGCATTTGGTCACCAAAAATGACTAAAGAGTTTCGATAATTTTCTCATTTAAAACTTGACTCTTCTGTAGTTACATCGTGTACTAAGACCGACGGAAAATGAAAAGTTGCGATTTTCTAGGCTGATATGGCTAGGAACTATATTCTCGTTCCAGCGTAATAATGAAGGAAATTTGCTGCTGTACCGTGGGTGCAGCAGGCGCAGTGATATTATGCAGTGCCTGAAAGTAGCCCCCAGCTAGGAAACTAGTTATGATATAGCTGGGGACTGCTTTCCTTGCTCTATATGGAGGGTCAGAAAGCTCTCGCATTTCATCAAAAATATCTTAATTTGTCTTCCGAAGATGAACAAATGCCTTGCATGTTTGGAACGACATGTGGTACAGTAATTAAAGACAATTTTCTTTTTTGGGAACTATCCCTTTAAGGAGGACCAGTGTAAATTTAACCCAATGCATTTCTTAGGAGGCTTTTCTATAGGATACTGATTGTACATGTGTTCAAAATCAGCTAGATGCATTTTTTATTTTTTTTTTACTTACCTTTGACTTAGTGTCTAAACTGACTGTGTGTATGGCACAACATTGAGGAAAAAGTGAGACATAATGCAACAGCCATCTGTCTGCACATGCATAGACCATCAAAACAAATGCTTTGCAACTACTGTTTAAAGTTTGGGTTCAGTCAGGTTTTTAAAAATAAATTAATACTTTTACTTAGCAAGGATGCATTAAATTGGTCAGGTGACACTAAAGACGTTTATAATTCTAAATAATTGCAACGCTTTTTCAACGGTTTTCACAAATTAAATAATGTTTCTTGAACACCAAATCAGCATATTACAAGGACATCTGAAGGACCATGTGACACTGAAGACTGGAGTAATGGATGCTGAAAATTCAGCTGTGTCATCACATGAATAAATTACATTTGAAAAAAATAGAAAACATTTGTTTTAAATTGTATTATTTCACAATATAACCGTTTTGCTGAAATTTTCATTACATAAACATAGCTTTGTTGAGCACAAGGGACTTTAAATGTTTACAAAATATCTTATCCACCCAAATGTTTGAACTGTAGGGTATATGCATTCTGGAAAAACACTAACAAATCAGTTGCATGGAATTGAGATTTAGAATGCATGGAAATTTCCTTTACCTTCAGCCATATTGTTCTGGGACCAGGGGGAGGCCACAGTGCCATCCACAGGAGCTTCGCTTTGTGTTGCAGGGATCTTCTGCCACACCTTGGCATTAGGGTTCAGACCAGCTCCTTTAGCAGTGACCTGGAACAATAGAAGGAAATGCAATGAATTCATTAAACCGTAAATCTTCAAAAGACATTTTATAGTATAAGCATGGTTATCTTGACATTCCTCATTCTCATTTTTTTTGGTCTCTCTTTATAGGCATGACATGCAAAACACTTCCTGTGTCGTTCCCATGACACCAAGGTTTGTTTACATGTCTTGAGTGACACTGAGAGCAATGACAGATGAGCCCAATTCACCTCCCTCAAAAGCAACCCAAAATGCCCACGGAGAAAGCTAAGTGCTTAACCAGACATGAAAGATGGTACTTCAGTTAACGATAATAGCCTAATTTGAAAACATTAACATAGCATAATACAGAAAATGGGTTGTTTCTCACAGATATGAATACTGTGCTGGGATTTTTTTTGCAACTAATCAAGAGTGCTTAAGAAATTAAAGAAAAATGTGTGTTAAAACGGTACACATTGGTGAGAGAATGAACTAAATAAATTCAGTCAACACCTTCAGTCAATACTAACACACAAAGGCAGCACGAGGTGAGCAGAATCACATGGGCTCATGTTTACAACACATGAACAGCCAAAACTACCATTTTATTATTGGTCACAAGGCCTCTCATTCAAGACAGCAGCAGTCTCTAAAGCAGAAGTTCAATCCTTTTTTTCCCCAGTAGTTCCTGCAGCCAAACAAGTAAAGATTGACTGTTTCGGTTCAAACTTGTTTTTCACAGTTCCATTTCATCCTAACAACAGACAGCTTTCACAGGATGAGAGCCGATCCAATAAAACGAGACGGGGGTAGCTGCAGCCTGGAGCAATGGGCGTGCTGAAATGAGGCGTTCCGAAAGGTGAATCAGTACAACAAAATCTACCCCTAACCCTACCCCCACACCCTGACAGACAGCTTTGTCGACCAATCATTAAGACCTTTCTCCACGCCCCTACCTTTTGGCACGCCCTAAACTTTCGCCACGCCCATTGCTCAAGCCAGGGTTTATACAGAGATTCTTTAATTGAATTTACTACCTTTTTACTACCTATTTTACTACCATCAAAATATTTTTACTACCAGCACGGCTTCAAACTTCAACTGTAGCAGTGTAAAGTGTTAACTAAAGTGACAAGTAAAGACATGAAATATCTTTCCAAAATGAATTAATAACATTTTATCACAGTTTAATGAGGTAATTATAACTTAATTTCAACACTGGGAGGGAGAGAGATAGAGAACTAGGTGTATGTGAGTGTGCACGTGTGTTAGGGCAAGTGAGTGAGCTACATTCAAGTAAGAGGGAACTCTACCATAGGACTGGGATTAATCAAGATGTCACAACAGGCCTTGGTTCTTGGTGTGTATTTTGTCCATAATCAATGCTTTGTCACTTTAATTGAGCGTAAGCAGCGCAGCAAAAATAGACTCGGCGCCGAAACGATCGCGGCACTGCCGCTCCTGCTCTGCGCTGCCGCGCCGCCCCTGCGTGATGTGTGAACGCTCTCATCCGTTAACATGGGCGCCGAAAAAAATACGCGCTGCTTACGCTTGCAGTGTGAAACCGGCGTCAAGGTACCAGCTTGAACCGCTCTAGGCGCGCGGCGCCCAACGTACACGTCGCGTCAAATTTACTACCTCGTCAGATGACGCTTACTACTTTTTACTGGCCTTAATTTGGCATAATTTAATTTACTACCTTTTACTACCTTTTACAACCCCGCGGCAACCCTGCAAGCCTGCAGTTATCCCTACTTGAATAAAACAGCACTATGGCGAGTGTGATTTTGCTTTTATACAACAGTTCAATAAATAATAAATTGAGCAACATTTCAGAAAAACTGGCCAATTAGCATGTTTCTTCTCCACCAACCAAAATAAATAAATAAATAGTACACGCAGCATGTAGTTTCGTGTCTGGAACAGCATATGTGAGTGACGACGAGTGTTTCAGCTCCAGAAATTTATTACACGTTTAATATTTTGGCTATAAATTGTGCATCCAAAATAATTTGTGCCTGCTCATTTCAGAAGGCCACCTGCTTCCTAACCCTCATCCTCCACATAAACTATCAAAAACAGCTGTTAAGCTTCATGAACCCGTTACACAAACAACACTAAAAGACCCTCTAGGATACTAGGATAAAGTGTTTCTAGAAGATATCAGCCTGAAGATTTAAGCCGAAAGCAGACATATTGTCACTCACTCTCCAAAAAACCGGGCTGCTACGGGTCCTCCCAAAGCTACAGGGCAGGAAATGTTTGGTATATTAAAAGAGAAGAACGTCAGCTTACAGCTAGACGAGATGAAACGAATATTTCCTGATTATTACTCAGAAAACTATATCAAGTTCCATAGTCGGTGTAATAAACATTATTTGGAGTTCATCTGTTGGGTTTTAACTTCACTTGAGCTCATGTGTGTCATATGACTGCGTGAATAAACTTATGAAAGCAGGCCGCTGAGTGAATTACAGCGGGTGAATTTGTCGACTAAAATCAGTATCTCTTGGCCAAAATATGAATTTATATATTACTAACAAGCAAAATGCTTATACGTGCATCTTCGCTAGCATATGGGCTAATTTAGCCGGTTCACTCTTGTCATGCTCGACAGCCTTAAATGGCCAGTTCAGCCAAAAATGTAAATGTCTTGTCAAACTTTCTTTATTCAGTACAAAAAGAAAAGGTTGGATATATTTGCGTTTATTACCATAACAGCTTCACAGGAGATTCGTATCATGGCAGATACAGGTTTAACAATAAATAAACATTTTAAATATAATTTCGACTTGCATTATTTTGCACATACACACCTCTATATAAAGACACTGTAAATGTCTTGGTAATTTAAAAAAAAACTAACATTTTTATGCATCCATCTCAGAAAACAAGTGCTTTATAACTCAAAATGAGATATCAGGTAGGATGTGAGAGACTGACAGACATTCATTTTTACTGCATCGTTTTCCTGTCATTCTGTCTTTTCTGTTCATAAATGTGAACTATCTAAAACCACAAACATGCTGCAAAGTTCAGCCGCAGATTAGAAATGGCTTTTGTAAACGGGCCAAATAAGAGATTAATGAATCACCCTGTCAATTGCCAACAAGAAGCGTCTTAGACAACATGGCCAGCTTGCAATTTAGGTGATGTAAGAGCTTGCGAGCTGTGTGAACCGACCGATGGCCTTATATAGCGAGCGATCATACTTCCTATGACCCTATTTTTAAGAAGGGCAACGGCCAGAGACCGATCGTCCTGTTGGGGAGGGGTGAAGAGGCCCCGACTCACCATTACGCTTGAGTCTCCCCCGGTCCCGGTTGTGATCTCGTCCTCCCCACGGGGTTTGGGTCCCGGCTCAGCCTCCTCCTGCAGCTGCGGCTCTCCGCCCTGGTCTGAACTCATCGGCCGCTGCTGGCTCACCGCGCCTCCGTCGTTCTCTCCCTGCCCCCCTCGAGTCACCCTTCTTGCCGATTGAGTAACTGTTAGTTAGCTAATAAACCAGTATGCGCACAGTAGGCGGTGCGGTTGAAGAACCTGAACTTATTGAGCGCTCGGTAATGAAAGCTCAGAATGCGAGCTGGCTGGCTAGCCACCGAATGGCTAGTTCTCCTGCTAACTAGCTGGCTAGCTATCAATGCATCGACAAATACGGCGCAGGCTCCGACGTTTGTCAACTAACGAGTGAAAATGACAGCGCAAGCGCCGAAAATAGCGAATTCGTTCCTAATGCGCCTTCCTCGCGATTTACACAAGCACCAGTGCCATAGGGTGCATTCCTAAACGGGCGACCGACGCGGACACAGGGGACACGCACCTTACCAATGAGTAGGCAGACATTAACACAGTCCGCCACCGTCCCACACTCCTCAGCGACCTCTTGATACCCTCTGAAGTTGATCTGCTGAGCTTCCGGTTTGAGCAATGGCTGACAACAAGCTGCCTGCCAAAAGAAGAGTCTTTCTCCTAATAAATATTTAAATCTACTCCTTCTATGCTTACTCTTTTTCTGTCATCTTCTCTCTCTCTTTGTGTGTGTGTCTAAACATACAATAAACTCATTACTTTCTTCTGCAGAACGCAAATATTATTTATCATTTTTAATTTGTATAGAGATAGTTCACCCAAAATGAAAATTCTGCCATCTTTTTTATTATAATATTTTATAATTTTATTATAATATTTTTATTTATTTATTAAATAGCGTGTCTGTGAAGGCCTCTTCTGAAGATAAGCAGATAAATCTTAGTAAACGACATGAAAAAAAAAAAAAACTCCCCAAAATACAGAGATGTTTTACAGGCAGATGTTATTCAATCGAAGGCTTAATCAAATTAACAATTTTAAAGTTTAAGAGTGTAAAGGAGCATTTCACCCAACCAGTACATTTAAATTAAGACAATATCTGGTCATTATTCATGACTGACATCTGGTGGTGAACATAGTTCTTTGACTGGAGAGTTGTATAAAAGTTTACTTTATATAGGAAATTAATCTTAATTGTCTAAGAATTTATATTAAGTCAGTTTTTGTATCAAATAAAATAGTGCAAGAGCATGGGTTCAGCTGTTCATACTTTTATATATGTAATGGAAATATATATATTTATATAAAATAAAATAGTGGTTGCTTGTGTGCATTAAACTTAAATATTTACTAGGCTTATATATCAGGCTTAGTTTTTTCATTCCCTCCGAAATTAAAAAAAGAAAACCAAAGGCATTTAATAATAAGATTATTTAAATTTGCATGTTGCATTACAGCATACAGCATTACCATAAATACAAACAAAATGAAAAGACAGACAGATGAACAAATAATTTAAATAAATAATTAATATGTTTGTTGTATCTGTCGGTCCTCATTTTTGCTTGTGATTACTTTGTGAGAGTCATGTGCACTGGAGGCTTCTTGCTGACGACATGCTCCATAAGAGTGTGTTCAGAGGTGTCCAGACTAATCTTGTACTTTGCCAAGATCTTCATAATAGGCCTCAGCTTCAACCACCACTGGTTCTTCGGAATACGGTGTCTGAAGAAAAGAGATAAGGGAGGGAATTTGTGGACCGTCATGAATTAGTAGTCACAAACCTAGGAATGACATGCATTAAATTGCACGTGATAATGGAAGATTCTTACTCAAAATCTGTTTATTCTTTCAATTCAGCCAGAGGCTGTAACACCAGTCCTCTCTTCCTCATGCCCAACACACATGCAGAGTCTGGGGTGTTGGCGAAGATTCGCCCTGTACAGACAGTCAAAAGGGAAGAAGTCCTGGTTACTGACAAATAACATAGCTACTCACCAAATAAATACACACGTGTTCATGAAATACTGATTTGAGTTATTTTAGAATTGTACACGGTCAATTAAAAGTCAATAATTGTTTTTGAAAGAATACTCTCAAGATTATTTGTTCAATAGAAACTTCAAAATAACACCATCTATTTGAAATAGAAATACTTTGTAACATTATACTGTTTTTTTTAACATTACTGTCACTTTTGTTCAATTAAATTTTTTTTAGCCTATTGACCCTAAACTTTTATAAATCATCTTAGAGCTTCTGCTAGACATATTTGTCCATTCAAATGTACAAATGGATTAGCCATAACAGCAAGATGAACACCACAACAATATTAAAAGTATTGAAATTAGCAGTGATTTGGAGCAGACTGATATACAGTGTTGCCATGGCATGGACAACTAAAATATGAAGAAATAATAGGCCGCATTGTTTCTCACCATGTCTATAACACTCCTTTAGTTTCTCAGTCAGCCAGAACAGCTAACAGCTAACAGCTTTAGCACCCATCTTGGTAGCAAAGTTTCTGTCAAAAGGAGTTGGGGTGCCACCCTAGAAAAATAACATTTGTCAGACAAAATACAACTCCTGATAAATGTGCATTCTTGAAGCAGGGTTTATTACATCTAACCTGCTGCATATGGCCAAGGACATTCTTACGGCAGTCAAAAACACCCTTTCCCTCCTCTGAATACAGGTTGAAGATGAAATCAGTGGTGTAGTTGGAATTGCAGTTTTCATTGGATCAAACGCGATTCAGTTTTGATTCATTCGAAGAGTTCACTCTTACACTGAATCGTTTGCAGATTCGCACATGGAAATAGTATATCCGTTTACATCCAAAACAATATTAAAAAGAGTGAGGACACCTTTGATGGGGGCCTGTGATCCTAGTACATTCTAAATCTTAAATTAACACATCTAAAATGTATGTACTTTATACACACCACTTGCACACACTCCATCAGGGGGAGTCTGACTGCCTGGGCCCCAGAGAGACTGACCACACAGGCAGGAGCTCCTGGAGCGGCTTCCAGCAATGCCATTACAGCCTCCACACCCATCCTACTGCCCTGATATACAATAAACACCCACATTTAAACTCTCATGAAATAAAAATGGCGCAGATGATCAAAAAGTGATAAAATGAGAAGAGGGACTACTCACTAGCACTCTGTCAAAAGCTGAGGGTGTGCCACCTCTCTGCACATGTCCGAGGATAGTGGCACGAGTATCATAGCCCACCCTCTTTGTCACCAGCTGTATGAGAACAGATAAGCATAATTAAAGTGCACTTATAGGAGGTGTTTAAAAAACTATAACGGAGCGTCTCTTTCAAGAGCATGGGTAGTATAGTATGGTCAGGCGTGTGAAGTTACATCTTTTAGCTGGTCACAGGTGATCGGTTTTCCTTCTTTGTTTATTGCTCCCTCAGCCACAATTATCACATTCAGACGAGAACCTGTCTTTCTGGTTTGAGGAGAGACAAAATTATCAATCATTATGAATATTAAGTTTTGTTTTTTGACATTTTTTTCTTGATTAAAGCACAAACCTTACCAATTTTTGTTATTTTTATTTTTTAAATTATTTATTGTAAATAATTCTCTTTTTTTCTTTACTGTATATTTTTTTATTAGTTTATCACTTAATTTATCTATTTTTGGACTTTTCCAAATCAATAAGAAAAATACATGAAAAAAAAAATAATAATATATATGACTTCTGACAAGTTTTTATTAATTTACAGTTTTGCTTTTCCAGCAAATTTACACTGCTGTTCAAAGGTTTACGGTCCGTAAGATTTAATATTTTAGAAGAAGAAATTAATAGTTTTATTTAGCAAGGATGCATTAAATTGATCAAACGTGACAGTAAAGACATTTACAGTTTTACAGAAAAACTCTCTCTCAAATAAATGCAGTTTTTTGGCTTTCTATTCATCCAAGGATCCTTATTATTATATTTGTAATAATAAGCCTTGGTGGTGAGCATAAGAATATTCTTTCAAAAACATAAAAAAAATCTAAATAAATTCTAACCAAACCCCAAATGTTTGAACAGTAGTGTATTTAAAGGAACTATGTGACAACTATATATTTTTTTCTGTGTGCATTTCTTGCATTTTGTCAGTTTTTTTATACATCAATGAGTCTTCTACACAAATGATCCTCCCATCCGTCATCTGGGGGCATCTCAGGAATAAACACCCAGTCAGCACCACACGCAAGAGCAGTAACCAGAGCCAGGTAACTGAAACACACATACATACACACACACACACACAAACACACACGCAAGATCATTTCAGTTAATTAAATGTGAGATTCTGGCATGTAAACCACATGATCTAGGTATTATGGGGTCTGGTCTCAATTTCAGTTCTGTTGCACACATATGCTTACTTCAGTGTATAAGTATACATACATAATCTCATTCTTACCCACAGTGTCTACCCATGACCTCTAGGATAAAAGCACGTTGATGACTGTGGGTGAGATCAGAGGGTCACAACTTATGAAGCAAAATAACAGAACACTGAGGATCTTAGCTAATTTGATAAATTGCACATATTTGTGACCTTTGTGCTGTTGTGGTGATACTGTCCACCACCTCAATGATACGATGTAGGGCAGAGTCTGTGCCGATGGTCATGTCTGTTCCGCAGAAGTCATTGTCGATAGAACCAACCATACCGACGATATTCAGATGAGATGAAGTCTTGGCCTCCTCCTTTGTAATCTTACCTGTGTACAAATGGAGAATATGGCTGTCAGTTCAGTATATACCATTTGGGACACAGAAAAATGTATTTAAAAAAAAAAAAAATGTATTCAGTAAAGGTACATGAAATAGATTTTAAAAAAATTACTGTAAAGACGTATAATGTTATGAAAGATAATGTTCTTGCAATGTTCTTTCTCTTTCTATTCATCAAAGAATCAAAAAACAATGTATCTTGAGAAACAAGATGATAGAAATGCTTCTTGAGCGGCAAATCAGCATATTAGAATGATTTCTGAAGGATCATGTGACACTGAAGACTGGAGTAATGATGCTGAAATTGAAGATTGAAGGCAGCCTTCAAACGCCCGTTGTTGGTCTGGAAATCCTCACAGCGGGCACTGTGCCACCCTTCAGACAGACCATCACAACACTACTTAAAAAGTTGTATTGAAATTAAAACTCTAGTATGCTAGGAATAATAAACTGAATTGAATAAATTCCAGCATCTGAATGCACACCAACTGTAGCATCACGGACACACTCTCCCATGTAGCAGGATGGATGCGATCCCCTCCATCAACCAATCCCTGATATCCCTGCACATGACATCAACAACAATGTTAACAGATGTGATTGGCATGACCACTTTTGTTATTATTCTTATAATAATGTACCTCATGGACGAGGAAGACTTTGGCTCCAGTGTAAAGGCCGACTGTGACAGTGGCCCTCACAGCTGCATTCATCCCTGCGATAGACACGAAAACATATCATATACAGAAGGATACACGAGGCTTCTAGGAAAGTACAGAGAGATACCTCTCCTGGCATTTCATTACTTGACCGCATTGTGGAATGATGTGAACAAGAGTGTCTGAGATAACTTAATTCTGTGAGCTCAGCACTAAAGCTGTAGGTGTTCGGATTGTGTTGTGTACAAACACACTTCAATGTCTCTGGTTGCAATAGTGAGCAGCTGTGGAAAAGCCTGCTACACTCCATAACCTTGTGTCATTTCAGAAGAAGGACACTGGAGATTAATTTAGCCTTCAATTATGGAAATAGGAAAACGGGGACAGGAGCTAAAGGCTATAAGAGCATTGACCTTAACAGATCAGAGCAAATCAAAATGCTAGATTTCGTTTTAACAGTACATTTAGTTCTATTTTCTGCTTAAGCTTCTTAAAGGTCCCATGGCATGAAAATTTTATTTTTTAAGATTAATATGAGTTCCCTTAGCCTGCCTATGGTCCCCCAGTGGCTAGAAATGGCGATAGGTGTAAACCGGGCCCTGGGTATCCTGCTTCGCCTTTGAGAAAATGAAAGCTCAGATGGCCCGATCTGGAATCTTCCCCTTATGTCGTCATACGGGGAAAGGTTACCTCCCCTTTCTCTGCTTTGCCCGCCCATGAGAAAATGAGCTACGACCGTGCGAGGCGAGCGCAATTTTTTTTTCTCGAGAGACATCATGGCTTGCAAACGAGCGAAGCACTGTTTTGCGTCTGAGTAATAAACTGCGTATATTAATAGACAAATTATGTTTATATTTAGAAGTCCAAACAGTCAGTAAGCAACAAGTGCTTGGAAACGCTGTTTTGTAAATGATTTATTGATGAGTCTGCTGCTTTAAGGCAAACTGAAAGCGCTGCTTCTCTGCCGCTCGCTGCTCAGAACAGACGCCGAGAGAGGCGACACTGCAACGGGAGAGAGACCTCGCGCTCGCGGGGCAGTACTGGAGACATCTTCCAAATGAATGATTAGGTTTTTATTTTTTTTATTTTAAGTCGCTAGGTTTGTTAGTATGTACCCGTTATGGGAAAAAAGCCGCCTAAAAGGTCTGAAAGTTACTAAATATTGTTCTAAAGTCGCGCTCGTGTGTGTGAGACGCGGGAGCTGATGGCAGCGGGCGGTGGATATTGTGAGATGCACCCGGCTGCAGCCTGCAGATCGAGGCGGGCCTGCACCTGGGGCGGGGCTGCACGTGTCGCCCCGCCCACAATGCTTCTCATTGGTTATTGGCAAAGTAATGACGTAGATCGAGGCGGGGCTATATGTGGGGCGGGGCTACACATCTCGTCCCACCTACAACTGTTCTCATTGGTTAGTGGCGTCAAGTCATTACGTCAATTCTAGCGGTTTTTCATTTACGTTCTTCTTGGCTGCATGGTGAGTACAGGCGAGCTACGTCTCTTGTCTAATTTGTTTAATTACAATTTTTAATTCTGAAGTGCCGTTAAGTGTGTTGTTAAAGGAAATGTAAAGTAGTTTCAAAATAAAATCGCATAACTTTACTCACTCAGCCATGTCACGCAAGGTGTAAAGGTCTGCTTTTAAATAACCAGGTCTGCGTTTCCCAAAAGCATGGCATAATGCTGCCTTCACGTTCTATCGGAAATTTAATAATTCTTACTATTGAAGTTGTAATTACGAGCTCATCGCATTAGTGTTTTGGAATGGGAGGGCGTTCATATGCAATGTTTACGAGAGCACTTGAAGGCAGCATTAGAAAGTTAGTGTGTGGTTTTAGTGGGATTATGAATTTGATAGTGTTCCCAAAATAACCTTAAAAATAAATACAGTGGCAAAACTGAACCAGCAAAAGTAATATAGGACAAGTTCATATTAACAATGGCTATACAAATTTATTGTTTTTCTGTGAATAAAATTATTAATTGTTAATTATTTAGATTTTATTATAATTATATCTAAATTATATCTAATACTGATTCTCTGTATTTCCTTCTGTTTGCAGATCCTTGTCATTGTCATCCCCACCCCTCCATCTCTCCTCTTTTTTGGTTGTTCCTCAATTTATAACCCAAAGGCTCTTTTAAGAGCCATTACCCCTTGCAAAAATGCACAAAACGGTGTTAAGCAAGGGGGAATGTGAGCAGTATTTAAAAAGCTGCACTAGTGAGTGCCCATTCTGCAGGTACTCCAGTATGCCAGAACTGATGTATTATCACATCAAAAATCACTTTCAGTGGGCAGTTCAACATCATGGTGAGTTTAACTGTCTTTTGCTTATCTCACTTTAGTTAAAGTATAATATGGTGCTGAACCAGCCAGCAATGCACTGTGCATGCTTCGGATTTAATTTCTTGTGAATTTGTAGAAGAATATTTAATTTTAAGGTTCAGGTAAACTTAATTTTCTGCATTCTGGGCATTGACCATGGGTCTTTGTTGCTGAAATCACAAAAAAATGTGCTTGCACATGGATGGTGCTGATGAAAATTCTGTCTTGCGATTGTCCACTGTCCAGAGCAAAATGCAAACAAGTGAAGGTTAAATTTAGGCAATTTTCAATAAACTTATTTTCTTTTGTTTGCCCCTTCAGATTTCACCATTTTAAAATGTAGTTTAAAATGTCGGGCAAAGTCCCACTTTCACTGCTGCTATTGTTCAGCGACTGTAATGACTCGGGCAAATTTGCTGAAGCACATTGCCACACATGCTTCACCACCAACCCAGCCTCGGTCTTCCTCGGTCCAGCAGACGCCGCCTCGGTCTTCCTCGGTCCAGCAGACGCCACCCCAGTCCTCCTCGGTCCAGCAGATGCAGCCCCAGTCCTCCTCGGTCCAGCAGATGCTGCCCCAGTCCTCCTCGGTCCATCAGACATCGCCCCAGTCCTCCTCGGTCCATCAGACGCCGCCCCAGTCCTCCTTGGTCCAGCAGACGCCGCCCCAGTCCTCCTCGGTCCAGCAGACGCAGCCCCAGTCCTCCTCGGTCCATCAGAAGCAGCCCCAGTCCTCCTCGGTCCATCAGAAGCAGCCCCAGTCCTCCTCGGTCCAGCAGACGCAGCCCCAGTCCTCCTCGGTCCATCAGACGCCGCCCCAGTACTCCTCGGTCCAGCAGACACTACCTCAGTCACCTGGCATCCTCCTAAAATGCTCAGCTCCCAAAAAGAGGACTGTCACTTGCAGCCAATGTGATTTGACATTACTGGCCAAAAATCTACGAACTCACATTAGAAGGCATCACACTGAAAAAGAAAATGCAATTACTCCTGAGAGGCACTTTCAATCTCAGTGCATTGATGAAAAAATTGGCATTTTTGCTGTTGAAAAGGCTTTTCTTGGTCAAGCAACACCCATACATGAATACTGTGTCAACGATATTACGGTACCAATATTCATTTAAATTAATAACTGTAAAAGCATTGGAAATTGTTTTTCTTTTCAAAGTAGCTTGACAGTGTGCATGACAACATCAACAGGGCCTTCCACTACAACATCTCAGCAACAGCTGTGGTGTCTTTATCCTGATGGTAAGTTTATAAAGCTGATGTGTTGCTTGCTAGATGTTTATCCAGTATATGTATCTTAACAAATGTATTTGTAATGTTTACCATTTCAGTATTCACTGAGCTTTGTGACTGCAGGGGCTTTTGATTTTACAGAGGTAAGTGAAATATGCAATGGCAAACCCCTATAATATTAAAATGTAACTGAGTATTTATGTTTATTTTAGCTTGACGTGCCTTGCATCAGAAGGTGGTGGTGTCTGCTGCTTTTGGAGAATTTCCCCTTGAGGTTTGTTTTCTTTCTTTTTTTTTATTTTATATTTTTGAACTTACACTCTAATTTTTGGTGTGCAGTCACAATCGCATTATAAAATCCATCGAAGCTTCAATGATCAATGACTTAACTTTTCCTTTGAGTTTGAGAGAATGTTTTATTACATAATATAAAATAATTGCATTACACACCTGTCCTGTACTACTTTTCACTGCAGGTCTGATGGAGAAAGACGGGCAACAAAAAGACAAATGAGGCATACTGAAAAGAATGTATGATACATTTAATTAGACTTTTTCTTCTCTTACATATATAGACTGACTTGTATTCTCTGCTATACTTTTAGGCACAAAAGGCAAGCATGACTGCTGAGTTGCAACTTTTGGATGTACGATGTCTTTTTTCTTTTGGGCTGGAATACTGTAATATTCCATTCAAGCAAATGGATTAATCATTTTATAAATACTTTCCAGTTACCCATGGAGGCCTTGGAGATGATTCTCCTTGAAGTAGTGCTACAGGATGGAGATGCTGCCTACATGAATCTGTCTCTTACATGCAGTTGCTTTAGGGCAATTGTAAACAAGGCCCGGTTCCGACAGAAGGCACACTATGCATGGCTTGACAGTAAGTGTGTTAAAGTTTAAATTTGTGCAATGAAGTATGCATAAGGTTGGCTTTAAGTAATCTTGCTTCTTGTTTTTTCTAAAGCACTGGCATGGTTAACATAATCTTAGATGTGCATATGAAAGAGTTCTGTTTTGTGTGTGTTTTTGGATACAGGTGTTGTGAACTGGGGAGCATGGAGTGAAGCATCAAAGGCTGAATTGCGGGTGCCTTTTGAAATTAAAGAGTGTAGCACATGTAAAACCTTGTTCAAATCCTGCTCAGGTTTTTACGGTAATGGGAAGCGTGGTTACCTGAGAGGATTCTACGACAGCATAGAGGACCCTGACTGCTGTTTCATGTGCCAGTAAAGTGTAAATAAAGAAGGAAGGTTTAATGATTAAAGGAAATTAAGTAAAAAAGATGTTATATACAGATGTACAAATTTCACCTTTCTTTTTTAGAATTAAACTGTTTCATACCTAAATAAATAACAAGGAAATAATTGTCTTGGCATGTTATTCATATACAAACAATGCTGGTATTTTTACCATAAGCTTTTCATTATCAAGTAAATCCATAAATTATTAATTTGGTTAACAATATGGTTCATTAGTTAACATGAACTAATAATGAACTGCACTTATACAGTTAACTAACATGAACAAACAATAAACTACTGTATTTTCAATAACTAATGTAAACGAAGATTAGTAAATACAATAACAATTGTATTGCTCATGGTTATAGTTCATGTTAGTTAATACATTACTGTTTAATGAACCTTATTGTAAAGTGTTACCATTAATTTTAATAACATCTTTATTATACAATATTTCACTTTTATTTAAATGTTAATAACACATGTAACAGTAAAGCATATACTGAAATTAAAATAAAAAACGACCATAAATAACTTGTAAGTGGTAAATGACCAATACACATGAATAGAAATAACTTAAACTTAAGTTGTAAATAAACTATATTCGTTGACATTGCGACTGCAATGTGACAAGTCAAAAGCAGTAACGTTAATTGGATTCTTGCTTGGAAATGTATATAATGAAATGTTTTCCAAAGATTAACAAATTTGCAATGTATTGTTTAATACTATATAAATTTACCAGGTATAAGTAATTAACGGGTTCACAGGTTTGTTTTATATAATTATGTATTGCTACCAATTATGTTTCAACCGCATTTCCTGTTTACCGCGGCGTCGACGTCATTACTTTGCCACTAACCAATGAGAAGCATTATGGGCGGGGCGACACGTGCAGCCCCGCCCCAGGCGCAGCCCCGCCTCGATCTACGTCATTACTTTGCCAATAACCAATGAGAAGCATTATGGGCGGGGCGACACGTGCAGCCCCGCCCCAGGTGCAGCCCCGCCTCGATCTGCAGGCTGCAGCCGGGTGTACTTGGATATTGTTGCGGTCCGCCCAGGTAAAGTCTATGTGTGGGAAACACTGACCGTATCCACACACAATATTTTAAACTAACCATTCGGAGACGTCCTGCTGTAGCCGCTGAGTTGCAACTTCTTCGTCCGGTGCTTCTCCATCCGCATCAGATTCTGGGTCAAACTGAAAAGCTTGAAGGACTGCGTGTCTACGAGCCATTGCCATACATCCATCCACTGTCAACATTAGTGCATGGTACCGTGGCGACACACACCCACCCTCCACTTTGCCCCGCCTCTCTCCTCATCATTAGCATTTAAAGCTACAGACACAGAAATGGCACGTCCTAAGGAAAGCTAATTTTGGGACTGGCTCGTAGTGGCTGAAATTCTGCACCAAGGCTGAATTTCGGGAACGAGGCTTCAGATACAGTACTAGGGACCACTTAGGCTTATATAAGAGCATCCAAAAAACAGCATGTCATGGGACCTTTAAATTTTAACTCCTTTAATTTTTAAATTAACAGGACAGATAGATAGATAGAATTTAATTTTCAAAAGTTAAAGTTTAGCTCATGTTTATTCATGATTGTTTTAAACCATAGAGAACATCAGAGAGTCACCTGACTTTGAACATAAAGACAGTGTCTATAACAGTATGAATACTGTATCTGAGGGGGAAAAGCCCTTTTTGTGTATACAATGACATTCCAAATATTGCACCAAATTCACTAAAATCTAATTATCCATGCAGGCATTTCTTTGAACATCCTCTTGGAGAGCACCATAGGAAGTAGCACCAAGTCCTAAGAGGCAGATCACTACTTTCTGCTTACCTTGGGCATCACCACCTGACGTCAGTACAGCCATGGCCTGTCCGACCCCCATCTTTGTCGGATCGACCCCAGCTGTGTTTATGTTAGCCATGATTCAGGTATTCCAGAAATTGGTGGCAAAGGGAATTGGAAAAGGAAGCGAATGAAAGACGTGTTTGTACCATCTCTCAAAGTGAGGGGCTCCAGCAAGAAGTGTTTAAGAGGGTGGAGTTCCAGCAATTCGTGCCCACCCCCTGGATTTAATTTCACAAACACAGACACCACAGTCACACACCCCCTGACTCAGCTAAATATCAACTTGAATTGCACAGCAAAAGTTTCATGCTAAAAAAGATTAAGTTTACCATGACTCAAGGTTACATAAACAGTCTTAATGTCATGTTTTATTTTAATATTAGAATATTCAAATGTAGCTTATTGATTGAAAACCAATATATTGATAATTTACAGTATATATAAATATTATAAAATATAATTTGTTATATAACAATTTTATCACTTATTTAAAAAATCTGAAATTCAGAACGATTTTATAAAGGACATCTACAATATTGTAATAGTACAATTCAGGAAAAAAAGAACTGAAATGTATAATGACAAATCTTAATGTAAAACTGTTTATATAGAGATTTATTATACACTTTATACAAGAGGCAAGTGGAAAGCACACAGTATTTCCAATCAGTGACAATTCAGTGTAAAAATTATGAAAGTGTTCAATATTTAGAGATAGTTTTGCATTCACTTATGTTGTCAACAGTGAATCCCACCAATTATACTGTCCGTCCAATACGTTGCTGCTTGTTGAATCTGTAGCCAGATATATCTGACTGTACAACATTACATATAAAAAAATGCAACTAGAAATACTGTTTCAGACAATCTTCCATACACAGACTGACATGTGCAGTTTGTTGTGGGACATCTGCCTTTATGCTCTGATAGAGGAACCTGAAGGAACAGTACTCAGACGTATAGGAGAAGACAGGCCAATGGGTAAAAAACACTGTAGAGGAGAGAGATAACAAGATGTATCAACAGCTAACTTGACAACCGGTTTATTGTGCAGTGCACAATTCAAAACACAATGATCACTCACAGTAGAGTCTTGAAACAGAAGTGTGGCGGCCACCGGGTTGCCACAGCGGGGCTGCAGTGGACAGGACAGCAGGCGAGAGGTGTACATAGCACATTCCTCATCCAGAAACATCTCCTCCAGAGGAGTATGACGCCGTCGCAGAGCAGGCATAGCGGTAGACTGCTTGACAGCAGGAGCTATAGACAGATGTGGAAATGCATGTAATGCAGTAAGCACTACTACAAATGCTTAAAAGTCTTCAGGATGTGCAAAAAATATCTGCTTATGGATCATCAATTACAACATTTGACAGATATGGTCATTTAAAAATAGCACCAAAAAAAAAGGTTAAATTTAGGTTCACTTTGGATGGAATGGTTACCTTTAGATTGGCTTTGTTTAGGCAGGTCTAAGCTGGGATTGATCTGTGATCCATTGCTTTGGTCTGATTGTAGTGGAAGTGCATTATGGGATGTAAACTGGCCTAAACAGAGCTGCAGATGGGCACTTATCCCAGGATTCTTCAGAGTATCTGATCCAAGTCTTTGGCTTGATGAGAAAACAATGACTGACCCTCTGTGTGCTGCTTGTATGAAAGGTTGGACTGTTTTCTTGCCTTCATTCTCAGTGTGACAGTGCTTTGAATCCGAATTTTCTTTAAGTGTTGACTGTGCTTCAGTCTGCATGGAAAGAAGTTATGTGAGATTAATTATAGGCCATAAAGAAATTGACCAGTGATGCATAAATTAATGTTTTAGAGTTAAATCAATCGTACAGTTTGGTGGCTGTTCAGTAACTGTTGTGAAGTGATGTCATCTTGGCCTATCTGGTCATCGTCCGTCTGCTCTTGGTCCTCAAATAACCTTTGAACGACATCCTCCCCCTATAACACATTCAACACCTAGTGTTAACCTGACATTTTATCATGTAAATAAGTAAGAAAAATACAAGGGTTCTGCATTATGGGGCTGTTTTACCTCCTGGCAAACCAAGAGTCCAGTGCTTGGGTCGTGAGATTCACGCAAACCTGGGGAACCCCTTAAACTGGACATCTTTTGGGTAGTACAAAGCTTCCTCTGTAAATATAAACAGTAAACATAAACCTGGGATACAAGTCGTTTTAAAACAGATCTCACACACACACAAAAAAAAAAAACAGAAGATATTGAAGACTTTATTGCCTTGACATGTGAAATTTGGGTTTAAAAAAAAAATATTTACAGCAATGGATACTGTACAAAACAATGAGACAAGAGAATACTCGCCATTGACTGTGGTTTGGTTTTTGCAACCCGCTGCGGTGTCCACTTCATCACTGGTGTTCTAATTGCACCTGCACCACAGCAGAGAATCAGTGGTTTACAGGGTCGAAAACAGGATGTTGAAGGGAAGAAACATTGGAGAGTCAAACTTACACTGAGACGATGTTGCTGCTGCTGCCACGGCTTCAGGCTTATTCTTCTTCACTGGGACTCTCTGGGCCTGAAGTAAAGAAAGTTACATGATGCAAAACATGAGCTTCATTATAGCACACAACTGGAAGTTGAATCCATCCGAGCAAACTCACAGAATAAATGGAGGTTCCTCTGCCGGTGGGACAGGTGGAAACTCTGGGTGTTGCTCCACCAGCCCTCACACCTTCATTCAGTAGAATACTGCGCAGGGCCGCAGGGTCAGGGGAGAAGGACACCGCACTTCCTAAAGGAAGATTTGTTTTGGATCACATGACATTCATATACATTTTATGGAGACAAAACACTGAATAACAACACCTAGTCTGCATGAAGTGCTGTAACATCTATTTTACCCAACATAGCTGCATTTACAATATTTGATCAAAACGCTGCAAAAGTAGTATTATTGTAAATTACGATTTAAAACAACAATTAAAAAAAAACATCTATTGTAAAGCTGAATTTTCAGCAGCAATTACTCAACATAATCCTTCAGAAATCATTCTAATGTGTTTATTTTTGGCTCAAGAAACATTTATTAATTATCAGTGTTGAAAACACTGATTTTTTTGCTCTGCTATTTTTCTGGAAACCATGGCACATTTCAGGATTCTTAAATACAAAAGTTCAAAAGAACAGCATTCATTTAAAATATTTTAAATGTCATTACTGTCACTTTTGATGCATTTAATGTATCCATGCTGAATGAAAGAATTCATTTTAGAGCACACTTTATTTAATGCTAAAGGCTAGATTACCTGCAGGAGCTTTGACAGCAGCTGATTCGTCTGTTTTAGGCTTCCTAACTGGCACTCTTTGAGCCTGATGTGAACAAGGTATTTCAACACTTATTTTTTACCATTCCAAATTCAAATAAGACAACAAATGTGAACTGAGCATTACTGAGTAAACAGAAGTCGCTCTGCCCGTAAGGCCTGTCGGTGCATGAGGTGTTGCTCCATTGATCTGTAGAATACCTCGGAGCGCTGATGGATCAGGAGAGAAGGCACTTCCTGCAGGCACAAACCATACACAGATTAATGAATACAATTTGTCACTTACTCTCATTCTTTTTATTCAAACAGTTTAGGGACTTTCTATTCGTAAAAGAATCCTGAAAAAAAAAGAATACTAAGCAACAACTATTTACTAATAATATTTTTTTTAGAAGGATCATAAAGACTGGAATAATGGCTGCAGAAAAATCAGCTTTAAATACCTGTAGGGCTTTTGGCCTCTGCTGGAGCTTCTTTTTGTCTCTTTTTGGCAGGTACTCTTTGAGCCTAAAGTGGACAAGGTCACTATTAAAAATCAGTTCTTCTATTTCTCAACTTATTCAGCCTAAATGGACCATTCAGAAGATAAATGTCATAATGTGTGAATGTACGTTGAACAAAGGAATGGACTCACAGAATAAATAGAGGTTCCTCTGCCAGTAGGACAGGTTGATGCTCTGGGTGTTGCTCCAACATGCCCCCCCAGTCTCGTTCCATCACTCTGTAGAATACTACGTAGCGCTGAAGGGTCAGGGGAAAACAGCCCAGCCTTTTCTTGAGATGAAAGGAGAACTATAAAGCTTACACTCTGTGATCAATGAGAAAAGTTGGAGTCTTTGAAAATGAACTAACCTGTGGTGACATCAGTGCCATGACTCTTCTTCACAACACTTTGAGGCTAAAATATCAAAATATATGAGCACCATAGCACATACTAGACTAAAAAGACAACGGCCATGATCATCATAAAAGGTCAGCGAAAAAAATTTTTATTACTGAGATTTTCTACAATTCCTAACCAGATTATTGGAGGTTCCTGGTCCAGTGGGGCAGGTAGATAAACGTGGCATCATGCATTGTGCTCCAACAGTACTTGATCCCTCACATGTGAGGACACTGTGCACAGCTGATGAAAGATTTGATGATGATCCTGCACTCATAGTTACATACATCACTTATAAACAACCAGTGGCTAAACTAAAATAACTATTAATACAGTTGAGATCAAACTTGAACATTGACTTGATTGACACAAGAAAATATCTGACATTATGTCACTCACCTTCAGTGAGCCTTTGTGTTGTTGATGGGAAACAGTGCTTGTCCTTTGGTGCTTGATTATCAGAATTAACATCTACATTAATGAGTGAAGTTTTACGTAAATCCCTCAAACCGGAGTCTTCAGGAAGCTTAGATTGTAGAGTGATGCTACCTAAACGTGAACTTAAATCAGTGTGACTACAGCATCCGGATTTATGTGAAGGTGGGTGAACATCAGTGGAGTCTTTATTTGATGCCATGTATTCTACATGACTACCAGGCTGCAGTCGCTGTGATTTGTTGGCCTGAGCCCTGTGGACACCTGGTGTCGTAGCTTTATGGCTTGAAGTTTCAGTTTTGGCACTTGGATTCAAGTTCATCACTTTTGCCCCTGGTGTTAGTCGGGTGGAAGGCGTCAGGGGTACTTTTGCCTGGAGATCACCTGTGTTTCTCTGACTGCGTGTGCGTGACTGGGACAAATTGAAAGGAACAGGTTTGGTGCAGATCCTTTTTTTTTGAGCTTTACTCTGAAGACAAATGAAAAAGAAATCATTATGCTACAGTTATAGTAACTAAAATTATTAAAAATCATTTTGGATATAAAAAAAAATGAAAAAATATAAACATTAGAATTAGAACTTAAACTTACCTCAAGTAGTTGACAAGGAAATGTCTTAAGCTTTTTTAAGTACTAAAATTACTCAAACTGAAATTAAAGCTATACAGAAATGTTAAATAATAAAATGACAAAATCACATTACCAAAATAAAATAAAAAACCTAAAACTTAAAATCTAAAACGAAAATATGAAAAAAGATAATTGCAATATTAAAAAAATTATATAAGACTATATATAAAAAAATGCTAAAATAACACTTAAGTAGTAGTATCCTTACTGTTAGAGGCCTCTGTTCCCAGCTGTTGTGACTGGGATTTTGGGAGAGCTCACTTAGGGCTCCTTGCAGTGACTTGGCAAGGACAGGAAGCCTGCTGACGCCTTTGAGTTTACTGACTCCTTTTCCAGTTTCAGCAGAAGCATTGGGGTCCAAATTTTCAGATCCTCTTTTAGAGGAAGCACTTTTTGTCTTCAACTCCTGATGCTTCAAGATCCTAATGGCATTGAAAATAATTGATCAGAAATCAACACCACATTTTGAAACGCTCTAAAATGTGTATAACGGTTATGAAAACAATGTTACAAATCATGTTTTGTTCTATTTTGCATTGTTTATTTATTTGTGAGTGAAATGTATATTTATTGATAGGTGTAGTGAGGGGTACCTATAATTACTCAAAACAAAATTAACATTCTGAATAGTTCCTGTCAAATGCATAACATAAATCAACTAAGGAGGAGAGATTAAGACAATGTTACTTGTGGAGGAGAAGGCTGATATAAATATTCATGATCAGTTCACTCACCCTGCATGATCCTGCTGACTTCTGTTTTGGGGTCTCAAAGGGTTAGAGGACGCCATCTCGAGAGGGGTTCGGGGTCTATAAACAAGACGGCACTTGAGAGTGGTCTCAAAAAGTTCCTTAACGATGAAATGTAGGCTCAGTCATTAAAAACTATACTACTATAAAACTATAACAGTGTAGAGCGTCAGTAAACTGCAAATACGCAAACTGTTATGTATAAAGTTACGAATAAGACGGCATATATATATATATATATATATATATATATATATATATATATATATATATATATATATATTGTACTAACCCACACATAACGTTACGTACCAAGGCCTAGGCTTAAGCAGTATCCAAAAACTGTAGCTTTTATGTTGTTTTTAAGCTACAGGACTTTCCACACCAAACCACTCTCCCCTGGCCCAAGCTCTAGAATCAACACTAGCCTGCTGACTTCCGGAGTAGTTTGTAAAAAGCGCGCATTTTGACTGGCTGACGGAGACGTGGCATCAGCCAATCGCTGACCACCAATGACACTACTATGGCAACAGAGATGCGGCTTTAAATCACGTGACCAATTCCGTTCATTCCATTTTTATGGGTTCATTATTTCTTAACGTCTGGCGCACAATAGAATTATGAACTGTTGAAAGAGACTTAAATTTGTTCGCGGGTAAATCTGGAGTTGACCCAGTAAGCACGTGAGAGACCACATGACACTTGCAGAAGAAAATAAACTTATAATGACAAAAATGCAAACAACTTTTAAAAATATCTTTTAATAGAGGTCATTTGGAAAAATCTGCCCAAGCCGTTTCAAAAACCAAAGGTGGTGACAATAGCAAAAGACAACGTCCAATTATAAATATTAAACGGGACAAATTTGACTTGGTTTTTAAGTGGTCCTGAATGTGAACTCCTAACACTACTGTTGCTTTTTTTAAACGATTCTATCAAAATGATATTAGATACAAAATAAACCCTGAGAGGAACTGTGTGATCAACATTAATCGTTCAAAATAAACTTTTACAGACAAGAAAATGGTTAAAAGATAAATAAATCCTAAAATGCACACAATTAACTTCAGGTGATAATGAGAATAACTTAAGTAAATGTAAGTTTTAATAAGAACATATTTAAAAGCCAGTTCTTACATATTTTGAAGTTTTTGAACACTTTCTTTGTTGTACATCTTGCTTCACATCATTCCCGTTTTCAACAAATCCTGAATAGCTGTAGACAAGTGTTGCCATTAAACTAAAGTATCTAGTATCAAAAGATGTGCAGAGATGCACAGTTTCAGTAAGAGAGGTTGCTATGTTTGGGACTTCACTGAAGGCACAGATGTTTAGTAAAATATGAGTAAGTAG
Organism: Barbus barbus; assembly: GCF_936440315.1. Classification (NCBI taxonomy): domain Eukaryota; kingdom Metazoa; phylum Chordata; class Actinopteri; order Cypriniformes; family Cyprinidae; genus Barbus; species Barbus barbus. The sequence continues at coordinate 16,257,288 of NC_136718.1, forward strand.
CAACAATGAGACGATGTGAAGATGATGACAAATCAAATAAATGTACAAAAAACTCAAAATATTACAGAAATATCCTTTTAAATTTCAGAGTCATCTGAAAACAATGTCTAAAAATAATAGTTTTACAAGAATATTCCAACAACTGTCTTCTGTTATTTCACGTTCAAAAACAAATCTCTACAAACCTCAAAACAAGTTTCTAATTACATGTGGATGGCATGATGACAGTTCGGCAGGGTGACAATCTGTGACATTTTTATGAAAAAGAAAAAAAAAAAAGGAAAATAATATTTACACTGCCCCACTGATTTACCAATAATATTGGTGCTGATTATAGACATAATGGTCAACGGAGAATATTGGGAAAAAATATATATTGTTGCCATTGCATAAAATGACAAGTAAATGTTACATTTAACTCTTCTAGAATGGAGTATTATATATATAAGCAAAACTAAAGTATATTGATGTTAAAATTAATATTATTGATAAGTGGGGGAAAATAAAATAAACAATAACATTAAAATAGCAACAGAATACATTAACTTCATCACATTGCTAATATCATAAGATTCAAAATAACAGCATAATTATCCTATACAAATAAAACTGACTAAACAACTGGTATGCTGTTACTTACCCAAAACATGTATTTTTGTACAAGGTGTTTCAAGAAAGATTCCAATGCAATTTCGTTCTATCTAAAGAAAAACGTTAATAATAATAAAAAATAATAAAACATCAAATATGTACACTGAACCTACACAACCACCCATATGATCTCAAACTGCTCTAAGTCAATTTCTGTGTTCTTTACAATTACTAAAATGTGCCCATCACTGAACTCAACCTCTACAACATGGAGCTGAACTATAGATGGGAAAGACAACCCTGGCCAAATGGTGGCAGGATATTATGCTGCCCATGCTAAGTGGAAAACAAATCAAACAAGATGAACTTAAAGTATATACACATCTAAAATACATTTGTTGATAAAAATGTGTTAGTACACTACTGTAAAAACATTTTAACAAGCAAAGAGACATTACTACAGTACTTCATCTACAGCAATTACAGTCAATTGTGTATCAAATTGCCTTCTATGGTATAAAATAATTTGATATGAACAGATACTAAATGAAGCATGTAAACAAATAATATGCATGGCTTCAGGAGGAGATTGGACCAGGACAAATAGCCATGAGAAAGTGTGACATTTACAAATTGCTGAGGTAATGACTAAAGAATTGGATCTCCTCTCATCCATGGGACAATTCAGGCCAAAAGAAAACATCAATCCTATTTTTTGGGAAGTCATTTTTTTTCCAAATAAACCAGTTAGAGATCTTCTGAACAATGTAATCTTTTTGTTTGCAATGGCTTTCGGCAATTTGATCTAACAGCAAGTGCTCCTCAGCATTCAGGTTTTTTTTTTAGTTTTTTTTTTTTAGAATTATACATGGTTAAAACAAACTCAATAACTATGAAACAAACAGGGTTTAAGGGGGGAGTACATGTACACAGTTTGTTTTCAGAGGTGGAGCACTGAAAATGATGGAAAAACAATTAGCAATACAGTCATCACTCCATTAACCTATCCGTCTGTTTAGATCTATTAGTTCTTCAAATAGAATTTCTATTCTAAAACACCATGCTAAATGGATTTCAATTGAATTTAATCACAGCAAGTTACCGTTATTTTCATTTTTCGTCCCGATGATGCAAATAAAAACCAGGCTAGCAGAACATTAACCATAAAACAGTCACATAAATTAACACCAAAATCGCTCAGGTCCTCTCTCATCCTTATTCGTTTTCTCCTCCTCTATTGTTCCCTGCAGTCTCCTCTCCATATTATCAAACTACAGGAGAAGCTTGCCGTTTCGATGTATTTTCAGAATCTTTCCCAGTCTCTGTTTAGCCGTAGCAAGTCCTTTCTTTGGACGTTTTCCTGTGAGAAAGAAGAGTGAAAAAAAATAAGTGTGATTCCAAACACAACCTTTAATAGGTAACGAACAGTATTTCCAGTTACCTTGACATGCTACTGCTGACGCTGAAGTAGCCAGCCCTCCGGGTGAGGGGGCAGAGGGAGAGTAGCTGCTGCTGTTTTGGGGAGAGAGTGAGGGGCGTCTTGAAGTCAGGAACACGCCAGGGGCCATGGCACCACTTCCTCTTGGGCCCCCTGGGCTGAACGGACCTGGTCCTGCAGTGTACTCGTGGTCCAGCAGGCTGGCAGAGTACACCTCCACTCTCCTCTCCTCAACTATGCAGTCCACAGGAGGCTCAGATGGCAGAGGAGGAGACACGGGCGCAGAGTCTGGCTGGCGCTGGAGTTGGGCAGCTGCAGAATGTACTTTCTCTTGAGGGACCTTCTTCTTAGTGTATTTTCTCTTGGTTATGGTTTTCTGCTGTTCCTGATATTAAAGTAACAAGATGTTTAGCTCAGTGTTAATCTTGTCAAGAAAAATACTGACAAAAATAGTTTTTTTGATTGTCAATGAAAAAGACAAGACCAAAATAATTGAAAAAAAAAGGCATAAATGACAAAAATCGAATAACTTTAAGTATATTAAATTATAGCATTGATGAAAAAATACTACAAAAATATTATTAATGTTTGTCAGTAGAAATCCACCGAAATATTACGCAGCACAGATATTTTTACTGTATTTTTAAATAAATAAATGCTGCATTTTTGAGCACAAGAGACTTCCTTCAGAAAGATTTAAAAAATCTTACAGACTACAAAATTTGAACCATAGTGTATGTTTAATAGCAATGTTTTTGTTGAATTTCTTTTTTCTAGAAAAACATATGATTATAATAAAAATCCAGTTATAGTTAAAACATGCCAACAGTACTTTTTCTCCAACAACAAACATGTATAAACAACATGGACAACAAATGAAGCAATTTTTTTTCAAGAGATTGTTATATATGCTTTTATTCCTCAATTAATTATATATATATATAATATGCCATATATCTAAAAAGTTAATATTTGGTTTAATTTTAGATTTCCTTGTCAATAAAATGTTATTTTTCAAAGACTAAAATTAGATGCCATTTTAGTAAAATTTACTAAAGTTAATATGACATGCACAAATATTGACAACATTCAAAGGATATTTTGAAAAAAAATAAAACAAACACTGGTGCACACACAAAGTGATGGTATGAAATAGTCCACATCTATAGAAGGTCTGGACAGAAGCTCACCTGTTGTGCCAGTTTGGCAGCAGCAGCTGCAAGCCCCGTTTCTACAGATGCCACCCTTGCACCCTCTCTCACCGGTCGCTCCTGCTTGGGCAGTGTAGGGGTCACACGGGCTGAGGACGTGTGAAGAAATTATGTTTAGAACCGTTTCAAAATAAAATGCTACAAAATCATAAATCAAAAACAGTTACCTTTAGGACTCCAGGGTGTATCATCCCAGTTTCGCTTTCTTTTCATTTTAGACTTGCTTATGTGATCCTCCTCATCTGATTCTAGTGATGGATACACTGTAGAAGAAGGTGGAAATTCTCCTTTAAACAGAATCACTTTGGGTCGCAGGATTTCCTCTGCTACGTATGTTTTCAACCCTGGTGTAAACATCGATGAATCTGTGAACTCACCATAATCAGAGTCTTTAAAACAGGTACCCAGGGTCTCCTGTTCATCCAAGCTTTCTTCATCACTGAGGTGCCGTGCTGGACGTTTAATGGGCCGTTTTCCTGGCCTCTGAAATGTGGTCTTCTTCTCGCTCTTCTTGACTCCACTTATCCACCCAGCTCTCCCTCCTTTCTCCTTCATAAGCCCCAGCATCTCACCTCCCCCAGAGATGGATAAAGGAGAGGATGAGGAGGAAGAGGATGAGGAAGATGGAGGGTTGGCCATCGAGAGCATGCCTTGGATAGCATCACGAGTGCTGGGGGAGGCTGGCGCTTCCTCACTTGATGATAAGGGACAAATCAATAGAATTGAGTATAACAGAAAGTACATAACTGCATATTTTACTGAGATAAAGGCTAATAATGATCAGCATGTCAAAAAAGTGCGCGTGTAAAATACCTCAGTGCAGAATCGAGACCCGCCACCTGTTTGCTTGCCTTGAGCAAGTCTAGAATCCCACCTGCTCCGCCTTTCACACCCTGCACGGTAAGCATCTCTTCATCTGTGGTGTAATCCTCCTATTTAACAACAAGACATAAAACAGATGACAACCAGACACCTAGAGAGGAATCTGAAGCTGCCTAAGATAGACTTGGATACCTCAATATCAAAGTCCACTTCTCCGGGCTCACGGATTCTGTGGGGGTCACTGCATGGTTTGGCCCGAGGTAGTTTCCTTGGTAGACCTTAATGAGACAATTGAGCCAACTATTAGTTCATACTAAGATGTTATTAAATTTAAATATTGTCCTTGTGTGATTTTCACCGAAGAAAGCAAGTCTTATAGGTTTGGGATGATAAATGATGAATAAACATTGAAATCATGCAAACATGATCAATAAATGTGAGAAATCTTTTACCAGCTAATTTCTTCTTGCTATGTAGAGACGGTCTGCGGCGAGGTGTAGGGGTTTCATCAATCTGAAGCTCGTCTTCTGAATCAAAGTCAGACAAAGTAGCCATGTGGGGCTGGAACTGTTGAAGTGAACTCCCAGCTCCATTTGCACTGCCAGCACGACCCTTCTTCCTAAGAGAGGAAGAAGAGGAGGTATTAAAAATAAAGGTGCCAATGCGTAAGAATGAAAATCCCTGACAAGAGGGAAATGAAAGGAAGATAACCGTTTTACCCTTGTATCTTTCCATTAGTCAGCACAAGCTTAAGCTTGCTCTTGTTGATCTTCTCTTCAAAATCATCTAGACAGTCATCAGGCAGCTCAAGCTGTAAAGCCAGATAATGTTCTTTACAATGATGATATTATTGTTTTCTATTTTAATTTAATTTATTTTTTAGTTTATTCCTGTGATGACAAAGATGAATTTTCTGCAGCCGTAACTCCAGTCTTCATTATCACATGATTATTTCCCAATTTTAATCAATTACTCATCCCAATTATTCTCAATGCTGAAAAAAGCTGTGCTGTGCGTCTTTTGTAACATTAAATGTCTTTACTGTCAATTTTGATCAATTGAATCATTCTTGCTGATTAAAAGTAATACTTTCTTTAAAACAAAAAAAATTCTTACCGACCCCAACCTTTTGAATGGTAATTTTATAAACATAATATCAATTAAAGTATTCTAAATTCTACCTTGCTCTTTTTTACTTTGCACGCTGGCTGGAACTTCTTGAGCGTGTGTTTAGTATGAATCTCCAGCAGGTCCAGCTCTCCAGCTTCTGTTTTTATCTCTTTGCCTTTTTGGATCTTTTTCTTAGCTCCTGGAGGGCCGACACTACCTCCTCCAAATCCATCCTTCGACTTGGGGCTTCTCTTTTTACCAGGGTGCTGGCCAAAAGTGAGGACTGTGTTTAATGGAGCTTTGGGGTGTGGAGAGGGAAGACCCTGAGAGCCACCAAACGGTGTCCCACTCCTGCCTATGTTCTGCTGGAAGATATCCTGCAAAAAAGACACAAAAATAAGACAGACAAAAACCACTAGATTTTAATTCTTGAAAATTTTAGACAGAGCTACTCTCACCTCAACCAGGCGTATCTCTTTAGCCAGATCCTTCACTAACTGCTGGGTCTTTATAGTCTCTGGTATCTCATGTTCATGTTCAGCCAGGGACTGAAAAAAAAAAATAGCACAAAAACAACCAATATAAACTTTGTATCATCACACATAACTGCTATTAAGTGATTTATGATGGGAGAAATCAATGGGAAGACAAACAAATATTTGAAACATTAGCACATAATTTGAGACAGATGACATGACATCACAGACATATCTAAAATTCTTCTTTTAGCCTTTTGACAAAATTCTGTATAAATCTAATATTTAAAAGAGTGTTTTTTCCAATAATAGTAAAAACATTTCATTCAATCCTATTACACTGTAACAAATGTACTAAAAATTACAAGTAAAATACAATAAAATCTGCTTTTACAGTTGTTTTTTCACTAAATAAACACAAGGAAATTTATATTATTTAATTTATATTAGCAATACTTACCAACATATATTCACTTGCGGTATTAAGTGAACATTTTAATGATGATTCAAATGAATTATTGAACTAGAGTTTTGAATCAACTAAGTGAAACATTTAGAACTGATTCAAGGAAATGAAAATGAACTTAATGTTTAGTGAATGTATCATTTGTATATAACATATAACTTACTAATCACCCAGTTCTGCAGGTAACATAATTAAACTTACTTCCTTCCGTGTCCAGCTGCGGAAAGCATTATTGAGAGCTTTAGCTCCGTGGACCAAATATGTGGCAGGATGCCGTCGATTCTCTCTTAGACCTAAAGTAGATTTGGAAAAAAAAACAACAACAGAGAAATTGAAGTACATAAAAGAATGTTGTATTAAAACAAAAATAAGCAGTAAAAACAGCCATTTGCTTTGAGGAGAATCCTCACCTCTGAAGGTGTCCAGCAGATGCTTGCCAACATACCAGCACACGGTCTCAAAGTTTGGAAACCTGAACAAGTCAGCTGTGCTCAGTCGCTTTTCTATTTCATATGCTCTGACAAAAAAAAAGAAAGGGATGACCAATGAAAAAGCCCAGTACAATACTACTTAGAGTAAGGAGACCAACAGAAGCGTCATCTCACCGAAGCTGCATGTCAATGTTGAGGCTGTGTAGAAAATTTCCTCCAAATGCTAAACAGTCCACAGGTGTCAGAACAGCATGAATCCATCCTGAAGCAGACAATTATCACACAAAGAATCACCATTATAAATCTAATTGTAATTTCTCAGTCACATGGGATAAGCAAACAAAGCTATTTTTGAAATAAATCTGGCAGAAACAGAGACAGTACCTGTTGGGATGAAGAGGGTGTTTCCTTGCTTTAGTGAACATTTGTAGCACATGTCTACCTGGTCCCCAAAAAACAGCTCATTCTGATTGGAGGATGAACTCCAGCGCTCAAAAAGTGACAGGTTAGCAGCAGTGGGACGAATGAGGTAAAAGATCTTCTCACCCTGACATGTATAAAAAGAAATACATAAGACCATTTTTATCTGGAGGACAAAGCATGATGCTTTCTGAAGTAACGAAATGCATAGACATTCCCTGCTTATTTTGCTCTGCATATGACTTATAGAAAACAACTAACCCGGAGTACATGGTACCACACAGAGGTTCCACCAAAGTCGATGTGAAAGTCTGTGTAACTGTCCTTCACTCCCATCAGGCAGTATTTCTGCACATTAGGCCTCTCAAAAACAGACTCCTCAGGCCAGAGATTCTCCACCCATGACAGCTTCCTCACGATCTTTGGTGTCTCCACTAGATTTGACAACCTACAAAAGGGGACAAAGATTATAGGACCGTTTGCAAGGTTAAATCCCGTCAGAGAAGTTGCATCTTTGAACCCCTTTGAAGTTGTGAAGTAACGGAAATAGTGACAGTTATCGAGAAGAAAAAAAAATGTAGGGCAAGGACTTAGATCAATCAATTGGTTGTTGATTGGACACCGACGAAAGCAGATCTGAACTCTAGCTGGTGGTTTATTGTAAGAAAGAGGCAGGGTTTATGGATGATTCGATCACAAGGTCAATGTAGGATGAATTTCCATTTCATGATGCCTTAAAACATCGCTACTATAGCCGTACACATTCAGATGGACATTTGTGGATTTAAATTTGCACATCCCTAAAAGGTACCTGGTGTCTGAGAACTCTAAGCTGATCACATTGAGCACTCGGTCTCTGTTTGGGCTGTTGTAGTACTCAACGAACTCTCCCAGTTTCATCTTCAGGTCTGCTTGGCGGTTGACGTCAATCACATCAATTTCCTTGTCAGCACCTATGAAGCAACAGTAAAACATTACATTCCCATCTAAAAATGAATTTTCACAAACATACTACTGAAAAAGTAGCATAGAATGGCAATGCAGATGTGATTAGAGCTGTTTACCTATGTAATGCTCTACATCTGAAACAGAGAAAGACGATGGGGGCAAATTCATGCCCAGACCATCTTTCCTGAGGACCAGGACTGGGACGCTGAAGGAGCGCTCCTCTAGAAACTCAACCGTAAGCTGGGCCCCGGTCGGCTTCAGCAGGACTTCATCAGCACTAAACACAAACATAAATTGTCAAATACTGTATGTTTTCCAGCATACTCATCTTTCAAACAACTTTTAAAAATCCAATAACACCACAGATTGCTCACCCCAGCATAATGGTGTCAATCACTTAATCACATCTTAAAGTCTGATCAGAGCTAAATTAATCTGGGTTAAGAAAGTAAGGTCACCTAATTTTTGACCTGGCAATAAATAATCGTCCTGTGACCATACCTGGGAAAAGTGCGGCTGCGTAGTTCCCTGACAAACTGAGCACTGCCTGTCTTTACAGGTCGTCCTGAGTCTCTGGCCACTCCTGCATCAGCGTGCTTTAAAGCCCCCCGACGTTTACGCACTGAGACAGAAGCAAATATCAAAGTTACTAATCAAATTTGCGCAAGCCTACACATTTGGTGGTACATTCTAAGCTAATTTAATAGTTTAAAATTGTATTTTCATTGTGTTTGTGTTCCATTTTCCTTACTAGCGGCACTTGATTAATTATTAGTCTGTTTCAAGTTATAATGGTTAACTAAAACTGTAACTAAAATTAATACTATACAGAAACATTTATATAAATTTATTTATAGCTTTAAACAAAATTAACTAACTAAAAAAAATTCAGCTAGTTACCAAGGTAACAATTCTCATTTTAATTTAATTTGACATACTAATAAAATTAAAACTGAAATAAAAATGAATTAAAACTAAACACACACACATATATATATATATATATATATAACTACTAAAACTGACCAAAACACAACTAAATTACTAAAACAAAAACAAAATACATATTAAAAAATGTCTAAATACTAATAAAAATTAGAGTAGTATGTCAATGATAGAAAAAATACTGTATAAATACGAAGTCAGAATTATCCCAGCACTCTTGGTGATTTTCTACGAAAATAAAACTAATCTTAAAGAAAAAATAATAAAAAATAATTTCATCTACATGTCAACAAAAGACCAGTTAATACAGATTACACAGTATTTGTGGCACTTACTGACAGAGGGTCCATGTGTCACCTGACAGTTAGGACAATGATACAGATCAATATCTGCCGCTTTGTCTTCTTCCACACCAACACAACTACACAAGAAAAAAATTTCATAAATCACATTTGCAAACAAATAACATCATATATACCATAAAGGTGATTTCAATTTAGCTTTCGATTATAATTTACAAAATGCAACTTCACCTGCCATGAAACCAGTCCTGACAAACATCACACTCAATCATGAACCGGGTGACATCGTAAGGGAGACGGCACAGGCAATAAACAGGAACAGATGCCATTCTAAAGTCTCTGGCCAAATATGTCAATGTAACAAAAAAAGTCTTAGTATTGCTTCTGTTTGGGGACCACAGTTGACTTAGTTCCCTTTGTGGAGAGTCAGCTTCACTTCAGAGTGGTTCACCAATCAGCTTGCAATGCTGTCAAGACCACTGTATTCACAGTAGAGTGTTGTATAAGAAATATGCTGCAGTGACAACAGCTCTGTCAATCATAGATGAGAAATCCTTCGCTACTACGACCACTGCAGTCACACCAGGGACTAGGTGGATACCATGGTTCGGCACCTGTCAACAGAGTGGAGGACAATTAGCTGAGAAAAATGAAGAATGATCTTCTTATACACAAACTGCAATGAAAATAAATAACACTACATGCTCTCTAAACTCTGGAAAAAGTTTTTATGTCCAATAGGATCAGTAAGCAGTTATCCGCTTCATTTGGTTAGCTAAAGTTCTACATCCATGCACCTGCTGCCTTTATTACGGTCAAGACACTCAATCTAAACAAGTTGCCTATTCATTTTAATACAAGACTTTAGGCAATAAAGGCAAAAGCACGAAAACTGTTATAATTATATATTTTATAATCAAAATGTGCAAATTATTAAACATAATTCCTAAACCATCTGTGCCTAGCCTATCTTTTCCTGACAATTCATTTACTTTGGGTTGGATCTAAAGAGGTGTTTGAGATGAGCGACATAATGTATGCGTTATAGACACAAAAACTGCACATTTATGACCCCTTAAAGGTCATTTATAATCATACAAGTAACAAAGTAATAACATAAACAGCAATTACACATCTATGTATTAATAGTAAGTTCACATAGTTTATAGAGCTGCATACATAAAAGCTGACTTACACTTGGACGATGCTAATAAGTACAAAAGCTATTATTTGCAATGCAGTTAATTTCCCTGTGACCACTGGATTTGTTAATTTAAAAATAAACGGTTTTTATTTAGCAACGCGGTCTGTGATAGCAGAAAACTGTTTGTTGTACCATAAGAGCTAGTAGCTAGCTTAGCTGCTAATAACATAGCATGTTAGTCAACGTCTAACTACGTGAATCTGCCTAATCTTTGTGTTTACAATACAAGAACGATACGTTACTGAGCAAACTCACTAATCTAAACTCAAATGTAGCTAAAATATGAAAAATTGAGGATGGGATCATACGATCCATATGACAACAAAAGAACTTGCTGCAGCGCGCGCTGTTTCGAAGAACGCTATGGGGTCTTACCGGGTGTAAAATGCCGCGAGTGTCCCGTGGGCCGAGCGCACCATGCCGGACACAATCTTGGGAAAATCCGAGGGCTCAGCGGCCTGCTTTACAAACAACAAGATGTTTTCTAAAAATCGTACACTTCTTCCGTTTTTACGTATTTAACCGAGGAGAGTGAATAAACAAATCTGGCAAGATCTCGAAAAAATACAGTCCACAGCTGAAAAGCAAAGATTTTATGAAATTCATAACGCAGCGATTTTCCGTGCTATAAATCCATCCCAATCCGCCCTGCAGCGACCACTGTCTGCGGGAGAGGGAACAATAAAGTCGGTCTTTCTTCGGACGGCAGAGACTTCAGTTGAGCATGTATACTCCACAACATTATTTCACAGACATTATACTCACTTTAAGATCTACTTCCTTCCTTACATACTTTATTTATTTAGCAGTGGTTCTTGTACATTAACCAAATGTAACACCATGGATAGCTCCTCGTCACTATGGTTAGCTCAGTGTAACTATAGTTTGTAAAAAAAAAAAGGGTTTATTATTAAAAAAAATATATATATAATAATATCCTAAAACAGATATAGAAATAACCATTTATTTGTTTGTTCATCCACGCAAAGCTCCTCACTGCCGTTGTTAGATTCATGTAATTTAACTAAAACAAGCTATTTGTTGTTTAATAAAAAAAAAAAAATAGGTTTGTTTATCTGAATCTGAATGTATGAATCTATTACATTACTGCCAAAGTTTTTACTCCAGTTTCCATAGTTTTGTTAATATTACTGTGTTTACATATAGGCCTACCCCCGGTTTCACAGACAAGGCTTAAACCTAGTCGCTGACTAAAATTTAAATCTGAGCTGTTTTAACTAAAAGAAACTTGTACTGATTGATCTTGAAATATGTCAGTGCCCTTGTTTTGCCTCAAGATGCACACCAGTAATGTTTATTTCAAAGGCACGTTTATAAAAATTACTTAAATGTCCTAATTGAACTATGGCCTAGTCCTGTTTAAGGTAATCCCTGTCTGTGAAACCGGGCCATAGTGTACTATATTGCGTGGGTAAAACCAAGGTATGTTTTCAGAAGGGCTGTTATATCCAGACTTCAGTAAAGCACAAAGCAGTAGTTAACAAAATAGTTAACTACTCCTTGGTCTGTATTTTTCCAAAATATAAACCTATATTTTAGATCTATAAATCTAAGGCCTGGTTTCACAGACCAGGTTTAGACTAAACCAGGATTAGGCCATAGTTCAATTAGGACATTTAAGTAATTTTTATAAACGTGCCTTAGAAAAAACATTACTGGTGTGGATTTTGAGACAAAATAAATGCACTGATATATTTTAAGATCAGTCAGAGCAAGGTTCTTTCAGTTGAAACAGCTCAGATTTATATTTTAGTCTGGCATTAGGCTTAAACCTTGACTGTGAAACCGGGGGTAAATGTGTAAATATGAGCCCATTGAGAACTGGTGTTGAAGACGGACGTCTATTGTCCAGCAGATGGAGACATCAGCTAAATGATGAAGGATGGTGCTAAAACGTCAATCCTCGTTGGTTCGAGTTTTTGTACAGCACAGTATAATGGTTACTTTGAGGGAATACAGACAAAGATTTAATCTGACAGTAATGATAACCTACTGAACACCCCCATGTCCATAAACCACTTACATTTCCCTGGTATATTATCACACCACATTTGGACCCATTTCATTGGACTTGTTGGTTATGAATAAGCAACACTACTATTTATTTATTTTACTTTTTTTTTTGTATTTGCTACTGTTTGAATAAGCAAAACTACTACTGTGACTACTACTTTAATAATAAAAAATAACAATTTTATTAAAAAGTTTGGAGGAAGTCATCAAATATTCAAGATATGGGGGATATGATTAAAAAACAATAATCACCAAAAAGCCATATTGATCAGTCACTAATCTGGGTGTAATGTGTTCCCTTCAATGTTTCTGGCTGCTACAGCCTTGCCTCACTCCAAATGTGACATTATTGTGTTCAAGTGTGTGTGTGTGTGTGCTTGCTTGTTCATGCTTGACAATCCATGTACTAATTTCAAGTTTTTGAAGAGCTTCCCAAAGTGAAACAACTCTCATTATGCCCGTCAGCTCTGACTGAATACCAGCCCCCTAAATAATCAGCTGTACGCCATCCAGCTCCTGATTTCTCCAGTCCTGCTTTTCAGCCTCATTGCTGGTGGTCATGGCCTGGATGAGCGGTCACTGCTCCCATCACAGATTGATGAATTGATTGCAGCATTGCTGCCAGTGAGTCTGTGCCCAGGGCGAGGGCGCCCCGGTTACGGGAGGGAATCCCAGCTATGGCACCCTCCATGGTGCCGCTATTATGAGCGGCCTGCAGGGGGCCATTGGGGCTGGCAACCCAGGGAGCAGCCCTGACCCACATACTGCTGTCACGCCCCTGGAGACACACACTGTGAGGGAAGGCGGGGAGGTGTGTGGGATTTGCCACAGAATAAGGGGGTGAGGTACTGGGCATCTTGCTAAACAAACAGACTTCCCTTCTTATTATTTTTAGGCTTTTTTGAGCCTAAGAGCCGTACGTTTTCACACAGAGCGGATGAAGTGCTTTCAGTACGCCCTAAGAAATTTTCACAAACCACACAAAGATAAGATTTATCACATTCTGTGGTGTCTGATAAAGTTATCAGAATGCAGAAACAAATTTTATAATTGCGCACCAAACCGCTGAATGACTGAAGCGACTTTTCTGGAAGAAGAAAAAGATCCCAGAATGGAAGCAATTACAGTAGATGAACTTTGTCAGGCATGTGGGTTCATTTTTGTTACGAAGACTTGGTTGGTTTAGAAAAACTTGAGTGGTTTTGTTGTGATATTTGTTGCTTTTCCAAGGCTATAAGTTTTACTTTGTGGAGCAAGCACCTGACATTCACTTAAACACTTCTGACTTTAGTTAAATGGATTCAGTGTTGTTATTGTTAGCTAAAACTGTTAAAATCATCATTTAGTTTTTATATAAATATTAGACTAAAAAATATTAAAACAAAGAATTTAGAAAAAGTTTTAAAGAACATTTACAAAAATGTTAAATTTTGTCTTGGGAACTAGCTGAAATAAATAATAAATAACTAAAACTTAAATAGACATTAAAAAAGCAAAAACTAATAAAAATGACAAAACCACATGACAAACTTATTTAAAACAAATGAAAACTGAAACACTTTGAAGGTAATGATTTGATTAAATATTATTTAGTATTGTTTAAAAAAGACACAAGTAGAAGGGACTATTTGGCAGAATTTAATATATTTGACCATATTTAAACATTTTGGAGTGTAATAACTGAAAAAGCATAGATGTCAACAGTTTTATTCTAGTATGGTTTATGTGCAAAAATAGTATTTATTAATATTTGGAATTAGCATTTATTTTTATTTTTAATTTCAGTTTGTTGTAATAATTTTGTAATGTGCTTTTGTTATTTTATTAGTTTTTAACTAGCTTAATTATTTAAGATTTTATTAACTTCAATACTTATTTCAGTTAGCTGCAAGATGACATTTCTAAATGATTACAATTAACAATAATGATTTTTAATAGTTTATGTTTTCGTTAACTAGAAACGAGCTAAAGTCAAGCAGATGGACGTATGGATAATTGAAATGACTGTTTGTGCAGATGCAAAGTTGAAAAAAACATCTAAAACGTTTTTTAGACAACATGATTTTAATGTTTGCAGAATTAACAAATTTTTCCCATAGTATTTCAATGCAAGGAACATAGACAAAAAATGTATGGACACAGGACTACAAGAAATAATAGATATTCACATTAAAGAATCTAAGTGCATACTATATTAAGCGTGTAATATATAAACACTTCATTCATGAGCGTACACACAACCATAGATATTTGAGTCTATTAGTACCTGCGTCTACTGTGAAGTCTCTTCGACACTCTTTCCAGTCACAGGGCTATAGAGATCTACTCTTGTTCAGCTCCTCAGATCTGCCCATGCAACACTAGCAAAAAAAATCACTAACACGAATGCAATGACACAATCAATGAGCATGTCTACACGGCACGACACAGACGAACAGCATGCAAGACCAGCGGATACAGTCAAGTGAAACAAACACATTTAGCTACACAACAAAACAGCAGCTTGGGTAGTGAACAATATCAGCAAAAAGAAACAGTTCTTGTACACAGAACAATGTGCTATTTAATCGTTGCAAACTATGCATGCCAAGACAAGAGATCCTCTATCTATTTACATACAACAGCACTAACCAAAGCTTGCTCAGCAACCTGTGCAGAGACACTGGTGAATACAAGCAATAAGAGCATAATCATTGACAGTCATGAAGTCTAGCTGGTATGCTAATAATAAATCCCAATGCATATTTAATTTTCAGTAGCAAAACAACACCACTGTAGCAAAAAACACAACATGTTTCTTTCATTGTTTTCTGAATAACATTTCACTTGATTTTATTTAAATATTTCAGGAAACTGAATCAACAGGTTTCTCATCTATCAGTGCAGTTAATATAGTTTAAATGACCTGCATTTAAGAGTTACTCCCACAGTATTAATATAAGTAAAAGCTTTTCATTCACTCCCTGTTAATGTCTTTTATTAATTTGCAGTGTAGAGACACGAGAAACTGATGTTTGAATCACATGAGAATAGCAAAACATGTCTATCTTCACTAGTAAATATGAATATGAATCATGGGTGCTTCACCAATCATCTCACGGATCTGTTAAGTGGGACATAGCGAGGGGATACACTGTCTGAAATGACCTGGCTCCTGTTGGTCTCAGCTTGTAAACAGAATGAAAGAACCTTGGAAACCACTAGTGTTCCCTGATGAGCTGTCACTCAGGTGACTCCTCGCCCATACCGGTTCCTCTTGGATCCGGTCTGCCTCATTTCTTGTTCTTGAGCTGGTTGGCCAGCCAGTCCAGACCCTCATATAAACCGTCTCCGCTGGTGGCACAAGTGGCCTGGATGTACCAGTTACGATGGCGCAAGGAGTGGAGACCCAGCTTATCTGTGATTTCTGCAGCATTCATGGCATTTGGCAGATCCTGGAGAGTGAGACAGAAACAGATACAACTACATATCTCACTATTTATATACATACTGCATGCCCTCATCATTGAGGATTTCCCATAGTTCCTGAACTCATTTTCCTGGAACCAGAGTCTATAATTCCTGCATGCACCGAAACCCTCCATTTCTCTCGAGATCTTTTACAGATTCGGTGTTGGGAGCATCATGACCTTCTGCTTCTCACTAAGATACGGCAGCTGCACATCATCAGATCAGAGAGACCTTCAGCGGGCGGTCAAAACTGCTCAACACATCAGTGGCAGACCTCAACAACCACTGCCGGCAATGAGTTCTCCAAATCATCAGAGAGCCCATCCAGCCCAAAAATAGTCTGCTTTCACCTCTGCCATCTGGAAGATGAGGCAAAACGTACAAACTAGACTGAGGAACATTTTCTGTGTTATAGACAGAATCTGTCTTATTAGAGTTCAAAACTGTTCCTCATCTACAGCATCTCTCTCTTGTGGGGTTCCCCAGGGTTCTGTTTTGGCCTCGTTGCTTTTTCCTTTGTATTTGCTGCCTCTGGGGTAATTGATAAGTAATTTTCAAGGTATATGTTATAAAAAAAAAAAAAAGTCGTGACGTATTGTCAAGTATGGTGACCCATACTCGAAATTGGTGCTCTGCGTTTAACCCATCCAAGTGCACACACACAGCAGTGAGTAGTGAACAAAATGCACACACACACACACACACACACACACACACACACACCCGGAGCAGTGGGCAGCCATGCTGCGGCGCCCGGGTTCGGTGCCTTGCTCAAGGGCACCTCAGTCGTGGTATTGAGGGTGGAGAGAGCGCTGGACATTCCCTCCCCCCCACCTACAATTCCTGCCGGCCGGGGGCTCGAACTCGCAACCTTTCGATTACGAGTCCATTAGGCCACGACTTCCCTAATCATATTATATGCTATGCAGATAATATTCAATCTCTTTTAAGCCCCACGAGATTACAAAATTATCTCTTCTTTAAATTGTATAAATACTATAAATGTCTGGATGTCAAACAATTATCTCCTTTCAATCCTTTCTAACTAATGAACTACAACCATACATACTGTTACAGCAGGTATGTTTCCATCTTCAACAAATCGATACATATATTACCGAAACTGATGCACATACTAGGGCTTGAAATTGGTAGACAGCAGATGCAATGCTAACATCAATGAACTGTTTCTGATTTGAAGAACGCAGCAGACGCATGAGGAAGTTCTTGCCTGCTTGTTGGCAAAGACGAGGAGTACAGCGTCTCTGAGTTCATCCTCAGCCAGCATCCTCATCAGCTCTTCTCTGCCTTCATTCACTCGCTCACGGTCATTGCTGTCCACCACGAAGATCAGACCTTCAAAATACATGAGAAATGATGTCAAATGTGGTTATAGAGAGGTAGTAGTTAATAAGAGGGAAAATAAAGATCCTCGTGGACCACAATATGAGATCTTGATTCTAATTTCAATGCTAAATTTAATTAGATTAAAGATCAAATGATGAAACTTGACAAGTACTGTTTTCTTTAATGTGTTGATGTATTCCCTATTAAATAAGTTTGGGGTCAGTACTTTTTTAATATTTTTAATCAGTAAGGGCACCGTAAATTGATTAAAACTGACAGTAAATACATTTATAATACTACAAATCATTTCTATTTCAAATAAATGTTATTTTTTAAACTTTTTATACATCAAAGAATTCTGAAAAAAGTATCACATTTTCCACAAAAATAATAAGCAGGACAACTGTTTTTAACATTGATAATAATAAGAAATGTTACATTTGTATATTAGAATGATTTCTGAAGGATCACATGATATGAGGAGTAATGGCTGCTGAAAATTCAGCTTCACCATCACAGGAATTAATTACATTTTTGAATGTATTACAACAGAAAACAGCTATTTTGAATTGTAATAATATTTAAAAAAAATTAAGTATTTTACTGTAATTTTGATCAAATAAATGAAGCCTGGGTGAGAATATGAGATTTCTCTCAAAAAATGGTAAAAAAAAACAAAAACAAAAAAACTAAATGGGACCAAATCAAAACTTAATATAAATATATATATTGGAAAGGTATAAATATATATGTTCTTCCTTTTAAATACCAGTAGGTTGACATAAACTGTTGGCTATATATCATGGCTCAGTTTGACACAAAATCCAGTTTTTTTTTTGTGTGTGTGTGTGTGTGTGTGTGTGGGAGTCCTCTTCTCACCTTGTGTGTTCTGGAAGTAGTGACGCCACAGAGGTCGGATTTTGTCCTGCCCACCAACATCCCACACTGTAAAACTGATATTTTTGTACTCAACAGTCTCCACGTTAAAACCTAGTAACAAGAAAACACAATAGCACAAAAATTACAGAGAGGCCAGACTCTTAAAACATGACATCAAGACCTTTGTCCCTATGTAAGAGGGAAATAATACAATAATAATCAAGGGATTAAACATTTAAAGTCTAAAAATGTGCTTCACCAATAGTAGGAATGGTAGTCACTATCTCTCCCAGCTTCAGTTTGTACAAGATTGTGGTCTTCCCAGCTGCATCAAGCCCGACCATCAAAATACGCATCTCCTTTTTCCCAATAAGACTCTTCAAAAGGTTGCCAAAAATGTTCCCCATGATAGCTGGTTAGCCTTTACCAACATAAAAAGAGAACATCTATGGTCATTTTTTTTTAATTGACACAGGCAACTGTCCTACCTCCAATTAAAACACTGACCCTTTCAAAAAGAGCACTTGCTACAACATTGTAATCTCTGTAACTTCTTAATTCATTACAAATATGCCAATGTTCCTCTTTTTAAATCTTCTAGAAACCCTTCTGCAGTTTTAATGATTAAATACATCTATGATCTTTACAGTCTGTGGCTGGACAAAATCAAAAAAATATAATATTTCTTTCACAGAAAGCACCACATTTCAGAGTAGGCTACATGAAACATCCGGTGAGTAAAGACTGACAGAATTACTTTTTTTAACACAGCAGTAGAGAAAACTAATACGCACACTTTACTTATAAAGCTTACTTTGCATTTGGAAAAATATAGAAGATACTACAATCTGCAAAACAAATGTAAACCTTAAAAAGAGCCAGAACACATGATCATATCATATCAGTGATATCATGTTAATGTAAGGTCATCTTGATCTAGCAGTGCAGTGAGAGTGCTAGTCTGCAAATTCATCTCAGATGATTCATAACTGTCATCATGCACTGATTAAATAAATGTGTACAGAACATTGAGTCATGAACAATTCACTTACACACACACACAGCTATCTAAATGGGGACATTCCATAGGCGTAATGGTTTTTATACTGTACAAACCGTATTTTCTATCGCCCTACACCTAAACCTACTACTTACAGGAAACTTTCTGCATTTTTACTTTCTCAAAAAAACTTACTTTTAGTTTATTTTTAAACCCGTTTTACAAACGAGGACGTCCCCAAAGGGAGGTTTTGGGAGATTTTGTCCGGTTTACCTCACTTTTGGCTACAAATTTGTCCCAAAAATATGGTTAAGTAGGTACACACACACACACACACACACAAATCAGCCAGTAATATAAAATACAAATCTATATTCTCAGTCCAGTATATGATGGTTGCTTTCCAAAATACCAAATTTAAAACAGCTATATTAGAATAACTAATGAAGTATTGCTTTATTTTAGGTGCTTACTGACAGAATGAGATGTGTCCGTGGACAGATTCATGAGATGTGACTCTTTTAATGTGTCTGTAAGGAAGAAAGATTCCTCATCCTCCATAAAATGGTGATGACATCTACATCTACATCATGACTATAGTATGCAAATTAAAGAAAATCTGAGACAAATCCAACAGAACTAGGCTAATGAAGCCCTGATCTGGTCACATTAATCTTTCAGAATCAGCCGGCTTTAACACACTGGCAAATGGAAACAATCATTTAGGATCCGAAAAACATGATATGAGAAATGATTTTTGGTGGGCTGCTAATGAATACGCAAGAGATGTTCGCATCCTGTTTTATCATTCATAAGAAAGAAATGCCTTCTCGTGATAAACCGGCGCATGTCACATCAGGCAGTGATAACTTACCCTTTAAACGTCTAACACCTTTTATTTTTGTCACGACGTAGAGATACCATATAACGTTAGCAGCAAGAGCCGACCTGCATATTGACAAATTATAAATTGCTCCGCTATTTAATCTCAATAATATTTAAAATATATCAACACGCCAACCATGTCTAATCTATTTTAGACGAAATTACACTATTTTTTCACGCTTTGCAACATCCCTACTCACCTCGGAGACCAACACCGGATAATTTCACGCAAGTCACTCCGCTCTCGCGATACCAGCGGAATAAGCAGGAGAGTGTTAAAGATCTCGCGATACCATCGAAGCGCATCCTGGTATGTGCATTCAAAATGTCAATGAATGAAACTCGTGCAAGCGGTGGTCTGTATCAATCAGATTGTTCGATCTCAAGAAATGAACAAGATTATTACGAATTTACCTACAATAGATACCTTACTTTGTATTATCTAAAAATTCATACAATGTCTTTATAATAAATATAAGCACACAAAAATGTTTATGTAGGCTACACACACACGGAAAATAGTGTTAACGTTTATGTTACATATTTATATTTCTGTTTTTACTCAGTTTAATATACATAGCAATTGACAAGTGATATCGATGTCCTAACAAGTTTGTTAAAAATGAGAATAAATGAAATTGTACATTTGTGTAAAGAACATTCACATAATCTCTAAATCATATAAAATCGGAAATGTTGTTACTCTGGTAAAGTTGGCAGGCAAAATTGTGGTAGCCATGTTTAGTCTCATATCTCAATAATCAGTGAACATTTTGAAGACGTTTCCTCCAGAAATGTGTATTATGTGATAATTTACGACTGAAGGATCTGTTGCTGGAAGTGTCTGGAAGCACATTTCCATATTGTGATTAATTATTCAGCTATGACTGAACCTAATGAATAAGTAACCTGCTAGATGCTGCCAAATTACAGAATTTGGCAGCAACTATTTCTTCAGGCTGCCAAATTACTCAGTAGTTGCATGCCAGATTATCAGCAGTGAAGCAAAAGATCACTCTTGTATAGAATAAAGATCGTATGATTAAACAGAATAGCCTACTACAAGAAATCATAACATGCAAAAATGCTCTAATAATTACAGTATAGGGCTTATTCCTCCTAACATGGTGCTCATTTTCAAGCATCAATATATATATATTAAAATGCTTGTTCATATTATGTTTTAAATAGTCATTAAGCACACAGTGCCTGCCCAGACCTCGTCCACATGCAAAGGAAACTCTGTCCCCGTGTCACTTCACACGGTCCACCGTGTGTCAGTGGCTTTATGATCGATGTGTTTATCAATTCAGTGGTTAGGAAAAGAGAGAAGGAGTTGAGCAGATGCTTGCAGCTGCACACCAGATTATAGGGTGGAGTGTTGTATGGGGGGGGGGGGGGGGGGGGGTGCTGTGTTTGTGTGCACTGGGAGTTTTGGGGGTTATGGGGTGGGCAGAAGAGGCTACAGTGGGTAGGGGTGAGAGTAGAGAGCTGGGTCGGGGTGGGGGGAGTTATAATTTAAAGGAGCCTCTCCTCTGAAGTGTTTGCCAAAGTGCACCCCAGCAAACACAATCATAAATCGGGTTGGTTAGGCTTGCAGAACTAATGAGAGCTTGCACATTTAGGCAAAGGCTTTGATGTTCTGGGTAGCTGGCTCCTTGTTTTTTCTTTCCCTTTCTCTTTTTCTCTCTATCCCACATCAAAAATGGAAGGGGAAGCTGGACAAGGAGCCCAGAAGCAGATGTTTCCAGCTGTTTTTCTTCCCCTTTTCCTTCTCTTTTGATGTACCTAAGTATGTGCAATATATATTCACATATTTCTATATCCGCTAATATCTAATCTATCTATCTATCCTTCCGTCTATCTATCTATCTATCAGTTCATCTATTTATCTATCTATCCATCCATCCATCTACAACCCGAATTCCGGAAATGTTCATTCCTGTAGCAGGCATCAAATTTGAAATGAGCTCATTTAGTGGATAAAAGTGTCAAATTTCTCAGTTTAAACATTTATGTTTTCTATGTTCTATTGTGAATAAAATATTGGCTCATGTGATTTGAAAGTCTTTTAGGTTTCATTTTATTCAAATTTAAAAAACATCCCAACATTTCAGGAATTCGGGTTGATTCTATCCATCCATGTCTGTCTATCTATACATTCATCTGTTCATCCATCCATCTTTCTAGCCATACAACTACCTTTCTATCCATCCATCCATCCATCCATCTACCTATCTATCCATCCATCCATCTACCCATCTATCCATCCATCCATCTATCTGTAGAGTAGCTAACTGAAATATTTTCAGATGACCCAGTATTAGTTCTGTGCCCTTCTGTCTTAAATGTGGCAGTGTCTGGTTGTCATTACTCTTGATGTTGTCAGTATGTTGCTTTGTATGTGTGATTGGCTGCACTGCATTTTGCTGGGGGATGTGGGGAAGTGTGTGTGTGTGTGGGGGGGGGTTATGGCCGTCCAATTTCTGTCTCACACATGGGAGAAACAGCGACAGGAAATTCCCTCTCGCAGCAGCTCCAGGGTGAAATGATAAAGGAATAAAGAAATGCAAACCAGATATCCAGCGCTTTATCATTCCACACCACTCTTTTTCTAGTTCTCTTATATGCTCCCATCTTTATTGCCAGAGGAAATACCAGAAGAAGCAAGTTTGATAAAGCCAGCAGACCGTGGGTGGTCATTTCACTCAATCCACAGGCGACACAGCGCATCCTCATTACAGTCTCGTGAGGAATCATACAGAAAAACTCATTTCTTCCTAAGATGTTTGTTATTGTTGTGCACTCAGAGAACTCAGACAGAGCGTAGACATCAGAAGTGCACCTGTATTAAGTTAGGAAATCACACAGTGGTCCAGTCTCTGACAGTTGCAGATACACAGACGAGGACAAACAGTACTCAGCAGCACATGGTGCAACTTTGGACAGCTGATCCCTATAAGACCGGTTCATACCTCAATCTGCTTATAAAACTCCTTATGAAAACCTATCCCTGTTGCCCATTATGAGAGGTCAGATTCAGTAAAAACAATCTCAAGAAAATATGAATTACATCTAATACAATGATCAATGACCCCCCCCCCCCCCCCCCCCCCCCCTCGTTCTAGAGGGTCTTTTCTGGTCCTGAAACCTACACACATGATAAACCAAGAAAGGTTTATTAACCAAAAATTTAGGCGTTCTTGTAACATATTACAATGACAACAGTCTCCAGAATGCAAAAGGCTGCAATACATGAAAGTTAATTTATCCATATAATTAATTTAATTCCCTAAGCACTGATTGCTCAATAGTAAAGTTTGAAAATCGCATACATCAAATTCACTGTAATATGACTGCAATGGGAGCTGTTTAAATACAGTTTAACTCCAGACTTGAGAGTATGAATGTCTTCCATTCTTGCATCAAAGGCATCTGGCATCCAATAATGTTCAGCAGTATGAGATGAGATGTGACTGTTTTTAATCAGCTGCAAAAAATCCACGGGAGGCACAAGTGTTCTCCAGTCGTTCCTTCACTCTATCCATCTCCGTTCTCTGATTGGTCTGTCTCTATAAAGGTTAGGATGGGGTTACACAGCATATCAACTTCACAATTGTCCTGGTTTTCATAAAAACCAACTAAACTCAGACCCCTACGCAAGGCAAATTCTCAGTCGATGGCCAAGATTCGCTCCAGACTTGGGAGAGTTTCTCTTCAACATCTTATGAAACCTCATAAAAGGCATTGAGATGTTCCCTTCAATTATCACAGCCATTGATTCTTCATGATCAATGTGGGCATAGATTACTGCAAGATACAGTGTTTCTTCATTTCACCATCAAGAACGGTTTCAACATAAACTTCTCAAACATTTTACCAAGGTAAGGAATATACATTAAGTGCACTTTTTAAATGACAAAAAAAAGGTAGACTGTAGCAGTGCCGATATTTCTCAGGAATAATTTGTTCCTGCTGTTATGCCTTGTTATTTGGAGGAGTGCAGATGGCGTCCGGGCCATTTGTTTGGTTCTAGAAGCTGAAGATTCCAAGCGAGGAAAAAAAGACAAATGACACCTCCTCCTCAATCTCTGACTTGGCATTTTGAACATAACAGCAACACAATGCAAATGGATCCCAGATGATGGTTAAAAGAAGGAGAGAAATGGATAAACAGACACACTGTAGGAGAGCAAAACACACAGTCACAGGTTGTTGCCTCTCAGTCCAAAACCGAAATGGGGATTTGGATCAAAATGGGTTGGTTACTTGCACACATTAACCCATTCCGTTACCCTGCACTCCTCACAGAGCACATAGCAGCACCAGTGGAAGCGGCAGTGACACCGTTCGCTGCGTGCCTGTTTGAGGATGTTGTGTCCTCGGCCACAGCACAGTGACCCGCAACCGTCCATGCTGGGGCTGCTCTTGTTGCAGACGCGCCCCTGCGTTCCCGGCGAATCCACTGCGGGCTCACGATCGCAGAAGTCGGGCGACTTCTCGAAGTACACTAACTCACGGGAAATGTTCTGCCGCCGGGCTCTGAGCTGATCCGAGCCGGGGCTCTCAACAGTTCGAGAGTTGAATACTCCGTTGTTCTTGTTCTGAGAGTTTATGAAGATGGCAGTCAGAAATTTCTCCCGTAGCAGTGATCCCACAAGCCGGAATTCAGGAGAAACATACCAGCAGGTCTTGAACTGGCAGCTGCCTGATGTACCATGACACTTGCACTTTCTTCTCATGTTGTCAGTAACTATCTGTTAAGGTCAAACACATAATGAAAAGAATGTGGTATATCTGTATATCTATATATCTATCTATCTATGATATACCAGTCTATGGTATATCTATCTATCTATCTATCTATCTATCTATCTATCTATCTATCTATCTATCTATCTATCTATCTATCTATCTATCTATCTAAAACACATGCTCCATGTTCTTGTACCCATGTTGGTTTCATATTGTTTTGAAAAGAACAAATAATTTTCAATTTAAACTGAAAAAAATATTTTTTTTCAGTTTAAAAAAAATCCTATATACATGAGACTGTACACAGCTTAATCATATTTTTCAAAAATGTATCTTCAAATTAATTTTCTTTTCATATATTATGAATGAATAATTCATAAATATCATTACATTATGGGAGTCGCACCCCATGTGATACAAGTTGTATCACCAAAACATTGTTGACTTTCTGTCCCTCCAAATAAATAAATAAATAAATTGAAAACAAAAATAAACATGAATTTTAATTCAGAACTTAAAATGAATAAATTGAATTTGCATTTTTTTTGATAAATCAATCGATAAAAATGAGTGTTATGTCACTGACACACAATCACACCCAGTCTGAAGATATTTAATCTTTTAACAGTGAGAGTTTGTGGAGGGGAATTTTGGACCAATGAGATTTCGCTGTGGCTAACCTGTGCATGTCTGCATAAAAGAAAGCCAAGCAGGTGAATAATTTAAAACACCAATGTACAGGGAAAAATTGTGTTTTATCATGTCAAACCTGTTTAGGACACAGGTGCCATACAGATTATTAGATTTGAAGACATAAAACCACACCTGTCTGCCCACTCTATTATTATGAATCCTCATCCGAGCGTGTATATCACGAGAAGATCCTCTGGAATCCAACCAATCCCTAGAGAACCGTACGCCAAGACGGACATCGTGACTGCACCCCCCCCACTCCCAGGTGTCCTGCAGCGGCATGACCTCGTCCGGCAGCGGTTTGAGGAGACTGATGGGGTGGGACGAGTGCAGATTGGCCGGCAGGCTGCCATGGAGTGATCCAAACTCAGGTGTGTTCTCTCCTGCACCTGCTATAGACACCCCACTCCTCTGGAAAGTCTGAAGCTGGAGCTGGGTTAACTTGAGCCGGATTTTGTCATCATCCAGGCGACGTTTAGCCTCGCAGCCACACCCACGCAATTTACCGAGGCTGCAGGCTGAAGCCACCGAGTGCACGACACCTGCAGCCAGCAGCGACAGCGAGAAGGCACTCTCTCGGAAACCTGGGACGAAAGAAAGCACTTTTACACTGCAAATAAAGCTGCCTGCAGAGTAAACAAAGCCTTCAGAAAGTGAAGTGCGCACGAGCCAGCTGGTGAGATAATTATCTATAATGATCTTTATCTAGAATCTCATAAAAGATGTTTTCAATGGGGTAAATGCGGAAAACAATGACTCAATGCTGATATTTTCCCTCTTTGGCCAATGTAGCATTTCAATGCCCGGATTATGACTGTATTGGCTCTCTACAACTTCAACTTCAACACTTCCCATGCCCCTTTTGCCATCAACTCACCCCTGTTGAGAATGGCACTCTGATGGGGCAACTTGCCATGGTTCTCCAGGGAGGAGCAGTTCCAGCGCTGGTCTCTGAGCTGGTGCTGGCATTCGTGAATAGCAACCTGAATGCCCTGCAGAGCAGAGGCTGTGACATCAGGGCTGCGCACACACAAACGCATCTGTTTTTTGGTCAGGCCTGCCAGTCGTAAACACACTGCGTTGGGGGTAAGCACTGGCTCTCCTGCCACCTTCAGGCCAAGGATGTCATTGCCCAGTACCCTGAGAAAGGAGAAAATAATTTTATAGCAGTGATATCATTATAAAGTAACACGGCATGCAGTAAATATTGCAGAAGGCTGGTGTTACTTAGCATCACATGTGGTCTTTTTTAAATGACTCACATATGTGAAGATTCAGTCATTAATGAGAAGCAGGAAACTATTGTATCAGGAATGGATGTTTTTATGGCGCCATATTCATTTCGAATAATATGATCAATACATGTTTACTGGAACGGCAAAGAAAAAAAAGTGACAAATTCTAGTGCTTTTTATATTAAGTGTCCTGACACTAAAATAAGGCTGTGACCTTGCAAGAGGCATACATAAAACTTCCATGAATATTCAAACGCCCTGCTTTCTATCAGTGTCTTGGCACGAGGATAATCTGATGAGAAAATGACTATGTGGAAAAGATTTGTGGGCAATATTATATCCAAATCATAACACGCTGATGTTAATAAATACATTATGCCCATAGACAGTTTTGAGAAGTGAGAGAACATCCATAACCACACAGTTAGAATAAGATTTACACTTTCTGGTATCAATTACCAGAATAAACACTAGTACCTATTCAATTAGTAGGAGGTAATTGTTACTAACACCTGTTTAACTAGAGAAACCAGCACCAGCAACAGTTAGAACCCATGCTAGTTAGTACCTGAACAACAGATTCCCATATATTCAATGCCAAACATGTGCAGTTTGTTACCAGTAACAATGGAGGAGTCACTTGTCTAGTAGCAAAGGAATGAGTACTAGTACGTGATTAAGTCCTCTACTGACTGAAAATATACGTATTGAACTACATGCTAATAGTAAAAACAAGTACTGATAACATTCAAAAGACACTAATTTGTTTTAGATACAAGTAGATTACTAGCTTACTAGTTTTAGATACTAGCAGCCATGGCGCGAAACTGGAAATCTTTTTCAAATTTAAAGCTATAATTAAATACTACTAATAAAGAAATCATTTGAGAATATTACACATAGTCTAAGCAATCATTTGAATCACTGGTTTTCCAAAACAAACAGTCCATTTAGGCTACTCAGCAGATCCCATGAAGGCGCTTCTACCTTTCTACTTACGTGAACGCAGGTGACAGAAGCGCTGCAGTCACAATCAGGACTCGTCCCAAATACTGTCTGTGGGGTAACTCCATTGCGCTGAAAGCTTTTCTCGACGGGACATTAAAACACCTGTGGGATCGCTTTAGAGAGCAACTGGAAATGAGTTCAACTGTTTGTGTGAGGAGCGGGGAGTTGAGCAAGCAGCATTTGATGAAGCTTGGGACGGGAGCGTGTTACTGAGGAGGAGGAGGAGGGGGCGCCGTCAGGGTGGGCAAACATCGCCTGAGGCGCTTGTTTTTAAACACGATGAAAAAGTAGCAAGGCCTGTCAAACTTTCTATATTCCTAAAACCGCATGTCATAATCGTGACCCCCACCAATAGTGGTCATGCTTAATAGGTATAAATCTGACTACGAATAAATCAGTTTCAGTAGAAGCCTAAACCAATACGGGATGCAATATTGACAACAAGGGCATCGACTATATTTGGATCTTTTTCGTAACAAGTGCACTGAGCAACACGTGACTAACAATGTTGGCAGTTTTCAATGTAGCCTATCTAGCCAATTTTTTTTAATCCACACACATTATAGGCTATAGGCATTATTTTTGTCTAAGTGACCAACTGACATGCAAAACCGACGTTTAATTTAGGTTATTATTTCTTTTTTGACAAAACATTACATGCATTAGCCTATATATTTTATGTTTTATTTGATTTTATTAGGCTACTAGCTAGGTAGTATTTGCGCCATAACATTTATGCAAAATTGTTTTACGATCGTTTTTTAAACGTTTTTTCCTTTTGATGTGGCATTCAGAGTTGCTGTTTTGGCAAATGGTGCCATTTATCGGTAAAATGTTAAAAGACCGATATAACAGATAAGAAAAGTATAAATAATGATGACAGACAGATAGACAAACAAACAAATAGGCCTACAACAGACATCAATTTTAATTGCAGCTTTAAAATTGATGTAAAACTAAAGTGACAATCTGTATTAATAAAAAATGAATCAAATCGAATTTTGAAGTATTAATTATTAATATGAATTATTAATTCATTAATAATTCTGAAACTCATAAAATCAAGTAAAATGCTATAAATGAATGGATGGAAAGCTACTGCAATTCATTTTCATCGCCCAAAACAAAACTGCCTCTCTGCTGCATGGTATCCTAGAACCTGTGACTCTTTAAATGTTACTTATCATTTGCTGTTGATGCATTCTTTGGATTTATTTATTGATCTATTTTTCTTGCTGTCTATTTCTGTTTGTTTAGAAAGTAGGCCTATTATCTGACCTGTCTGCACTGCAGAACTTGAGACAAGACATTTTGCTCCCCCGTAAACGTAGGCTATATGTGAACTAGGAGCTAAACTAAACTAAAATTCATTCATATAGACTAGGCTACAATACGCAGGGCAGCAGCAGGCAAGCGTGCGGTTCTTCTTGAACAATGCGCGTTCATGTGGTCGCCCATCCTCCCACTCCAAATCAGTTCAACAGTTCACCGTGCAGCCCTAGTGACGTTTCACTTTAATTAAGCCCACATTCATCATTTTCCCCGACACTCTTAATGAGAAGGCTTTGCTGACTGTTGCTGCAGATAGCCTAGAGCACTACTGGAAAATAGACTTATTTCGTTTGTTTGTCTATACACGTCTGAGTTTGTGCGTATAATTAGTCCCATAACTGACCATGATGGAGAGGTTGTTGTCAAGGCTCATTGAAAGTGATACGCAATTACATAGTGGGCCAACAAATTATGCATAATGCACATAATAAGTTTGTTCAATAGACAAGCTGTCAGTGTTTTTTCCTTTTTTCATGTAGCTGCAACGTAGACAGGATGGCATGATAAGAAGACTTGAATATAGTAGGCTACTGATAAATGTATGAATAAAGCAGAATATTTGAGGCATTAGCAGTTTACGAGATTAAAGGATTATCGTGCTGGTGGTCAGCTATGCACTATGCGCAGCAGGTGAAAAAACTTTAACTGACCCTACAACGAGCATCTTGCTTCTTATCTTTATTAATATTATTATTAACAGTAGTAAAACTAGGATTAATGTCATGAAATTGAGTTAAATCCACCCTTAACCATTCTTAACACCGAATCCTGACAACAGTTCTTGGTTTTTGGGCTAATCACCTCCTATTCTCGAAGATCAATTCTTGTATTGGAGCTAATCACCTCTATTCCTCTCCTTAAGCTCTGGCAACGAAAAGTGCATTAGCATTTTGCCATGGCGTGTATATCTAAGTGGCTTAAAAAGTGATTTGAAGTTGATTTGTATATAAAAGGCGTCCCTTTAACCGGATTGCAGCTAATCTGCGCCGCATCGCATGAGTGTTTCAGGAAAACCTGTTTAAGATCCTTCAAGAGTATAAGAGCAGGCTAAGCCCAGAAAAGCAGCCCTCATTAAATACCACTAACAAAAGCGCACTTCCTTCAGTTAGCCATTTACTTCAATCCCTCTCTCTTTCTCTCCGATTCTTTCATGGTGACATCAAACACCTTATGTGCGCAAAATACGCTGATTTAATATTTGCCAATTTGCCATAATTCTTTGCGCAGACATGCCATAAATGTATGGAGTCAAAACTGACAGCAAAATACTATTTGATTCGTGCCTTTACTGACCATATGCGATCAAGCGAGGTCTGCAGTCCAGATGGTGAACAGTTTTACCTTGACTCTTTCTACTTTGGTGTCACAATTTAAAGTCAGACGTGTTGAGGTATTTATCTGTAACGATTTCTTATTTTATTCGTTCTCTAAAATGCTAAAAATGGTAAGAATAGCCTATTAGAGATGTTGGAACGACTTAACATCAGTGAAACTTCAGAGAAATGAGTTACAGGGGTTAAATTACCATTAGAAGAAAAAAATTCAGATTTATGCGATTAATTTTAAGGTTAAAAGATATGTAACGCTGTCTTTTGTTGATATGTTCCTATAAAACGTTTGCTATTTGCCTTTCTGATTAAATGTTTAAACTGAAGTGATGATATGATGGAATAATTATTATGAACAAATTAATTTGATTACCACAATAAATTCACATCCAAAATGTAAAATCCCCACGTTTTCTATTGCTGTTACAACCGTATCGTTACAACCCAACAAATTGAAACTGTTTGGGGATGAATTATGGATTTTAACTTGTGGCAGACAATTATGTAAATAGCCTATAATGAAATCAAAATGAGTTACTACACAAGCTCCATTTAAAACCAGACACTGAAGCAGCATTAAGCGCTGTCCCGTGCCTTTAATATTCTCCTTTTCATTTAACCCAGATTTTTCACCATAATTATAGCATGATGTTTCCACTTGATGTGCTTTATTTAGGCTAAACAGTATAAATGGGTGAGTGCAGAGCGCAAGCATGGACATCTATTAAAAAAAAAATACGCGCAAGAGGGAGGAGACGCAGTTAAGGGAGTAATGCATGCAAGCACTCCGGCTAAAAAGGCCAGTTTAGATGTTTTATATTCCCTTCTTACTGTAACCGTGTCGTGACACCATCCACGCAGAGGGAACTTAAGACACAAAGTGGAGCGCGCGCACATAACCACTGCAATGACAAGGAATAAATCTGCTCTGCATCTGCGGAAGACTCCTGAAGGAACTGCATTTTTTATGAATTCGCTTGAATGTATCTGAGGAATCTCTGGACGAGGATTACAAAATGATATGTAATTTAAAGCGCCTATAACGGATCCTTTCTTCATCTCCTCTCCTTTATGTCGGGTTTGCCTCCTGTATTCATTGTGCCCAATGAGAAGAATTAAGCTATCCGTCCATTCAGTTCCACTCAAAAGGAGGGAGGAAAAAAAACAGAGGGAGATGAGAGCAGCAAATCCTTTTTATTCATCTTGTAGCGTTCAATAAGTGAACAATGTGTCGCCTATCAGTCACCGAGGGGATCAGGTCTACGGGACTGTCCTACGCGCTCAGTGCTGTGAGCAGAGCATCACTAACACACAGACTGTAAGAGCAGCAGCAGCGGCACTGGCACTGGCATCCCATCCAGGACCCTTTCTGTGACTTCTACGCTGATTGTATGAATAAACTTTGACCCACGCTGTAAGTCGCACTGGAATGTGGAGTGGTAAGTGGATGCTTCTTGCAACAAACTCGCAATTTATTCAATTTTAGAATGTTTAAATAAAGGTGCAGCCTTAAGAAGCATCTTATAAAAACATACAGGCACTGTATTGTTCGTGAGTTGCTATATGATCCAAGTCATTTGGAGACTTCTTTGGAAAAGCGCATGTTCTTTAAAGCATGAGACGGTTTTCGAAAAAGCTAGAAAATAAAACAGTTATTTAAAAGGGTATTTTATTTCGATTCTCATTAACACCTTTATTTTTATTTATTTATATAGAATTCTTAAACGGCTGATATGCCTATATTTTTTTGTGCAGGCTGATATTTTTATTATTTGTTTTTGTTGAGAGGTATCTACGATTACAGAATTGTTTACTAACCGTATTTTGATACTAATTTAAAACATACACATCACACACAATTAGCCTACACAAAAATGTCCCTGCATTAAAAGCTAAAACATAAATAGCCTATCATTCATCATTTCTGTGCACTTCCCTAATGATTTTACTATTGTTTTTCATTTAATAATTATCAAGATGCTCACTAGCTCCTCGAAAGTTCCTGACAACGTTTAATTTAGCAGGAATCTGATTTGAGCTTAACTGGTTAACTTTGCACTTCCAGATATCATGCGGGTACTCGCGTTGCTTCTCGCAGTCAAAGCGGCATGTGTCCTCCTGGTCTCCTCTCTCACTGGCACAGTGGCGGTGAACAACAGCGGCCGGTGGTGGTAAGATACAGCAGGCCCATGATATATATTATGACATTTAGTATGCTACATATAGTACGTTCATGCTAAAATGTCAACAACTGAAGCTTTTTCTTTAGGCTGGAGCACAATTTCTATGATCAATATCTTGTACAAAGTCTCCTAAATCTTTAGTGCATACAGCACGATCAAACCTGTTAGACAAGCTACAGATTTATAATGTCATTTAGTGGCTGGAGTGAATCTGTCAATTACTTTGTTAGTAAACAGTTGCACTGCATACGCGAAGCTGTAGCCTATTGTGATTTATGGCCTACCTTAATTTTGGAATATATATATATATATATATATATATATATATATATATATATATATTGTATTAGGACTACTGATCGAATAAAGTAGCGCGAAGATAATGTTTAAAGTAGAGAAGTCAAACTCTGTTCCCAAATAAATCAATGCGATCTCAGTTAGCCTGTTTACGCGGAGCTATGCTTGCGCGCCCGCGCGCTCTCTCTCCCTCTCGGCTTCTCTCTGTCATTTTGACAGTGTGGCTTGAACACGGGACAAGATTTTTCAATCCAATGTGGTATAAATTAAATGCGGATTTATTTTATGGCTGGGAGCAGTTCCTTTCCAGGTCGTTTTCAGGGTCGAATTCGTGTAATGTACTAAGCATTCCGGAGAAGGTAAAACACACGACTTATGAGCCAAAGCTGTACGCGCGTCATAACGTTGAAAGGAGAATTAAAAATAACACTAACGTAAAGCTATATGTACATGTCATAACGTCGAAAGGAGAATTAAAAATGATACACTACGAAGAAAGGTTTTGTTATTTCTTTAATCTGTATAAATATGCCTACCTGATTTGACCTATATATTAAATGTACATGTTATTCAGAGGAATTATACAATTCCGTATCTGACTGGTTCTTTGAAAAGTTTTGTATTAAGCAATTTTTCAGATAAGATTTCAGTTTGATTGGACATGACTTGAACCTGTTGCAGCATACTGCCAGTTGCACTGAGAAATAGGCATGCATTGGCTTATGTACATCATTAACATTTTATATTCATTTGCTGTGATATCTCCTTCTATGCATTCTAATGAAACAATTAATTTTTCAGTTTTTCAGTGATTCTCATCTCACAAACTAAAAGACTCAATGAGAAAATGACAAGGAAACAGTCCCTTTGAATGATTTGTATCTCATGCCTTTTTTCCAACTTACCAAAGTCAACCTTTCTGTTTCTCCACCAGGGGTATTGTGAATGTGGCATCCTCAGGCAATCTCCTCACCAACTCCAAGAATGTGCAGTTGGTGTTGGATCCCAGCCTGGCATTGCTAAGTCGTCGTCAGAGAAAACTGATCCGGCAAAACCCAGGCATCTTGCACGCCATTGCAGCAGGCCTGCATACAGCCATCAAGGAATGCAAATGGCAGTTTCGTAACCGCCGCTGGAACTGTCCGACCACCCACAGCCCCAACGTCTTTGGCAAAATTGTCAACCGAGGTGAGCATGGCTTCTCAGAGTGACATTATGCAAACTATTCATATCTCAAACAGTGAAACAGGAGAATATGGAATTACACATGAATATGTTCTGTATGGAGACACAGCATGATAGAAATTCTAAGTTGTGCTTATTGTTTTGTTAGGTTGCCGTGAGACTGCATTTGTGTTTGCCATCACAAGTGCTGGTGTTACTCACGCCGTGGCTCGGTCCTGCTCTGAGGGAGCCATCGAGTCCTGCACCTGCGACTACCGGCGCCGGGGTCCTGGAGGGCCAGACTGGCACTGGGGAGGCTGTAGCGATAATGTGGAATTTGGCAGGATGTTTGGGCGAGAGTTTGTAGATTCCAGTGAGAGGGGCAGAGATCTGCGGTATCTGACCAACCTGCACAACAATGAGGCGGGGAGAATGGTAAGAGACAATCAAAAACCACATTTATGATTGTGCAGTTATGCAAAATTATGATTGTTTTTATCAAGATCTAAAATGAGTCAAACGAGACATTATATTATATTATAGTAGACAATATGTTGTTTAAATATAGTCAAAATAGTTAATTAATTAAATTAGTTTAAAATGAATGTAACATGGTACATTTACAGATTGTTATTAATAAAGTCTAAAATAAGTAAGAAAAAAGACAATATATTAATTATTATACTATATTACATTATATTATATGTGATGTTTTTCTCATAAATATAATCATTCAGGCTATTATTTATTGATTACATTTAATTTATTGATTATAATTTCAACGTCATTATAGGTCTATAAATATACTTTATTTGGATTGATGGATGATGGATTAACTAGCCCATACATAAATAAATATATATATATATAAATATATATATATATATATATATATATATATATATATATATAATATACACACACACACACACACACACACACATACATAATATATATATTTATACACATACATACAGTATAATCTACAGTATATACAGTGTATATATATATATATATATATATATATATATATATATATATATATATATATAGATGTATATACACTGTGTGTGTGTGTGTGTATGTATATATTGATCAATCAACTAACTATATATGTGAAGAAGCTGATCCATCAGGCATACTGTAGATACTGTACATACTGAGTGCATTTGTTAAGAATTGAAATATAAGTGTATAAATTATTTTGCAAATATATATTCATTTTCATTCCTCTCCCTACAGACAGTCGCATCAGAGATGCAACAAGAGTGCAAGTGTCATGGGATGTCTGGGTCCTGCACTGTGCGAACATGCTGGATGAGACTGCCCAGCTTCCGTGTAGTGGGAGACTTCCTGAAGGATCGTTTCGACGGCGCATCCAGAGTAGTGTACGCCAACAAAGGCAGCAACCGTGCGTCCCATCGAGCCGACCCCCGCCACCTGGAACCGGAGAACCCAGCACATAAGCTCCCTTCAGCCCGGGACCTCGTGTATTTTGAAAAGTCACCCAACTTCTGTTCCTACAATGGCAAAACAGGCACACATGGCACTTCGGGACGCACCTGCAACAGTTCATCGCCGGCACTGGACGGGTGCGAGCTGTTGTGCTGTGGACGGGGATACAAGACTCGAATGGAGCAGGTCACAGAAAGATGCCACTGTACTTTCCACTGGTGTTGCCATGTGAGCTGCCTCAACTGCACCAGTACACAGACCGTCCATCAGTGTCTATGATCAACAAACAGAACAAACTGACAAACTGGAGGCAAAGGTCCCAAACTGGGTATTGAAAGGGGCCACTGGGGTATCTGGAGGTTATATAGGAATGAATATACATGTTAAGTTTAAAAACTGGATAAAAAGAGATAAGATTAAAAGGGACTAAACAATCTGTTGGTTGAATAGGGAAGTATATCCAATGTATTAACTACTGAGAAAAGTTCAAAAGTACATGTGCAGAGCTGATGCTAGTCCTTGAAAAACACAATATTTTGGTGGTGTTACTGCAGCATAGGGCTTCAAGATATACTAATATGTACTATGCACATGTAGACACAGTTTAAAATTCAGCATACTGAAGCACTGGTTCTGAGGTTCTAGTTTGTCTTCTCTTCTCCCGATCTCCGTCTCTGGTGCTCTGGGGAACGTGGAAGCTAGAAAGTAGTAACTGGACACAGTTTGACAGATGTTCCTGTGGTTAGCGAACCACAAGCATGCTCTCTCATAAACCAGTGCAAAACTCTAACAAGAGGGCGGTTCTTTAAAATATTTTAGCGTTTTGTTTTCTTTAGCTGCAGTCCTACTCGTCTCACATAAAACTGTGTGAAGTGCTTCTCAAGGGATGGGGCTTCCTTTTCCGATTATATGTAGCGGAATCCCGAACTCAGCCCAACCTCTCGTGATTTCCCATTCGGACCTGCCACACTTCCCATCATTGCTTTGAGTCTCCTGCCATTTTTTAATACCATTTATTATTATGTGGTATACCATGTTATTGTACTGATGGAAAAGTATTGGGAAGAGAAAATTAAGATTGACCCGAGATTGACTCGTCGATTCGGCTCTGACAGAAGCAAGTTTACTAATATAGAAACTCTTTTGGGAGAGAAGACGACTTCTGTCGAAAGTTGTCTACATAGATTACGCACAAGTACATACTAGTTTTTAAAAAAGTGTGTAAAGATAATCCTGTAAATTCCCTGCTACCATGTTTACAGTGGACAAACAGTTCACATTTATGTTTTTGAAAGAGCCACAATTATGGAAACTGTATTTTGTATATCAGCTAACATAACCAAAATGTTGTAAATATTATAAATAGATATGATCTATATATTTATGCTGCAACTTGCAATGTGAGAAAATGATTTAATCTGAAAGTGGGGTGAATACACTATCATTATTTACGGAGTAATTCCAGTCAGTTGTGTGCTAACTTATATGATGATAGGCCACATACATCTCAGAGACATGATTACTTTGTCAAATGCCTGATTTGCTTGTCTCTTGACACGTGTTTTACATGCACTGAACACCATCTTTTAATATTGTGAATGAAAAGTATTTATTATTGTTTGATGGCTTTTTTTAGAGAAGAAATGCTGATAAAAGGAAATATTTTAGCTCAGTTTAGAAGAGTTGTTTTCATATAGAGTAATAGCACAATAAAGTTTATATTTTCATTATTTGTGTTTTCAGAGAACCACTCATTTCCGAACGGTGCTCACAATTTGTGTCCAAAAACAGTTTTGTCTTTCCATATGTTCCACAACGTATTCGCCTCAGCTTCAGTTATGATCCATCAATCATTTCTCAGAACCGCAAACTGGTATGACAGGGTATGTCTAAAACACTTAACCTAAAATCAACAATGTGACTGTGCAAGTATATCCGTTCCTCTAAACATCATTCCCACCACTAAAAGCACAAAAGCAGCCCTCTTCTTCGAACAGTCATGCGCCCTAAATCCACAGTAACCGCTGAGGGAATTTGGGCAGTGGCGTAACACCGTTAAATCTGTGTGTTTTCACGACACTAGAGGTTTTGCTTCACTTAATAGCAGAAACAAAATAAAGAAATGGTATTAGAAATAATGACAGGCTGCGTTGCCCCCGCCCTGCTGGTGAGGCCGGTGCAACCACAAGAGTTTGGATGAAGCCAGACGATTCTTTCTCTCACCCAACGCAACATATCACAGGGCCACTGAAGGTCAGCAAGACGGCGCGCTGAACCGCTGTTGTCGTCACATCCGCATCCCAGAACTGAACTGTCAGCAGCCATTACTTCAGTCTACAGTTAGTGTCACATGAAATTATTTTAATATGCTGATTTGATGCTCATTTCTTCTTTTTATCAATGTGAAAAATGAGTATGCTGCCTAACAGTTTTATGAAAACTACCATTCAAAGGTTTGGGGTTTAGATAAAAAAATTCTATTTAAAAAAAAGACTTATTTTTAATCACCAAGGATGCATTGAACTGATCAAAAGTGACAGTAAAAACATATAATTCTAATTCAAATCAATGCAGTTTTTTATTTACTTGCTGTTCATCAGGAAAAAAAGTATCAGAGTTTTCAAAAATATTGAGCAGCCAATCTTAATAATATTAAGAACCATTATTAACTGAGCGCCAATAATAACTGAAAATCAGCATATTAGAACAATTTCAGAAACATCACGTGACACTGAAGATTGGATCTGTGGCTCCTGCAAAATCTGCTTTTCCATCAAAGGAATAAATTATATTTTAAAACGCAATCAAACAGAAAACGCTTATATTAAGTGTCAATAATATATTACGATATTACTGCTTCTACTG
This sequence comes from Barbus barbus, assembly GCF_936440315.1. NCBI lineage: Eukaryota > Metazoa > Chordata > Actinopteri > Cypriniformes > Cyprinidae > Barbus > Barbus barbus. The sequence continues at coordinate 16,295,562 of NC_136718.1, forward strand.
AATTTTGTAGCAAATAAATGCTGCCTTGTTGAGCATAAGAGACTTCTTTAAAAAAAACATCTTAATTCCAAAATGTTGACCGAGTACTTAGATGGGGCAAAAACACTGCACATTTTACACACAAAGAAAACTTTTATAATAAAATACCTTCGTAAACCATAGTTTTGTGGGCTGCACTCTGACATATTGTGTAGCAGCGCCTCCGACAACTCGAGTTTGAATCTGAGATCAAGGTCCAATCACTACCCTATCACCTCCTGTCTCTTTTCAATTGTCCTAACCAATAAAATTCAACATGCCCAACAGATATAACCTGAAATGCTTCCCTACTCGAAAGGGAAATAATAATGAATAAAACAAAAATCATCATCATAAACCAGCCTTCGATCTTGCAGGAAGTTTCTGTATACATGTATATGCATTACAAGGCAAAATAGCGCAAGAATGCAGAGCATTAATTAAAACGGGAAAGATATAGTTAGAATAAGAAGAGAAGGATAGAAAAGAGGGATAAAGAAGCAAAGTCAGACTGCATTCCCAGGCACTGGTGGGATGAGAGAGGCGAAGGGTGGAGGGCTACTGTCATTGTGGGAGTGCTGAAGAGTCACTGATAATTAGCTCAATTAGTGACAAAGGCAGTGTAATAAATACCGACTTAGTGTCTGGGTCCCTGCTGTCCACTCTCTACATGGCCTGTGATGCAGCCAGGGACTGACGGACAATTCATTAAACCGACAAAATACCCCACCGTCCAGGCGTGACGCTGCGAGTTAGCCCCCTACAGGCCCGGCCCATTGTTCTAATTGTCTGGGTTGGAGTCGCTTTCTGGCCATCTCCTCCTCGCCCCCTCCTTCGTCCACTTCTTTCAAAAAACCCAAGGAGTTAATGCCCCTACCTAACTCTGTAAGTAGGTGATCAGCAGGTTGGGGGAAAGAAAAAATGGAAAGAGTTACTCTGGAGGGAGGGGTACGGTGGGATTAGGGTCCGAGGGTTGCCCGGGAGTGTGAAGACCGGCCCTGATCGGAATGTTGTAGAGATGAGTCCAGAAGCTCGGATGTGGGACAAAGCGAGAGTTAATTAGGAAAGATTGAAGGAGTTGGCGACAATGGGCCGCCACCCGAGTCGAGATGAAATTGCTTCCGCGGATTATTGGGGAGCGAGTGTGTGGGTTGCCGAGATGTGTGCGCTGGGAGGGGTTCGAGCAGCCTTGGATTGATGGCTGCCCCTCTGGTTAGGGAATAGGGGACAGGGGAGGCTGGCCGGCTGTTCCCACAGTCTGTTCTGCAGCAGCCACCTTTGACACACGGGTCTGCCAGGCGGCAAGCAGGGAGGGAGGCTGGGAAAGGGAGGAATCTCCAAACACAAGAGCTCTTAAAAGCATAAATTCATTTCACTTTCCATGCCAATAAGGATCATGACGAACGTATGCAAACGACAGAGTCAAAAAAGCGCAATTTCAGAGTCGCAGATTACGACAAATGCAAAACCACAAGCTGAAAACTCATTAACGCTGTACATCTCTATTTAGTAACGTGGTCGAGAGATTTTATGAATTGCCGTTTCCCTTAATTGGAGCGCTCTGCTCTTTTTCCAAAACGGAGCAATAAAGTTTTAACTCAATAAGTGCCCTTGAGGGTCTCTGAAGAGCTTCGAGAAACTTAACCTTCCAGTCGTGGTTTGAAGCTAATAGAATAATGGCTAAAAATTAAATCACTTGATAAAAATCCAAAACCAAACCTCACTGGGTTGGACCGAGTAAGAGCTTGGCCAAGCAATGTTGTTGTACGGTGACTACTTTCCATCCAAGGAAAGAAAAGAGTCTCTTTAAACTCATGGGAACTCTACAGCAAACAGGTACAGGATATCTGGACCCCAAAAAAAAAACAAAAAAAAAAACTGTGACAATCAAGAAAGAAAAAGAGTCAATTTAAACTCAGGTTAAAACAGGTACATTATGCATGGACCAAAAAAATATTGTGACAAGCAGCTTTTACCAAATATTACGGAAGGCTTTTCCCTCTGAGATTGGGGCCTATGGAAAGGATTGAGATGCAGGCTGCTGGGCAAAATGGACCAAAGAAAGAATATGGAATGTGAGCAAAGTTCGGGTCACCGTGCTGAATAGAGCACAGTGGAGCAGTGGTCACATGCAGGGCTGATGTAGTGTGGGCGCATGGGTTCAACAGAATGTGTGGATTCTGCACAAACCCAAAGAAGGAGGAAAAAACTCTGGTACCTCAAGACAAGAATCCCAACATTCTTTAGTGTCAGCCCTGATGAGAATGGTTTCGGCAGCGCAGCATGCCTGGGATTATGCGTGTCTGCGAGTGTGTGTGATAATTGTAAGGTGTGCAAGTGCGGTTGTGTGTGGATTTCGGAGTGCCTGGGCATGGCAGCTGGGAAGCAGGCAGAATCCAAGAGATTTGAACCCTACATGCTGCCTGACCCTCTCAGCAGATGGTGGCTCCAGAGAAACTGCCATCTCACATCACAAAAGCTCTAGTCTTGTAACATCTCCATCATTCGCTCCTACTCTGCCTTGCAACTGCTCCCTGAGAAGAAGCAATGTTAAGGATGACAGGGCATTAGTTGGCATTATTGTTTAGAAATCATAATTCAATTGAGTGCATGGTCACTGATCTAGTAGATGATTAGATTTGATTCATACTCACCCTCATGTCATTCCAAACCTGTATGATTTATTTTCTTTTGTGGAACAAAATAGAGGATATTTACAAAAATGTTTTAACTGATTTTGCCCATGAAAATCTGTAAGGTCCAAAACGACACTGGAGCCCATTGAATTTCATAATATGAAAAATAACAACAACTATGTATCTATATCTATGAAGGCCTGCACATGACATATGCAGAAAAAATAGTTACCGTGGCCACAAATTAGGCACTAAAGAATTTAATTTAAGACAAGAGAAATAATTAATATAACGTGGTCATGATTTACCTAAAACAAGGGAATGATTTCACAAAACTTTAATTCATGGCCATAATATCTTGTTTTTTCCCTGCATCTCATGCACAGGGCTCCATTACTTGTAAATCATTGCGATGTTATTGTGATGTTTTTATCAGCTGTTTGAACTCTCATTCTGACAGCACCCATGCAGAGGATCCACTGGTGAGCAAGTGATATAGTGCTAAATGTCTCCAAATATTTTCTGATGAACAAACACATCTTGGATGCCAGTACATTTTCAGCAAATTTTCATTTTTGGGTGAACTATTTCTGATAAAACCTGTTTCTGAATGCTGTGGCAAATCATGTTTGATAGCTGTGACGCAACTAAGATCTTTCAATATGAAAGGATTGAGGATATGACTGATGTGAATAATTGTTTAGAGAGAGATTTTTTACATTATTTAGTGAATAAGTAGCATTAGTCATTATGCACAGAAATAAGAGCCGTGCACTCTTAAACCCACTTCTTTCCTGAGGATGTTTCTGTGGAATGAGGGTGGGTATTATAAACTATTAGACTGATGTCTGTGGCTTATACTGAGCAATGTGTGCAGTGAAGTTTAGAATGGAGTCTGGATGATGTACAAGTCTGCGGGAGAAAGTCTGTGTGAAATAATATCTGTATTCCTGTGCAAGTGTGTACATCAGCATGTGTGTGGGCGAATGGGCCTGATGCAGTAATGATTTAGGTGGCAATATCGACCCCCCCTAACTAATGGACCATGACCTCTTGATTTAGTCTATAGAGGCGAAAGGCGGTTCTCAGTAGGCCTGTTTTTCAGCCAGACTAAAACATTTTCTGCAACCACATGATGACAGAGATAGTTTAAATAAAAAAGTGAATCATTACTGTTGTTTCAGAAACAAATGTTTTAAAAATGCAAACGAAAATATGAGGTCCAGTGCTGTTTGCAGTGTTGCTACTTACCACAAATACTGTAGTGGTAAGTAGCAATGTTGTAGTTCATCTGCAGTGCTTCATGCACTTTTATACAGAATTGGGAAGAAAAAAAATATATCAATGGTACAATTGTCTAAATGCAATCCACTGGGGAAAAAAGTTGTTAAAGACAAAGAAAAAAAGCATTGGGTTTTTTGGTTTTAATTATTGGCTATGTTTTTATAGCAACAGTGGGCAAGTGTTCAGCTCTGACACATGAATGGAGGAATGTTTATTTGCTGCAGTTTAGGGGCATAGTGGTTACAGGAACACTGACACATTCCTCTGGCCCATCTCTCCCTTTTTTCTCTCTGTCTCATGATATTTTAAAAAACTATTCAGCTTTTGCATACACACACACACACACACACACAGACTGAAGCTTTCTCTTCTCAGATTCAATTTACAGATGCTAATACAGCAATCTTTCCCTCAGGTACCAGCACTACAATGGATATCTTAAATGCCGTACTATTACAAGGTCAAAGAAAAACAAAATATAAGTGGGAGTGAATTTGATTGCATGCACCTTTGTGTTTGTGGGCCTAGGTTTCATCCTTTCAATTCCCATCAGCGACGCTATAAAGACAGTTTTCTTTAGACAGCTCCCAAACTGCAGTGACACAGGGGACAGTCAACTGCAGGAGCTACACATCCACTCTTCAAGACTGCACATGCATGCTGAGAGCTGCTTGCATAAGAACACCTCCCTCTTTTGCCCCCACCCTTCACCAACAACACAACACTCCACTCCACAACCCAACTCTATAATCACTTCCAGAAGCAAACCAGAGGACATTTCAGAAAAGTCATCGGCCAACCGTCAACCATTGTCCATAATCTCAGAAATCCACCTCAATGAAACGACAAATGACACATACAGAGGTGTGGTTTGTTCTTTAATGACAGTGGTATTTAGACAGCAAACTGTTCACGAAGAAATCCACTAAGCACTGAGAAGAACCCATCCCCACCTATATTCAAATTAGTGGTCAAACAATATGGGTGTTTTAATGATTCTTAAATTTCTACATTTGATATGTCCAAATCATGGCAACTACTCTTGTCAATGCTTGGCTTGGCTAGTGGTTGATCCTTATTTAACTTCTAAACTTTGACAAAAGCATCTGGGTGAGATGCTTGGTTCTCTGTGCTATAACAAAGCCTTTACTGACATCTAGTGGACATCTTAATAACCCACAAATGTATGCACACAAACTTACCTTGAATTGTTTGGACTTAACGAGATGATAATAAATCAACTGCAAGGTACTTAAGGAAGGTTATTTTGGAATTGTACATCTAAAAATGGCACCAGTTTACGTTATAGACCTTTGTACGTAACCAGAAATATTACTATCTATCTATCTATCTATCTATCTATCTATCTATCTATCTATCTATCTATCTATCTATCTATCTATCTATCTATCTATCTATCTATCTATCTCAATTTATTTTAAATAATAAAATAGTGTTCTATTATTTAAAACCTTTTGGGGCTTTTACCATTTTACCCGGAGACTTCCGGCTGCTCTGCGCACTATATATATGACGTTTGCGCATTTCCGGTCCTCTCTCATGCCTCTCTGAATCAAGATGGTGAGTTTTCCAATCGTTCAGACAGAGGCCAGTGTTTTTATTGTTTGATTATGGCGACGAGTGAGTGCCATTTTTCAGTGGTTCTACATTTCGGAGTAATTTCTTTCCTTGTACAGAGAAACACTACTCCGTTTTGGTCATATTAAGTCAATAAAGCGATCCTGCGAAGTGTAACGCATGTACAGTGAAGCACGTAACAAAAGCATTTATAAGCCATTACCTAACTTTTATCTGCCGACATTATGCTTCAACAAGCGGTAACGACTAACGATCTGATTCTTTGTTTTAAAAGCTCGGATAACTGATATTTTCTGTCTATATAGACTATTCATATGCCTATTACTTTATACACTTGATGTATTATAACAATAAATGACGTGAACATTTACAGTAGAGTTAAAGACGCAGAGACTTGGATTTCAATTATATTTTAACTGAAAAATCATAACTTGAGCATCTTTCATGAGATCAAGTCAACAAGGTTGTCATTTGTAAACCAGTGCTGACTATATTTCTTAATCTAGACTAAGAAGAGGAGGAATAACGGGCGTGCCAAGAAGGGACGTGGACATGTTCAGCCCATCCGCTGCACAAACTGTGCCCGGTGTGTGCCTAAGGACAAAGCCATCAAGAAGTTTGTCATCAGAAATATTGTAGAGGCTGCGGCTGTTAGGGACATCTCTGAAGCCAGTGTGTTTGACTGTGAGTTAATACGCTTGCTTCAGAAAATATAGGCTTTCTTGGGGAGAAACAATTAGGGGTTTGCTGAAACATTTACCGAAGTTGTTCCCTTGTCTTTCTACAGCCTACGTTTTGCCCAAACTGTATGTGAAGCTGCACTACTGTGTCAGCTGTGCCATCCACAGCAAAGTGGTGAGAAACCGCTCTCACGAGGCCAGGAAGGACCGGACCCCTCCACCACGCTTCAGGCCCACAGTAATTCATGCATCCACATCCACTTTGAATAAGAACATAAACATGTTGTGCTCGAATGCTGTCAAAAATTAAATTGAAACATACTAATTTTATACTATTTTGTCAATATAGCTATAGAGTTTACTAATGTTTTTTCCTTTCAGGGTGGTGCCCCAAGAGCCCCTCCAAAACCAATGTGATCTGGAGCTATTTGCATACATTTTTATGCAAGGAAATAAAGCGGACTAAAATTATAAGCGTGTTCTTTTGTGTTCACTCAAAAATGAAAAATGTTGCTTTTCTTTGTGTACTTGAAGTTTGGTTGTATTCTGAGAAAAATTAGAGAGAAAATAAAACCGCTTAATGTTATAGTCATATGAACTAGACCTTACTTTTTCCCCCCCCAATTCAACATATAGGGCAAAATTGTTTAAAACATGAATATTTACTGAAGTGCATTTTGAAAATGAAATTGTCAAATATTTTGGTAACATTTTACAATTAGTTAGTTAACATTAGTTGAGAGGAAATGGAAACATGATTCATTAATGGTGTCTTATGAGTTTTTTAAAGAGTGTTTGATTAACTTTCAGAATGCTGCAAAATCAGCTTGGTCAAAGTATTTTTCAGATTTGATTACTACACACTCTCATAGACCTAGGATTTTGTTTTCCACAATCAATTCATTAATTAATCCAGGTTGTCAGTTTCGTGTGGAACCCTCAACTGAGCTCTGTGAAACATTTTAAAAGTTTTTTTCTGATAAAGTGTTAGCTATTCACTCCTCTTTTACCATGCAGTTATCAGACCTGTTGCTGTTTTCACTGGCTAGTCCAGATTCCTTTTCTTGTTTTCAAAATGTTTCTTTGAGGGAACTTCATTGATTTGGTCAATAAGATGAAGACAACTGCCTCTTCACTTGATGTCATTCCTTCTGAGATTATTAAGGCCTTCTTTTCTGGAATCAGTACTTCCATTCAGTCATTGATTAACTCTGGGGTAGTCTGGAAATCTTTTATGCATGCTGTAGTTCAACCTTTGCTTAAGAAACAGGGTTTGGAGGAAGGTTGTCTTGACAATTATCGGCCTGTCTCTAAGCTTTCATTCTTATCAAAACTTTTAGAAAAAGTTGTATATTCACAATTGATTTCCTTTTTGAATGAAGCTAAATTAACAGAACCTCTACAATCTGGTTTGTCTGCACAACATAGTACTGAGTCTGCTTTGCTTAAAGTGTTCAATGACATTTTACTTGCAGTTGATAGTGGTAAAAATACAGTACTGCTGCTTCTCGATCTTACAGCTGCCTTCAATACAGTTGATCATAATATTCTCCTCTGCCGGTTAGAGCATTTGTCTGGTATCGGGGGTATTGCTTTGCAGTGGTTTAAGTCATATATTAGAGACAGGTCTTTTTCTGTTGAGTTAGGCAAGTTCTCTTCATCTGTTGCTCCTATTATCTGTGGGGTGCCTCAAGGATCCATTTTTGGGCCACTTCTTTTTAATTTATATATGCGCCCATTGGGAGATATTATTAGGAGACATAATGTTTCATTTCATTTATATGCTGATGATACCCAGTTGTACATACCAATGAAAGCTGGCGATACCATTGAACCATTATTGGCCTGCCTTGGGGACATTAAGAAATGGTTGTCAAATAGTTTTCTTCGACTTAATGAAGATAAAACAGAAGTAATCGTCTTTGGCCCCCCCAAAGTTGAGAAGTGGTCTAATCAATGAGCTTGGCAAGCATTTCTCCTCAGTCTCTTCCCAGGTCAGGAATCTTTGCTGAGATAAATGTGCTATATAAATCAACTTTACTTACTTACCCATGAACAGTACTGCTACAGTATTTATCTCAATGGTTATTTCAGCATTTACTAAGACAGTTATAAAATCAAAAGTTGTATCTGTTAACCTTAGTTAATGCGTTGTGAACAAAAAAAATGTTTTTATTAAAAAATTAATAAAGACTGTAAAATACATTGCTCATTGTTTTTTTAATAAATAAAACCTAGTCTTTAATTTCTTTAATTCAAATTATATTGTTGTTATACTAGTAGTAAATAATAATTAAGTACTAATAGCATTCTCATGAACATATACTAAAACTATTCAAACATCTTGTTTACTGAAATAAAATGGAAATATTAAATGAGAAAAACTGAAATTAAAGTGGAATTCAAAAAGTAAAACTAAAACAACACATAATAAAGACCAAACGAAAAGACTTAAACTTAGTTAAAATGACAAATTAAAATATAATAACATTCCAAATATGAATATTATACTAAAATATCTGCACTTAAGTCGACTCAACTGAGAAAATAAGCTTTAAGTTAATTTATAATACATGCTAAAATTATTTAAGAAAATAATTTTAATGTAGATTACATGGAATATTTGTACTTTTCAAAATTAATTTGTCACAAAGCACAACTACTTAAGTGCATTACAAAAATAAAAAATGGTGGTTAAAGATAGTGAGCTTTCACTTTAAATGTCCACTTACCTTAAACATACCTAACATAATCAAAGGCAATTTCATTTAGACTAGACATAAATTAGGCAAACTATAGAACAAGTGTTTAGAGTTGTAAGCGGACAGAAGTTACAACAAATATTACTTTATTGGACATGAAAAATTACTTCAACTTAAAGTTGGGTTACACTCCTTAAAAACAAGATCAAATAAACAATACCTCTTGAAACCAACACACCTTTTATAGAACATGAGGCAGTTTTTATATTTTAACAAATTTGAGGTAAAGAGTTTTTCTTTGTCATATACATTTTTTTTCTCACAAAATATTTAAAAACATTGAACCCAGGGATAAAGCCCAAGAATGACAGAGAATTTGATCCCTGCCTCCCCAAAAATGCTAGGTCTCTCTCAGTTGCTGCTCATTATGGTTGCTTCACAGTTCGTTTAAAAATATTGAGCTCATCACACCTTGGGGATAAGAAATATGAAATGGTGCAGAAAAGAGCTGGGTTTGGTTTAGAGGAAATAGGGAAAATTGCAGCTATTATTTCACAAGCAGAACAGTTGCAGAACCCCAGCAAACAAACGAGTACACATGCAACCTCTCCTATTCACACACTCGGTAGAATTCATTACATCATTTCTTTTTGATCTTTAAGTGCATTGTGTCATATATGGTTTTTGCCATAATTTCAAGTAAATAAATTGATTTCTGCAGAAAAAAAAGAAAACGAAAGTCTATGAAGGGTTAACTAACCTTTGTAAATACTGGATTTGGTCTCACTTCTTCGATCCATTCATACTGTACTCCGTAGGCTTGCACTGGAGTGAATTCAAGCATACGCATTAAGAGGCCTACAAACGTTGTAAAAATAACCAAAGGATGTAGGGTCAGTGGATTACACGTAAGCAAGTTTTGGAAACAGCTGACCACCTCCAAGGTCAAGTGATACACACATGCCACAACATCCAAGTACCCTTAACCACAGCCCACATCACATAGAGGTGAGAAATGTACAAGCAATCAAACAAAACAAATCTTCGCGAATCTTCAAAATTCACTCATTGGTTCTTTCGTTTCGTCTCAGTTTGTGCAAGTGAGATCCACTGATAAACAAGCCACGATACATCTTGGCAGGACGGTACGTAACTCTACGACAATATTTCAGTCCTTTCCTTCAAAATAGAGCAGCAGTTCGTACTCAGTGGGGATCGAGAGTACCGTATGCATGAACTCATATGGGACATGACCACACAGGACAAGCGTACAGGATACAAGTCCAATATCAAGGGCAGAAGTCACACAAACATCCAAGCACCAAATTTTACAACACAAGGAGAAAATGTTCAGTTCTGAATCCTTAAATGACCGCGACCCCTTTTGTTATTAGGAAAATAGCCTTTATAGAATTGTTTTTAAAAACACCACACTGTTCATCTGGTCTTTATAACCAATGAGTTCTTGTATCAAATTGTTTCTTGTTTTCTCTAAATAGCATTTTTATCAGAAATCAGTGCAATAGAGCAATTTCAGAAAACAAAAGAATATGTTTCAAAGCTCAGTTACCAGTCATTACTGTGCCTGCTCCCCTAAAGCCTTTGAATAAAATACATACCCACCCCCACCCGTGCCGCCGCGCCTGTCCTAAAACCCTCCCAACAGCCCCAGCAAAACACTCACATTTAAGCAGAATTAGAAAAAGTGCAATCCTCCTTTTGAGGTAACAACCCTCACTCGTCATCAAAGTCACAGAATGCAACATGGGTCTGTGTTTGGTCTGCACCAGAACATTAAGGCTCCTTTCCCCCCTCCGCATGTTTTACCGCATCTAAAAAAAAACATAATGTGGCTCACTGTGTTCGCAGCATGGCGGAGGATGGATGGCGGGGACTCCGTACTACAAAAACGATTAAAAAAAAAACCTCAATAGATTTGATAGGCAAAATCTTTATCGTCACTTAAGTGAGGTCAAGATAAAGTTTGAAACGACAATCAAGATCTGAGGCACGAGGAACCCAACTGTTTTTTTTTTAGTTTTTTTTTTGATTCAGGACAGAGGTTGTAGACTCAAAAACTAAGGCAAATGTTTCAAGTTCATTTCCTTTCTCAAATAAAACATCAACATACATTTTAGAAAGAAATAAAATTACCCAAGCCTTAGCCTAACCCCAATCCTATTTGTCCCAAGAGTGCCGTATCATCTCAGTTCTGAAGTTACCCGAATTCATGCTGCACTGTACCTACTGAATCGTCCAGCATTAAAAACCATGTGCAATTCGACAACTAGCTTGTACAGGGTTCATATAAAGCAACGATTAAGGCAATATGTGTCTGTGCTCCTTATATGGCTAACATACCAATACTCCAGCCTCAGTTTTGCAATTCACGCTGCTTGTTCTCCATTCCCTCTCTGTCAGCAGTGTCCTCCCTGAGTCGCCTAATTTCAACAGTCCCACCGAGGTATCCTAAAAGAGCACAAAGTTTGTGTGAATACTCCTAGGCATAGATTTCTCTTGTTTAACAGGCTCAGAAACTTTGGAAAGCCGCTCTGGAAACAGTCCAGACTTTGGACGTCTAAGCAGTTCATTGTCTTTCTCTCTTCAAGAGGCAGACTCTATGTAAACGCCGCCGAACAGATGAGTATAGACCTAATCTCACACCTCGATTTCTCTGCTCAACTGATAAAAAATAAACCCCACGGAAGGAAGGCACTTCTAAAGCAAAACAGCTGCGTCTTGCAATGAATGACTTGGTGTGGGAGTGCAATCGGAGGATATGACCTGTCCCCCGCTTGAATCCTCCTGACATCCTCCAACACGGGATGCAATTGCACGTCTTATGGTCGTACCTAAGCGATTAGCCTTCGGCGATAAAATATGATGTTTGCTAACTATAAAAGCAAGTGCTAATGTGCCCCAATCTGGTGCAGACCGAACTAGACGCCATGACGCCATATCAAAGCAGCATACAACGCTCTGTACATCTCCCCCCAGTCTCCACTTCCGCCATCTACAAGCCCACCTCAGCCAACCTGGTGCTCCCCACGGACAATGTGCGAGGAGAACTCGTAGCGGTCCTGGCTGCGGTGGCCGCAGATGTTGCACTCGAAGGGCTGGCGGAAACCATGGCAGCCCATGTGGATGGTGAACATGACATGGTCCAGGAAGAAAATGCGACAGTGCTCGCAGCGGAAGGAGCGCACCGGCCGCCCTTCCCCGTCCACCACCTGCATGGCTTCCCTCGCTGGTGGTGAGCGCGGGCTCACCTTGGTCTGTAAACCCCCATGGACCCCTTTCTCCCTGTCCCCTTCCATGTCCATTTCTTTGGCGTGACTAGGACTGTGCCGCTCGCGCCCGCGGTGGTTCAAGTTTCCTGGTGGCACCGAGGTGATGACGCACTGTTCCTCCACCATGCTCTCAGTGTCTGTCGAATCTTGGTAACCGTTGCTTGGCGAGGCGGCATGACTGCGGGTGGAGGGCGCATCTTCATGACCCTCGCCGGCCTCCCTCCCGGCCAGGCCCATGGAGATGCCCCCTGCACAGTTTAGACGCTGCCCTAGAGGGGTTATGTGAGGGTAGACGGAGCTGATAACTGGGGTGAACTCTGAGAGGCAGGCGGAGTGGGGAGGCATCCGCAGGGAGTGGGAATGATCCACATCGTTGCTGCCTCCTCTCGGCCCCCGCAGGAAACGCCCTCCCATGCCAGCTAAAGCAGCGGGGTCACCCTCGGGATGCGAAAGCAACATGTCCCCTTCTTTATCAGGATTGGGGTCGAGTTCATAAGGTGCTTCGGATATATTCAGTCGCATGTGCTTTTCACCTAGAAAGTCAAGGAGCATCAGTATGATTGATCTTCAGTAATGACTAGATTACACTGAAGTGATATTGTTTTGCAGCTAAGCAATTACCAATACTATTTTTTATAACATATTGCTTTTTTTCAAATCTAATTAATTGCAACAAAATTCTAAAAACTAAGCTAAATATACATACACACACACGCACACACACACACACACACACACTTACTTTAAATAAATTATATAAAATAGAAATAAAAAAATACACTACCATTAAAAAATTTGTAGTACAGTAAGATTAAAAAAAAAAGTAATTAAGTCTTTTAATCAGAAAGTGATAGTAAAGCCTTTCAAAAAATTCTACTTCGCCACCACCCAAATAATTTACAAAAATTGTAATAATATTTCTCAAAATTACTTTTTTTGTGTGTGTGTTTTTGATCAAATAAATGCAGCCTTGGTGGGCATAATGGACTTCTTACAAAAACATTAAAAAGTCTTTCCAACCACACTAGTGTATATATCTACACTTTGATATATGACCACCAGTCTGTAATTAGACTGAATTAAGTTTCACTAAGCTTACAAATTTGCATGTTTAACACTTAAAAAATGTATATAAAAGAGAGTAATGGTTTTCAGCTCAATCTGAGTCAGACATAATAATATGTGATTCGCTGAAATGGATTCTTTCAAATAAAATCAATAAGAAAGTGAGTTATAGGATTCAGACTGATTTGCCAACCTGAGTGATATGTTCACAAACTTGCATATTTTGTTGTATGTTTGCTTTTGCTTATAGTCTGAATATTGTCTCTCTTGTTGCATAGTTTACTAGCTCACAACTTTTCACCCTGAATAGCAGAGCTACACTTCTACTAAGGTACTCAAAGAAATGGCCTTACCCAGAAACTTCTGGGGTGTAGATCTCTTCCTCTTGGTGATGCTATTGGCCAGCCGATCAATGAAGGTCATCTTCTCTGAGGAGGACTGGATCAGGGGTTCAGATATCATCTCCAAGTTATGGGACTCGTCACCTGAACAAAATGCCAATGTAAAAGCATGTTTATAATTGAATGAGTGCTTGGCTTCAAACATTAGCCAATACCAGTGAAATTTCACATCATTTTTGAGAGGACAGACATTTTTTTTGGCATAGAATATACACTAATGTTCAAATGTTTTGGGGTCAGTTTTTGGAAGAAATATCTCACCAGGACTGCACTTATTAGATAAATGCGGTAAAATCAGAACTATAGTGAAATTTAAATTCAAAACAAGTTTACAATTCAAAACAAACTATTTTAATAATAAAATGTTAAAATGTAATTTATTCCTGTGATGGCAAAGCTCCACATTGTCCTTCAGAAAACATTCCAATATGCTGATTTGGTGCTAAAGAATAATTTCCTATCATCATTAATGTTGAAAACAGTTCTGGAACAGTGCTGTTTAGTATTTCTGTGGAAACTGCAATACATTTTTCCAGGATTCCTTTAAGAAAAGAAAGTTCAGTTGAACAGCATTCATTCAAAACAGAAATTTTATAATATTATACATTTTTTACTGTCACTTTCAATTTAATTTAATGAGTTTAATTTAATCAATTTAATGTGTCTTTGCTGAATAAAAGTATCAATAAAAAAAGTATCCAAAAAAAATTTAATTAAATTGCACTGACCGCAAACTTTTGCACAGTCGTGTACTCATTTACAGTGGGGAAAAAATTATTTGATCCCCTGTTGATTTTGTACATTTACCCACTGACAAAGAAATGATCAGTCAGAATCCTGAAAAACGCATTTCAAAAAAGTTAGAAATTGGTTTGCATTATAGTGCGTCAAATAAGTATTTGATCCCCCTCAAATACAGCAAGATTTCTGGCTCCCAGGTGTCTTTTATAAAGGTAAAGAGCTGAGATTAGGAGGACTCTCTTAAAGGGAGTGCTCCTAATCTAAGTTTGTTACCTGTATAAAAGACACCTGTCCACAGAAGCAATCAATCAATCAGATTCCAAACTCTCCACCATGGCCAAGACCTAAGAGCTGTCCAAGGATGTCAGGGACAAGATTGTAGACCTACACAAGGCTGAAATAGGCTACAAGACCATCGTGAAGCATCTTGGTGAGAAGGTGACAACAGTTGATGTAATTATTCGCAAATGGAAGAAACACAAAATAACTGGCAATCTCCCTTAGACTGGGGCTCCATGCAAGATCTCACCTCGTGGAGTTTCAGTGATCATGAGAACGGTGAGGAATCAGCCCAGAACTACACAGGAGGATCTTGTCAATCATCTCAAGGCAGCTGGGACCATAGTCACCAAGAAAACAATTGGTAACACACTACGCCGTGAAGGACTGAAATCCTGCAGTGCCCGCAAGATCCCTCTGCTCAAGAAAGCACATGTACAGGCCCGTCTGAAGTTTGCCAATGAACATCTGAATGATTCAGAGGAGAACTGGGTGAAAGTGTTGTGGTCAGATGAGACCAAAATCCAGCTCTTTGGCATCAACTCGCCGTGTTTGGAGGAGGAGGAATGCTGCCTATGACCCCAAGAACACCATCCCCACCGTCAAACATGGAGGTGGAAACATTATGCTTTAGGTGTGTTTTTCTGCTAAGGGGATAGGACAACTGCACCACATCAAAGGGACAATGGACAGGGCCATGCACCGTCAGGGCCAGGGCGTTGAAGATGGGTCGTGGATGGGTATTCCAGCATGACAATGACCCAAAACACATGGCCAAGGTAACAAAGGAGTGGCTCAAGAAGGAGCACATTAAGGTCCTGGAGTGGCATAGCCAGTCTACAGACCTTAATCCCATAGAAAATGTGTGGAGGGAGCTGAAGGTTCGAGTTGAAGGTTCAAACGTCAGCCTCGAAACCTTAATGACTTGGAGAGGATCTGCAAAGAGGAGTGGGACAAAATCCCTCCTGAGATGTGTGCAAACCTGGTGGCCAACTACAAGAAACGTCTGACCTCTGTGACTGCCAACAAGGGTTTGGCCACCAAGTAGTAAGTCATTTTGCAAAGGGGTCAAATACTTATTTCATTCATTAAAATGCTAATCAAATTTAGAACTTTTTTGAAATGCGTTTGTCTGGATTTTTTTGGTTGTTGTTCTGTTATTCTGCTATTTGGTTGTTACTCTCACTGTTCAAATAAACCTACCATTAAAATTATAGATTGATCAATTATTTGTCAGTGGGCAAACGTGCAAAATCAGCAGGGGATCAAATAATTTTTTTCCCCCACTGTATTAATAAAAGTACTCCTTTATTTAAGAATCTAAATCAAACCTAGCCCAATGTAAAAAATAATTAAATTATTATTTAGTTTGACTGAACAACAGGGGCCCATTTCAGAAGGAAGGATAATTGAAAACGGAGTATGTTAACTATGAAATTAGGGAAACTGGGTTTTCTGTTTCAAAATGGGAGGTTTGTCAAACCTGAGAAAGCAGGGTAAGTCAAGCCTGTTTCTGAAAGAGAGGTAACTTATACTCAAAGTCAGTTAGCGTGGTAACTTTTTCTTTTTTTTTCCTGGGCACAAATCCGTCAAAGAGGAGTTTCACTGGACTGTAGGTCAGTGGTGTAGAAATGGGTTTAAATGAGTCTAATCTGATAAATGACGTTCACTTGATAACAGCTTGCCACGCCCTCTGGAAGTAACCCAATTAAAATTTCCTTCAGGATTTCCAGAGTGGTTGGATGCATTAATGACACGCGTATTCCCATCATCGCACCTTCTGAAAATGAATCGGATTACTGTATGGAATGGAAGGATGCCAGATGGAGATATATGCCGTAACCTCCACCACAGCTGGTAATTAAACACAAATTATTCACAATTTATTTGGTCATCTTTATTTCCTTTAAATATAAAAGCAACAGTTATTCTTTTTCCTTTTGGATTTAAAAATTCTTCCAATCAGTCAGTGTCAGTGGTGCTGGTGCAGGTTCTCCCCCCATTTTGCGAGCCTCTGCCTTCTTGCTGTTGACGGAGTACAAGTCAGTTGTTAATTTCATTACTCTAAGAAATGTAACCGGTTGGATTAGAGAACATTTAATTAGCCTATGTGAAAAGAGCATTAGACTATGTGGAAAAAGTTTCTGCGCATTGAAATAGACACTGAATGATATTTAATGTCAAATGTTTATAAAGTCATGTAGCCTACACCCGTGAACCTTTTATGCTTAAAGATTTACTTTAATTTAATTGTTTTATACTTCATTTTTTAGCTGCTGCCACATTCTTTTTTTTGCAGTGGGATACCATGAAAATTAATATTAGTTCAATAAGTTACATTTTTCACCTCTGAACAGTGATTAAAGGAACACTGCCCTTTTTTGAAAATAGGCTCAATTTATAACTCCCCTAGAGTTAAACAGTTGAGTTTTACCGTTTTTGAATCCATTCAGCCAATCTCTGGGTCTGGCGGTAGCCTTTTAGCTTAGTTTAGCATAGATCATTGAATCGGATTAGACCATTAGCATCTAGCTCAAAAATGACCAAAGAGTTTCGATAATTTTCCTATTTAAAGCTAGACTCTTTCTTAGTTACATTGTGTACTAAGGCCGACGGAAAATGAAAAGTTGCGATTTTCTAGGCCAATATGGCTAGGAACTATACTCTCATTCCGGCGTAATAATCAAGGAACTTTGCTGCCGTACCATGGGTGCAGCAGGCGCAATGATATTACGCAGCGCCTGAAAGTAATCTCCAGCTAGGTAACTACACTGAACAAAATTAAAAACGCAACACTTTTTGTTTTTGCCCCCATATTTCATGAGCTGAACTCAAAGATCTAAGACTTTTTCTATGCACACAAAAGGCCTATTTCTCTCAAATATTGTTCTCAAATCTGTCTAAATCTGTGTTAGTGAGCACTTCTCCTTTGCCAAGAAAATCCATCCACCTCACAGGTGTGGCATATCAAGATGCTGATTAGACAGCATGATTATTGCACAGGTGTGCCTTAGGCTGGCCACAATAAAAGGCCTGGGGACTACTTTCAGGCATTGCGTAATATCATTGCGCCTGCTGCACCCATGGTACGGCAGCAAAGTTCCTTGATTATTACGCCGGAATGAGAGTATAATCTGATTCAATGATCTATGCTAAACTAAGCTAAAAGTGCTACCGCCAGACCTGGAGATCGGATGAATAGTTTCAAAAACAGTAAAACTCAACTGTTTAACTCTAGCTTAAACAGTTATAAAATGAGCCAATTTTCAAAAAAAGTGGAGTGTTCCTTTAAGAATTAAAGTTACGTGTTGACTCGGAAGTATGTTCACATCTTTTTGTCAGGTGCTGTTGCCATGGTTAATTATAATTTCGGAGCTCCATTGATCATGACTTCTCATAGTCGTGGTGTACGCGCTAAACTCAGAGTCAACCTAACTCAGTTCAGCTGTTCTGAAACCAAAAACTCAGAGGTTCCCATCTCAGGGTAAGTCAACTCCGAGTTCAAGTTTCAACTCAGAGTTGGTTGAACCTCCTTACTGAAACGGGCCCCAGGTCTGTTTTTAAAATAAGAATAAAACTGAGCATATTAACAACATAAGAGACTGCAGCAAGTATAAGCTACATTTTAACACGTACATACCTCAATGCCTACAGCACAGAAATTTTTTACACACAACCACCAGTTTATCCTCTCCAAAGCATGTATTTTAATCACGAAGTGCTTTGGAC
Organism: Barbus barbus; assembly: GCF_936440315.1. Taxonomy (NCBI): domain Eukaryota; kingdom Metazoa; phylum Chordata; class Actinopteri; order Cypriniformes; family Cyprinidae; genus Barbus; species Barbus barbus. Next base: position 16,313,986 of record NC_136718.1, read on the forward strand.
TGTTCACCTGCGCAGCTACATCACCAGCTGTGATCTTCACAGAGCATGAATGCAATAACACTGGAGAGCTTTCAAAAGCAGCAGCACTTGAGTAATGAATACTATTGCTACTGCAGAAAGAACGATATCATGCATTTTAACATCAAATTGCATTTGTGTGAGTAAATATGGTATTACCGTGTGCAGGCTGGGTGTTGTGAGCCGGCTGGTGGTCCAAACTCTGTAGGTAGCTGTGACAGCGCTCACGATGCTCCTCCAGGGTGCTCTGCTGCTTATAGCTGCGGCCACAGTAACTGCACTTGTAGGGCTTCCCTACTGTAGGGGAGGACACTGAAATATCGAGGAGGCAGAATATGAATGCATTTCACACAGTTTGCAGGTGTTATGTAAACATGAACATTACTAATACAATATTGACATTGTGGCTACTATAAGGTGTTACCTAATAAAACTATTATTTTTATAAATTGTAATATAAAAAAATTGAACAAAACATGCTAAATAAAAATGTTTATGTAATATAATAACAATATTTCCAATATAATTATTAAATACGAATAATGTAATGACTGGTACAGGATTCATCAGACCACAGAATTTCCCTTGTCACAATTTCCCCAAAAACGAAATGACACGCTGCTCATCTATGACGTTTGTAGAATAGGAAAACCTACAGACCGCATCGGTCCGTTCAGCTTTAGAGATATGCGTCATTTCGGAGAAATTCATTACCAAGTAATTTCTCTGAATATCTGCATCCTCATTCAAAGGACCTTACTTAGGCACTACAGGTGAATGCTCTTCATCATTCAAAAACACAAGCAGGATATCCTGTTTTCATAATACTCTAAATGTCATACTAGACCGCTGAATTCTGTTGTCTTTAACTTGATTACATAACTGATCGATGAGGTCTTATTCACACTTATTTGTCTTCTCACACAACCCTTAGTAGAGCAACAGGTTTAAAAGGAAGGTTAGCAAAGTTCTAGGCAGCAAAATAATCACCACGTGCATTAAAGGAGAAATAGGTTAAAATGGCCTTGACTATATTAATTTCTGCTCTGTGGCAAATCAAAAGGCTTTTTCCATCCCACACGCTTTTCCATCCATTCATTTTCCAGCCACTAAGTTCTGTCTAAGTCCTTCTTTATTTCTCGCAAATGGCCTCTCTCAAACCACAAAGGCTCACCGGAGTGGGTGCGGAGGTGTCCTGACAGGGCGTCACGGCGGCGACAGGCGTAGTTACAAAAGGGGCATTTGAAGGGCTTCTCGCCAGAATGGAGCTTGATGTGACGCAGCAAGTTGCCCTTCTGAGTGAAGGAGGCCCCACACTGGTTACATTGGAATGGCCGCTCACCTACCGAGACCAAGACTACCAGTTTTCCCACCGGCCCAAAAAAAACAGCAGCACATATTTTCAAGCTAACATTTTTAAATACGTTTGATCTTTTTTTGTCAAGAGTTGGTCAAGAAAGATGCTTACCTGTATGGCTGCGCTTGTGCACCATTAGAACATTGGGACCAATGCAGATCATCCCACATATATCACATTTAAGTTTCCCATTGGGCAGCCGAATGGGACCAGGGGATGCAGACTCAGAGCTGGCCATCTCCCCGCAGCCGCTCCCAGCCTGCCCTCGTGTCCCTCCGACCATCTCCACGCCACCATCTTCTGCCAACTCGCCCTTTTCATCTTTCCATCCTTCATCCTTCTCCCCGACTCTCTTTTCCGCCAGCGGAGCACCAGCTGCCTCCTCGTCACTATACAGCTCCACCTTGATGGAGTTAGCTGGGGATGGAGAGAAAGTTGTACATTTATTCACTTAGCAGATGCTTTTATCCAAAGTAGAAATCATCAACTATCAGCGTGGCAGTGAAATTTTTGGCAAATGCAGAAATTATTATATGAGTTTAATGGACAGAAATACTGACCACTGAGTGAACGGCTGGGTGAGGACTGTTGACTGTTTGGTGTGCTCACGGTGGGTACTCTCAGCCCTGCGAAAAACTCCCGCTCTGTTGAAGAATCTCCACTACCTGAAAATATTAACATGTACAATGGGGTTCAAAATACTTCTTTGCAAATTTTCCACTGTAAATAATATCAGCATGACAATTTAAGTGAAAATTTGAAATGAAAAAAAGTATTTTTTTAAATGTCTTTTAATTAAAAAATGTTTAAAATAAAAAAAATATATAACAGATTTTAATGGACATTTGAATAATGGACATTCAAAACCCACTATATTTAGATGCATGTATGTGTTAAAAACAAAAGAATAAGATCTGAAAAAGGCACCTTACCTGACATGTACGAACGGCCATTGCAATCGTCAGCATTCATCATCACACCAGCTGCCTGTACCGAGAAATCATACAAAAAAAATATTTCTTTATAAGGCATGAAACTTACACAACTTTGAACATAAAATAGCAAAGCAAGTTTTTAAGAAACCTAAGTGCATGCAGTGGTACATTTTGCAATAAGACAGTGCACACAAAGAACGCTAAAATGTAAGTATTTGGCTCCTCTGATTTCTGAAAAAATAAACTGGTTCACTTGCAGTTTGTTATTTCTTCCTTTCCTGTGTGGTTGCACGGTTCGAGTAGCTGAATAATTTATATGCACACACTGGTCAAGATCTCATTTCTAGCTCAACAGCTGAAGTGAGTGTCCATTCTATAGAATTCTAGTCTTAAATGGAGAGCGTAAAGTGCAAGAAACTGCCCTCCCTTTAGCCTGTGACCTATCAGAACACAGGCTGACATCTCAAGCAATGCTGATGTTAAGCCAAATGCAGGGGTTGGTATGATTTGCTATTACTCAGAAATTTCCACATATTATCTGTCGCTTTGGTGCTGGAAACAAATGCAACCCTTTAGCAAAACAAAATACATGTTTATGTTTATAAAAATATTATTTGACACATCTACTTTCAAATATGAGCCGTATTTAAAGAAAGCCTTCAAAGCCTTTAACCACTGGCATGTAAATAGCTCTTTTTGGATGTCTATAAATCAAATAGGACCCCAAAATATTTCATTTTGTCTAAAATTTAGACCCGCACACATGCTTTTCTATATGACAGGAAATAGCAGGGCTAATAACCTCCCCTTTGATGTAATATTTTACACTAAATAACAACATAACCCACCATGGCACTTTCCTAAACATTGCTAGTGCATGGCATAAATGGGAATGAATAGATTTGTTGAAATGGACATGCAAAATAGTCTCATATTGTCTGCTCCACTCATAACAGAGAATTTTGAAATCTACATAAACTAAAACTAGAAATAAAGATACACCATACATTTACTAATAACAAAATAGTGCACAAGGTGTTTTAAACCAGGCAATGAATTGCTATAAGTGGTGAAAAACATGAAAAGTGACACCGAGTTGTCAACCTTTATTTTTACATAAATTATGTACGAACAAATGTTTTATTTAAAAATATGTTTTTATTTTTTTTCCCCATTATAATACACTTTGGTACCAGATACAAACTCCTTCTTAAGGACTTTAGAATTCTGGTTTCACAGTTTAATTATTTTTTCATGGATAATATGGATCAAAACACATTCTGATTGTGTTGCTATTATACAGTTAGATGACAAACGACATATTGTTTTCTTTTTCATTCTTTAAAACCTAGAATAAACATGGACTCTTAAAGACTATTATCTATATGGTGTAATACTTATAATAATACATGATCTAAACATGTACAATATGATATGAACAAACAGGCCTTCAGAAACGCAAGACCTCTTTGTGTCGTAAAAGACAGAAAACATGCACAGCTGCAACAGGCAGATCTCATGAATTCACAGTGCTGTCAATGAGTCCAATTCCCGCAATAATCGAAACAGCCCCTCTCTGTCAGCAATCATACCATAAACAATGGCCGGCGACGAGAACATGATAATCGTGCTCAAGCACTCGTATGTTTGTAACTTTTCATGCACCGTCGTGCTGCAGAGGAGGACTGACAGACAGCACGCAGAATCATGTCAATCCTGTCTGTCTAGAGCAACACAAGCTAGCAACCGCTGCTAACCAGCTAACGAGACGTGACAGCTCACAATAAGCCAAAGACATCGCTAAACTACCTCACAAACGAAAGAACTCGCGTTGCTGACAACGCAATCCAATCGGCAGCCTCCGGTCGTGATATACAGTCGATCTTTAGACGTGACAAACTAAAGCGGAATTATGTTTCCTGAGAGCCCGCTGGCGTTGCTATGGCACCCAGCACTCGACAGATCCGTCTAGCCGTGTAAACCCTCCCAATCCGAGCATAGTTACCTGACATAATGTCACTTTCCTTGAATAACCTCTATCGATTTTGCACGGTGAGTATTTTTTCTTACCTGACGATCGACTGTGATTGCAATATTTATACAGCAGAACCGCCGTTTGTTTTCTCTGGCGAAGGCAGCATCTCCGGGATCTTTTACCTGAAACCCCAAACAACTTCCGGGCCCATGCCGGGATACAGGCCCGAATAACCTATAACCGAGAACTCATGATTGAGAGGGATTATCGAATACATCGATCCAAGAGCTACAGGTCACGAACCATACAAAGCCACGCAGAAGCCACAAACGCCACATATTATTATATTATAAATATTTAATTTCGACGACAGTCTATAGTTAGAACAAATGACAGAGTATATTCTAAATTCTTAAACCATTAATAATTATCTTCATGTGCATATTGTTGTTGTTTCGAAGACAAGAGACATTCAAACAACTAATATTTCCTATGATTTATCTTAAATAATAAGCTACTTGATTTAATCAACCCTTAAGCACTTCCCTGTCAAACAGGTCAAATTTGTCTGTTTGTGGGAATTTCTTTGAACGTATAATTAGAACAAACCACACAATAATGATATTCTAAATTTTAAAACAATTAACAATTGTGACCCTGGACCACAAAACCAGTCCTAAGGGTACATTTTTTTTTAAATTGAGATGTATTCATCATCTGAAAGCTGAATAAATAAGATTTCCATTGATGTATGGTTTGTTTGCATATGACAATATTTGGCCCAGGTAAACTATTTGAAAATCTGGAATCTGAGGGTGCAAAAAAAAAAATATATATATTGAGAAAAGTACCTTTAAAGTTGTCCAAATGAAGTTCTTAGCAATGCAAATTACTAACCAAAAAATAAGTTTTGATATATTTACGATAGGAAATTTACAAAATATCTTCATGGAGCATGATCTTTACTTAATATCCTAATGATTTTTGGTATAAAAGAAAAATCAATCATTTTGACCCACAATGTATTGTTGGCTATTGCTACAAATATGCCTGTGCTTCTTATGACTATGGTTTTGTGGTCCAGGGTCACAAAATGAAAAAATAATTTCATTTAAGCTCTTCAATTATGTTGAATGTAAAATTAGAACAAATGGCACAGTATTCTAGATTCTAAAGCCATTAATAATTATATTAATGTGTATATTCTTGTTGTTATTATTTCGATGACAGTGAATTGGCTATATTTCTTTCATTTAAGCAACACTTAAGCACTTCCCTGTGTCAAAACAGGTAATATTTGTCTGTTTGTGGGAATTTCTTTGAACGTTTAATTGGAACAAATCACACAGTAATGATAGAACTATTCTAAATTCTAAGATCATTGATAATTATATTATTGTGCATATAAACAAAATTACATTCAAAAAGTAAATGTTACTAAGATTTATCATAAATACAAAATTCCTTAATTAAAGCAACACTTAATTATTTCTCCGTGTAGGGTAACAGGTGGTTTTGTTGAACATATAATTAGAGAAAAATTATATATTCATGATATATACTTTTCCTCTTCTTCTGTTTATTATTGTAGGTGTGGCTGTTATGTAGGCCTGTCCTATACTGACATGCATATACCATATAATACTCTGTTCTGATGTACAGAGTCATACTAATTTGGACTAGTGAATATATAGTAAATATATATATATATAATAAATATATGTATTTACTCATATCCTTTTATATTCAGTCATATACGTGTATTTAATTTATTTTAATGCGGGAATGAAAATAGCATTTAATATTTTATTTTTGTAATTATTATATAAATTTTGTTTCCTTGTTTATTTATTTGCCTTTTTTCCCACAAAAAATTGCAAACAATAATTAGTCGACCCCCTGCAGTACCACTGCAGAACCCCTTGGAGTCGCCATCTCCCTGTGGAAGATCGCTGTGTTTGCTACAAGATGCCAGAGAACCCTAAGTTGTCCTCCTCGGGGGAGAACCTCTCTGAACAAAAATACGAAACTCGTTTGTTTAAAAAGCTTTACTTTTATTACTTATCAAGAAAAAAATCCTGTTGTTCTCGAGTATGTGAAAATGAACTCTGTGTCTTTTAAACGTTATGTGACCTCTTCTTTAGAAGATCATTGTCTTCTTTTTGTCTTATGTCTATTGAGAAGTATTTCATATGCCTCCTGGATCTGAATGAACATCTTTTGTGCCTCTGCTTGCCGCTTGGGGTTGTGATCTGGATGCCACAATTTAGCCAGTTCCCTATAGCTGTGAGTAACCTCCTCCTGAGAAGCTTCTGCTTTCAATGATAGTATCTGATGGTAAGAAAATAATAAGATGACAAATATATTATTTACCTTCTGATTATATGTAAACACACTGCAAAGCGAAAATTATAAATGTTATATACCCAGCTGACAACTCAAAACAATAGCCTACTGAGCTCACCTTCAGTGCCTCCATTTCTTTTTTACTGTACTCATTAAGAATTATTTCTAGCACCTTCCTCCAGCTTTCTTCGTAGAAACCCCCTCCTGTCAGGACACATAGCAGACGGTATGGCAACAGCAGAAAATACTCCAAGAGTCCTTTGAGCCATGGAATAAACCAGAAGAAATCAAGCAGGGCCGCTATACAGTCCGATATGTAGTATAATGTGGCAGTGGTGTTGTGGAAAACACAGTATCCCAGCGGAGCAGAGAAAGCCAGCACACCTAAACTCAGACGATACAGACGAGGCCCTTGGGAAGATTAACACAAACTGGGTTAATTAAACAGTCTTGCACATGATGTAACCTAAACGTAAGACTTTACCTATCTAACAAAAATATAATCTAAGAATTCCAAATATGTTATGAAAACATTCAAACTCTTGGCTGTGCAGATTCCCAACCCGAGTATCCAAAATATGTTCTTAGACAGTTTTAAAACTTTTTTTTTTCTTGGTTATGTGAATGTTAAAGGAATAGTTCACACAAAAATTTAAATTTTGGCATCATTTACTCACCCTCATGTCGTTCCAAATCTGTATAAGTTTCTTTCTTATGTTGAACACAAAAGAAGATATTTTGAAGAACCAAACAGTAGTTGGTCCCCAGTGACTTCCATAGTAAGGAAAGAAATACCGTGGAAGTCAAAAATATCTTCTTTTATGTTCAGCATAAGACAGAAACTCATACAGGTTAAGAACGACATGAGGGTGAGTTAATGGCAAAAACATTTTGGAATTGTTTTTGGGTGAACTATTCCTTTAAGGGAACATTTCATTTTATCATTTTGCAAATATTGTGGGACTGTCACTCTTGAATGTTTTCTGGCGATTCTGAAACAAGTAGTACAATTTAAAAAATGTTAGACGAGCATCTAAATAAAAATGTTTCTAAAAAAATTAGGGATGCACGATATGAAAAATTTTAACCGATACCGATAACCCATAATTAAGTCCTTCTCATGGCCGATACCGATAACGATATTATAATTTTCATATAATCTGCAGTTTGTGCTCCCAGGAGAATACAAAATCTAAGATTCACTGATTAAACTAATATTTTAGTAGCTCTGGCCTAACTATAGCAAACATCAGTCCTGACTCTTCAAATGTTTTTTATTTTTTGTGTAAGGCACCACAATACTTTGTAACAGAAATGGTTTAACAGAATTATGACAGAACTATGGTTTATCTGCAATTAACAACTCATTAACTACAAATTTATATTAAAATATTTCATGCAAAAGAAATGCATCTATTCAACGTTTTTAGTGCACGAGGATGAGAAAGTTATATAGTCTTTAAGCAGTGTTGGGAGTAAGGCGTTACAAAAGTAATGCATTACAGTAAGTATTACTTTTTGCTGTAAAGCAGTAGTGTAAGGCATTACTAATCAATTTTCAGTAATATTTTACTCGGTACATGTTCAGTAACGCTTGCATTACAACACACTTTTAGCCCCCAATTATTATTATTATTATTTTAAATTTAATTTAAAGTCGGGTTCCTACTTTTTTATGTCCCTATAGGGCCCGGCTTCGGGCCAATATTCACGTCATAGTTCAAACGCGGACCGGGCCTCGGCCTGTTTTAGGCTTCTCCTTATCTTTATATTTTAGACATCCATCAATTATTGATGAAAAAAATTGCCGCCCTGGTGGAAATAACACGAGACCCTGCCATGACTGTGAAGAGCGGCTCGACGGTGTTTAGTGTCCTGCAGCAGCAGCGAGCCGTCAGCGCAGATGAAGAGTTCTGCTTCAAATACACCAATAAAGTAAAAGCCCCAGCAAAAGTATTTACCATGAATGGGAAATAGTAAGGATTCGTCATCTCCTCGCTAGATGCGCCTTTAGAGAGAAGTGCATCTTCACGGATAACGATTGTATTAAATAGTTTTTGTTTTCGTTTTTATTTATTTTGTTAAGTAGCAATTTAAAGCTTTCTTTAGATATATTTATCATGTCTGTGAGGCATGTATTTCGGTTCATTTTTGTGAACGAACCACAGTCGCGCATCACAGATCAGATTTAATTTATCACCTGAGGAGAGGGAGTCGAGCTGACTGACAAGAGTGAGGTGAAAAAGACAAGACGATGGCAAAAGAGTTTCAAAAAGAAATGTAAAAGCGCCTGTTTTAAAAATATTTTGGGATTTTGAAAAGCCTGTTGACCTGCCATTTATCTAAGGTGATATTGGAAGGTCTATTTATTTATTTATGTTTTAAACATTCGTTTCTCATTTAGCCTATTTGGTTCCACATTTTTGTTGATTTTTATTTTATTTAAACTGTGATATTTTTCCCATTATCAAGGTGTATGCAGTCCTTGCCTCAAAACTTTCCATCTCACTATTAAACGTTCTACGTTTTGTAATTATTTGTCCCTCAGTCTTTACTGATTTTCAGTTTTGTATAGGCCTACCATGCATATTTAAAATTTGTTATTTTAATATTTAAAAAAAAGTTATCTGTTATTTTATATTAGGCATATAGCATGGTGCATTTTTATTCGTTTTGTTAATAAAAGTTAGCTATATGTTCTATGTTGTAATCTGTTGTAAGTTGTTTTACAAGCTATTTAAGCAAAGGAAAGTGCGAAAACTCAACCGAACTAAAAACAAACAACTGCTTGATGCCGAATTGCCACTAATTTGAAAGTGAAAATAAAACGCTCACAGAGCTTACAAGCGAAGGAAAGCGAGGAAAAGAGAGAAGACTCAAACGTTGTCCACCCCCCATCCACCGAGGTGATACCGGTTAGGTGTTGACACACGTCGAAAATTTCCTCACTGTCAGGAACCTACTTGATGCCTTTTTTCCTCCTTTCGGAATCCTTGCTGAACATGCGTTGGAAATAGCAATGGCATTGTCCTCCTCTGCCACTGAGAAAAACTTCCAGACCAGCGAAGACATGTTCGCAAATGATGAGGTAATGAGCACAACCAACGCTATCTCACGGCAATTCGTACGTATTTTACAGGTGGCTAATTCGTACGAATTTGTACGACCTCACTCGTACGATTTAGTACGATTTGTCTAAACCCCAGTGATGGGTAGGTTTAGGGGCGGGGTTAGGTGTAGGTCATTCGTACAAATCCATACGAATTGGCAACTCGTAAAATACGTACGACTTAGCAAAAATCGTACGAATTCGTACGAATTAGCCACCTCGTAAAATATGTACGAATTGCCGTGAGATCGGGCTGGCACAACACATGCTGAGAGTCACTGCAGTTTCAAGCTGCAATCACTTGCACTTGGAAAGAAGATGAATCTCAGATAAATCAGACTGATAGATTGATTTACCAGCAAGCATATTTTATCAAATCTAGTTATTAGATTTAATTTATTTATCCGAGCAATAAAAATTACGTCATTTTCTCTCATATCGGTCCATAATTTATCGGTCCGATAAATATCGTGCATCCCTAAAAAAAATAATAATAATTCAATTACAGATTATTTTCAAACATTTTGAGAACATTTTTAAATACCAAATAACTCTGAATGAATGTTTTATTAACATTACTGCAAGAAGTGTTAGCCAGTTCTTAGAACTTTTCCTGTTAACTAGGCTGTCACGCATTAAATATCATATGTATAGTGCATCTCACCAAGTGGCTCTGGCCTCAGAGGTTTGAACATATTGTGCTGTGCAGCGGTAACACTGCCAGCAAGGCTGATGGGTAGAGGAGAAAGATTGCTGCCATAGAAGATGGATGACGTGATGATGCACGTAATGAGGGTCTTTTGAAGGTCAGAGGTCTGCTGGCCCACAGAGGACACCAGATGAATACCTGTAGCCACGCTCAGTGGCAGCACTAGGAAGTAGAAGAAGCTGAGAGAACTGAGGCTTATTAAAGCCACTGCACCGAAATAAATACCAACACAAATCTGACCGGCAAACCGAATCAGGCCTACTGGTGGTGGTGGAGTGGCTTGTGGACGTCTAACGGGGGCTCTCTCTGCTGCATGGTTGGCTTCGCTCACGTACGATGGGATACGGAAGAACTCTCTTGCCCAGCCAATGCCAAAACCGCCAAAGGTTAGTATCCACAGAAGAGCATGGCTGTCTCTGCCCAGGTAAATGTGATGAAGGCCAAGTGGGCCACCCATTGCCCACAAGGCGTATGTGATCATGATCTTTTTAGCCATGAGATCATTCTAGCTGCACACTGGAGCTTGAAAAAAAAGAGTCAATCATTTTCAAGTATAGCCAATAACATGATTAAACTGCTTAATAATAAAGTTTATGGACAAGCATGGCGTGTGAATCTCATACAGTATTTAAAGGAATAGTTCACCCAAAAAGGAACATTTCTTCTGCTTCTCATGTAAAATCATCATGTAAGACATGGAATATAGCATGTAAGTCTTATTGACTACTAATGGTGCTTTTTTTTCTTTTGAGCTTGATAGCATTGGTGGTCTGCATTTACTGTATGAACAAGAAAAGCACATTTTGGTAAGTATTTTTCTCCTTTGGTGTTCCACGGACGAAATAAAGTCATACAGGTTTGGATTTGACACAAGGGTGAGTAAGTAATGACAGATTTGACATTTTTGGGTTTTATGCTTTTGATAATATCTCTTTTCACTCTCTCATATCACCCATATCACTGGCTTTCAAGTTATAAAATCATACAGCTCGCTATTCTCTTACCTGCGGGAAATGAGAGATCAAGCTTCATTGTTTTAGAAGACTCCAATAACATGGTCAGCATTAAAAATATAAGTCTGCATGCAATAGATCACAGCATTATCGCGTTGAGGTTAACTTTAAAATTTAAATCATTCACTTTCAGAAAGTAATAACCTATGGACTTCCGTGTTTGCGGCAGTGTGGACTTTGGTTTGATGATGACACAGTTGTAAAGATTAAACTTTGATTTAAAATATCTGTGAACACTTTCAGACATGGAACATTAGACATTTACTAAAATGCACTGGATGTCTTAAACATGTTTTTACAGGGTAAACATGCTGTATGCTCGGACAGCAATCTTTAACACATTTCTATTAATCTACATTAATGTTGAAAAGTTATATTTTAAATCACTGAGTTTTATTTAGCAAGGATGCATTAAATTGATCAAATTGACAATAAAGATGATGCAAAAGATTTTCTGTTTTTTATTTTGGAACTTTTTATTCATCAAATAATCCTGAAAAAAATGTATCATGGTTTTTCACAAAAATATTAAACATCAAACTTGAGCATGAGCACCAAATTAGCTTTTTAGAATGATTTTTATAGATGAAGCATTTTTGCATTTGTTATATAATAATTATTTATTACAATATACTTATTCTTAACACAATTTATTATTTGTTTTAAAGAGTTGGTTGTGAAATGAGCAAAGAGCATTGATAGCTCAGCTCTAAGAATGATGTTTCACTCAGTTTTAGTTTGTTGGAGTCTAAAGTGCATAAATATTTAAAATATATACAAAAAACATGAATGTAGTTGAGGATTTTTCCATTGTTGGCGGTAACGCATTTCAAGTAATGCAAGTTACATAATCAGATTACTTTTTTCAAATAACTTGTAAAGTAACGGATTACTTTTTAATTTACAATAAAATATCTGAGTTAGCCTACTTTTTCAAATAAGTAACGCAAGTTACTTTGTTTTCCCATTTATTGACTGACATGGTGGTTGCTGTAGTTCTAGACTAAATGTGAACATGCATTTACTCATCTCTCTTGGACAAAACAGATTCAGTATTCCTCAAAATGAATAAAAACAGTGAAATGCAAACCTGCAATAATTAAATGTAGCTTATTAAATAACACTTATAATAACAAATATCGTTTATGTATTTAATCCCATTTTATTAACCAATATCTTTGCTGCTGACCTTCGATGATGCAATTCAACCATATTAAGAAGCAAAAATGACAATTGTTTTTCTTGTTATTTTATTGCTGAACTTTCTTATCCTGCATTCTATGCTTCATGCAATCCAGAAGGGGTTTATTAATTTCACTGGTTGTGTGAAAGAGCCTTTACATTCGTCAAAAATAGAAATTTTGATATTAAAAACAAAACAAGCCCAGCCCAGATGAGAAAAAGCAACGCAAAAGTAACGTAATGCATTACTTTCCTTTAAAAGTAACGCAATTCGTTACCTTTAGTAGGGAGTGACGCAATATTACATTACTTTTAAAAGTAACTTTCCCCAACACTGGATTAAAAAAAATAAAAAATTCAGTGTAGTGATTTTAATTATTATTTAATGAGATTTCATTATTATGACATAAAGTTTTTCAAATACTTTGACATTATAATTTATTTGGGTCTGCAAGTTTCATTAGTCTTAAATCCTTCCTCCTCCCATAGTCCAGCCCCTCCAGTAGATGGAGTTTGAGAGCGTCTGAATGATTCATTTGAAGAGCATCCGTGAGCTCGCTGGCTCGAAGACTTTCATAGTGTTTATAATCTCTTTATTAGCAGGTGAATAATCATTTGAGGAGCAATTATCCACCTCACTGAAGTAAAACAGGAGTAGTTCGTTGACCCAGTGACTTCAGCTAGAGCAGCCGCGATGCGTTTGGAGGTGGAAAGCGTTTGTTCGCTTTAACTTGAGACACGTTTCCACGTAGACTATTATCTTCTCGGAGATTCAAATGTTTTACAACTTATAACAGAGAACACGCCAAGACATGGTTTCAAAGCATGGAAACAGAAGACGTGACGGTTAGAGAGCAACTATTCCACGACCGAGTCCGAGAAACCATTGTGAGTTTTCCTCTCTTTGCTTCTTTTGTTTACATAGTATTATGAAGTAGCGCGTGCGGTGTTACAATCTGAATGCGCCCTTGTGTCAGTGGAATTCAATAATTGATTGTGTGACTGTACACGAGGACTTTATTCTCATATAAAATCACGATTTCACTGTTTGTGTTGTTCTTGCTTATTATTTACAAAACATTTTGTTATAGGGTATTGTCTACACAAAAGAGACCCAGAGGCATCCATTACTTTATATTGTACGTTAAGAACTACATGATGATGCACAGCTGCTCATTGTAAAATTCAACGGCAAAAGATGAGACCGCTCATCTTTTTGTGATTCAGAACTCATTTCGGAGAACAGATGAGCTTTTGGCATCCTCATGCGTGAAGATGTCTTTCAACACCTAATAAATTACAGCTATAACTGAACTTCAGACCTCAAGAACCGTACAGCAAGACAATTGGAGTTAACCTTTACTCCTTCACAATGTATCTCGCTCAGCATTTTAGAGCAATACAATTGGTGCTTATTTTTAAACCACTGATCTGGTAGATTATGCAAGTCACTACAAAAAAATGACCTCCTAGAACTATAGATTAAATGACAATCTGATAGGTCACTTTAGAATTCTTGTCCTAATGTGGGCGAAGCAGTCATTGACATTCTTGACTTCATCATTTGTTTTTCTACCCAAACAAAAACTCTATTTTCAGACATTTTAAGTGCATACTCTCTTATTTATACATTCTCCTGTTCTGTTTTTGTCTGTGTGATGCAAAGCTGTAATCCTCCTAGAAAATGAGAAATGCCTCTCTTAGTGAAATGCACAGATGGGTTACACTAGATAATGTAAATCAGACCCAGTGTCCTGCCCTAGGCCGTGGGCACCACGGAGCTCATGCTGTCATGGTTATTGATCCCTGTCGCTGATGCTTATCTGGGATTTATAATTTAAATCAGTGGTTTTCAACTGGTGGGCCGTGACCTAAAAACTAGTCACCGGACTGTGATCACAGACTACAGGGAAAAACAGTGTTAAATGTAAAATTGCAAATAATAAAATGCAAATAACCATGCATTTTTTGTAATATAACAAATTGTCAAATCAGCTTTTAAAAAGGGTGGAGAAAATGCTTTACATATCTTTTGTTGATGACGTACAAAGATGCACACAATGCATACAATGTGCGTACAGTCAGACTGGCTCATGTCATTCAGTAATATGACTAATACTAATAAAAAATATTAGGCTTGGTGATTCTTTACTGCCGATTAATCACTTATGCTGTTATTTATATATTTACGAAGTTGTCATTGTTCATATTCATTACTTTTCCATGCAATTACTAATGCATGAAAACAGTGTTGGTCTTGTGTTGGGTTGACATTTGATGCCCAGTGTGGGCCCAGTCCTGGATTTTGAAGTAAAACTGTTTGAGAACCACTGATTTAAATAAATCTGTATATTTTGATTTAGACTTTAAAGTCATACAAAAAATGTTTGGGGGTGCTAAGAGTTTTGAAATGTTTTTGAAAGTTTCTACTGCTCACCAATTTATTTGATTGAAAATACAGCAAATTATATGATTACAATTTAAAATAACTGTTCATATTTATATTTTAAAATAATGATTTGAAATGTAATTTATTCCTGTGATGGCATTTATTTACAGTGCCCTCCAAAAGTACTGGAACAGTAAAGACAAAATTGCTCTGTTGGCTGTGGAGTCAAGACATTTACAAATATGATTAAAAGATGAATATGAGACAAAACTACAGAATGTCACATTTTATTATTGGGTGATTCAAAACAGATGTTTTACCAACTAAGAAGTTCAGCACTTTGAGTTTCATCCCTCTATCTGATGTGAGCATAAGTATTGGAACAGTTGCCTCACAGGTTTTTCTAAGTGATCAGCTGTGTCCTGTTACATTAATTCTTCAGATATTAAAAGCAGGGAATGTGTCGTATCAGTTATATCCATTACTTCTGCATTCTGAATCTTGCAATCGATGATGACACACACAAACCAGGAAGACGAGGGAGCTGACTTTGAGAGAAAAGGAAGCAATTTGGATGCTAAAAGAAAAGAGGAAGTCCGTTAGAGCCCTAGCAAAAACAAAGGGCATGGAGAAATCAAGAGTTTGGAAACCACCAGTGACACCAGCAACCAACAACGACCTGATCGGCTGAGAAAACAACAGTAGTTGATGACAGACAAATCATAAAAGCTGTGAAAATGATCCCTAAAAGACGTGTCTGTAAAATCACCAACAACTTCCAGAAAGCTGGGGTGATGCTCTGACAGTTTACTGTCCTCAGGAGACTTTGACACAGAATTACAGATGCTACACAGCAAGATGCAAACCTCTGACCAGCACCAAAAATAGAAAGGCAAGATTAGAGTTAGCAAAAAAGCACAAAGGTGAGCCAGAAGAGTTTTGGAACTGTGTTTATGGACCGATGAGACAAAGATGAACCTTTATCTAAGTGATGGGAAAGCAAAAATGTGAAGATAAAAAGGGAACTGCAAATGATCCCAAGCATACAGCCTCATCTGTAAAGCATGGTGGAGGTGGTGTCGTGGCATGGGAATGCATGGCTGCCTCAGGAACAGGCCCTCTCAACTTTACTGATGACTTAATGCATGATGACAGTAGCAGAATGAATTTGGAAGGGTACAAAACCATCTTGCCTACCAATATTCAAGAAAATGCCACCAGATTCATTGGGAAGTGCTTCATATTGCATCAGGACAATGACCCAAAACACCCTGCCAGTTCAGTCAATGAATTTATAAGGGAAAAGAAATGGAAAGTCTCAGACTGCCCAAGTCAATCTCCAGATTTAAATCCGATTGCACATGAATTTCACCAGCTGAAGAGGAGAGTAAAGGCAGAAACTCCCCAAAACAAGCAACAATTGGAATTGGCTGCATTAAAGGCTGGGAAAAGTATTTCAAAGGATGAGACCAAGAGTCTGGTGATGTCTATGGGTCACAGACTCACTGCTGTGATTGTGCGCAAGGGATCTGCAACTAAATAATAGCTTTTAATCTTTTATATCTGCCTTATGTTCAACTGTCCCAATACTTATGCTCACATCAATGAGTGGGATGAACTCTAAAAGTGCTGTTCTCTTTATTTGGTAAAACATGTATGTGTTGAAACGGCTAATAATAAAATATGACATTCTGTAGTTTTGTCTCATATTCATCTTTTAATCATATTTGCAAATGTCTTGACTCCACAGCCAACAGAGTAATGTTATATTTACTGTTCCAATAATTATGGAGGGAAATTTTTTTTATTTATCTTTTGATATTTCAAGATATTTGCACTAACATCAAACAGTTGATAAAATTGTTACCATAAGTTGTTACCACCCAAATTAAATCAATTTTGTTTAAATAAACAGCTGAATTAAACCAAGAACATACACAGATGTTTTAATATGTCAGATAAAACCTTTTTCTGTAAATGGATCCTTGAGTGGAACTATTGAATTTCCACTTGTAAACCAAACACAAAATTTATGACAATGTCAGTTTTGTTCTTGGCTGATCTTCAGGAGGGACAGTCTGTTAGAGGGAGTAGCAGGTTTGGCACGGTTCCCACTCTGTAGATGTGCAAGGAATGCAGTGCGTGTTACTTTATTAAGGTGCATATCTGAACATGTTACTTGGCCTTCAACAATAGAGGGTTTGTACTCACGCCGACGCTTTAATAGTGTTTACTAAGAAAGGATCTTCTTTATGATTGGATACATTATTATTTGTTCCCTCTGAAAACCACCTTGAATGTTTTTGTATTTAATATTCACCAAAGTTCTGTTCTAATCCTTTCTAGTAATGGGTTTATTACTTCAGATCAAATCATGTTATTATTAGTATTTTTGTCATGCGTCTGTCCTTTTACTAATCTATCCCAGGACACCTCAAGTTTTGTTCTCTCATTGTCAATTCACGGTCACTCTATAGCTGACTGTTTTGCTAAATAGGCTGTTTCACTTGAGTAAATAACTTGGTTCCAAGTCTCATTGTGCAGAGAGAATTACCCAGAGCAGATAAATAAGCCTTAAGATTCAGAATGTTTGAGCTCAGCTGTTTAACCAGTCCTGCCAAATTGGTCAGCAAATACACTATAGATGACCTGGTTGCCTGTTCATACTAAAATTACACTCTCATTATACATTTAGTCACAATAACATTTAACTCCTATTGATGAAGAGGTTTGAAAACATGCATTGCCCAATTAGATTATATTGAAATAGAAGATTTAGTTTCTTATCTTCTGTTCATTGACCTACAGAAACTGGTAAATATTGTCTCTGTCCACGCTTTTGGTTGTTTGAAAGGATTTAAAGGGATACTGCGCAAACAGTGACATTTCTGTCGTCACAGAGTGTCGTTCCACACCTGCATGACGTTTCTTTCTAATGTGGAATTTCAGTGGAACTCAAAAGAAGATACTTTCAATGAGAGTCAGTTGAGCCCAGTGTTGTTTTGGATCCCATTGACTTTCATTGTATAGACAAAAACCCCTGAGGTATTTTTCTAAATTTCTTTGACTGGCAATACAATAGGACCAGACATGTATTCTCATGTTATATCCAACTGTTTTGTTACGCAATCTTTTGTTTCAGTTTTCACATGCTATTTTTTAGCTTGGCTGTTTTAACTTGTTGGTTGAGTATATTCTGATTTAGTCGAGTGAAAACAAACTATTCAAATGCTGAGTAAACACGTGTGTGAGCACCTTTCAGCACTTCAGGGATAGTATCTCACAGATCTATTGTTTTCACTGCTGTTCGCACTTTGAAGACAAAATCCCAGTTTCCTGTCCCGTCCCCTCCCTCATCCCTCTTCCTCTCTTTTATTGGACACACAGTGATTCAGAATTGTATTTTTTTTCTTCAGTTCACTCAATATATCTTATAATACACACTATAAGTTGTATTCAATACATAATCATGTCTTTTGCTTCATTTCTCAGAAATATTGTTTCCACATGCAGATCTTTTTTTCTGAAATCAGGATAAAGGTTAATTATAGAATTAGACAGTTATTGTCATGTGGACAGATCCCACTGCAGCTGTCTCAGAATGAGACGAGGCACACATTGCCCTTCCTCCATGTTAAAAGAGCGCCAAAAGAGATATTGAAGAATAGCAGTCTGATTCCAGCATGTTACAGGAAATGTGTTCATCTGATTTTAGGGATTGTGGCTTTGTAGGTTTATTTTGAAGTAAAATGAGACATGGACATGAATTCCGGGTAATTGTGAAACCAAGTCTATCATATGTCTTCAGCCATTTTTCACAACTCTTTTGCACAGGCGTCATTAATTCATAAAATGTTACTTTTTTACTGTTTTACTCTTTCATCAACTACTCTATTTGTTCTCTTCCGGTCAAATGTTGAGATGTTGCAGCACTACAATTCTTTATGGCTGTTATGATTTAGGAATTCAATTATTTTTAATAATTTAATGTTTTTTTTTTCCCCATTTTAGGGTGCTTCGACAACACGCTACCATTGTGCAGTGTCAATAATACTTTATAGTAGTAATAAATATTATAATACATAAACTAGCACATTATTATTACTTATTATTATAGTATATGCAATTATAAAAATGTATTCATGTTTAGCAGTATTAACCTTTTAAATATTTTTAAACCTTTTAAATTTATTGTGATACATCTCTAAATATACTCTCTTAATGTCTAATTTCCCTGTAAATTGTTACTGTGTCTAATCTATTATCTAATCCCAGTTGTTCTTCATTTGCATTTGAGCTGTAATCTTCATCCTCCATCTGGTGCTGTTACCTTCATTCTCAAGTCTGTATTGTGGGTCTTCATTCATTTGGAATTCAGATTTCTTAGAAAAGGGACAGCTGGCATTAAAAATTACACTGTACTTACTGATTCACACTTGCTGATTCACTTTCTATTGCCACACGAATGACTGGTTTTTATTTTCTGGGAAACCAACTGCATTTTCTTCCATTATCTTTTATCAAGAATATGTAATGTATTTCTATAATATCTTTGACGCGTCCCATCCCACCCGTTTACCAGTCTGTGTTATCATTAAGAACCAAATGTCCTCGATTAGGAGCTCTTATGTCACAGAGCTGTAAAGGCAATCTGGACTCCGCACAGCAGCCTGTATCAGTGATAATGGGGCCATGTTGGACTGTGTTTCATGACCTCTGCTCTGTAACAGGGTCTCTGTCTAAGGTGTCCTTGATAACCCAAATTGGCATCACATCTAAGCAGCGTGTTTGCACAGCACGTCTTGTCGGTGCCTGTTGACAATTGTGTTGCTCATATTAACTGCGTGACTCATACTGCAGATGTCTGTGAAAATGTATGTCATCTCTGATATTCTGCAAAGTGCCATATAAACCCAATCTTCCAAGAAAGATTGAGGTTATTCCTTCATGGAACATGAAATGAAAAGTTTTGAAGAATGTTCACACTGCTCTCTTACATGTAAAGTAACTGGCCGAAGTGTAGGGATCTTAATGTTCCTAGAAGAACTTTCTAAGATAGATACATGCACTGTATTTGGTGTCTTTTGAAGTCTTACCAAAGCTTTATGAGAGAAAGAAATCCTACAATATTTATATACAAGAAGAAAATCCCAAATTGATATTGTTTGGCATATTAAAATCTGCTTTTTTATTCTCCTTGAATGACAAGCTGCAGTGTATTACTTCACGTTGTCTGTAAATGTAATGTAAATATCATGTTTTCAAATTGTACTGATGTTCTTTTATTTTCTCTGTTTTAGATTTGTGTGCTGCTTTTCGTTTGCCTGTACATCTTGTCGCACTTCATTCTCACTCACTTCAAGAAGAATGCTGAGTTTGTCACTGGTAAGTTTAACGTGACCCCCTGACCCTCTGCAGTTGTTTGGCTTCTTGCAGTCCAGTCCTTCAAAGCACACCTGTGATTTGCTACAGCTGCTCTCCACAACCTGACACGGTCATGCTCCTGCACTTTCCAAAAATGCTTTGTTTGGTACCCGGTCATGCTCAGACAGTGAAGTATTCAGTGTTATTGGTTGAATATCTGAAATCATCTTCAGTATAGAAGACTCAAAGCTTCTGATTGCTGTCGACGGCAGTTATGTAACATCGAGGGAGGGCAGCAGTGTGGATGAGGAATGTTCCCGTGAGATAAACATAGGCCCCCTGCCCGAGCACCATGCACGAGCTTTCATAAGAGAACACTACCTCATGTTTTGGTGTACACCCCATAATTGAACGCTCTGCTCTTTCCCGGTTCTGCTATACCTACTTTCAGTGGAAAATCTGAGGGATGTTTTTTCTAGTGTCTGACGTGTGCATAACACATCAGGTTTGTTTAGACTGTTGAAAGATTGTTAGGAACTGTCCACACAGGATGCATTCTTGTCCAAAACGGCTAAGTAAAGCAGAATGCAAGGGTCTAATCTTTTCTCTTTTTTACCCTTTATAATTATATAGGTCAGTGGAGAGCTGATAGGAAAGCTCTGGGACATCAGTTCACACTTGAACCTGGGTCCCCATGAGCACAGCTGCTCCTGTGTCATCACAACATTCAAATACATCCATCTAATACATGCTTACATTATCACAAATTACAAAATTGTGCAGAGGGATGTAAGAACATCCTGTTAGGTACACTTAAAGAACAGTGTGTACTGAACTGTAAGCCAAGCCATTGGCATTATTATACATATTCAAATTTAGGAACACAAACCGAATCACTTTACAAGATGTTTTTGTGTTTTTGACACATCTAAATCTCAAAAGTCCATTTTATAGTCTAAATGTGCACCAGTCGTAGAGGGCTGAAGCTGTTTCTTCAGTTGCATATTGGCTGTTTTGAAGAATATGTGCAGAAAACCTGTTTTGCATTAGGTTTGGAGCACTCCCAGGAAATGTCACACATATCTACCCTGCAGCTCTGTCACACTGGGCTTGTTTTGCTCTTCTCACTTGTGAATGTTTGAGATTTATTTTTCATTCTTTCTGCCTTATGTTCTCAATCCATCCCTGTTAATAATCCCTCTTGAAAAGGGTATTGTTTTCCTGCACAAGCAATAATGTAAAATCTAACAGCAAAGGCTTCCCAAGATTTCTTACAAATAATTTTTTTCAAATAAGGGTTTAAAAGTGTTGCGTTTACTTCATGGAATAGCTTCATGATAAATCTGGGTCATTGTGGGAGCTTGTTGTCTTGTTCAATGTAGTTTGAAGGCTGAACTGTGAGTCTAAACATTAGTATGTCTGCAGTAGGATAAATTTGTGGTGACAAACTCATTTCCTTTTCTGTCCACAGATGACATTGAGGATGCCACTGTCAACAAAATTGCGTAAGTTATTTTTTTCTTCTTCTTAATGTATGCCGCATGAATATTGGATTTTGGTCTTTAATAGCCAAATATCTATTTAGGCAAGCAAGCTCAAATTCAGTCTGGCTCCATTCGAGTGTTTAACATCCCACTTTTCACCGTCCAATAAATTCCAAATGCATGAAATCAGCTTCCACCCTACTTAAGTGGTTGATTTCTTGTTTCACTCTGAAATGTGTCACATTATGGCAGTAAAATTGTACATTTCACAGCAATTCACACATCATATAAGGAAACTAGGCTGTTAAGGGCACCCTACTGGTTGCTATTTTGCTTTTTATTATTTGCCCTGAATGGTTGTAAGGGGACAGTTTGCCCTTTGGTCTCCAGCGTGGCGTTTAACAACCACCTCCCTTCATAGCTGGCACTATGTCAAAGTAAATGGCTGCAAAACACATCCTCGCTCCCTTCATAGCTGGCACTATGTCAAAGTAAATGGCTGCAAAACACATCCTCGCCCTTCTTTGACTGTTTTTCTCACTCTGCAGGCTGTGGCTGTGTACATTCACATTCTCAGTGGCCGTATGTGCAGTGCTGCTTCTGCCTATCTCCATCCTGTCCAATGAAGTTCTGCTCACATTTCCACACAGCTACTACATGCAATGGCTCAATGGCTCACTCATCCGTGGTATATACACACACGCACACGAATAACTAATAAATTTGCTTTGATTACACATGTGGATTATGTGACTATAACACTGGTTTTCAAAGAGAATCAACACAGTTGCCATTCTAATTCACTTACAACTTCTTAAGTAGTATTTTGTTGCCTAATCTGAACCGAAATGTTATTATTTTATTCCCACAAGGTCTTAGTATTGTGTTATTACGTGTTGGGCATGGCGGCAAGTCTGCCAAGAGTATATGTTCTGGCGATAAATCTAAATCTAGTTTAAAATCCGGATTTTTATTTGCACTTTGATATTAAGTTTGCAGGCATTTGGTGAAATGCCTTTTTCTAGTGTTTTGCAGTGCACGTGTAACACCAGATCTCATAAGCTGCAAGGATTGTACGTGATCACAATAGAATTAGTCAGGAAATCTCAAACCAGCTGAGAAATAAACAGAACAAAAAGCTTAATGGCCCTTTAGATTAAGAGCTAGTTGAAGTTAGAATGGCACATGGTTGCCCCCTAGTGGTTAGTAAATTTGATGGCTTTTTTAGTTTTTCACCAATTTACCTCATAGCACTTTTGAACACACAGTATAATTGTTGATGTATAGTACTGTTCGTTTGATTTATATATTTTTTTAAAAGTCTTTTATGGTTGTAAAATTTGATCAAAAATAAAACTAATATTCTTCTGATGGCAGAGCAGAAATTCAGCAGCCATTGATTAAGAAACATTTCTTGTGTTATTACCGATGTTGAAAACAGTTGTGCTGATTAATATTTTTGTGGAAACTGATACATTTCACAAACTTTCGCGAAACAGCATTCCTTTGAAATAGAGATATTTACCTTTGAAATCTCCACTGTCCATTTTCAAATGAATTGAACCTTGCTGAATAAAATTATAAAAACTCTTACTTTTTTTTTAACAGTACTGTAACCACAAATGTACATTTGTGTATTATGCAGGTTGTGGGTTTTTGCTTTTTAATATGGTAAGAGTACAAAATAATTTTTCATTTACTTACTCATTCTTTCTCTGTCTCTTTTTCAGGCTTGTGGAACCTAGTCTTCTTATTCTCAAACCTTTCGTTGGTCT
Organism: Barbus barbus; assembly: GCF_936440315.1. Classification (NCBI taxonomy): domain Eukaryota; kingdom Metazoa; phylum Chordata; class Actinopteri; order Cypriniformes; family Cyprinidae; genus Barbus; species Barbus barbus. Next base: position 16,337,642 of record NC_136718.1, read on the forward strand.
TCCTCATGCCATTTGCTTATTTCTTTACTGAATCAGAAGGATTTGCTGGGTCCAAAAAGGTAAAAATGTCATTAGTGTAAGAGTAAACGCAAATACATAACATTTAAACTCAGTTCTGTGTCTGATGTCCATTTGATATGTGTTTCTCCTCTGAAAGGGCATTATGGCGCGAGTCTATGAGACTGCTGTAATGCTGCTGCTGCTCAGTCTGCTGGTGCTGGGCATTGTTTGGGTGGCATCAGCCCTCATCCATCACAACACTGCCCGTGAGAGTCTTTATGGTAAATATGTGAAGCAGTAGCACTTGTTCAGTCTCTTTGATTGTGTTGGATTAAATGGAGAACAGTTTATAATGCCAGCACGACTCCCAAATTTCCTCTTAATTGAATAAGTACAAGATAAACAAATAGTTTTAGTAACGGTCTACTTTTTCTCTTGTGCTTTTCAGACCTGTGGGAATATTACCTGCCCCATCTTTATTCTGGAATCTCACTCTTTGGAGTTTTGCTGCTTTTGTGTAAGTGTGTTTGAGTGTATATATTATTTATATATTGTTGGTGGGTTCTATTTTTATGTTTGTTTGTTTTAAATCATTTACTGTTAATGTTTAGTTTGGTATTTTATTGCATTTGACTTTTTGTAAATATAGATTTGGTGCATCTTTTTTTGTCTTGTAACAGTGTGCACACCCTTTGGGCTTTCACGTATGTTTAGCGTCACTGGGAGCTTATTGGTCAAACCTCGGGTAGGTGGACAAGATACCTTTTAATTTCTTTTGATTGTGATGAATTTCAACAGGGGTCAGTATGTTTTTAAAAAAAAAAATTCAAGAAATAAGTCACTTGTACTCACAAAGGCTGCATTTATTTGGTCAAAAATACAGTAAAAACACAAATAAATTTTTCTATTTTAATGTTTTAAAATGTAGTTTATTCCTGTGACAGTGACCGTATATATATATATATATATATATATTTATTATTTTTTTTATTTTTTTTCAGGATGAATACAAAGTGTGTATATATATATATATATATATATATATATATATATATATATATTTCTTTGATGAATAGAAAGTTAAAAAGAACAGAAAGGACAGATTCTACTGAAATATTTTTTAAACATTATACGTCTTTACTTGGTTTACTGTCACTTTTAATGTATCCTTGCTGAATAAAAGTATTAATATTTAAAACATCTTACTGACCCTGAATGTTTTGAAAGACGTAAATATTTAAGGAGGAATTATAAGTATGTCGTCTTTTTTTTTTTTTTTAAGTTGTTGGAGAACCTAGAAGAGACAATAAACTGCACAGCATTTGAAGAGGCCTCTCTGTCCAGGAAGTTGAAAAGTGAGTGTCAGGATGTGAGAAAGACATACTTGCTGCTAAGGAAGTGACTCCACCCCAAATTTCTCTCTTCCTCTCATTTTCTTTTTAATGTCCAAAGAAGCTTTACTGGCATGTTGAACAAGGTTTTACATTTTCAAAACGTTTTTTTTCCTAAACTCTTATGCACTCTTTGTATCAAATGTTTCAGGTAACACCTCCTGTTGGATCAGTGCAAATATAGAGGCCATCAATAATGAACTTTTGAGTGCGCAGTCTAAACGCATTACTTTAGGTACAAACATGCTTCCCAAAATTTTGAAAACATCAATTAGCTATCATGAATTGCTCTTGCTTCATCCTTGTTTCTTCCGTTATAGAGCTGCGGAAAAGAGCATCTCCATGGCAACGCAACCTGGGATACCCAGTGGCCATGCTGCTGCTTTTAGCTTTAACTGTAAGAGTAAACCTTGTGGAAAACAGAATACTTACACTGACTACAATTACACCCTTGTGTAAAACCAAATTGATGGTCTTTCTCAGGCGGTGTCTGTGCTGATGGTGTGTTTCCATGTGCTCGAACTGCTCTTCGATGAGTCTGCTATGCCTAGAGGAATGGAGGTGAGATGCATGACAATGATTCAAGGGCATTTTCGTAATTTCATTTACTCACCCTCATGTGCTACTAAAGCATTACAATAGTAGTCCATAGATTATTGCAGTAATAATTCATTATCATAATCTCACAATGGTTGTTTTTTTCTATTGCAGGACCCTCACTTGGGCCTCGCCTCATTCTCCATGTTCGGTTGTCTGGGAGCTGCAGTGCAGGTGGTCATCATTTTTTATCTCATGGTCTCCTCCGTCGTTGGATTCTACAGCTCTCCACTTTTCACCGGTTTGCTGCCACGTGCACAGGACACAACCCTCACACAGGTACAGAGATCCATCATAGTCATGAAACAGCTGTGGGAATGGTGCTGGATATCACACATTCAGATGCTGTGGCTCTTTATAATCAAATTAAATCATTGTTTGTGTCTCTCCACAGATTATAGGGAACTGTGTTTCTCTTTTAATACTAAGTTCAGCCTTGCCTGTTTTCTCCCGAACATTGGGTAAGTATTTTAAAATGAATAGCCATTATTTTAATATGTAAAATGGTATTTAATAGTGCCGTAGTTTTTTTAAAGTCTGTTGTAGACCGAGATACAATTTGCACTTTTTTTCTGCATTGATTTCAGGGAAAAATCTGCTAAATCATTGTTTTATATAAACATTTAAAAATAATAAAATAGGTACTTCAGTATGGGATCAAATTCCTGCCAAAAGTATTGCAGTCACAGATATGAAAAAAAAGCGTGAAACCAAAATGGAAAACTTGAGTATAAATGCATTGCACAAAATATAAAAATGAAATAAAAAATCAGAATAGCAAACAATGGTCAAGGATCAAAAAATAAGTGCAAATCAAAAATTTAATAATGCATTTTTAAAAAATAAGCATGAATCAAAACTCTAAACACATTTAAAATTATATTGCACAAAACTGAAATGCTCATGCTAATTATCTAACTTGCACACAAAATCATGTTTTCCTTGGTTATATTTCTCAGATTTTTTGTGCTCTGACATTTTTTGCAAATTTTTTGATGTATTAGCAGTATCAATGCATTTTTTCAATCTGTGACCGTTGTTTGCTACTCTGAAAACTTTGCTTTCATTTTTAAATTTTGTGCAATATATTTTTACTTCCGTTTTTAAATTTTGGTTTCACAATTTAAAAAAAAAATTTTTTTTATACTTTTGGCAGGAATTTGATCCCATACTGTCAGGGCCACTGTTTTATGAATCACCAGTTCAGTTTTGTAATGCTCTTTTGTCTATCCACATGAGGGCACTAAGTAGCAATATTTCAGCAATATGTTTCCATTGTGCATTACAGCTAGGAAAATATTTAACTTTATAAGCTATTTATATTCCTCTTTTTCCATGTAATTACATGTAGGAATCACAAGGTTTGATCTGCTTGGAGACTTTGGACGGTATAACTGGCTTGGCAGTTTCCACATTGTTTTCCTGTACAACATGCTTTTTGCTGGACTCACATCCGCCTGCCTCATCAACACAGTCACATGGGCCTTGCAAAGAGAACTCATCCGTGCCTTTGGTTAGTTGCTATTTATTTATTTATTAGATATTACATCCTTTTATATTACATAAAAGTATGATCCATGAATAACATTTTTCATTCATTTATATATGTATATGTGTATATAAATATATGTATGTATTTAAATACAAATACATTTCTTAAAAAAATCTCTTTTTATACAATAAAATGCGTAATATTTAAAACCTGTGGATATACTTTTAAAGCCTTTTATTTTTGCCATTACACCACAAATGCTGTCTATACCACTTTATCGTGTATTGAACCCAGAACATTCCTTTCGTAATGGTTAATTCTAATGTTTATCTCAAGGAAAACGTGTGAGGGGAAAGATTTGTGCATGTACGCATTGTATCTTGAAAGGACAAGGGGTGTGCTACGCTGCCAATTGCCAGTGTTTGTAGTTAGTCTTTGGGTGAGGTGTTCCCCGCACAGGCCATGTTTCTCTATGGGCAGGTCTCTTTCCTCAGATAGAAAAAGCACAATTCTCTCAGGAAAGTGAGAGGGGACAGAAGGGGAGAAGGGTTCCTTGGGGACCTCAGGGCGTCAAACTCCTTCTGGAAGACACACACCCATTGCCCTCCGCCCAATACAAACAAAACACACACACACACACACACATTCGTGCGTGTAGACCATCTTCAGACAGCATCCCTTTTTCTTTACTCCCCCAACTGGCTTTTGTTCTTTGATTGATTGGTTTGCTTTCAACCCAAATATCGCATGCCAAAATGACCTTATCTGGTTGTTAGATCATGTTGTTTACTCTCCTTTTTTCCTTTCTCCAGGTCTCCACAGACTGCCTCTGACTGTGTCTCGATCAGCTATCCCTCTCAAACTACTCCTAGCCAATGGGCTCTCAAAGATTCATTGAAGAGCAATCAGCTTTTTGATACATCGTTGGCTACTAAAGCCTTTTACCTTCTGCAGAAGGTTCTGGATCCCAGTCTATGGCTTTCTCCTATTGGACCAGAGCTATTTTGTGTCCCTTTTAGGTGAACAATAGTCACCAAAGATGTTTACAAAGGTTGCCTGAACAATATATGTTGACCGATGTGTGGGATTCTGCAACTACGGTAATATTTAGGCTTATTACTGCACTTAATAAAGGGATGTCAAATCACTGGACGCCTTGAACAAATGCCATATGAAAAATGAACAATGGCTACAGAGGACTTTGACATGCATCCAGACAGGAGAGCTATTTCAGAGGATGACATCACAGCCATGACCACGTTTCCTTTTCCTGGTGGTGAAATGAGTGTTGAGTTTTGTCCTGGTGGGCCCCCACGCTTTCTCCTCGTATATCACTATTTTTAGTGTCATCCAGTGAATTCAGTTCTGTGGGTCCTTATTGGACTGGCATTGGAAATCCAGTCTGATGGGGTTTGTCTGCTTCCAAATGAAGTGAAGAGCCTTGAGAAAAGGGATGAAAGGATAACAAGTGACCGTGATCTTGGAGATGATTTTCACTGTGAGAAAACAAATGGGGGGTTCTAGTTTGTAAAATACACTTTTTGTAGAGTTTAGGTTTTAAAATGTGTGTTTAAAAAAGATGGCTGACAGTGATTTCAAGCTTTAGGCCAAGACAGCTATGAATGTTTGGGGATTTTGTTCCCTTTTTTGTTATTTAATATGTGAATCTTTAATGTGCAATATTCTATTATGAAACGTCGACACAATCTGACTTGACTTCCTTCCAGAAACTTGTGCCAATGACCAAAAGAAGATGTTTGGCCCAGTTAAGAACACCTAGATTGGGCAATAAGGTCAAAGTTTGGTTAGTTCTTATGTTTTGGGTTGAGATGTGTAGAGGGACAATCGACGCACCTGAACATTTCTTGTTTCACGGACACTAAGTTGCTGTGACTTCATAAATGTGGACTTTTTGATTCGATAATCACTCGTTTTATATGGTGCAGTATTATGGTGTACACATTTGTTGATCAAACTGTTGTTTGTTCTTTTGTATGATTCAGTTATTTATGAATTTGCTTCTTTATCAGCATAATTTTTAAACAAATGTCCTTCAAGCAGTGGCCAGTAGAGGACAGTGTGCCACAAATCCATCATTACAACATCTCTATCCTTCAGGTTCTTCCTCAGCCATAGTTTAATAACGTGATACTTGCATAAAACAGATTTTCTTTTTCTTTGAGTATCCTTTACTGTAATGTAGCTATTCAAATGTGAATGTGAATCATTGCTTCAAGGGATAGTTTGCAAAAAAAATTAAAATTGTCATTTACTCGCCTTCATGTTGTTCCAAACCTGTATGACTTAGTTTCTTTTGTGGAACACAAAGTAAGAAATTTTGGGAACGTTTGGGAACATTTTGAAGAATGTTGAAGAAATTCTAAAACAACATTGGACCCCACTGACGACAGATATTTCTCAATTTTATCTTGTGTTTATCATACAGGTTTGTAACGAAGTGAGTATAGGTTAAATAATGACGATTTTCATTTTTGGATGAACTATTCCTTTAAGTGTTATTCTATTCTCACAAAATGCATTTGCAGAAAAACTGGATTTATGATGATAGACTGTCTGTCCTGCATTAATGGATCATATATGGATGCATGTTTTACTTCATTATTAAGAGAATTCTTTCAGGGAACAAAGAAAATACAGTGAACATTACTCATTTTTAAAAAGAAATGACTGACATTTTAATTGTTTTAGTTAGAAATATCCAGCTGCAAGTCAAGGTTAGCACCTGTGACATTTCATTCCCTTTGAAATGCAGAGAAAAGAACAATAAATGTGTTTACACCTGTTTTCCAAGCAATGGGTTCATTTGTGAGTCATTTTAAGCCCATTTTTGGTTCTGGATCTGCTAAAGACCTTTCTGTAGAGGTCAGCATACATTTCTTGCCATCTGAGCACCTGACCACCGCTTTAATGGCTCCGTGGTGGTTATGTTTAGCTCTGGTGTTAGTGTGCTTGTCTGTCCATACATCTTCACCCAGCTGTCCCTCCGCCCGGCTTTAATCAGGGTCTTTATTTTGCCCTGGGTCTGTCAGCAGGCCCATAGAGACGCCACTGCTGACCCATCCTGTGCTTTCCCCTCACGGATGCCCATGGCAGATTAAAGCCCTACATCATCAGGAGAGTGCAAACCTCTCGCTTTCACCCCCCACCTCTATATCGTCCATCCGTTTTCCTCGTTGAGTGTTCATTTCCTTTTCCTTTTTTCTTTTCTCTTAAAGCAGAAAAAGAAATCCCGGCCTCTGATTATGATTTGTCTGTCTTGATTTTTGTTTTCTCTCTGTTTCTTGTGCTCTTTGTTGGATGTTCTGATTGAGCTAAAAAGTGGGATTTGTTTATCTTTGAATTTCCTCTTCTAAAACAGCTTTACCAAGAAGCTTTTACTGAAACAGCAAATTTTAGTCTTAAATTTGAGTTTAAGCAGACTTTATGAAAAGCAAAAGTTTAGATTTAGAATACATTAAATAGAAAATATTTAGCATTTATTAAACCAATTTTCTATAATGAAACAAATATTACATATATTTAGCTATTTAGTCTTGCAAATTGTTAATTGACTTTGACCTGAGTATGAGAACACTGAATACATGGGACTCCACGTATCATTTTAAAGAAAATAAAAATATAAAGATGTTTCTTAAGAGACATGTAACTATGAAGGAAATGTACATACATTGTTTAAGATGCTACATTATAAGTCACTTATCAAAATTTGTGATATTGATCATGTGAAAAACTAACAAACTAATGTACTTATATGATGGCAGTTTAGGACTTGTTTAGCGTTTAGTTGAACAACATTGGGTGGACACATGCCACTCGTGTTGGTCAGCAGAGGGCATTTGACTGGTCCAAATCAATCATATCAGACAAGAGGAAGAAAGGCAGTCTTTCACAGGTTGCGATAGGCTATCGTTATTGTCAAAACACAAGAATGAAGAGGAAAATAGGCAGATTAGCTTTCCAGGCGGTTGTTTGAAGTGTAGCCAAAGTGCATTAGAAGATATTATTCATTGTGGAAAATAGAAAACTCGTGGCCGGAAAAGACTTGCTAATCAACTGATAATGAGCCGCGCTGCCTGCCTGCAATGGCACATCTACACCCACCTTGCACACTCGTGACAGACTCCCTTCACACACTCAACAGCCTTTCTCACACAGAGGTGTTTTTGTCAGAAAAGGACCACAGCAACTAAAAAAACATATAATTTGTTTTATAGAGAAATAAAAAAACTTAAATATCTCAGATTTGATTTAGGCTATGTTTAATTCATTTTAGTGCACTCCACTTTGACACTGACTTTTATTTCTTTAAAATTAAAATATATTGAAGATTTGGTTGCAGAACCACAGCTGTAAAGGGACAGAGCATATGCTAAGAAAGAAGCTAATTAAGAAGCTTTAATAATATCACAGGACATCTTTATTTGATTTCTAGCCTACAAACTACAAGCCAAAACTCACCCTAAAACCAGTTTATCACACATGGGCCAGATCTGGCCCACACACAAAAAGCCAGAACTCAACCTAAAACCGGTTTGTCACACACAGGCCAAATCTGGCCCACACACAGCAAGCCAGAACTGACACTAAAACAGGCTTGATCTGGCCCATATGACCTCTGCCATTGCCAGACCTGAGCCATATGTGCCATAGTTGGCCCAGACAAGGAGTGGAAGTGTATGCTATATGGGATGTTTGGTGGGTGCCATTCATATTGTTGACCACTATGTTAACCAGTAATGAGTAATGAACCTTTTTTACAATACAGTTGAGAGAAAGCTTCAGTATTCGCAAAGCTTTGTTTAGACATCACTATTCACTAATATTGAATAATCTACATTTTGACACTGTTTTGATAGTCACTTTGTCTATTTTTGCTTGTCACAACACATTGAAGCGCGTATCCAAACATCACACAGACACAGCAAAGGTGTTTTGTTGCTGAATGAATCAATGTTTTGAATGAATCATTTGAGTGAATGATTCAATGATTCATTCAAAGACATTTACTAAATTCAGAAACGCTAATACTAGCATATTATTTATGGCATATGTTAAAATAGTATGCTAGTATGGTTCCAAATTCATTAAGTCACTTCAATACTCCTTGAATGCATCAGAATTTTGAACAAATCGTTTGCGTGAACGAACTTGTAAAAACAGTCACTTGTTACTTGCACCTACTGTTATATTTCTAGACAAAGTGAAAATGACTGGCATTTTTTTAGAATAAATACTTTAAAAGGCTGAATGAATTGTTCTCTGAGTGTTTTGTATAATATATCAATTAGTCATAAAAGCTAGACATGATGTTGTCCTGTGTTATCTTTTGTTTTCCTGGTCAAGTTAGTTATTCACTGCTGTAAAAACATGTTTCTAAATCTGGTCAGCATGATAGCAGTTACAGTACGTTATCTGCAATATATTCTCTTCTCTTGACCTTTAACCTGTTTGTTTTGGGTCAGGAAGTTCCACCCTGATCTTCTATTGTTCTGTCACGGTTGTTGTATTACAACAATTATTATATAGGCAAATTTCGATGTCTTATAAAAGCACAGAGCATGCATATATAGACGGCGCATGACGTGGCGACTAAATCAGGCCATAATGTGGCACAGCGTATCTATGTACACCTATGACAGATCATCCTCTTTATCCATGGTCCCCTGTCACATTGCTCTGGATTGCGATAAGCATGTTATTTAAGGTAAGGGGCAGCCTATGAAGCCGTATGTTGGCGCTGAAGCCAGAAATCATGTGCTTTTAGCATAGCACAGTCTGACACACCACCCTGCCTCTTCCTGCACTGATAACAGGGTGAGGGACGATAGAATTGACCGATGGTGGTGGGTCACAATGGGTGTAAGCTCCTTGACTCTTCTCGGCAACCCCAACAGATTTTGTCTCAGGAAACGTACGCAGAATAGTGTCTAGTCAGCTTTTTCCTACTAAATCTAAGTGGCTCGGCCTTATTTACAGGCCTGTGTTACATAAACATGCTCTGTAACATCTGACATGATTGATTGAACACCATCACCCCCTAAGATCAGCTGACTATTCGAGGCAATTTTGGAATCGAGGGCTTTGCGAATGACGCAGCATCTAATTTGGCTGATGCCAAGTAAAGTACCATGAGCTCAATGGCATTTTACTATTATAAGGCCAGGTGTAGTCACGATTCGTCTGTAACGGGAAAACGAGGGCCAGGGTAACTCTGGCAGGAAAGATCTTATTTTCTGTGCTGTGGCTGCTCAGGAAACTCAGCCATTCACTGTTGTATATACTCCCATCCTGAAGTGGGGGAGTGAGGTCGTTTAAGAGACTAGGAGGTGGGGATGCAGAAATACTAATAACAATTACACAATTTCCATTTTGAAACAGTTGTGTTTATTTTTATTGTCATCTCCTCCCTTTAATGTTTAATGGCAGCTATTTTCTCTGTTTCCCTCTATTTTCTCTATTGATTGTGCTCTTGAAAGCATTTGTACTTGTGATTAAGCTTTTCCCCACATTTGCTGTTATTTGTGGTGTCTGGGACGTGTGATTGAACCACAGATCCATCCATTAGAGTTTTGGAAGTGCATAAAATATGACCCACTGTATGACTGGGATGGATATCTGATTTATTCTAACATGTTAGATAAATAAACTACTTGAACACAAAATAATATCTTAGTTTATAGCCGTTTTTGTCTATTAGTGTGAGACTGCAATGTAAAATTGTCATTTAAAAATGCAATTTGAACCTGAAAATAAACTTTAAAGTTTTTGAAAAAATTGAAACAAAGATATATTGTGAAGGAAACTTACTTAAAATAGTATTGTTTAATAGGTTGATAGATTTCCTAAGAGCCTTAACCTTTGCATGCTTTATCTGTGTGTGTGAATTAATTGTCTGGGATGCCAAAGGTCTGGATGCATAACGTAGGTCAGCGGAAATCATTTTGATATTTTGCTGCTCTTTATTTTTCTTCCTCTTGCTCGCAATGCCATATTGACTTGAGTTATTTGTATTGTCTTCTAATTTTGAGCCATTGTTCAGAGGTGGTTTATAATTATGAAGCTGATAAAACATGGGCACATGTGTCAGCCAGTGTCTTCTCCTTCAGGAGAAAAACAAAGAGAGAGAAATTAATGAGTTACAGAAATGACGCTGTTATCTCTCAGCAGGAAGCTGTCATGAAGCTTAGATTCATGTCAGTGACCCTCACCTGCATTTAAATACACTACAAGCTGATTGAGTGAATGGGTAGAGGAAACCGGGGCTAGTTGTCACACAGTCTTTCCAGTGTTTCAAAGGACAAGCTTTTGTTTCAAAAGTTTTTGTTTACATATTTTTCCCCCTAGCATTGGTGTTGAAAACTCTCTTAGTATAATTAGAATATTTTAAATTCATTCAAATTCAAAAGAACAATAAGGGTCATCTATATAATGGAGGTTGATAACAAAACACTTAAATTGTGTCCTCACAACAACAGTATTTTTCATAAATCTGAGGTCCAGGCAAGCTGTCTTATTTTTTTTGTTTCTCTGTAAAAAAAAAAGTTTTACCTGATATACTATTTCAGTCTTTCAACTTCAATGTCACTTTCCATTTCTTTGTAATTACTTATGAAATTTACAAGCAATTTCTGAGTGAAAATAGTTTTTACACCAAATTTGTTTGATAGCAAACAGCACTGGGGCAACGTGCATTCAATAGACAGTATATATGTGCCCAATAGAGCTTTTGTAGCCAAGAGAGTAAACTGATTTATAAGCCTATAGCTTTAGTATCAATTACTTTCTCACTTTAAAAGAAGGGACAAATATGCTGTTAGATACACAGCACAGGAAAGTACAACTTTTTGAAAGTATCCCCCACTCGTTACAATGCACTGTAATGACTTTACAACTGCATGACTGGAAACGCGCGCGGGGAGGCGTGTGCGCTACTGTCCCGGCGCGCGCGCAGGAAGGGAGGGCGATATTTGTCCGGTCACAAACACTCAATGGTACGAGCGCAACGGTTAAAAGCGGGAGCAAACACATGTCGAAGCAGAGGCAGAGCACTCAGACAGTAAAGGAATGAAATTATGTTTGAGCGCGACTATCAGGCAGGAGGACAAACAGAAACGCGCGCTGTGAACCTTAACTCAGAAAACGCTGTTTCGCGCGGAGCTGTCCAAGGTGGAGTAGGATGATGGGATGAAGCACCTGTTGCTATGCCAGTGTCTACAAACGAGAACGAGGCTGCGATCAATCCACCTCTGCTCGGAATGCTGAAATTTGGCTAAATAAGTGGATTGACCCGTGTAAACCATTTGAGCGCTAGATATTATATGATAATTATATGCAAAACTTTTCAGGTTTAAACTTTCACCATGGCTGGATGTCGGATCCATTGATGTTAAACTGTAAATAATCAGTATCATCTGGAAACCATTAGGCTACACTTTAGTCAATGATTCACAAGGCTAATCCCAACGAGTGCCCATTTTAATTCGACACCGTGATATGGACGTGGAAAAAGTCAGTTGTGTTAACGAAATGCCACGAGGTGCTGGCAGAGACGCTCGCGTTGCAGGGTTCGCGGCTCGCTGATCCCCTCACACACTTCACGCGCGTCAATGACGCTGGCTCCTTGGTTAAAGCTGGCGAGGCTCGGCCTGCTGACTGCCTGGCTTTACTCATGGCTGCTGGTGGAGGGATGCGGACCGGGTCCAGGCTACGGCACTCGCCATAGGCAACGCAAGTTGACTCCAATGTCTTACAAGCAGTACGTGCCCGGTGTCTCTGAGAACAACCTTGGAGCGAGCGGAAGAGCGGAGGGCAGGGTAACGCGCAGTTCGGAACGCTTCAATGAGCTCGTGTGCAACTATAACACTGACATTGACTTCAAAGACGAGGAACACACCAAAGCTGACCGGTTCATGACCAAGGTAAAGAAGAGTCAGCTGCGTCCCGTTCTGCAGACGGGTCACTCCACAGTGCTTTTGTATGTTTTATGATCACGTGTAAGCAATGACTAAACGATACTTTAATGTTTCTTAATAGATGTATTGATAATAGATTCATTATTATATTATTATACATAATATAACAAGTTATTTAATAATTATATAATTTATTTGAAATGTATTATTCTAATTTATTACAATACATATTCGAATAATTTTTAAAAGATATGTGTAAACTCTTAATAATCTCCTTTATTAAAATTATGCATGTCATTAGGACATTTTTCAGAATGTGAACTTTTCATGGCCTAAGTGCCTATCTTTTTATTGTTTATTTCATTAATTTTGTCAGTAGGGATTTGACTATGGTTATGTACAGTATACAGTTTTTTATTGAAAACTAGATATTTGTACATCTGTCAGCATAATCTGTTTCATAAACATTTGGCAGTGTCATAATCTTGAGTACAAGGCTAGTAAGGGCTAAATGAATGGTAAGACGGTCAACCTTACTGTCAGCCCTGTTACTTTTTAAAGGCTTATTTACTATATATATATATATATATATATATATATATACGTTTTAGAATGTATACAATTAGCAAAAAGCAATTTCTAATCAAATTTCCATCAAAATGGAAAAGGCACAGATTTCATGGAATGACCCAGATGCATCAGGTGGCCCTTTCAACTCTCTCAGTCAACCATGACATACTTCATGCACAGTTAAACAGTACTTGAAAATAAAAGGGTTTTGTTATTCCTGTAATTCAGCTGTTTCATTGTCTTTTTTTTTTTTTTTAATTGATGCAAACTATAAAGCTGTGATAGAAGGCAAATTTTTCTGGACAGGCCCTGCAGGACTTGTCTAAGAGGATTTTGACTGTCACGAAATCATGATGTTGCTAGATTGTTTACCCATGTTGCCATGTTCCCTAGGCAATGTAAAAAAACGTGACATAAGACTGTCTGGACTGCCACAGCACCATTTAATCTTTAACCAAGTTCTTCGTTAGTGAGCTATAAAATGATCACTACACCTCTACTTCCTTAGCCTGGGAGTGTGTACATGTTACCTTGTATAAATATGAGGGTAGGTAAGGCAGATAACATTGTGAAGAACACAGAGTACACTAAATATTCTTTTTAAACCAAACTAAAATATGAGACATTCAAAACTAATTTCTTAACGGCAATATGAACATTTTCAGCTGAATAAGTTAATAGAAATAGACATTGTATTCTTTGGCATGGCCTAATCTGTTATGGTATCATAGGTCGTTTTGAGATATTACTGATAAGTTTGAAATCACTGATAATAAGTTTGACAAGATTGACAACTAGTTAACTGTGAAGACACTTATGAAAGTGCTTCAAGTTGGTGTATGTGTACGTATGCATGTGCCCTCTCATTGCCCAACTCTGAAAGCTATCCTTTGTGCATCTTTTCAAGCCTCTGCTGCGGGGTCGCCTGTGCAGAATTCTCGCCTGTTGAAGTAATGGCACGATCGGAAAAGACTCTATTGTAGTTTTCACAATGAATCGCCTCTGTCCAACAGCATTGCGAGAAAAATCTCCCTGGTTTGTTTTCTTCCCCTCTTGATTTCTCACTCTTGCTGTCACATTCCCAAGTAGACGTCTAAACATTCCATCCATCTGCCTGCTCGCTCAGACTTTGCTTTCTTCTTGCTCTAATTGGCTTTTCGACCCTATCTTGCTCTCTTGCCTTTTCCCATACCCCCTCAATCATGACTCTAGGTCACATAATATTATTTTCACTGACAAATAATGCTAAATTTTCACAGATTCCCCATTACGTATGGTGTAGAGAGACACAAAATGTTGAGAGTGCTTGGAGGAAGTCTAAATTCTGTACTACAAAGTCTCAAGTTTGACACTGGGGTCATTCAAAAGACTGTGTGAAAATGTTCCAATCGTGTGAAAAAAAAAAAGGAATTGACCTTGACTTTACTCTGTGACCATGCTGAAGTGTCCAAAGAATGCTGGAAATGAGTTAAAGTAGCTTTGTTCTTATTGTTAGATTTTGGGGGTGGAAATGGCCTTTTGCAGAGCTGAATATGCTGGAGAAAAATTGCTGATGTCTACCGGTGCCAATTTCTGAAAAAGAATTCTGAAATGTCATGGTATTTGCTGTGCTTTCAGCATTCGCACACCTCTGGTTTAAATCATTGGTAAAAAAGGAGGAGCTTTGGCAATCTGGGACAGTTGAAGTGAAAATTCACCCAAAAGTAAATATTCTTCCTTCAGAAGTTCTAAACCTGCAGTACCTTTTTTATTCTGTTGAACACAGAAGATATTTTGAAAAATGTCAAAGTATTTTTAGTAATTTCAATCAAAGCCAGTAGGTTCCAAAGTTGTTTATGGTATAGTCCTTCCCTTTGTATCACCTGTCTAATGCTTTAATTTGTTATTTCTGCTTTACAGCGCTGTAAGGACTGCCTCAATAAACTGGCAATAGCAGTAATGAACCAGTGGCCTGGCGTCCGACTGCGAGTGACGGAAGCCTGGGATGAGGATGGCCATCACCCTCCTGGTTCTTTGCATTATGAGGGCCGTGCGGTTGACATCACCACCTCAGACAGGGACACAAAAAAATATGGACTACTTGCACAGTTGGCAGTGGAGGCTGGATTTGACTGGGTGTACTATGAATCCAAGTACCATGTGCATTGCTCTGTCAAAGCTGGTAAGCTTGTAAATCTTTGCTTTTCATTTGTTACTCCTCATTCAGATCTTTTAATGTAGCTCTTAAAGGGATAGTTCTCCATAAAATAAAACTTTTGTAATCATTTACTCACCATCATGTAGTTCCAAAACTGTATGAGAGACAACAAAGAAGATATTTAGCAAAATTCAGTGGTGTCCAATGCATGGACAAAAACTAATGAAGCTAAGTAAATAACAATTTTCATTTTTGGGTTAACTATCCCTTTAAATCCAAAGTTTTGTCATGAAACTCTGGATGGCACAGTCCGATAGGTCTAACTCAAGCTGATATAATGACACCATTATTCACATGATGCAAGCTGAGCTTGCTGCTCAACGTTTAAATACTCACCTAGTACTTGCTATAGCATTTGCAGTGCTTTAGATCCCTTCACCCTCCACTGCTCCACCTGTATAGATCTGCTATGGGGTGATTTCGTGTATGTTATATATGGGGGTTATTTCATATATGTGCAATATTTCTCACATCTTACATTTCTTCCACCTCAAAATTTTTCCAGATCACTCTGTAGCTGTGGAAAAAGGTGGCTGCTTTTCAGGATCGGGACTTGTGACAATGGCTGATAGCATGCAAAAACCTATGTCGTGTTTGTGGCCTGGCGAGAAGGTGCTTTCCTTGTCCGAGTCAGGTGAAGTTGTTCTCAGTCGGGTACTTCTCTTTTTACATCTGGATAGAGAGAGCAGAACCACTTTCTTTATTTTTACCACTGAAAATGGAAAACGAATGGCGCTTACTCCCAATCACCTCATTTTTGCGGCTCCCAATCTCAAACTGCACCACCATGAGTATGAAGCTATGTTTGCCAAAAAAGTTAGGACTGGGGACTATATACTTACTGGGGACAACAGAGGACTTCAGCCATCTAAAGTGGTCTCAATTTCACTGGAGGAGAGGATGGGGGTTTATGCTCCTTTGACAGAACATGGGAACTTATTTGTGGATGGAGTGCTGGTATCCAACTACGCTTCTGTTGAGGATCACAGACTCGCACACTGGGCATTTTGGCCTTTCCGTGTTCTTTTTCGCTTTTTCCAGACAGTAATGGAAGAGAACTCACAAAGAGTGGTGGTTAACAGTAGTGCCATGGTCCCTAATATCTGTTCCACAGATCAGACCTTCCTCACAAATGTGATGCAAAATAGTTCTTCCAACATATGCAAGAAATTCCCAGATGTCACAGTGGAAACGGAAAATGAACACAGTTTTTTGCAACAAAAGGAGGTTTACTGGTATGCAAAGCTTTTACACACATTAGGACAGATATTTCTTGAGCCTCAGAAGTTTTACTGATGGTCAAGACAGGGACATTAACATAATGTCAACTGCAAAATAAATTATAGCTTTTTTAAAAACTACTGACCAAAAAGGAAATGCAATAGGCACTATAACTGGTATAATTACTCACCGCATATACTGTCCAGTTACAGTTACTTAGAATTTGTAAAAGTGTTGCAGTTATGCATATACTGTATGTGAAATATTCAGTGTAAAAATCATAGTTTTTTAAATATGACTTGTCATATTGAATAATCACCATATGGACAATTAAGGGATTCAAAATGTAAACGTATTTTTATGTTTGTTTTATAAGAAAAAATTTCAAAGAGTAATAAATATTTATTTTTATACTTTTGGATTCATAATATATATTTCATGTTAAACTGTTCATGTAGTTCCGATTATTTGTTATACCAAACAGACACTGATAGAGTTACTGTAATCTTATTGTGTTGCAAAATAAACCTGATCTGCTTAGATTTTATTCACAAGAAACAAGTTTTATTATCACGAGAATTATACTGAGTACAAAATATCATGTCAGTTCCCAGTTTGAAAAAAACTTTTTTTTTTTTTTTGACAAATCAGCATATTACATCATGTCCTGTATCTGGTTATTTAGATGTTTTTAAAAGAAATGAACAAAATATTGTGTTAACACAGTTTAACCATGTCTAATGACTAATTGTGGTTCATTTCCAACGTCCAAAATCAACAGCCATGTGCTAAAAAATGAATATCAGGCTGGCTTTTACTAAGTGCATCACACCCCCTTGTGGACACCAAAAAATTCTGATGTGCTTAGTGTGATTTACAAGCTTTCTGTTCTGAAAAACAGCTTCCTGGAATGAATAATAAATTAAAAAGTTAATAAATTATTATTTGTAATATTTCTAATTTGTTCTCTATTATTTTGTCCTGTTTAAAATATATATCAGCATTAATGCAATACAAACTACATTTTTAATTAAATTTAAGTGCAGCCTGACAATGTAAAGGATTTAGCATTGTAAACTAAAATAATGTTTTTGTGACTGTATTGCATTTTTGGAATTGCATGCTTTTTCCTCTATTTATTTTTTTCACAGCTGTGAAGGTATAGAAAAGGATTATCTTGGTCATGGAGGGGGCAGATGGACACACACCCCCACTGGAGAGGAGATGTTCTAAACTCTATCTGGATCAGGCCAATGGTAAAGACTGTAATGTAGGCCCACCCAACAAGTACCTTTGGTGAACCAATCAGATTTTAAAGATAAGCTTAGCTCAAAACCTCTCCAGTTCATACTAATCCTGGTAAAAGCAGGGAAGAATTTATTAATTTTGTCAATGGGGTATGATCGGAAAGTACAGAGAGAAAAATAAATTTTATTTGCCATCAAGTTATATTCTATAGAGATCAATATATCAATGCTCTAACAGAGCAATGTGATACAGATGGCCTGTACTGTGCAGATGAATTTTGCTATATCAGGATTTCAGTTTTTGACTGTAAAATAAACATGACCTAATGCAGCATGCGTGAGTAATATATTGGAGAGAAAATGACTTCATTGTGGTAGATGTTGGTAGTGCTCCAGTATGTCCATAAATGGCCATTCTTCCATCATATTTATCTCTGAATTAAACCGTATGTTTGAATATGTTGAGAACTGTATTTACTGTACGTGACTCAAACTATGTGACTCTGATGGCTTGTCAGCTTAAAGGACAACAAATCTACCCCTGCTTGGTTTCTTCCACTAAATAAAGAAGAGGTTAGTTGATTCAACAATGCATATCTTTTATAGGCATAATACAGACAACTTTACAATGCATTTTATTTCAAAACTGGCAGCTCGTGCATTTGCACTCTGGGATCAATAAAGTCTGTCTCTTTTTTAAATCTATAATTATCTAGTCTAAGAATAGACTAATAGTAACCTTTGATCAGGCAATATTTTGTGGTCTCATTTACTCATTTTTAATGTTTTGAATCGATTTTTACTGAGCTAATAGTGTGCTAATTTTGAAAGCAAGCATGAACTGACATCTATTATGACTAAATGTCTCTGTACTGAGAGGTCTGCTGTTAGCATTGTGGCCAGATAATAAACCGGCCACTTTAAATGACTACCTTTTAAGGCAATAAATAAACAGGGTATATAAATAGATTATGTAATTGTTTAGTTGTATAGATAGATAGATAATTTAGTATTTAAAAGATGACTGACTGACTTACTGACTGACTGACAGATAAATAGACAGTCAGACAGACAGACAGGTAGACAGACAGACAGATACATACATAGATAGATAGACAGTGACAGGTGGTTCATCTGTAAATCGGGAGAAACTAACAGAATTAACACCTGTCTAACTAACTTAACCATGACCCAGAGTTTGTGAGTGAACCCTAATTTGTTTGTCCTATCAAAAGTAGGGGTCGCAGTTGGACTCAGCATCGGTGTTAAAAACAGTTTTAATCTGCAGCCTGCACTCACACAGGCATAAATCTGGTGCAGTATCCTTCAAACTGTTACATGAAGCAAGTTTATCAAACAAGCTTGCAACATTTCTCCAGATTGGAGATCTGGGTGTGGGTTAGCCAAAGCTCAGTCTGGATGAAAGCAGCAAACATGAGAGTCCAGCATGAACTCATTTGATTCATTGGCATCGGCCAGCCAAAATCTTAATATTAGGTAGTTTTGCAAACGTTTGCTCGTCCGACAGCACTTCCCCCATCAACAACAAACTAGTAAACCCTGCCTAGCCAAAGCTAGCTTAATGAAATGAAACGGACCCCAGCGATTATTATCCGGAGGATTGTTCCGATCATGTACGAGGACGTTAGCGGCGCATTGTAGGTAAGTGTTAAAAGTAGTATTAATTTAAAAAAATATATATATACTTGCTGATTAATCACCCTAGCGATACTCGGGCCCCCCTTCTACGTCCATTTAGCGAAGTGAGTGCGAATCAGTCGGCCAAAATGAATGTGCTGCTAGCTTCATACGTACCATTGCGTTTGAATGTAAACTCAAGGTTACAAACACCAGTGTTAGGATTGAGCTGTTATTGTGTTGGCCGTATAGTTTATTTTCCTATAGCTAGTTGTGTTTTTAGTTTAGCCTGGTGCATGAGTGTTTATGTCCTTGGTAACGTTAAATGGGTAACGTTAAGCCATATTTTTAGCCAGCACCAGTTCATGAACCATCCGTCATTAAGAGCGAAACCACGAAAACTTAGGACTTAATGTGTTGCTTTACTGTCGAATATGTTGTCGTGATATTCCGAGCGTATCATTAAAACTGCCATATTTGTTGTTGTTGGAAAGAGCAACAGCATTTTGGAGTATGAAAGTATCTGGCTAGCAAGCGGAGTTAGCAGATGTGAAACTGGGCGATTTGTTTAATTACTTAATTTTATTTATTTTTGCAAAAGCGAGGCTGGTAATAAACATGGAACAAAATTTTATCAATGTAATACGTGTCGCTTTTGTAGCAGTGGTTGCAGTTTCGTGTACCACATAGGGACGCTGCTTCTTGCAGCCTGTTAGCATGCACTGCTTTGGCAGTGCGTTTGGTTACTTTTTAATATTCGCCTCGGTATAAAACATTTGAAAATCCTGTAAGAGAGACGAGTTTATGTACGGATTTCGTTCAGTGACTGTGCTGTATGTAGCATGTGTGAATGTGGTTGTCTGTTAGCGTGTTGGGACTTAAACCGCTTGGGAAACATGTCAACAAATTAGTGTGAAAGGATTTAGCTTGACAGTTTATTCAGAGTTAAAAGGTCAGGGATTTTCAAGGTGGTGTGGTAAATATTTTAGCATCGGATAGTTTAAATACATTTTGTTCAGTCAAACACACAAAAAAAACATACTAGGGCAAATGTCAGCAATATGTCCCATATTTTGTAATTAGCTACGCAGATGAAAGTTTAAATGGGGAAGCATTGCGTACAGGATTTGTTTTTATCGGTAACGTTACACATTTCCTTACGCGAACACCTTAACTAAACAAATTGATCAAACTTGACGAACGAAGTAAGGGTAGAAACGTTTAAGATTTTCTCTTCATAGAGAAAATGGTCACATTAATATCAAGTTTTGATTGAGTTTCCTGAATAACCCGCTAGCACAAGGTTCCTCAAATCTTTCCCTGGAGGTCTAATCTGCTGCAGAGTTTAACTCCAACCCCGATTAAACTCACCTAAATTACCTGTGATTTTCTAATGATCTTGAAGACTCTGATTAGCATGCTCGGGTGTGTTTGATTAGGGTTACAGCTAAACTCTGCAGGAATGGTCCAGATTTGAGGATCCCTGCGCTATGTCAGGATAAACCAGAACATCAAACTCAACGCGAATTGTATGCTTTTCTTCCATAACAATCACAATACTTCTGTATAATAAGTTATTTTAACGTGTGTAATGCTGGTTGCTTGATGTTATATACATGCAAACACTTCACATTCATAATTAAAGGCCATAGTGTCGTGTCTAAAGTATTTTGGGTTAGTAGTTTAGGCTTTGAATGAGGATGGCCAGTCATAACCTGACTTCAAACTAATTTTGTGTTCAGTTTCATCTGTATACTATGCAGTCTGTTACCCCACAGTGAAAATTCCTTTAAATATTCATGAAAGGCCATTAAACATGAAACAAAAATAATAAAATAAACACATACCATTTATTATTATTTTTATATATATACATAAAAAAAGTACAATCTTTCAGATTTCAAATCAGATTTCATATCTTGCAACACTGTTTTCACTTTTATTTTTTTAAACAGGGGAGGAAACAGGCATATAAATCAGGAAATGTGTGTGCAGGGGTTCTGACAAGGACAGGACATTGTATTTCAGTCAGTTTCATATTTTTTCTTTTATGCCTGAAATCTTGAGCTTATGCAATCTTGTAACTGAATTGCATTTCCTGGTGAACTAGCAACACGAGGTGACATTTACATCATGCTATGATTCAAGATAGATAGATAGATAGATAGATAGATGGACACATATATAGTGCAAAAAAGAAGGCAGAGCAACAGGGGTGTAGGAAGAGAAAGTTAGCGTTAATCCTTAATTGAAGAAACATCAGTTTAACTACACTGTAATTTAAGTTACACTGAGTTTATCACATACTCTGTGGTGTCATTTTGTCAGTATGACCATATTTGAGTTTTTAACACCCGTGCACTCTATGACAGGCGGAACAAAATAACGATGCCCGTGTTGTAGCCCGACCTCGTTGTGTGTGTCACAGGAAGCGCGCTACACGGAAGTTGTATTTTCTTTGTGTTTCTCCCTTTAGCGTCGTTTAACATAAAGAAAGTAACACGTTATCTTAGTTATGCACGAAGTTATGTTGTTTTATTGACCGCGGTGTATCAGTAAGCAACGGAGCTGTGTATACGTGTCTGTATTTGCCTGGTTTGTTGATGGGCGAGCGGATTATTTTGCAGCGAGTTTGTTAACCCCGGCGAGAAAGCTAGCTTGTTAGCCGCGTCTATCCACTACTGTAAGCTGAGCAGAACGACGCAGGATCAGACAAATTAAAAATAAAATCTGTAAACTGTTATCTACCAGCGTTAACCAAAACGGAGAAAATGCATCGAACACGCGACTCCACCTCATGGTTTGTATTGAATTAGCTTCATTTTCTTATGTTTTCCTGTACAGTAATGTTTGCGTAGTTAGGTGTGGAGTAATTTGAATTTTGCTGGATTATGCACATTTATTACGCATTTGCGGTATGATTAGCCATTCTCAAGCGGATAGTGTGCATTATCCAGAGAGAGGTTACCTGCAGTTAACCAGTCTAACTTTTTTCATTACCGCATTTGAGAGGCTTAAGCAAAATGACAGTGGTTTTGTGGCTGTAGATCATTGCAAAACTTGGATTTGTATATGCATGCTGCTCTGCTTGGGCGGCACAAGCATTTTGACTTTAAATGTAATTGATGTAACTGATCTCTCTGTTTCAGATCTCTGCAATAGAGATCTTCTTCAGGAGTAGGAATGGACGAGCAGAAATCAAACTGCGAAGAAAATGATTCAGAAACTGCAGGTTAGTAAACATTAGAAAAAGATTTCTTTAGCCATAAGTGTGTTATAAATTCATAAGCTTGTCGTTATTCTTTATACATTGACATGTAAACACTTATAACTTTTTATTGTAGTAACTACACTCTTCTTATTCATGCACATTTTTGTGGACATGCTATAGTTAAAATGAGAGATTTCAAAAAGTGTATAAAACACAATCTTATATATTGCACAGCAGTGATATCTTTAAATGGGAGCTTGGGACCTTTGCTTGAAATCACTTTGACAGCATTTGCTTTGCTTGAGGGAATAGTGGTACCTATCTGGGGCACATTTACATTTGTTCCATCTTAATTTACGTCTACCATGTTTCTCTCAGCTGATGATGGGACCCCTGCAAAGGAGAGCGTCCAAGTTGAGGGGGAACTGAGTGGCCCTGTTGCTGCAGAGGACATCTCAGGCACTACTGTGGACGCTTCCAGCTCATCATTGTAAGACCTTCTATAAATATTGCGGTTTGAGCTGCTTTGCATAAAATGTAGGTCATGCTTGAATAGCTCGGTTTATAGGAAAAGGCTATCTTCATTAAATAGAACATGACGTTAAGTAGACAAACTAGTCACTTGTTTAGAGGCATCAATCTATCAGCCAAGGTCAAATATAATGCAAAATTTGAATATTAATGCATCCCATTTGATTAAACCGGGTTGTTTTGTTTAAGTAATGTGTACAGAGTTGCTGAATGTCTCTCCTGTTTGGTGTTTTTGTTCAGGGAGACTGTGAGGGCCTGTGCTCTTTGTAACTGTGTGGAGCGTAGTCTGCATGGACAGCGGGAGCTCCGGTGTTTTGGACCCTCTTCCGATCGGCCCAGCTTGGAGCCCTCTGTCTCCTCTTTGCCAGCAGCTGGAAACGATGACCTGTCTTCCATTGGATTCTCTGAGTCCACCTGTCTGGCATCTCTCTTTGATGACACGGGTATGATAATGAAATCAAACTTTTTGAATTGTAGTGATGTCACTGTCATGTTTATATGTTGGATTGAGGCACATTGAGTTTCTTCCCAATTTGTCACATTTCTCCATCAGTGAATGGAATAATATGGTTTCTATTTACATTAAGCATTTCTATTTGTTGGCTTTTTTAATAATACATAGCTCAACCTGGTGGTTTAGATCTATACATGCCTTACTGAGTTTTTGTCACTTGCCCAACCACAAAAAAATTATTAATAATTTTAGTTTTTAACAATGGCATGCACACTACCAGTTACATGTTTGGGGTCAGTATGATTTTTTTTGTTTTTGTTTTTTAATGTTTTTGACAGGATCTTATGTTCAGCTGATTTATCAAAAATACAGTGATATTGTGAAATATGCTGATTTCTCAAGAACTAATTTTTTATTATTGTTGAAAATGGTTGTGCTGCTTTATATTTGTGAAAACTGTGATCTTTAGTAGTAGAAAGTTCAAAATAATAGCCTTTATTTGAAATTAACATCTTTTGTGACATCATAAATACCTTTACTCTCACTTTTAGCAATTTAATGCATCCTTATTTTATAATAGTATTACTTTCTTAAAATTATAACGACATTAAAATGCATTATTTGTAGTTATAAAATAAAGTAACAATTATAAAAAAAAACTTTGTGTCATAGTCATTTATTTATAGTTTTCAACCTAATTTAATCTAGACAACTTCATCTGTATTACCCAACATTATCTTAGCAGAATGTTAGATCAACATTGGAAGATAACAGTAATCAGTACATCACAAGAAATGAATTTTTATGGTTTGCATGCTGTAAAAAAACATGTTGTCAACAAATGTATGACGTAACCTGATGGAGAAGAGACAGTTCTATCAACTGCTTCTAAATTCTCTCACTGGCCCCCCAGGGTTTACCATTGAGCCCTGCAATAGGTAAAAATGTGAGCGTATGTTTTAGTGGATAGGTTTAGCTGCCAGTTTTTGTCTTGCAGTGATAACTCTTTTCTAGATGAAAATTGTGATTTTAAGAAAACAAGACCTCATAAAATATATTTTCTTCTCAGTAGTGTTATAACTGCAGATCCTTTCTTATGAAACAGGGAGCTGCTGGGTTCACCACTGGTGTGTCGTGTGGTCTGAGGGAGTGGAGCAGACTGAGGGTGAGGTGCTGATAAACGTGGATAAGGCAGTCATCTCAGGGATACAGCGGGTAGGCTGAGAGCTTCCTTTATCAGAGCTTTAACCCTCGTAAATCTTGCTTTATGGCAGGCAAATAATTTTTTTTTCTTTTAATTTGCTTTTCTATCTCTGCTTCAGCCATGTGATTATTGTAAACGGATGGGTGCTACCATCCGGTGCCGGGCCGAAGGCTGCTCACGGTTCTACCACTTCCCCTGTTCGGCTGCGAGTGGATCATTCCAGTCCATGAAGCAGCTGGCGCTCCTCTGTCCAGAGCACATAGACAAGGCTGAGGAGATTGGTACGGAATTACAACGGAACAGATGCGATACCATCAGTAAATGTTTACGTTTCAGTGGTTGCTGAGATGATGCTGTGTTTGTTTTGCAGCTGGAGAGGAAGCACGGTGTGCAGTGTGCGACTCCATCGGGGAACTGTCGGGTCTGTTATACTGTACGGGCTGTGGGCAGCACTATCATGATGCCTGTCTAGAGATCAGTGCCACACCACTTCAGCGGTCAGGTTGGCAGTGTCCCGAGTGCAAGGTGTGCCAGACCTGCAGGTATGTTTGAATGTTTCGTGCGTCTTCACATCCAGTTTATATCATGGAACTTATCAGTGATGCACTGACATTTTTACAAATTTTTGTCCGATACAGCAATTTTTGATTTCTTTTGTTAGAGTGATGTTTAATTAGTATTTCTCCAATGGTATGTTTTGACTCTGTTAGTGCCTATTTCGTGTACACAACATGGATAAACTACAACATTAGTGCTGGATTACCAAAATTGATTTCTTGATGATCTCAAGATCATCTTTTAGTTTGTCTGTTGATGCGTGAACTTCACTAATTGCAATAAGCTTTGTGCTGTTACTTTTAATATGAGGCAAAGTCTCAGCTTTAGAATTCTGTCAGTTTTATAATGAAGTACAGTAAATGTGGTTTTGATACTCTTTATTGTGGTAATGAACATTAGAAGGTGTTAAAAGAAACCGTACAACATACTGGAATGTATCAATTCTCATGTAATCATTCGATCAGTGTTTCAACAGTGGAAAGACATCATTCTAACAGCTTGTAGTTACATGTTACATTTGCCATAGGAAAGACATTGAGTGTCTGTAATCTTGATAGTAAACTAGGCAAAATCACTCTAGCGAGGAACATTTTGATAAATGTATGTTATATTACAAATATATTTTTATTTACTTTTAACCTGTTGTCTTCATTATTTAATGTATATTTGAATAAATCTTTTATGAAAACAAGTTATTACAGCCACCATATAATGTTAATATAAATGTTTATATTTTAGCAGCAAATTGG
The DNA here is from genome assembly GCF_936440315.1 of Barbus barbus. NCBI lineage: Eukaryota > Metazoa > Chordata > Actinopteri > Cypriniformes > Cyprinidae > Barbus > Barbus barbus. The sequence continues at coordinate 16,363,635 of NC_136718.1, forward strand.
AGTAGAAACAAATGTTATTAAAATTGGAAATAAAACCATATAAAGCATTATTTGCAATTGAAATGTTTGAACAACTCAGTTTTTTATGTTGATTATTACATTTGATTATTTATTTAATTATTAAATAATGTATTTTCGTTTTTATATTCGGCCCAAGTGCATCCTGAATTCTGCAGACGCATCTCTGTATTTATATCGGTGTTCACAAAGACTTTGTTGTAAACGTGTATATTTTTTAATGACATCCAGGCAACCAGGGGAGGATTCAAAGATGCTGGTTTGCGATGCTTGTGACAAGGGCTACCACACCTTCTGTCTACTGCCGGCCATGGACTCTGTGCCCCCTGATTCATGGAAGTGCAAAGTAAGCTTAAACCCATGACTCATTCTTACATGCCCTTCATCTGTGTAATATCACCATTTAAGGCAGAATTCCGACCTGTGCAGTTTATTTACATAGTTACTCTGCTCTTTTCTCATGCCTAAAACTGCATAGAGAGACGACTTGAATTTTTCAACCAAGGTTCCCCTAAAAATGAAAATTGTTGTCATTTAACTCGCCGACATGTCGTTGAAACACAAAGAAGTTTATCCAAGCACTTTCAAAATGTGTGGCGAACCTTTTATGGTAGCCCTTCGAGCGATTGTGGCATGTAATGGCGATATCAGTTTGTACAGATGTTTGGCGAGTAGGAAAATGTGATTTTTGTAAGTGAAATATCACTCTATTGTTTTGACTAACCTGATTTACATGTCTGTTTCAGCGGTGCCGTGTGTGTATTGACTGTGGCATGCGAGGGCTAAAGCTTCCTGGCTCTGAACAGTGGTTTGAGAGCTACACAGTATGCGAGGGCTGTCAGCGCAGGCGCACCTCTGTCTGTGGCGTGTGCAGTAAGGCCACAGAGCCCTCAGTCTCCCTGCAACATCGCTGTGCCATCTGCCACAGGTCAGTTTATGTACCTTCTGGTATTAAGAACAAGCAAGTGACCTGCTTCATTGTCTAGAGCTGAGCGTTTAGTGCTCAGAAGCGGGTTACTAAAATGGAGGTGACCTTTAAAGATTCTCCAATGTGAAGCTGTACTTGCCATGAAGTAACAAACAAACTGATTTTCATTTGTCTCTTTGCATTAATTTAACTTGTGTTTGATGTCCTCTGCAGATGGGTACACAGTGATTGTGCCTCTCTGTCAGGGCCTCCTGAGGAGAAATGCATCTGTGTGCTCTGCAAAGAAATCCCAGATGAGGTTCCAATCGAGTCTGAAGTGTCATCCACACAAGTAGATGAGAAAGCTGATTTGGAGGTGCCAATGGAATTGGGTATGATCTTTAGTATTCTGTTTTTAAGAGTGTGCTCTGTTGGTTTCTCATAGGACTGTACTATCACTTATCTATGTGATAAGGACTAAATGAGGATGTATGAAATGTATAAAAATGAATGTATTGTGTAATCATACACTGCAGTAATAACTGACATTTTATATTGTAATACATTTTTAGATGATCATCTTCCATTATTATTAATCTTGAAAACTGTTGTGTTGCTTAATACTTTGTGAAAACAATGATGTTTTTTCAGGGTGCTTTGATGAACGGCAAGTTCTAAAGAACGGAACTTATTTTAAATAAAAATACAATTAGAAATATTTTGTAACAGCATAAATGTCTTTTGAACAATGCAAATTTGAATTATTTGAACTGATAATAATAACATTATCTGAATGATGTTGTGCAGTTGTTCTCTGTATAGTGTGTGGTATGGTGGGCTAGTTGGTGATATCCAGCCCTAGTTTCTTTTCTCTGTGCCTGTGGACAGAATTTTATTGACTGATATTAGATGTGGATATTGAGCTGATGTGTTTAATTTTAGGGACAGAGCTTGAGGAGGTTGGAATGGCAGAAGTGAAAGAAAGCATTATGGAGGAGGAACTACAGCAAGAAGGCGCTGAGGGCTCCACAGAGACTAATGTGCACAGTGAGGTCTCTACAGAGCAGCAGGCCCCTTTAGCTACAGTTTCAGGTAATTTTCAAGACCCACCACAGTAGTTCAGGCTTCTATGTGCTAACATTTACACTGACCCCGTCACAAAAATGGTTGTATTTATTTTTAATGTAGTGATACATTATATTTATGACAGCATAGTTTAAATGTGTAATAAAATTAATTAGTTCTGAGGGGGAAATGTACATTAATGTTTTGTAAATTATATATATTACATTTTTTTTTTTTTAATTTTCTTTTAAAGTGTTTTAATTTGAATTGTTTTGGAAACAAGCTATATATTTCCAATAATATTTTTTAATAATAGCTGCAAATTGTATGTATCTGCAGAGTAACACTGAAAACCTGCCTGTTGTCTTTTGTAGAAGCTGATGAAAAACAAAAAGAGGAGACGACTACCATTGAAACAGTGGCTACAGAGGCCATTGAGGAAAAATCAGTGGACACTCAGGACCCTCCTGTGAAGGATAGCCCAGACAGCCCTGTTCCGGACACTATAGAGGAAGCCCAACTTGATGTAGCTGAAACTCACATAGAAAAGCAAGAGGAATTGCAAGGGCAAGATAGTACTCCTCAGACAGAGACGGAGTTGGTCAGCACAGAGGAGTCTACAGAAACAAACCCTCCAACAAGTCTATGTTCTCAGTCTTCTCAAATCACACTCCCTGATTTGGAAGCAGCAGAGCCAGTTGTTATGGACTTGGAGGAGCCACGGCAAGAGGAGGCAATAGACCGGACTCCTCCCCCTGCTCCTCAGACAGAAATGCCCCCTGCATCTGACACTGATGATAGAATGGGCCAGTCTGAGGATGAAGAAGAGGAAGATGAGCAGGGGTTGGAGGAATCCTTAGAGGAGTCGCTCCTCAAAGATGAGAGTCAGGGGGAAGATGACCAGTCAAGGAAAGAGATGCAAGAGGGTATGAAGCCAGAGCTGGTCCTCGATGAGACATCAAACATTAGCCATGGTGATGAGAGCAGCAGCGGTTTCCTCGGCTCGCCGGCTGAGGCAGACTCTCAGATGCTGTCCATGGAGCTCAGCCTGGTGCCAGCCGGCAGGACCCGTTCTGATTCGCTGCTCACTGAAACGGAGGACTCGTTGCCTTTTGATCCACTGAAGCCCGATGGAGATAAAGTGAAGCGCAGAGGCTCTCCAGGACGCTCACGGGTAAAACAGGTGGATGTCAGACACCAAACCTTTTTTCATTAACATTGAATTCTGAAGGGTTTAGGTACACCGCTAGTCCAAAAGCAGTCATTTTGATGCTGATACATTTTCTGACCTTTCAGGGCAGAGGCAGTGGTTTCCCAGGGAAGCGGCGGCCACGTGGTGGTGGTGGTGGTGGTGGTGGTGGCGGTGGTGGCAGTGGTGGCAGTAGTGTTGGAAGAGGGCGTGGACGGTCACGTCTCAAAGCAATGGCCTCTTGCATTGATGCCTTTCTAGTAAGTTTTTCACTTCATCTGCCAGCTCTTCCTTTACTAGCATTTTAAAGCATATTTCTTTTCAGTGTAAACTATTGTTAACTATTGCTGTGAATTTGAATTGTATAATTTATTTCCCCATTAAAATTTAGTTTTTTTTGTTGTTGTTTTTTTTGCTGTAGAGTTACTAATTATATTATGTGAATAATTCTAAAAACATTACCACCAGTCTTTTTTTTTTTATTATTTATGAGGCATACAGGCATAGATTTAGTCTTTACATTTTTTTTTTTTCAGTAAATTTTCCATGTTGTAATTCCTGTAATTACAAGACGTTGAATTAAGAAGCGTTCACATCCTTATAGAAAATGCAAGCTCCGATCTTGTAATCATAGTAATCCCAACATGGTGCACCATAAATCCTGGAAACAGCCAATACATCTAGTTTAATAATGAAATAAACCAAGGGTTTGCAAGTTTAAATGAAATGTATATGCTATGTTTACAGCAAACCATGACTGCAGACACTGGACTTAGCAAAGAAGAAGATGAGGAGGAAGATGACACCATGCAAAATACTGTGGTACTTTTCTCCAACACTGATAAGTTTGTCCTGCAGCAGGTATGAATTTAACTTTCATTATTCCACTCTGACTTTCTATAAAATTCAGCATCAAGATTGACAGTTACTTGTCTTGTCTCTTTTTTTTTTTGGTCTTTAACAGGACATGTGTGTAGTATGTGGTAGTTTTGGACAGGGTGTGGAGGGCCAGCTTCTAGCTTGTGCTCAGTGTGCACAATGTTATCATCCATACTGCGTGAACAGCAAGGTAAGCACTTAAACTATCTGTACTTTATGATTAACGGCATTATACACAGACACTCATTATTTCTTTATTTGGATATCACCTCTCTAGATCACCAAGATGATGTTGAGAAAAGGCTGGCGTTGTCTTGAGTGCATTGTGTGCGAGGTGTGTGGGAAGGCTTCAGATCCTGCCCGTTTGCTGCTTTGTGATGACTGTGATGTCAGTTATCACACTTATTGCTTGGACCCACCCTTACAGACTGTGCCCAAGGGAGGCTGGAAGTGCAAATGGTGTGTCATTGCCTTCGTGCATTTATAAGTGCCATGAGTCCAAAGAGAATGTTTTCTAACCAGAGCATTGTTTTACCCCCTTCAGGTGTGTGTGCTGTATGCAGTGTGGTGCTAGCTCCCCTGGGTTCCACTGTGAGTGGCAAAATAACTACAATCACTGCGGCCCTTGTGCCAGCCTGGTAACTTGTCCTGTGTGTCGTGAGAACTTCATGGAAGAGGAGCTGCTTCTGCAGTGCCAGCACTGTGATAGGTCTGTAAATAAAGCATAATAGAACATTTGTATACATTCTTGTTAAAAAGTTTGGGCTCAATATAGAGCTGCACGATTAATCGTTAAAAGATTGCGATCTCGATTCAAACACCCACTTGATCTCATTTCTCAATGTCAACGAATCACCGATTTCACGTGTCTATTAAATCTTTGAAAAAATCTTACCGGAACATTCAAATCTGCGTTTGTGCTGCCGCTGTCACAGAGAGAGCCATTATCATGTAGGTAAGAGACAGCTTCACAAACAGTTTCTTTCAACTACACAGTATTATTTCTGTCTTACAATTCATATTATCACAGAAATACAGGGATGAAAGTTTATAGTTTGGATATAAACATTGATATCTATAGTAGCAATCAAACTAGAGCGAATCACCTTTTAAAAGTAATTCGCGCTTCAAATAATGTTTGTGTAGGTTACACTGTTTAGCCACTAGGTGGAGACAAGTGACTGTTAAAACTGTATTTATTGAATCATTCGTTCAAGAGATTTGTTCAAAAATGCTGATTCATCCAGTAATGAAACAAGTGAATTTTTCATAATTTGAATATTAAAAATTGGTTTAGTGAAATATATTATTTAAAATAAATATTTTATATATTTAAGTTAACAATTAAAAATAAATTAAACACTCTTAAACTGGCTGCAGCAATTAATATTTTGTATCAGCCTTTTGTAAATTATGCGTTAATTTATGCTCAGAATCGTGGGAATATCGTGATCTCAATTTGAGACAAAAAAAAATCGTGATTCACAAATTATCCAGAATCGTGCAAGTATTTTTAAATACTTTTATTCAGCAAAGATGCATTAAATTGATCAGACATGACAATAAACTTATTCTTTTAGAATAAAAAAATAATAATTAAAATAATCGGGGGGAAAATCATGGTTTCCAAAAATATATAAAGCAGCACAACTTTTTTTAACATTTGATAAGTAATGTTTCATGAGCACCAAATCATATATTAGAATGATTTCTGAAGGATCATGTCATCACAGGAATACATTCTATTTTAAAATATTAAAACAGTTGTTTTAAATTGTAATAATAGTTCACAGTATTACTGTTTTTATTGTTAGCTTTGAATAAAATGCAGCCTTGGTGAGCATAAGAAAGAGACTTAATTGTTTTGTTTCTTTGCTTTATAGATGGGTTCATGCTGTATGTGAGAGTCTTTACACTGAGGATGAGGTTGAACAAGCATCTGATGAAGGCTTTGCCTGTACAGCCTGCACTCCATATGTCCCCAGGCCTGTTGGTGAGTTTCTTGATGCTTTTGATTGCTAGTACATTTAAAAGTGCTACTTTTACATACATTTCCCATAATAATACCCTTTATCTATCTTTCTTAGTGGACACTACTATGATGTCAGCCTTCAAAATGAAAGAACCAGGTATGTGCATATTTGATAATTAGTTGTCAGGCTTTCATCTATTAGCTATTTTTATATGACGTAATCTCTGTTTCTCCATCCACTTGCTCAGAGCCACAATTTTATCGTCTGGAGGGAGTCTGGCTAACAGAGACTGGCATGTCTTTATTGCGAAGCATGTCCATGTCACCTCTGCACAAGCGCAGACAGCGCCGGTCCCGACTGGGCACCATGTGTATTGATGAGCTGAAAGAAGGCGATGCAGATGGTGACGAGGGGAAAGGTCAGATAATTACCAAGTTTCATTATTTTGTATACTTTGATGACCAATTGTTTATACCTTTGTTGCATGTGAAGTGTGGTGCAATGTTTATAAATGTCTAAAGAACTTACTGGAACATTGTGCTAAATCAGTAATGTAACTCACTGCCATTGATTGATTGTGAATGCAAATAATAAGAAACTGAAATTGAAATAGGAGGTGCAGAAGCGATGGAATGTGAGCCAAAGCTGGAAGCCCTTGGGAGCCCAGATAGGGATGGAGGAGTGGACAGAGAAACTGGGGCAGATGGAGGTATAGAGGGCATGGCTGACTGTGAAACTCTCAAAGGAGGAGTAGAGGAGACTGAAGACGGGAAGAAGAGAAAGCGTAAACCATACAGACCAGGTTACTGAGCTGCTTCATTTCCTAATGGCTCTATCAGTGTTTCGTGCTTTGAAAGAAAGTTAATAAAGTGATTTTTCACTTGTAGGGATTGGAGGGTTCATGGTCCGGCAAAGAAAGTGTCACACACGAATGAGGAGAAGTCTGTCTGCTTCTGGTGATGGTGTTCCCGAAGGTCAAGCAGCTGAACTGAAACTTGAGGAAGGCAAGTGTGGCCAAATGGGAGTTCACACTGTCCCAGAAAACACCAGCAACCAGTGTTTGTTGCATTTTATCATGTCAGTGTGTTAAGCTTGTTAGCACAACCTGAATATGCTTTTGTTGAATCTTGGAATGTTTTTAGTTTGATATATTTCTATGTAATCTGACGTGAACACAAAATCCTAATGTCCTTGCGAACTGCATAAATGTTTGTGGGTGCAACTGCCTGGGGCTGTCAGACTTGATTGACTGGAAAAATGTTTTTCAGTTTCTTTATGAAATAAATTCTCTATGTATTGCATCAGAACACTCAGGAAATATGAACCACATCTACAAATATCAGAATCAGAATGAGAATCAGGATGAGCTTTATTAGCCAAGTATGTTTACACACACAAGGAATTTGTTGTAGTGACAGAAGCTCCACAGTGCAACAGAAAGACAGCAACAGGACACAAGATAATAAAAGAATAACAACAATTAACCAAAAGGCAATGTACAAAGCAGCAGAAACACAATATATAATATAGACAACTATGTATGTACAGGTCAAGTATGTGCAAATTAGAAATGAGAAAATAAAGATAAAATTAGTGAGTGTGGTGAATGAATAGTGTATTATAGTTGTGTGTTCATGAGATGGATTGCCTGAGGGAAGAAACTGTTCCTATGTCTGGTCGTTCTGGTGCACAGAGCTCTGTAGTGTCGACCAGATGGTAACAGTTCAAAGAGGGAGCGTGCTGGGTGTGAGGGGTCCAGAGTGATTTTAACAGCCCTTTTGCTCACTCTGGATAAGTACAGTTCTTGGAGAGTGGGGAGGGTTGTTAAAACATTATTTAAATATAGTCGTTTTTGTGCAGTATTTATTTAGCTTCTTTTTTTTTCCCCAACAACTTTAGCCCAACATCCTCTAGAGTTGTTTCACAGTGTGATTTAACATTGTTAGCCTCAATCTAAGCTTATGTCTGGCATTTTTTTTTTTTCATTTAGGACCTCATCCTGACATACCTCTCGATGTCCCAGAGGCAAAAACAGCAGAGGGAGAGGGTGAGCAAGCCAAGAAGCGCAGGGGCCGAAAGAAGAGCAAGTTGGAGGACATGTTTCCTTCATACCTACAGGAGGCTTTCTTTGGCAAGACATTACTCGATCAGAGTAAGAGAGCTTTTCTTGCTCCTCCAACCCAAAGACATACGCAGGGCATTCTGAGACCTCCAATCCCTGGGCAAGGAGCCAGAAATGCAGCCTCTAAACCAGGCAAGACACTACATAAATGCTTTTCTTTGAGAATAATTAAGTTTGACCAGGTGAAGATTTAAAAATTTGTTTCATTTTGTTCTTACAGCTGAGGCCGCAGCCAGGCAGACTGGACTGCCTATGGAATTAAAGCAAGAGGGTGAGGTATCCAAGCCTCCTGGAGATCGAGCAGGTGGGATTTTCAAGACTGAGGTACTTTGATATTTTGACAATGAATGTTAGTAGAACAATATTTAACTTGCATAATATTTTGTTACAGAAGGGCAAGGATCAAGCGGGCAACTTTCCAACAAAAGTCTGAGCTCAGGAGATACACAAGGGTCTGATGTACAGAAGAATGAAGGTAATTTCGTTTAACAAATCAAGTGAGGTAGCTGTCATAAACAGTTGTGTTACTCAAAAGATCACCTTTTCACCCACCAGACCTCCCTCAGGGACTAGAAAGTCAGGACTCTCAGCAGTTTTTCCGGAAAGTACTTGGACCCACTGAGGGAAGCACCGCAAGTGGGCCTCTGCAGCCTAGCATTAAGCCCGTTCGGGAGGGTGATTCAAATCAAAGTAGTTGCCCTCAAAGAAACCTTCTAGGTATGGGCAGAATTTTATATTATTACTTAAATTTGTTATATAACTCAGATTTTTTTTTTATACATGTCTACACCTTACCATAAAAATACCATTATTTAACTACAGGTGCATCCTTATATGGCTCACTCCCCTCAACTAGTATGATGGACTCTTTTTCAGGTCTCTCCCAGTCACCCTTTTTTGACATGCGGTAAGCCGTGGATTTGCTTTATCTTGTCACTTTTGTCTCCTAATGAATTTCTCCTCCTTAATGTTTTTTTTTTTTTTGGTTTATTTGTATAATCTTCAGTGATCGAGGTGGTCTTTTCAGTCCAGACCAGGATGAGGAAAGCCCATGGGCAACACCATCCACTCCAGCCACCCCTTCCACTCCTCCAACTCCTACTGAACCGGAAGGTGATGGCCTCTCCTACAATCAGCGCAGTCTGCAACGTTGGGAGAAGGATGAGGAATTGGGAAATCTATCCACCATCTCTCCTGTACTCTATGCTAACATGAACTTCCCTAGTCTCAAACAGGACTACCCTGGTTAGTATTAAACTGACTTTTTAGAAGTGTTGTAGTAGGTGTATCTGTCAATTAATCACTTTACTGTTCAAAATATAGAAAGCTTACACGGTTAAAGATTTGTTAGGTCCACTTCATTATTTCCTTTCTATTCATAGACTGGGCTAGTCGCTGTAAACAAATAATGAAGATTTGGAGGAAGGTATCAGCAGCAGACAAGGTTCCTTATCTGGTAGGTGTAAGTTTGAATCTATAGTGTAACTTAATTTTATAGTACTGTCTTTGTTCTCTAACAGTTTTCTTTTGTTTACTACTTTTCCATAATCCATTCAGCAAAAGGCCAAAGATAATAGGGCTGCTCAGAGAATAAATAAGGCTCAGAAGGTAAGCAGTCTTCTATTCAAATGCACTGTATAATCATTTGATGTGTTTGCATTGTAATTGTACACATTTTTCTTTATTCTAATCGACAGCAGGCAGAGAGTCAAGTATGTCGGCCTATTAAAACTGAGCCTGGCCGTATTAAAGGGGAGCGCCCTAATCTGCACCTCCAAATTCCCCCACCTTCAGGCTCCGCATCCACACCCTCCCAGCCGAGCTCTGCAGAGAGTCCTTACCCTCTTGCCCCTGACTCTGCATCTTCAGCCTTTTTTCCCGATGGACCCCTCAAGACTCCTTGCTCAGCTGATGTTCAGACAGACCCATTTTCTAAACTTCCATCTCAGTCTCCACACCTTCAGTCTCAGCCATCCACCCCATACTCGCAGCCTTCTTCCAGCCCCTTGCAGGCCTCTTCCTCAGGATATCCTATGCCTGGCCCACAGGGTGCTACTCAGGGACGGCCAGCCAACTTTGGCTCCCTTGACATGCAACCAGGGACCCCTCGCAGGGCCCAGCAGGTTGACCCATTCTTTAAATCACAACAGCAGATCTCCAAACCTCAGCAGCCCTCTCAGGAGGCCTTAGGTCCACCTGAGAGTCCTCGATCTAGGCCTGGTGGACCTGGAGACTCACAGATGTTCTCACCGCCTCATACAGCCCTTTGTAATGACCCTTACCGTGGCCAGCATGGATCTAGCCGACAAGATCATGCTTCATCTCCGTCACCATCTGCGATAGCTTCTTCACCTGCTGGGGTGGGTCCAAATAGGGCAGAAATGAATGCCCCATCTCCACGTTCTTCATTTGGCAGACAAGACCTAAGCTCTGGTTCTCCTGCTAGTTTGGACTCTGGAGATGGGCTATTTAAAGCTCCCATGACACCTCGTATGCATCAGGGGGATGCAGGCGGATTATCTGTTTCACACCCTCCAGGTGCCTCTCCTAATCATCCTCCTGAGAGCTACCGCCAATCTCCCTCTACGTTCTCTGACCCTTACGCCCAGCCTCCTCTCACACCGCGACCTCAATCGGGTGACTGCTCCTCTCCTCTACCCCAGAGGCTTCCTGCGCCTCAGCAAGAAACATACTCAAGATTGCCTTCCAGCCCTCAGTCACAAGGCAGTTCTCAGTCGCCTCTCACACCAGGAGCCATTTCCAATGATGTGCTTTCTGTGCAGTCACCAGCCACTCCACGCTTCCAGTCACCTGACCCCTACTCCCGCCCACCTTCACGACCTCAGTCCAGAGATTCCTTCACTTCGTTGCATAAACCCCCCCGTTCATCTTCTGTAGCACCAGAAGGTAACTCTCCCTTTAGAGGCTCACCTCATCCTAGTCAGCAACCCCCCTGCTCACCCTCAGTAGCAGATCCGCTCTCTGGAAAACCCCCTGCTTTCAGCTGCAGTCCTGGTGTAGGGCTTCAAATGGGCCAGCAACCAGTAATTGGCCAGCAGCAGATGATGATGACTCAGCAAGCTCAGGTCCACCTCCAGCAGCCACAATCCCAGACACAAACAGTAGGTGCTGAATTTAACTCAAGAATAGCACTTCCACCTGGAAACCAAGAAGCAAGTGTGCGGGCAACAGATGCTCCACATTTACACAACTTGCCAGGGGTGCAGGATATATCAGACCTGTCAGCTGGACAGGATCCAGCTCTCATGAGCCTTAGTCCATCCGAGTTAGAAAAGCACAGACAGGTAAAGTAGACGCTGAGCAGATGTGTAAATTTAAAAAGAGTTTTGGGGAGAATGAGGTAGGTTTTCATTTTACTTTGGTGTTTTATGTACCACAGAGGCAACGATTAAGAGAGTTTTTGATAAGACAAAAAATGCAGAGAAACTCACTTCGCCAAGAGAAGGAAGCATCTGTGGTGGGTAATCCTCCTCAGAGTTGGCCAGGCGGGGAAATGCCGGCCTTTCAGCAAGACAAAAGCCAGCGAGCACCACCTCCTTACCCTCAGGTATTGATATTGAATTAATATTGAATGGGATGTACTGAATCTGAAGCAGGGCTTCACGATTTGATTTATAAAAAAAAAAAAAAAAAAAGATTTGATGCTGTGCTTTTATAGGGCAGCACAATTTAGACCATTTTTGTGATTGCCATTACTTTTAATATGTTATTTTTGAATATTATTGCCAAGTAAAATATGAAAGAAAAAATTACAAAATTATAGAATTTTATTTTACAATAGAACTGTAAAATTATTCAAACACTAATATTTATGACAGTCTTTATTAGTTTTCAAATGTTAATCCATCAAGCTTTTATTTAGGTGGAAAATCGCAAGGAGTCCTTAAAGTCTCCCTTTGTTGTCAGCACTTTTCATTAGAAGTTTGGGAAAATGGTTGGCGCATATTGCATTCTCAAATACACGCTGAAAACAACCCAAACTCAGAGCACATGCAGAGATGAATTTTTTTCAGAGATGAGTTTTTTTTTTTTTTGGAGCAACGTTTATTTAACTAATTTTGTGTTTTGATGATCACATTAAGCCATATCACGATTTTTGGTTTTGTTTCTATTGATCATGCATCCTTAGAGTTAGTTGGCATAACATCATCTTTTGTCCAACAGGACAGAGCTGTGGTTGCTCAGGCAGCCCTTGCCACCAGGATGCCTCTGCCAGTGGGAGCAATGGATGAAAAGCTCTGCCGCCCACCTCCTCCTGGGACACCAGCAACTATGGACCCCAGTGCATTAAGGTATATCAAACTAATGAAATGCAACTGATTTTGATTACTTTGTGTTTTTACAGTCCTTGTACATGTTACTTCCACAATGATCATTTCATAATCAACACTTTTCTTGTAGGCAAGCTGGGCCCAATATTTCTCAGGGGATATATACTCGTCCAACATTTCCTGCACAGTGGCAAAGCCAAGGTGCTCCGCGGAGGTTCCCACAGCCATCTATGATGGAAGCCGTTCCCAGACAGCACCTTAATACTCCCATCAACAATCCTCTTAACATGCAGTCCATGCAGAATATGCCCAATCCTTTGACAGGGGTTCCAGGCACTGGTGCAGAGGCAGTACAGAGCCATGTGTCGGGAGGTCCACCTCAGTTTATAGAGCTGAGGCATAATTCCCAGAGGATGCCACTGGGTCCTCAGTTTATGCAAAGGGAGCCTATACCCAGACCACGCATGTTCCTTCCACAGCAGGAAATGAATGCTGCTTTTGTTCAGCAGAATTTACCTCCTTCTCTCGATGCTTCAGCGGAGGGAATGCGTGATCCCAGAATTGGGTTACAGCAAGGTGGCATGGACCTGCTGATGCAACAACAAAGCAATGTACCCCCTTCTCAGTCTCAACAACAGCCACAGCAGGTGCCAACTACTACACCCAAAACTCCCATTTCTCACACTACTACTCAACAGCTTCCTCAAACAAGTACAATAGGAGGTCAGCAGACTGTTGTGAATCCAGTTGACCTACCCGAGTCTGACCTAGGGCTGGGTGATACAGTGGCAGAAACAGGAGTGGAGGATGATGATCTTGCTACTCTTGACCTGGATCCTGATAAAGGTGATGATGATTTGGGAAACCTTGACAATCTTGAGACAAATGATCCTCATTTGGATGATTTGCTCAACAGTGATGAATTTGATTTGCTGGCTTATACTGACCCTGAGCTTGATCAGGGTGATCCCAAAGATGTTTTCTCTGACCAATTACGACTTGTAGAAGCAGAGGGGGAAGGACCAGGGTCTTCTGCTAAAGTAGTAATCAAGGCTGAAGAGAAACCAAAAGTGGATAAAGCTTCCCAGGACATGCACACAACTGCCACTCAACCACCTTTAAAGACTGAGACTTCATCTACCAAAACTCCGAAGGTAGAGTCTTCTGATGTCATTAGGCTATCCTCTGTAAAACTTGAAGACAAGGGATTGATTGAACAACCACAGTCAGGACAAGCTCCTGTTAAAGATGACATTAGTGAAACAGTGTCTGTTTTGCTTAGTGGAACAAAAGCCTCTAATCAACCAGAGACTGCAACTGCTTCATTGAACACAGTCCGTTTAGGTGGCATACCTTTTCCTCTTCCCAGCCAAGCAGATGCACTGTCTTTTCCACCAACTGCACCACATCCGGACCTGGGTGGTGATCCACTTGGATTGCCAGATGCTGGCCACCACTCTACAGCAGATGATCTTGACAAAGTAGAAAGCTCATTGGAAGCGAGTGAACTACCTTTGTTAATACAAGATCTTTTGGAACATGAAAAGAAGGAGCTTCAGAAGCAGCAACAGCAGCAGTTTAGTGCTCTACAAGGAGGGATTGGTAGTCAACTTCACAGCATTCATAATCAGCAACAGCCTCCACAAGGGCCAAATCAAATTATGATGCCACAGCACAACCATCCATCCCAAGGCATAGTGCCTCAAGCTGGTATGGTCCCCAGGCCACCTCACATGTTACCACAACAGCAGCAGAGGTTAATTGGTGCTGCAGTGCCTTCACCTTCCCATGCAGTGATGGGACAACAGCAAGGCATTTTACGGGGTGTACAGCCTGCTAGAATTAATCCTGGTCTTACTCCTCAGCAGCAGACAACACCACCTCCACATATTGTTAAACAGCAGAACTTGGCCAGCAACTTTTTCCCAGATAAAGGTATGCTGAGTTCCATCAACTTGTGATTATTCAAAGTTTTGTTATCTCAATAATGAATGTGTTCTTGTAAATTATAAAACAATCTCCTTTTTCTCAGATCTGGATAAATTCATGACAGATGACATAATGGATCCTATTGCGAAGGCTAAAATGGTTGCACTGAAAGGAATTAAAAGGGTGTTGGCTCAAGATCCTATGGGTGTACCTCCAGGAATTAATAGGTACTGTTTTTGCCTTTGACATGCTGTCATTAAAAAAAGTCACAAAAAACAGTGTTGGGTATTATTTAAATTTAAAGTGAAAATGTTATTCTTTTTAAGCATCAATTGTATGTATATTAATGAACCTGTACATAGAGTTCAGACATAAGAAAAACAATGGTCTAAGCAAGTTTTTACAGTTTAAATCATGAAATTGTTTTACAGAAATTGACAACATTTTGAGATGCGTTACACTTTGAAATGCATTTTGTTTATTTTATCATTTGAATTAGAAACATTTGGTGCACACCTCATGTGGTAGATGCATTATGCAATTGCCTTAGATCTATTATATCTTCTTTATACAGTAATATAGATCTAAATGTAGTATTTAGATTTAGAAGTGGTTTTGTTCCTTTGCTAAATTTCCTGGTTGGCATTTCTATAAAATTGCCCACTTAGTTTCTGTTTCAGATTTAATTTCAATTGTATTTAACTTTAGGCAACAGGTGTCTCTCTTGGCTCAGAGGCTAACCTCTGCCCCTGGAAATGAGGATTCCCAGGCTCAGCTTGCTCCTGGGCCTTCCAAGGTAGGCTTACTATTCTTCTGTAGTTCACATTTCATTTGAATTTAGTATAGTATCTTAACCTTAATCCTTCTATTTCAGGAGGGAGAAGGCAGCAATCAGGTTCAAACAAGACCAAATCCTCCGCAATTTGGCATCATCAGTATGTTTTGCATTTCTATTTTTTTTTTAGTAAACCACCCCTTCAATGCTATTATTATCCTTTCCCTTATTTATATATTACGTTCCCTATGTAAACACACATTTAGAGTCTTATGATTTTGGCAGTGCAGAAAACAGTCCAGACAATAAGATGGAATTCCGATTTCTGAACGCAGAAATTTGACACCATTTCAGAGTCCAGATTATAACATGGAAATCTGACTGTTGCATATTAAAAAAACATAGGTTGCTCAGAATTGTGCATTTAGGTTATAGACAGTTCAGTTTATTTCATGCTATTAATGTTCTTGGGCCATCACACTTATAACAGATGATGCTGAGCAGCACCAATATGAAGAATGGCTTGTGCACACCCAGCAGTTGCTGCAAATGCAGTTGAAGTTCTTAGAAGAGCAAATTGGAGCACATCGTAAATCCCGTAAAGCTCTGTGTGCCAAGCAGCGCACTGCAAAGAAAGCTGGACGTGAATTTGCAGAAGCAGATGCTGAAAAGCTCAAACTGGTCACTGAGGAGCAAAGTAAGATCCAGAAACAGTTGGACCAGGTATGCAGAATGTCTTCTTACAAATATATGTGAGAGATTTTGTTGTCTTCAAAGTCATTCAGCTAAGAACAATGAAATTTGCTTTTCTAGGTGCGTAAACAGCAAAAGGAACACACCAATCTTATCGCAGAGTACCGAAGCAAGCAACAACAGCATCAGCAAGGGTCTTCCATACTAGCTCCAGGGCCCTCTACGCAGGCACCCCACATGCTTTCCAAGATGCCTGGACAAATGATAATGGGCCAACAAGGAGCACCAATTATTGTTCAACCGCCTGGAGGGATGCCTCAGGGAGGCATGCCAGTTAGAATGCCACAAATGCAACCTTTTGGTGGAGCCCAGCCTTCTCTCCCGCTCGGACCTGGCACTGTGCAACCAGTGCCACCCCCTGGTTTTTTCCAACAAGCCCCTGGAGCACAAGGACCAGATCCAAGAGTCATACAGGAGCAACAGTTAAAGCATAGAATGCAAATGGTCCAAAAAATGCAGCAGCAACAACAACAACAGTTGATTATGGGACAGCAGTCTATGCCACATCAACCTCAGCAGCCTGGTATAATGAATCAGCAGCCTGGAGCCATGGGCAACCAGCCAACCCAAGTTTTGATGGGCAATATGGGGCAGCAGCAACCAAGCTTACAACAAGGATTAATGAATAACCAACAAAATCAGCAGGGGTTAATGCAAACGACTCCAGGTATGATGGGAAACCAGGCTATTGGGCAGACGCAACATAATGTCATGGGCCAGCCAATGACTCAGACTGTAAATATGATTGCAGGCCAGCCACAGGGTATGGTTGGTAATCAACAAATTGTTCAGCAGCTTCAGAGACCTCAGGGTTTGATGGATCAGCACGGGCCAGGTGGACAGCATGTTGTTAGGGGGCCACCAACCCAACTCACGCCTCAACAGCAGAGTGTAATGGCTCAGCGCTTGCTCTTGTCACAACAGCAACAGAATGCTGCAAAAAACCTTGCTCAACTTCAGCAGCAGCAAATTTCACAACTGAAACAACCAACACAGGTTGGTCCCTCTGAGTCACAAAGAGCTTTAGAAACTCCACAAACAGGGAATACCCAAGGGGCTACTGAGAACTTACAGCAAGGTGTCCAAGATCTTCAAAATCCTGATCATAAAGATGGACTACTTAGCCCAAAAACACCGCCCCAGCAGGGTGGACCTCCTACAACACTTCAGATGCAACAACAGGGATCTAGTGGAGAGCAGCAATGTGGTGTTGGACAGCCACAGCAAGCACATGCTTTTCTGGGCCAACAACAGACAGCACAGCCTCAGTCAAACCAGAATATTGGAGTACCAGAACAACGTGGTTTTGTGGGCAACCAACAGGCTGGATCTCATCTTAAAGTACAACCACAGCAACAACAACAACAGATGCAACTTGGTCTTCACACCCAGAACACCATACAAATAAAACAGGAAGATCAGCAAATGTGCTTTATGGCACAACAGCAAGCTGGTCAGATGGCTGCACAACAACCACAGGATGTGCTTGGCCAAAATAGTGGTCAGACTCAAACTACAATGACCGGCATTACAAATCAACAGCAGCAAGCTCTCTTGACTCAACAGATGGGCATTCCTAGAGGCCAGCAGATGATGATGACTCCAAGGCTTGGTGCACCGACAGGGCAAATACGTGCCCCTATTAACATTCAGGCCTTCATTGCACAGAACCCCCAACTGCGTCACCTGACTCCCAGCCAACAGTTGCAGCAAATTCAAGCAATGATTGCTCAGCGACAGCTACAACAAGGCCAGATGCTAAGAATACAAGGTCAGGCTCAGGGACAAATGCGTCCCCAGGTCCCACAGGGGCCACCAGTTGGTCCACGAATGCCAGGTCTTGAAACCCAACAACAGCAGCACCGTTTTGGATTAGCAGGCAAACACGTTCCAGCTGGCACTCAACAGCAATCAGGAGCAATGGGACAATCATCTGGTATGGCTCCACAGTTTCATCAAGGTGTTTCAGGGGCTATGCAGCAGCCTTCTCAAGGACCTTTGCCTCAGTACATCAATAGTGCCCAGCAGCAACAGATGTTACAACAGCAACAAGTACATCAGCATCAGATGATGAGGGGTCAAGTGCCCAGGCCAGTATTGGGTCAAGTTCGTGCCACAGTACCTGGACATATGGCTAGACCGATGTCTCCTCGTCAGTTAGTGGGTCAGGGTTCTCCTGGAAGTCCGCTTTCTAATCAGCAAAGGCTCATGAGAATTTCTCAGACTCCACCCGGCCCACAGCACCTTCAACAACAGCAGGCCCATGTGGCAACAACACTGAGCCCCTTTCAAGCCTCTCCCTCTCATGTGGGTTCTCCTGCCGGGTCTTGTGTTCCAGAACCTGGTTCAAGCCCAGCATCTGTACATAAACCTGAGCCAGGCACCTTGTCCCTCTCTAGTCACTTGTCATCGCCTTCTAGGCCAGAAAGTGTTGTAGGAAAGAGTAGCCCCTTTAGCCAGACAGGGGGATCAATAGCGTCACCTTTGAGATCTCCAATAGCCAAGACTCAGAGCCCCAATACTGAAAATCTGTCATCTCCTTTTTCTCTCAATGGTCCGTCTCCTCAGTCAGCACAGAACCCACACCAAGCAACAACTGTTGCCCAACTATCTGACAGTCATATGTCTCAACCAACTCAACTGCCCAGTGAAATGACACTGCAAAACATTAAACAGGAACCACGTGAAGTCCAGTGTGACACGGGAGGTAGTGTAGAGGCCCATTTTGAAGGCATAAAGAGAGAAATTTCTGGAGAGGCAGTCACTGCTATTGCAAACTTTGTTCCAGGCTCTAGATGTCAAGCAGGAGATCTTGGATCCCAAATTCAAAGGACAGAGACTGGCCAACAGCTTCTACAGAAACTTCTTCGAACCAAGAACTTACAAATGGCTTCTCAGAGGCCCTCAGATGGCATTCACAATGAGATAAATGGGCACATCAATAGCAAGCTGGCAATGCTGGAGCAGAAGCTTCAAGGAACTCCACGCAACATGGAGGTATGACCAAGAAAGCCACTTGATTGTGTGTATGTACATTTTTTTTTTTTAGCTTCTAATTTTTATCTGCTACTGTTTTTAGGATCTGCAGTCTCTCACAAAGAGAACTCCAATAGTCAAGGCCAAACGTACCACAAAAGCTGGAGAGCGTGGGCCAAACTCTAGAAAGAAAACCAAGAAGGAAGAGGTTGGAAAAACTGAGGCAATAATGAAGCAGCTGAAACAAGTATGTGGTATTGGCTTATTGAAAATTTGCTTCCTGTCTTAAGAGTGATGCTATGCTATGAAAACTTTGGATTAATATTATATTAAACCATATCTCTCTGTTATGGTTAACCCACAGGGACTTTCTCTTCTTCCTTTGATGGAGCCCTCTATTACTGCTAGTCTGGATTTGTTTGCTCCTTTTGGCAGCAGTCCAGCCAATGCTAAGGCCCAGTTAAAAGGCTCATTTGGAAATGCTATGCTGGACAACATTCCAGACTACTATTCCCAACTTCTTACAAAGGTATGGTATAGGTTGGCATTTTTTATACCTTTCAGTATACAACGGAAGACATGTTCCTTATTCTGGGAATTCCAAAGACTGACAGAATAGGATGCAACCAGATTGTAATGACTGCAACTTTTTTTTCTTTTTGTCAACATGTAATATGTTTTGAGATGTTCTTTGTTTTTTGTATTAGAACAACCTCAGCAATCCTCCAACACCACCATCATCACTTCCTCCAACTCCACCACCTTCTGTGCAGCATAAGCTTCTAAATGGAGTGACACCGGTAGAAGAACTAGCAGAAGGTCAGAAAGAGACAGAGGCATCAGAGGATACCATGGGTAAGACACCGTATTGATTCTAAATCATTAGTGAGACTGTTTGATGGCATAACTGTTTTGTGTGCATTCGTGTGATTTTTCTTGTACTTGAAGGTTCTGTTCAAGAAGAAGTTAAGAGTGTAGACATACTAGCAGCTCTCCCTACTCCACCTCACAATCAAAACGAAGATATAAGGTAAATTACCAACTCTAGAATACAGTATGTTCCACAGAACAACTAATCTTAAACTTATGTATATGTCAGTGCAATAATGGATTTTTTCAATTCAGGATGGAGAGCGATGAGGACAGTGATGCTCCAGATAGCATTGTGCCCGCGTCCTCGCCTGAAAGCCAACTAGGTGATGAGATAACACGCTTCCCCCATCTGTTGGATCCCAAAGAGGAGGAAGATGAGAGGGCCATCTCTCCTGTTATACCCATTATTCCTCGTTCTGCCATCCCAAGTATGTGGTATCATTTGGAAATTTTTTTAAATTGTTTGCTTGAATCTTTAATGACTGACTGACTTGCTGATCTTACCCATGTACAGGTTTTCCCGAGCCAAAACCATTTGAGTCAGTGGATGGAAAAGTTGTAGCCTCATCCAGCCAGTGGGACAAAACCAAAAGCAATGAAGTGTCTGTAACCTTCATGCTTTCATCAGCTGCAGCAAAGGTATTCAAATCTCTAAATGTCTTAACCCACAAAAAAAGCCTTAGGTAATTTTTCGTGAATTCTTCTCAACAGAATCTCAACACAGTGATGTTGGCT
Organism: Barbus barbus; assembly: GCF_936440315.1. Lineage (NCBI taxonomy): Eukaryota > Metazoa > Chordata > Actinopteri > Cypriniformes > Cyprinidae > Barbus > Barbus barbus. Next base: position 16,384,121 of record NC_136718.1, read on the forward strand.
GTTGCCCAACTGCTGCACATACGTATACCAAGTTCTTACGAGGCGGCTTTTCCCCAGAGTCCTGGTAGAGCAGGTGTTGGACCTGGAAAATTACCTGACGCTTCCAACCCAGGTAATGCACTCAAGCTGTCATTCAACATTTTCAAAGTGTTGGCTAAATGTTTAGCTGGTGCTTTTTGTTTTTTCTTATGCTATGTTTTTATTTTTTATTTTTTTTAAATCAGGTATGAAGGCTGACTCTTCTGCAAGCCATGATGCAGAATGGCTTAGGCAGTTTGATGTTTCCCTCCCAGGGTGCACCCTGAGGAAACAAGTTGATATTCTTGCCCTCATCAAACAGGTGAGTTTCCTGAGAATTTCATTTGTTTTTGTAAATGTCTTCTTGCTTTTCTTCTGACATTTTCACACTTTTGCAGGAATGCCAAGAACAAGAAGATAGACCTGCTCAGCACTGTTACATGACAAATGTTTCAGATCTGGATGTGCGTCACCTGCCTGTTATTCCTGTCGAGGTTTCTCCACCTCCATCACCATCGCCACCTCCACCCCCATCATCTGCTGTAGCTGAGCCAGAAAATATCACTCAACCTGAGCCCAAACCTGAACCAGATGCACCAATTCAGACTGCGTCATCCCCTTCCTCAAGCCCAAGTCCACCTGTCAAAACTGAATCTATAATTAAATTAGAGTCTCACAGCTCCCCTGTTGCAATGGAGTCTGAATCTCAGGAGCCTGTGGTCCTTCCCCAAGCTGCTCCATCAGAAGAACAACAACCTTCTGCTCCAGCCTGTTCTCCTACTCTAGACTCCCCCACAATGGAGATGTCCCTCAAACCCATCAAACACCGTAGCAGGCCTCTTTCTGATGAAGAAGAAGAACGACCTAAGGTCAAAAAATGGAAGGGTCTGCGATGGAAGCGTCTCCAGATAGTCATCACTATTCGCAAGGGAGGGTCTAAGAAAGAGAACAGCCGTGAGGTTTCTGAGCTCATGGAGCGCCTCCGCATTACGCTGAAACCAGACAAGCTTCCCCGAGACAAGCGCAAGTGCTGTTTCTGCCATGAGGAGGGAGATGGTGCCACAGATGGCCCTGCACGCTTGCTTAACATCGATGTTGATCTGTGGGTGCATCTTAACTGTGCTCTGTGGTCCACTGAGGTGTATGAGACCCAGGGCGGTGCACTTATTAACGTGGAGGTTGCCCTTCGGCGTGGACTACGCACCCGCTGTGCCTACTGTCAGAAGACGGGTGCTACTAACAGCTGCAATCGTTTGCGCTGCCCAAATGTTTATCATTTTGCCTGTGCCATCCGGGCACGCTGTATGTTTTTCAAAGACAAAACTATGCTCTGCACTCAGCACAAGCTTAAAGGCCCCAGTGAAGAGGAGCTTAGCAGTTTTGCTGTTTTTCGACGCGTCTACATCGAGCGAGATGAGGTGAAGCAGATCGCAAGCATCCTGCAACGTGGCGACCGCATTCACATGTTCCGTGTTGGCGGGCTCATCTTCCATGCCGTGGGCCAGCTCTTGCCCTCTCAGATGGCTGCGTTTCACTCACCCACTGCTATCTTTCCAGTGGGCTATGAGGCCACACGCATTTACTGGAGCACTCGTGTGCCAAACCGCAGATGTCGCTACCGTTGCCGCATCAGTGAGCAGGATGGCAAGCCCCTGTTTGAAGTGCGTGTACTGGAGCACGGGTATGAAGACCTGCACTTCCGAGACACCACTCCAGATGGTATGTAAATCTTAAGTTTATTTTCTGAAATGACTATAAATGTAATCCTAATGGCATGTTTAATCTTGCTGCGCAATTCTAATGTCATGCTTCTGCTCTTCAGGAATTTGGTCCAAGATTGTACAGCAGGTTGCCAAGCTGCGTGATGAAGCAGCCATGTTGAAACTCTTCACCGAACATCTCAAGGGAGAGGAGATGTATGGACTCATTGTTCATGCAGTGATGCGAATCACTGAATCGGTGAGAAATGAATAAGTATGGTTGGGTACAGAGAACTGTTAACAAAAGAACAGTTACCATAGAGATTGACTATACACCGGTAGACATGATTAACCGGGAGATATGTCAACCGGTAGAGATTTTAGACTATCATATCTATCGCGGTTACATGCTCACATGACGTTGCTGTGCTACGTGGTCACGAAAACGTAGTTTGCACGTATATTTAAGCATTAAAATTTAAAAACAATTGATTTTAAGCCATTGAAATGCAATCAGCAGCGAAACAGAACTCATTTCAATATGTATGCACGCTATCTGAGAGATGTGCACGTGAAGACAGTGCTCATAGTGCGTAGGAGTATTGTTATTTTCGCTGCTTCATAGGCCTTGAACCGAATACACACACACTTGTACGAGTCAAAATTCCCGTCTTTGCTGGTATCCTAGTAAACACAGTAATTTAGGTCTTAAGTAAAAGCAAACAGCAGAGAAAGAAAACTTGTAACTTTATATTGGATCCGGGCAGCTCTTAAAGTAACAGCAGTCTAAGGCCATGTCCACACATACGTGGGTATTTTTATAAACTTGAGTTTTTAAAAAAAATCTCAGTCTACATGAAAACGCAAACGCATGCTATGAAGCACTGTCAAGAGCATACCAAACCAACTAGGTGGAGATATATTCGCAACCATAAAACCATGTTGGCCAATCAGAAGCCTGAAAAAGTTTCCAGTAGACGGAGGTAAGTGCATGCTCTGACGTCACAAGCCAAAATCTCCAGTTTCGCTGTCTACATGATAACACTGCAACTGGAGTTTTTGAAAATCTTCACCCTGGCAGGAGTTTTCAAAAATGTTTGGTTTCAGTGACCTGGTGCAGCGTTTGCGTGTGGACGAATGGCCAAACCGCATAGAAAAAGCTGCGGTTTTGAAAATAACCACGTTCGTGTGGACAGGGTCTAATATTCCTGCTGTCTGTCATTTGTTAATCAAACAACAAAAGAGAGAAAATCTCTCACTGCTCTTCACTAAATCACTTTTGTAACTTTAATAAGAAATAAACATTTAATTTACACAGTGACGAATGTGCAGTGTTTTTATGCATTCGATTACTAGTTTATACAATATATGTAGCATTTCCTATTTATTTTTTTATTTTTTATTTTTTATTTTTTGTAAAGACCTTATTTAAAGCAAAAATTACTTTATCATGATATATATTGTTACCGTGAAATAAAATTACTCAAATTGTGATATAAGATTTTGGTTATATCTCCCACCCCCAAGTTAACACACAATTACGTATAATAATAGTTTTCTTAAATGGCTTTATTATAATAATGAGCAATATTGTTATTTTTTTGTTACTTGCCTATGTCCTTCAGCTTCCTGGTGTGGAAAACTGTCAGAATTATATGTTCCGATATGGCCGCCATCCTCTCATGGAGCTACCACTCATGATCAATCCTACAGGCTGTGCACGATCAGAACCCAAAATTCTCACCCACTGCAAAAGGTAATGAACAAAAGAAATTGAATACCTTATGTGTTGGATAAATATGGTTTGGAGATTGTAAGGTTCTAATGTAACTTTATTTTGCTTTTCAGGCCTCATACTCTGAACAGCACGAGTATGTCCAAAGCCTATCAGAGCACATTTACAGGAGAGATCAACACCCCATACAGCAAGCAGTTTGTTCATTCCAAATCTTCTCAATATCGTCGGTTGAAGACAGAGTGGAAGAACAATGTGTACCTGGCCCGTTCTCGCATTCAAGGACTGGGTCTGTACGCCGCAAAAGACCTTGAAAAACACACCATGGTCATTGAGTACATTGGCACCATAATTCGCAACGAGGTTGCAAATCGCAGAGAGAAGATTTACGAGGAGCAGGTTTGTACATGTCAAGCTTCCAACATATATTTGCTCTAATTGTCCTTTCTTTTTCTTCTAAACTCAATGTTTTCTTCAAACAGAACCGTGGGATCTACATGTTCCGCATTAATAACGAGCATGTGATTGATGCCACCTTAACTGGCGGTCCTGCCCGGTAAGATCATACTTCCTGTGCTCTTCTTGCAATCCAAGTGTTTGGTTTGGGTCTTAGTTTCCGATTTCTTCCTCTCCCTAGCTATGTTAATCATTCTTGTGCACCCAACTGTGTTGCGGAAGTTGTGACGTTTGACAAAGAGGACAAGATCATCATCATTTCCAGTCGCAGGATCCCAAAGGGTGAAGAGGTTCGTTACAGTAATCTTTTCCTTTTTTGGCAGTGCTCTCAGTGCTGTTCCTCATTGTAACGCTTTGTATCATCCTCTCTCAATCTCTTTTAGCTGACATATGACTATCAGTTTGACTTCGAGGACGATCAGCACAAGATCCCCTGTCATTGTGGAGCCTGGAATTGCAGAAAGTGGATGAACTAACAGGGACAGAGAAAGAGTCCGACCCGTCTTTGCTCCCTGGTGCCAGAACACTCCTGCGCCAAAGCCTGTTATATTCTTACTATCCAGTTAATAAGCTGCTCTAAATTGAGGAAGAAAAGTTCACTCTCAGTCACCTGAAACACAAGACTTTATTCACAACAAGAGCCAAAGCTTTGAAGAGTAAACTTTTGATGCCACAACCTTTTACAGATGAGCTCAAAGGTATTGGACCTGCTTGAATTTTTCGTGTTGATTTAAAAAGTACACTTCTGCCAAAAGCACCTCTACTTCCTCCACTGTTTCCTCCTACAATAAGCTGACTCTGGCTGCAATCGATCCCTTCGACATCTACCAAAATAACTGAAGCTATAGCATATCAATACACTTAGACTAGAACTCAGTGAAGATGTTTGATTAAAGCCATGTAAGTACTCAAAAATGAACTAGTACACTTTAGCTTGGACCTATCCTTTCTGCTACCACCCTTTCCGTCACCCCAGATGAACGCTCTCCCATCAAATCATCAATGAAGATCGTGGACATTGGCAAGACAATCCTGGAGTGGCTCTGCGTAGAACTGATGAGATATGATAACTTCAAAATACTATTGACCTGTGGCTCGAAAGGCACCAGATGTTTTATTATATTGAGTTAAAAGGTGGGTTTATTTCACCCAGTCTACCTCATTGAGTTTGTGGGACGTCACTGCTTTGTATTAAAACTGTTAAGTGCTACTGTGGAAAGGGGAAGGCAGGAATGTGTCCATGGCAATTGCCTTCTCGGATAAGCAGGGAAACTTAAGCAGCAGGTTTGCTTCTATCTATATTTTGCTTTCTGATGATTACAATAGTGAGCCAGTGCAACTGTTTTTGATTTGATTATACAAATGAGATACAGTATATGACGATGCATTACTTGGAGCAATCTAAACTCAAACGGGTGTCTCAGAGGCCACCTTTTCCGACTGTAGATGTAGCTGCGTCGACACACATGCGGATCATGCTTTTAGTGTAGAAACGCTCATCCGGATTCTCTCGCGTTCTTGACGACGGAGCAAATTATGAGAAAGGGCCACAGTGCGGATCCACGTTGGTGCAATTTGAAAGATTATAGGGCAAAAAAAAAAAAAAAAAACTAGTGATGCAAGACTGCCACTGCATTCAACATGTTTTCCCATCTTGAATCCTCCCATCCTGCGTTCATTAGATCTCCGTACGGATTTCATCACTCCAACCAGGACCCTTAGGTGTAAAGCCTCTTCCCTTCTGTGATAGTGGACTGTTGTAAACTTACTGTAGTGAGTCTTTCTCTGCCTGCTGATGGCTGGTTGTATCTAATCTATGTATTGTGGTTTGATAGTGGTAGAACAGTCTACAGGCTTGACGCAGTGATGGAGGAAGACTTCAAAAGGGCATTTCTATTTTCTTTTATATTAAAGTAATTTAAAACAGTTAAAAAAAAACAGTTGAATTTCAAAGAAGGGAGTTGAACAAAGTCTCCACATAGCCCATGCTACTTTGTTCCTTTCTCCCCTGACTTATGACCTCACATTAAGAATAAATGCAAAATGTAAAAACTGTACATAATAGGGGTCTAAACTCTTTATCCAGCCCCTTTTTAATCAAATTCAAAATTGTAGAGAAATAAAATTCATGAAAAAAGCAACCACTGGATATCATTTTATCAGAAAACTAAATGTGTATATATCTATAAATATATGTAAAATGGCAAACTAAGTAATATCTTTATGTATATGAACCAGAGTGTTTTTGCATTTAACCCTTTTTTTCTATCTGCGGTTTTTTTTCCTACAAGACCATATACAGTTTAAATAAAAAGGTGTGATGTTTCTCTTGTCTTCACCAAGGAATTTTGGAAGACTTGTTGCGGTGAATGGCAAACATTTAAGATGGGATTCATGCAAAGTTTTTTTTTTTTTTTTTTCATGGGAATAGATACTACTTTTGTTTTGTTTTTGAAAGATACAGCAGTAAAATGGTGCATAGCATTTGTGTATTTATGTAATATTGTTCACGTATATTTCTTTTATTTATGCTACTGCTTGTGAATTACTGAACCCTGTCCTTGAATCAGTGACAGTTTAATTAGCATATACAGTAAATGGAAAATCTTGAATCTCCCGAGATGATACTGTTTTTGATTGATGTCCTGTTGTTTTCTTTCCCTCCCCTCCCTGTAGAAGTGAATGTTTTATGACTTATGAAAAAGGCCGCATTGCCGGAAAATGGTATGACTTCATTAATCGAAAATATCTTCATTAATTACATGTGAATTGCACTCAGCATTATTTTATTTATACATCTTCCGAACTAGCATTGGTTCTTTTAAGGGTAGTCTGTTAATAAACATGGGCACTTACTGGATTTTAGCCTGAGTAACTCTCGCCCCCCTTTGTTCTTTTGAAATCTCTTAATTTAAGCACTCTACTCGTGTTGTAATTAAATTTGGTTTTCAACCAGATCTACTTTTTAAAAAAGATGCTGCAAATGTACAGCAGAGCTACTTTTAGGGAAGATGAATAAAATGGTCATTTTTATTGTATGTGGCATGTTTTGTATGGATATAATTTTGAATTGTACATATTTTTTGACGTCAGAGGTTGCATCTCTTTATATACGGCTGTCCCTTTCCCTCCCAGCCCTCCATTTATTTCTTTGTTTCTGCTTTCTTGTAAAGAAAAATAAAATGCATTTTAAATATAACGTTTTCTATGTTGTTACGTAAAATTTAATGCGTACAAATTTTGAAGCTTGGAAACTTATTTCACTTTGAGTAGAATCTTTCATAGGCAAACTTTGAATTGAATTTGTCATTAATTACTCACCCTCATGTCATTCCAAACCTGTAAGACCTTCGTTCATCTTCATAACACAAATTAAGATATTTTTGATGAATTCTGAGAGCTTTCTGACCCTCCATAGAGAGCAATGTAACTGAAATGTTCCCAGACCCAGAAACAAAGCAAGGAAATTGTTCAAATAGTCCATGTGACATCAGTGGCTCAACTGTAATTTTATGAAGCTACAAAAATACTTTTTGTGCACGAAGTAGTAAAATAACAATTTATTCAAACGACTTTGTTCACCATCCTTTGGCAATATGGAGAGTCCCCACGATGCATGCTCTCGATATTGGCTCTCTGATTTCACCAAAAATATCTTCATTTGAGTTCTGAAGATGAACGAAGGTCTTAGGGGTTTGGAACGACATGAGGGTGAGTAATTAATAAGAGTTTTCATTTTTGGGTGAGCTATCCCTTTAAGATATTGAAAAGAGTCAATGAAACAAACATAAGAAAAAGGATTTATTACTGTATACCATTTATGTACATTATATTAACTAACCCACAAGTGGATTTGTTTTCAATATGTTTAAAATACACATGGAACCTCAGGATCAAAAACTCCTATGCATTGGACTGAAAGCGTCGGCTACCAAGTCTGAACTCTTATTATCAAGACTAAAATGGACAAACATGTCAGGGAATTTAGACTAAATTGCCTCCACAAAGTGGCAGTAACTACCATCTGAAACAAGTGTCATTCCTTAAGTCTTCTGCAAAATCCAAGTTGTATGGAAAAAAGCAAGCACAATATAAATAGTGGAACAATTAGCCTATACATTTCTAAGGACAGAATTCCCAGTGTATGATGTAGAGCACCATATAACAAAATTCATAATTCTATTTTAGCCATTCTTAACATCACTCAATTCGACTGAATCACGCTGCTGTCATTAAACATATCCCAGCTACACAGAGCAGATTCATAAGATATGACCTTAACAGTATAAAATGCACAGGTCAATCAGAAATGGACTGTAATAGAGCCTGCCATCGATTAAATGTTACAAATAATACAGGACCCTTGTTCTCCTCCAGCCCTTCAACAAGCATTTGGCATTAATGCCATAGCTAATGCTAATCTAGTCACTTTTTGCATCTACTGTTATATATATATATCCCAGATTCTAGTTAATCATTCACAGCATCTGCAGATTTCTGACTGTTATCAAGACATTGGTGCAAGTGAAGTTGTTAAAGGATGGAGGGAGTAGTGAAGTTGGCATATGATGCAGTGTCGCGGTGCCCAGCATTTGGTGGTTAGTCTTGGCAAACCCTTAACGTAAGAATGAGGAAGAAATGTTCAGTAGTACTTATAAATTAAACTGAATGACAACTCTTCAATGCAAGGTAAAGCAGAGCAATGTAAATGTTATAATGCAGGCAAATAGAGAGATGCATTATTTTACATGTGTGTGTGTGTCTACTACATCCCTGTAAGGACACTGACTGCAAACAAATAACAACAGTGCAGTTTAACATGCCAATATCCCAGAATAATTGGAATAAAACATACAAAACGTTCCCATTAAATTAAGATGATTTTTAAAAAAAGCATACAAGTGGTAGTGACTTTCCTAATGACAAAAATGCTCTTATTTTCTCAGTATGCCGTCGGACAACAGGACAAAACAATCATCCCACGATGCATCCAGCAATCACAACAGGGATTTTAAGAACCCGAAAACAATTAAATATAACATACATGCGCTCCCTGTGAACATTTAAAAGCATTCAAACCCGAAACCACATTAATGAAGTGAGTTTTTAACCAACGCAGCCTGAAGAAAGATAAATTAGCAGGCTGATTTTTACTGGAGTAAATAATCTGCTCTTCTTCATTTCTTCCACAGGAACAAAGAACTGCAATGCCACTTTGTCACACAGTCACGGTGTGTTCGCTTTGCTACACTTAGGTTTGTACATGAATTGCTAGTCATAAAAGGAGGAGACAGTGTTATCCACTTTTTTTCACATTTTCACGACAGCAGTAGAGCACTATACATAATCATAGATTCACACTGGAATATGACATACGGTGTATTAGTGTGAAGACGCACAAAAATTTAATCGAAATGTTCTTTTAAAAAAGTCACACGGCGAAGTCCATTTTGGACGAAAGTGGCGAAATAAAAACAATAAAATCAAAATGCCTGTCACAGTTCAATTGTCATTCCTGCCAAAAAATAAAAGAGAAAGAACTCAACAACAGTAGGTCAATGGAGGGACGTTGTGCTGAAATCAGCGGTTGGAGGCTCATCCACGATTAGGAACTTTAATGCTGGAGAAATGGAAAAGGGCTGGGATGGACTCAACCTCAGAAGTTTCGTCTAAGATGGTGAGGTAGGCCTCGTCACAACTTTTATAAAGTTCAAAAAAGGGCTAAAACTGGCAGGCTGCTTTTGGCTTAAGTCTTTATTCGCTTGTGCGTCTCTACAGGGATCTGCAGCATCCCGCGAGGATCAGATCTTAATGTCTTCTTGGACGCTGAGTTGCGAGAGAGTCTTCTTAATCCGCAGAGCCGTAAGCCGCGCCGCTCCGTTGGCATACCAACACTCCCGCATGATCTTCCCCATCACTCTCAGCGCCTGTGGAGAGAAAACCCAAATAAAACTGAATTTTCCAGCCTCTCTCACAAGTATGCTTGCGAATAACAGCTGAATTTAATTAAAAGGCTGTATTTTCACATCGAAAAATCTCAGATGGCACGCCTGAAGCATACTGCACTCAAAAACTGGCAAGCATGTTTGTGGTGAATGCTTTTTTCTCTTAGTGTGGTCTACTGTTATCATCAGTTCCACATGTACCAGTCCTAAACGCCATGTATTGACTGAATAAACTGTTGTTCGTCACTGAAAATGTCAAGGGTCATGGGCAAAATAAGCTGTAAAGCTAAACAGTGGGGGTTTTTAACCTCGTAGCTCTGCCACCAGTTGGGCACATTGGGCCGTAGTCTCTGATCACACACCACCTTCCTCATCTCTTCTATAGAGGGGTCGGAGGGCACCAGATCATAGTAGGGAAGCTGGTAATCTTCATGGATGCCTGAGAAGATAGTAAAAATGTGAGTTGATAGGTTCAAGTTTATTGCTGAATGGCACAATGCAACGTTTTGTGTCGTATTTTATTCAAGATTTAATTTTATTGCTCATGTGTAGCAAAATAAATCAGCATTCACAGTCCCATGGGGAAATATTACAGCTGTAACCAAATATTCAGGAGGCAGGGCTGACAATTCTGCCGCCTTATAATTTTCTACTCTAGGCCTCATCATATATGTAACTGTATTTAAACATATACATTATCACATAGTAAACAAATTAAATCCTAATAATTGTATTTAACTTAAAAAAAATACTAAAATATTCACACAACAAATTAGGGCTACATAAATTGGCCAAAAATGATTACATAACTGTGATTAAAAATAAATATTGAATCATTTTTACAGGAATTTCTGCTAATCAGCTAATGTATGAAATGTGATTAAAAGATAGTGATGCTTTTTCCAGTTTTTTCAGTATTTACAAGAAGTCTCTTATACTCAGTTTTTATTTGATCAAAATACAGTAAAAATACTAATATTGTGAAATGTAATTGTAATTTTAAATGACTGTTTCCAATTTAATACACAGAATTTATTTCAGTGTCACATGATCCTTCAGAAATGATTCTAATATGCTGATTTAGTGCTGAATAAATGGTACTGAGACATAACACCTAAAAATATGGCTCCTACAATCAGTGAAAGCACTGATATTAAATCACATTTGCTAAGAGACTGTGGATGGAAGGTAATTTAAGCTCCTTTTTCCTCACCTCCAGCATTACACCGTCGTGCAATCTCCCAGTATACCAGTCCCAAAGCGTAGATATCAGCACACTTGAAAGAATCAAAATGCTTCATGTTGATCGTTTCATCTAGTACCTCTGGGGCCATATATCTAAAAGGCAGAATAAATTCACATCAGGTAATGCAGTTTTCATAGTTACCTTTATAGTTAAATTTATATGAAGCAGCTGTTAACTGAATGTGGTAGCAGTGCCTGGCAATAGATGTACCTTTTGGTGCCAACCCTCTGATTAGGTGCGATGTCTATAGTATCAGTGATGGACTCGTGCCGTACAGCGAGCCCCAGATCTGCTATGGCACAAGTACCATTCTTTTTCACCAGGATGTTTTTAGATTTGAGGTCACGATGTGCAATGCCTGGTTTCCCTGTGGAAGGAGACCATCGTGATTGAGTTTGGTTTTGTGAGTACAGGATTTTAGAGATTTTACAGTTCAGATTTTGAGGCTGACATGTCAAACTGATTCATTCATAATTACCCTGTGTTCCCAGGATCTCCATGTGCAGATGTGCCAGGCCGTTGGCCGCTGAGAGTGCTAACTTAATCATCCCCTCGATTGTAACGGAGTAGTGGTTGAGATAGTCAAATAATGAGCCATGTTCATGATAGTCTGACACCAGCCACAGTTGTGTCCATGTACCATTGTCTAAGAAACAGACAAATATTCTAAGAGATTTAGGGATGGAAGAAATCTCTGTCTTTATATGTTTGATCAACATGCACAATATTTATCAGTAATTACGTTATGACGACTTAAATGATTAAAAATAACTATAATATTATTTTGTATAATATTTAAAAAAAAAAATTAAGTAATGTAATATAAATGTAATAGATAGATAGGATTAATTATTTTAAATAATTACAATATTATAAATTATATTAACATTAAAATATTAAAAATGAAATGTATAAACATCAATTTGTTATATGTAATATAACTAGATAGATAGATAGATAAACAAATAATTATTTTAAATAATTATTTTTTATTATTATTATTTAAAAAATAATAAATCTATTTAATTATATGTAATTTAGATAGATAATTAAATGTTTAAACGATATGTGAGCATGGACCACAAAACCAGTCTTAAGTGTCCATTTTTTGAAATTGAGATTTATAAAGCTGAATAAATAAGCTTTCCATTGATGTATGGTTTGTTAGGATATGACAATATTTGGCCGAGATACAACTATTTGAAAATCTGGAATCTAAGGGTGCAAAATAATCAAAATATTGAGAAAATCTCCTTCAAAGCGGTCCAAATTAAGTTCTTAGCAATGCATATCACTAATCAAAAATGAAGTTGATATATTTACAGTAAGAAATTTACAAAATATCCTCATGAAACATGATCTCTACTTAATATCCTAATGATTTTTAGCCTAAAAGAAAAATCTATAATTTTGACCCATACAATGTATTTTTGGCTATTGCTACAAATATACCCCAGCGACTTAAGCCTGGTTTTGTGGTCCAGGGTCACATATATCAGTTTGATTATATGTAAGATACATAAGACAGATAGATCCTTAGATTCTTTAGACTCCTTACCTTTATTATCAGCAGCAATGAAGCCCAAGATGTTCTCATGACGGAGCATGATGGTCTGGTAAATCTCAGCCTCACGGAACCAGGAGCGTTCCTCTCTGGATGAGAAGATCTTCACAGCCACATCCCCTCCTCTCCATCTCCCCCTCCATACTTCCCCAAAGCGACCTTTACCTATAATTTCCTGCAGTACAATTGTCCTGGCCACTGTTCGCTGAACAAACAAGGGCAGACCTGAAATGAGAAAACTCATTAGCACACAAACAAAACACTACACACATATAGGAGGAGGATAGAGTTGCAGTTTACCAGATCCTGAACCGGAAGTGGACAGATTGAAAATGAGATCCTGTAAGGTCTTGTCTTTGGCCAAGTACAGATGATCACAGGACGGATCCTCAACGTCGAGTCGCTGCCGATGGTTGTAGTTGCGTTGGTGGTTCTGGAAAACTAGCACTCCCACGATAAGCAGCAAGCAAAAGAGGAAGACTGGGCCTGCTATCACTGCCACCAGCTCTACAGGACCCCAACTGTCCTCTTTACCTGCTATAATCCCTGAAAAAGACGAGTAAAATACACTTTACAGGTTGGATCTAGAGGGATGGACCAATATTAAAATTCTGTTCATGGTCAATAAATGATCAATATTAAAACTCTATACTATTTTGTATAAATAAATTGAAAAAGAAACACTAAAAATTCAAAGTGAAACTTTTAAATGCCAAATTTGAAATTAGGCATCACATTCTAATGTACAGTATGAAAATCATTTATTTTAAATAGAAATATTCTGTGATATTATACTTCATCCTTAAATGTAATATGTGACCCTGGACCACAAAACCAGTCATCATAAGTCGCTGGGGTATATTTGAGGCAATAGCCATCAATACATTGTATGGGTCAAAATTATAGATTATAGAAAACTAAAGATCATGTTCCATGAGGATATTTTGTAAATTTCTTACCGTAAATATATCAAAACTTAAATTTTGATTAGTAACATGCATTGCTAAGAACTTCATTTGGACAATTTAAAAGCGACTTTCTCAATATTTAGAGTTTTTGGCACCCTCAGATTCCAGATTTTCAAATAGTTGTATCTCAGCCAAATATTGTCCTATCCTAACAAACCATACATCAATGGAAAGCTTAGGCCTATTTATTCAGCTGTCAGTTGATGTATAAATCTCAGTTTAAAAAATTGACTCTTATATGATTGGATTTTTGGTCCAGCTTGGGTCAGGGTCACATATTTAAATAATTGAATACATTAAAAAAAGTAAATAAACAAACAAACAAACTTTTGAACACTAGTGTATTTGGCCTGTACTCCTACCGCTGGGGATCTGGAGGCTGATGCTGTTGCAGAAGTCTGTATAACAGCAGTGCGTGTTGAACAGGCCTTTGGCACTCAAGCAGTAGATGGGCTGTCCGGGTGGTACCAGGTTGACACGGGGGATGCAAATCCGAACTTGCTGTTCCTCCTGACCTTTAATGTGAGACGTAGAGACTATGCAGGCCCCATCAGTCTCACAGACATAACCGCTGCTCTCACAGGCAGTGCAATTACACTTAAGAGCTAGACAGAGGAAGAGAAAGAAGAACGATTAAAATGACTCTAAATAACTGCAATATGTCTTCATCTTAATGCCAGATTATAAACGAGGATGTATTCACGTGAATGCTTTAAGAGAACTGTGCTAACTCAAAATATCCACCAGAGGGCAAGCAAGTCCAATATAAGGACATAAAGAATCACTGAGTAAAGTAACTCAGGCCAGAGGCACTGCATGCAGAGTTCAGTTTGCTACCAAACTGCATAACATGAAACTGAATCCGCCACTGCAGATGATCCCAGACAGACTGTGTATAGCAGAAGCTGGCATGGGACGGCCTGATTTGGACCCCCACTGCAGCACCTTTTTATCAGCAAAACACTTTCACAGACTATTGCGCAGTCATAGAACTCAGTTTGCAATAAATAATGAGCAAGATGATTAGATTTGACACGTAAGAGGTAGTAGGATCAACAGTGCATTCAAATCCAACTGAATGTAGATGTTTATTATACTAAAAAACACAGGCAATGTCTTAAAATGGTTTATTATTTACTATAATAATCTCGAACAAAGGGGGGCTTTGGAGTCAAGCTGGTCTGAAGGATTTTAATCGCCTTTTTATTGTCTAATCGCTAAGAATATAGGCTACTCTGTTCACTACAATATCTAAAAAATATAAATTGTTTATCTTCTATTGGCAAGGTCGTTGTTAGATTTTGGATTTGATACATGAAGGAAATTACACTTTTGTTGTTAACATCAGATGCGGGAAAACTCAAAATATGGAAAACCGCTGGGTATGTTTACATGCACTAATTTCCGTCAATTTGAATACTTCTAATCTGATTTAAGACTCCAAACCTTGATGACTTATCTAAAAATAAATCTTTTA